>NC_138885.1:5078613-5678613 GCF_965194825.1 Balaenoptera physalus | reverse complement strand
ACTGAAGGACAAGTAGGTAGTTTCCAGTTTGGACTTTTATGAACAAAGCTGCCGTGTATTTTTTACATTTCCTTTGAGGCTTTCTCCTTGACCTAAGATTACTTAGACGTGTGCTGTTTAAATTCCATGTGTTTGAAGATGCCCCTGTTGTCTTTCTTTGACAGATTTCTAGTTTGTTTCTATTCTGATTAGAAAACACACTCTGAATGATTTCAACTCTTTTAAGTGTGTTAAAGTTTGTGTCATGACTCAGGATATGTTACATTAAGAAAACTTCTAGGAACATTTGTGCACAAGTTTTTATGTGACAATAAGTTTTTCTTTCTCTGGGAAAAATTCCATGATCCAGGGGCATTTGAATAGAATGTAGACTCTGCTGTTGTTACTTGGAATTATATTTTAGCTTAGTTTTAGACTATTCATTTTTATTACTTAGTTTCTAATATTAACGAAAACAAATTTGCATTTATTTTTTACTGGTGAGGATGTTTTCTTGACATTGTAGGTCAAGCATGAGTTTGCAGGGAGGGTCGAGAAACTGGAGTTAGTTATTTTCTTTTTTCTTTTTTTTTTATAAATTTATTTATTTATTTTTGGCTGCGTTGCGTTTTCATTGTTGCAGCGAGCGGGGGCTACTCTTCGTTGCGGTGTGTGGGCTTCTCATTGTGGTGGCTTCTCTTGCTGTGGAGCACGGGCTCTAGGCGCGCAGGCTTCAGTAGTTGCAGCGCGTGGACTCAGTAGCGGTGTGCGGGCTCTAGAGTGCAGGCTCAGTAGTTGTGGCGCATGGGCTTAGTTGCTCCGCGGCATGTAGGACCTTCCCGGACCAGGGCTCGAACCTGTGTCCCCTGCATTGGCAGGCGGATTCTTAACCACTGCACCACCAGGGAAGACCCTGGAGTTAGTTATTTTCAAGTAAATTTAGGACATTACCTCTAGAGCCTATGCTCTGACCTGTTTGGGTTGGTGCCACTGCACTCTCTCATCACCCCTTACAGTGAGATATGAAGTTCATCTGTGTCCTTAGACTGCCTGCTCCCTGAGGAGCACATATTCATGTGTGTATCTCCAGACCCAAGCACTGTGCCTAGCATGTTGTAGGATCCACCTATATGTGTTGCAGCCTGCTGAGTTAGGAGTATCTCACGAAACACTGTGACAGAACAGATGTAGACATTCCAAAGGAGCTGTCAGAACACAGGCAGGATTTATTTAAAAAGCTGGTTCCATGACCCTTGAAACCATTCACCCACAGTTAGAGTATAAAAGGTTAGATCGTCAGGGATTAGAGGGAATTTTAGTAAAGGATTTATTTGGAGAGAGCTCTTGGAGGATGTGAGTCCCATTCTCCACACAGATGGAAAAACTAGCAAGACAGAATCAGGTCTTGTTTGACCCTGTCCAAGAGGGTCACCTGTTGGGGGCAGGGGTTGGTGAGGGGAAGCAAACAGTTCTCATCAGAGAAGCTAGAGGTCCACCCTTGGATTAGTAGGAGCCAAGGATGAAGTAAACAAAGAGACAAATAAACAAAAAACACTTGAATTTGGATTATGTGGGTCATGTAGATTGAGGGACCCTCAGCAGTGGGGATAAGAGTACAGAGTGTCAGGTGAGGGGTTCAAGGGAGAAAATCAGTTTAAGATTCTTCCAAGCCCAGAGCATAAGACTCATCTACACCATGACAACCATGAAAAGACATTCTTGCCTCCTTTACCCCCCCTTCTCCCAGCACCCCTTTCTCAGAAAGATGGTGATGGAACAGTGAGTGGAAGGGGGTGGGGTAGACATGAATCAGACCACACCTCACCTTAGGATGCCCACCTACAACAGACCCCTAAGGAGGGAACTCAGAAAAGGTCTTACTTGTAAATGGAGTCAGATGTTTTTGATTAATGTCTGAGATTATAAAATTTTAATTACTGAAATACACAGTTTTGAGTAACTTATCATGATTGTAAGGAATCTCATTAACAATGAATGACAGAAAAATCTTCTACTGTCTCAATGGCAGTGGAGGAAATAGCTGCATTGCATAGATAGAAAGTGGAAGGAGGAGACGAAAATCATGTTGCATCCTGATTACAACTAAAAAGTTTTGCTAAGCCCGGCATGTTCTGCCATTTACTGAGGACCTGCCCTGTGCTAGGCACCATATTGGGAGCTTTAGGTATGAAATGTCAATCCTCCTAAGAACATTTGTCATCATAATTGTTCCCACTTCACAGAGGAGTCACAGGCTCCAAGATATTATGTAACTTGCCAAGGTCTTACAGGTAGGAAGTAACAAAGTGGTACTTTAGACTCAGGTCTGCTTGGCTCCAAAGCTTGTGCTCTTTCTCTTAGGTGCATGGGCAGTCCTTTATTCAATGAGTAACTACTGGGTATCTCCTATTTGCTATTTTACCTACTGGTGAAACTGTGATAAGCATAATCCCACTTTATCCATCTTCTTATGGAGCCTGTTCACAAATATGACAAATAAGTGCCTGTTTACCGAATGAGATAAGTACATCAAAGGAAACAAAGGGGAGTGCCTAAGCAAAGAAGAGGTCTGGGTTTGGATCAGGGAGGCCTCGTGTTGTGGAGGATGAGAGGATAAGTGGGTGCCAGAAGGAAGGAGAGAAGGAGGCATTCCAGGCAGGGGAAGAGCACACACAAAACTCTTAGGAGGGGAGGAAAGTCAGGGCCTTGCAGTTTAGGGACTGGAATGGCAAGAAGGCCCAGGAGGCAGGAACGTAGCAAAGGGTAGAAAAGGTGGCAGGAGGAGGTTGGAGAGTTCTGGCAGGGGCCGCGCAGCAGGCCCTGTGGTCCATGGCAAGGACTTTAGTCTTCACCTGAAAAGCCAGGTGCTTACCTCCCTTCCTGTAACTGGGACCTTGGATCCACTGCTCATTAGACTCTTCCATAGAGGTATGAGGTCCATAGTGGGGAGTCAGTATATCATATAGATGAAGAGCATCTAAGGGACTCCCAAAGATGCCAGACAGACCTGACTCTGCCACTGGTTAGCCATGAGACTTTGGGCATGTTAAGTTACCTCTCAACCTTCAGCTCCCTCACTTTAATATGGGAGCAATAATAGTGCCTACTTCATAGGGTTATGGTGAGGAATGAATAATACTACATAGAGCAAGTGGCACCCAATCAACCCCATCAACAGCAAATGTCCAACAGGTGTTGCCTATGGTCATTAGCCCCATACACTGTCCTAGGGAGACCATGTCCCCTTGAGATGTTCCTCCCACAAGGGACCAACCTTTCCTTTGGCCTCTGGGGAACTAGTGTATGACTCTTCCACCACTGGGGGTGCAACAGTTAAATTTGGGGGTGGAAACACTCCTCCTTGCTTTAATAATCAGAGAATGAACTTCTGAGCAGTTTCATCTGCCTTTGTCTTCATTAAGTGAAACACAAACTTCCTTTTGGGCCACTCTGTCCTGCTACATAATGAACACGCTAACCACAGTGGTTTGGAGAACAGGAAAATAAAACCAAATAAAAATAAAAAGGTCTATTAAGAATACACAGGGATGCCAAATCAGAGAAAGGATGCCCTTGTTCAGGATAAAAGCCCAGGTAACATTTGTTTCAGAAGTGGTTGGGAGTAGATTAAGGGAGGAGATGACACTTTCTATTAACAAAAGGTGGAGAGCAGTAATATTTTGTCACTGATACAGGTAGACATGAGGACATGTGCGAGGCTATTACAAAAAATTATGAATTTTAGAATTAAGACCAGAATAGTAAACAAGAATTTAGGAGAAAGAAGTTAGGGAGACCATAGCGTGGAATTTATGAGCACAATTACATTTTTGCTATTCACCTGGTTTCACTAGTAGTATTACTAAAACTTGCATTGATCATGCAC
This sequence comes from Balaenoptera physalus, assembly GCF_965194825.1. NCBI lineage: Eukaryota > Metazoa > Chordata > Mammalia > Artiodactyla > Balaenopteridae > Balaenoptera > Balaenoptera physalus. Next base: position 5,674,748 of record NC_138885.1, on the reverse strand, counting down.
CTGCTGTTTTAGGCTCTGTGTTGTGTACTTTGGATCTATAGTAAGTGATAGAAAAACACAGATTTTATAGAGGATGGAAATATCTTATTTTTCACCTAAATTTTTACCAGTGCTTAGAAGAATGATACTGAAGAAGTCTTTAAATTTTCTAAGCATCAATTTCTTCTTATGTAAATTGTGACTAATAATACCTACTTATAGAGTTGTTGTTGAGACAAATGAGATGGCTGTCTGGTCTGATATTGGTATTGTAGGATTGCAAACCCAATGGGCTGGGATGCTATGAACATATGACTTAAAATAGGGCTAGGCACAGATTGTGAGGCTGATACCCCCAAGGCTCGACAAATGCCTTTCCTCAATATCCTGGTCACTCTTTTATCACTACGGCCTCCAGCCTGACCTAGAATGTCTGGATGACATGGCTCTTTTCCACACTGAGGACTGTGATGAAGTCTTCTCTCTGTTACCAGTCCAGTCCATAGAGCTTGGTATAAATCATGAGCTCAAGACATTTTAATCAAACTTAAGTGCAGTCACCAATACGAAATTCCAGGGCTATGACTAGATCTCTTGAGGCAACGGGAGATGACCTTGAGACAAGGACCTACGACACTTTGCTGCAGTGCTGCAATGCTTGCACCTGGACACACCTCTCTTCAAGCAACAGAATACAAAGAAACTGTATGGGACTAAAAATAACTGTGTGCATGTGCAGGTGAGGCAAATTCTGGACAAAAAGATACAAAAGACCAAAAAACTAAACTGCCACTTCTGAAGAGCTGGGAGCAAAAGCAGGGTACTGTGCATGCCCCCAGCACACAACACCACCTAAGGGGTGGGCAACCGACCTAGGCCACCGTTATGGCCGACCCCGGGACACACCCCTACCTTCACCCCATATAAGGAAAAGCTCGCCCCCCTCAGGAAGCAAGGGAACCTGTTATTTGTGCTCTCTTCCCTCTGCTGCAGCAGGGACCCAAATAAGGTGTCGCCTGAATTTCCTGTCTGGCCTCTAGTCAATTTCTATTGATCGGAGAAGGCCTAGAACCCTGGTCGGTATCATCCTCGGACATTGAAGACAACAGAAAAGTGTATAGAGCTAGCCAGGAGAGGAAAGGCAAATGTGGATTTTGTGGCCAATGGGAAGCCCTTGGTGGCAGTTTTGTTTGCAGTGTGTGCATACTTGCAGGTAAAGCTCTGTCTCTAAAAACTGCTCATAGGCTTACACTTCTAGCCCGGAATAAAGAAACAGAAAGCCTCCTGTGTGAAAACAAGCTAACAACAACAACAAAAAGCGACAAAATATATGAAATCGTGGTCTTCAAGATACCAGACATCTGGAGATGAAAACTGGATCATATAGCAGGTATGTATTTAACTTTTTAAGAAACTGCCAAACTGTTTTCCCAAGATGGTTGTACCATTTCTTTCCTTCCTTCTTTCCTTCCTTCTATCCTTCTTTCCTCCCTTCCTCCCTCCTTTCTTTCCTTCTCTCCTTCCTTCTTTCCTTCTTTCTATCCTTCTCTCCTTCTTTCCTCCCTCCCTTCCCTCCTTCCTTCCTTCCTTCCTTTTTTTCTTACCTTTCCACCAGCAGTGTACTAGAGTTCCAGGTCCTCTACATCCTCATCACTACTTGGTATGGTCAGACTATTTAATTTAGTCATACTTATAGTGACATGTGGTTTTAATTTGCATTTCTCTGAGAGATTGTGTTTTTGGAATCATTACTAAAAAATCTTTGCCTAATCTAAGTTCACGAACTTTTTCTCTTTTATTGTCTTCTAGAAGTTTCATAATGTAGGTTTTACAACAGGTCTATGATCCACTTTGAGTTAAGTGTTGTATATAGTATGAGGTAAGGATCTTTTTACTATATATTGTTGGATTCCATTTGATAAATTTTTTTTTTAGAATTTTTGACTATATATTCATGAAGGATATTAGTTTGTAGGGGCTTTTTGTTTGTTTTCAGGGCAGAAATTTTTGTTATGATAAAAAAAAGTGGTCTCCCTGTTTTCTGCATCTAATTTTTTAAAGATAATAATTCAACTCTAAAATAAAATCTTCTGTCAATTGAGGTAAAATGAAGTTTTTCATCTTGTTGAAATTTCTATTTTAATTTTTTTATTTCCCAGAGTGAGCTCTGTTAGCGAGGGAAAGAAAGCCAACTCTGGTTTACCATGGCTTAATATATACAGCATGTTTATATTTATAAATTAAAATCAGTGCAAATGAGGGCTCTGAAATATGTTAGCACAATCGAGCTAGACGTGCTGGTTTAAGGGGATCAGTCTTTCTGGTGGAAAGCACAGCAGATAATCTGAATTACCTACCTCCAGCACGCCCATTTATAAAAGTAGTGCCCAGTAATGAGTGCCTGGTGTTGATGTAGCTAGGATCTGAGCTTTTTCCATTTAAATAAAATGCTTTTTCTACTAAAAAAAAAAAAAAAAAGATAGTATGGATGTTGCATTCTAGGTGGGGCAACAGGATAAACAGAAAGATGGAGCAGAATGAGCAGCCTAATTAGAAGTCAGGCTTCCACCTATAGTATTAGAAAAAAAGGAGCAAACGACCTGGGGAACACGAGCAGAGTAAATCCAAGAAGGGAGCAATAATGCAAATACATCAAACTTAGAATTAGGAAATGGTGACTGCCGTCTTCTGATGGCTAACATAATAAACGAGAGACATTTGAGTTATATTTTTCTTTCTAGGGAGATGAGTTACAGACAGCCTCTGCCCTGCAGAAGGTAACCATCTAGGAAGAACAGCACTCTCAGATCACATTCCAGAGGGTGCCTGATGCAATGGAAAGAGCATGGGATGTGGAGTACTTACCAGGGACATCGGCAAGCAACTTCACCACTCTAATCATGTCCTTTCCACTGAAGATTGGAAGCAATTCTCCTCTCTCACTGGAGCAGGGAATACAGCCAGGCTTCAAAACAGGTACTGTTGGCTTTGCCCGTAGAGCTGAGTGAGCACGACATGTACCGGCTGCATCTTAGCAGTCTGCATGAAGGCCCCTTAGGCTCCTGGTGGCCTTTTCATGACCCTGAGCCGGAGCAGCTCCAGGTGGGCTCACCCACCCAGTTGGCCCCATCATTGTGGAAACTCTGGACCGGTGGAGGCTCTCGCCTGCACACCTACCCTCGCTGGTCCACAAGCCCAGGCCTGACTCCAGACAGGACACCTAAGGAGACACTGAGATGGAGCCCCACCAGCTCTCAACTGAATGCTGCCAATTATTTTTATGAATAGTTCAGAAGCCAAAATCTGGAAGTAAGAAAAAAACTTTATAGGTCTTTACCCTGGAAATGAATAAATCAAACTTTCTTCCTTACCAGTAGCATAAAAATGTCTTTGCCTTAGTGGAAACCTTGTAATAGCAGTCTTGGCTTTTCACCATCAGCAGATGTTTATAAGCTAAGGTGTCAGACAGAGATGAATAGATTATTTTTTTCTTACTTCAAAGCCTCACAAAAGGCAGTGGGCCTGAGAGTTCACTAGAAAAACAGGATTTGTCATTGTTTCTAAAGTTTTATTATTTAATGACAAACAGTTTAAAACCACAAGTAACTGGCATTTTATGTTTCATTGACTACCTTTGATTACCATGCTAATTATATTGTAAACAGGCTCCAAGATTCTCAGACAGTAATGACTTTAATGTTGTTTCCATGTGAAGAGCCTCTTCAGAGATCATCAGAGCAGGACTCACGCCATTCTTCTGTGCATGGAAAAGAAAACAAGTCTTTCAGGGAAGGCCTTGTAAACTAATTTCACTTTCACATAGATTATGGTGCACGCTTCAACACTGGGGGCCAGGGGGTTCTGTCTATATAGGTCCAAAGCAGACTGCAGTGTGTGTGTGTGTCTGTGCGTGTGTGTGTGTGTGTGTTTGTGTGTGTGTGTGTGTGCACATGTGTCCGTGCATGAGTGTGTGTGGGTTGGGGGCAGTTGCCAGGTCTTGGAGACGCCTCTGAAGTCTGTATGAGTTCATTTCATCCCACCTTGAAAAGCTCATGGCAAACCCCACGCTGCTACCACACCCAAAAGGACTCTCTGGGCTCCTATAGCACTACTTCTAAGGTCCCATAAATGGGGCACAGCAGGCCTCTCACTGGAAAAAAGCCATGCCTCTTTACTGTAACATCATAGGGGCCAATAAGCCAGAAGATAAAAGAACAATGCCTAGCCTGTTATTCTCACTCCCAGGTTTAGAGGGTTGGGTTTATATTCCATCACTGACTCCCTGCTCTATAATTTCATGTGACTGACTTCTTCTCATATTTACTTGTTGTTTCTTACCCTGACTCTCATCCACAGGGGAAAAAGCATGGAGATAGGCAGTACTTGAAGGTGTGCACTGACCCCCACATTCCCACCACCTAGTCCCATGGAGACCAAGGTCATGTGCCTGGAAAAGAGCATCTCTGCCTGTGACCAGATGCTTATGATGCAATGGGGTTCACTTCTCCCTCTCTACACAATGACCCAGTGTCACCGGACTTGCACCTCACGTCAATCTCAGGACTCTGGAGAGGTCAGCCCCTTTTCCTTTTCACTGAACTCTGGTGGAGTGGATGGGATCTGTGACAGAGACAGGAAGAACACCAGTGATCGGTGCTCCCCTTCAGTGGTGAGTAACTATGGCAAGAACTGGGCTGCCCAGCCAAGCACTGACCTCCTGGCTCCCTTTGCATTGAGGTGTGGTCACATCACTGGTTCTTGCTGACCCAGTGGCAGTGGAAATGATGTGAACCATTTTCAGGCTGAGGTTGTTAAGTATTAAGTGAGAGGTCCTTCATCCCATCCCACTTTCCTTATTCGGCAGCTAAATGATGCCAAGAGAACCGAAAAGTCACGCAATGGCCAAGCCTCAGGGGAAGGCAGCCTGGTTTGCAAAGTGACTGCCTGGAGGAGGTTTGCCTGTCTAGGGGCATCTGCAGTGGATTTAGTGTGGGTGAGAAAGAAACTTCATGAGAGTAAGTCATTGAGATTTGCAGGCTGCTAGTTACAGCAGCTATGGATACAAACCTTCTGTATAAATGGTCAGATTGAACTGAATTGGAATCTAGTCTGTGCTATGTGCCCTTTGGTCCTAGGCAAGCTTCTTACCACCTAGGAGTCTATACAACCAGGATTGTATATATTTGTGAATGTAATATATAAATGGACCAAAACCCAAAAAACCTCCACAAACCTTTAAATGGACTTAGCTGAAAAGGGGAGGCATTGGCTCACAAAATCCAAAGAAACATCAACAAAGAAGCCATGGAAAGAGCAGGAAGGGCTCTCCACTGGGAGATGACCAGTCCCAAGCTTCAGTGTCAGGGCCAATATTGCTGCATCATAGTCTACTTTGCATCTTTGCAGGCTGTGGATCCCATCTTAACTTTCATTCACTTGAGATCACCTTTCTCTACACGACCAAAAATGTAAAATCAGAGCTGCCAACACATATTTTACTTCCTACAACTTCCACTTCAGGGGAGGAGTGATTTGGCTTTCAAGTTCCCAAGTCCAAGATGCCAAGACAGGGAACTGTGGTCAGTGCTTGTGTTTGGAGTAATCGGCTGCAGCAGGTGGGAGTGGGGGGGCCAAGGGACAGGGTGTGTCATAAAATATTGCCTTCATGGAAAGGAAGTGCCAAGAATGGGGTCCAAAAGACCAGTGTCCACTATGCAATACCGATGCTGGGGTTGTCAGCAGCACAAGGAAACAGACAGGCAGCCTGAGCACCAGCTCTCTTTCAGCTCAGAAGTAATTTCTATAGCTCCAGGTCTCAAATGCCTAACCAACCTCATCACAATCTCTCTGAAGTTGACCTTTGGTGTCTCCAGCCAGCTGGCCTTCTTGGTCCCTGCTCTTGTGAAAAGCCCAACCTCTCAGCCACAAAGCTGAAAACCAGAAGAAAGGTGTACCTCTCCCATCTCTGGCAAGTCCCCAAGTCCTCTTATTCTCTAGATAATAAATACTTCACAAAAATGCACAGGTTTCCCCACACACTCAACAACGAGCTGCCTCTGGCCTCAGGTCAGTTATGCCCCTCCTTGGAATGCTCATCCTGTACCCTCCTCATCCCTCACCCATTCTCCCCTCTGATTGTGATCAGCTCAGCACAAAGTCTCCATGAAGCCCACAGTCATGGTCACTTGCAAGCTGCCTTGGAGACCTGTCCATTTCATGCCCACCTCGTATGTTAATGGCACCCCTGTCTGCTTCTCCCACTGGACTGTGCCTCTGTAAAGGCTATGTGGGCAGCTGTGCTCCAGTGGTGGTACTTTACCATTGACACCCAGCAGTGGACCTGGCAAGTGGCAGGTGCCCTAAAACATCCATGAAGCTGAATTAAGTACGAAGGAAAGAACATGTCATGCATCTAAAGCATCTGCTCCAGAGTTCCTCCCCTAACTGTCTCCCTCCAGCTCTCCTGGACATTCCCTCCCTGAGCCCGATGCACTTTGTCATGCTGAGGTTTCACTGGTCTGTCTGGAATGCACCTGGCCTGAGTGAGTTTGTTCACAACACAGCATAGGGACGGGGAGAAGTTGCAAACCAGACACAAATTTTACTGGGGAAACTGAGAACTTACTTGTAGAAAACAAATCTTACATGATGTTGTATTACAACACAATTAACAGTAAAAGCCATGGGATTAGAGGAATTTTACCAAGAATCTTCCCTTTTCAGCTGAGTGACTTTGAGAGAGTCACTGGCCTTCTCTGGTGGCAGCTGTCACTTCTGTTAGACAAAGTCAAGAATAGGGTCTCGGGAGCTGTGCAGATTAAGAGGGATCAGGGCCATAACAACAGCACTGGAGCCCGTGGTACATGGAAACCTCAGGCACAGCAGGTTGTTGTCATTACTGCACCCAAAGGATGTCTCTTACTTAATAAGTTGTACTAATTAATGTTCCATAGTAGATAAGTAAATACAACGGTAATGATTTTATAACATTTTATAATATGCAGTTTTAAAGAGTAATAGTAATAGCTCACACATATACCAGGTCCATTCCAAACACTCTCATAAATTAAATAGCTTAATCCTCATAACAATCCTAGAAGTAGGATTACTAGTATCCCTGTTTTAAAGACAAAAACTAAGGCTTATAGAAGTTCAGTGACTTGCCCAAGGTCCCCCAGTTGTGAGAGGTGGAGGTGGAGTTTAAACAAACCATGGAACTCCTGACTCTGTGCTCCTAAGGGGGTGCTATGGGCTGAACGTTTGTACCCCCCGTGAAATTCATTTGATGAAGCCATAACCCAGAGTGTGGCTGTATTTGGAGATGGGGCCTCTAAGAAGGTAATTAAGGTTAAATGAGATCATAAGGGTGGGGCCCAGATCTGATAGGATTAGTGTCCTTGTAAGAAGAGATACCAGAGAGCACACCTTCCCTCCCTCTCCTTTCCACTCTTCTCCCCTCCCCTCCTCTTCTCTCTGTCTCTGTCTCTGTCTCTTTCCCTGCTGTGTGAGGATACAGTGAGAACGCAGCCATCTGCAAGTCAAGAAAAGACCCCTCATCAGAAACCACATCTGCCAGGACCTTGATCTTGGATTTCCTACCTCTTGGAACTGTGAGAAATAAAGGTCCCTTGTTTGAGCCTCCTAGTCTGTGGTATTTTGTTAAGGCAGCTCAAGCTGACTAATACAGAGTGAAATACAATAGGCACTGCCTCTCATAAGTGAAAATAATTATGTCGTTGATAATTAGCAGTAATTAATCTCATTAAAAAATCATTGTGTTTGAGGAAATAGTGCAAAGCTCGGATGATAGATCAATAGAAATGATGTCAGGTGGCTAGAGAGAGGTTGGAGTCCAGCAGAGGGAACCCTGACCACCAGCTCATTCCCCATCACACCCACTGTGTGCCCATCGCTCTCTAAGAGCTAGGTCAGACACGTGGTCTCCTCCTCCCAACACCCACCATGGAGTTAGAAGGAAGGTGAAAGGTGTGTCTTCTTGGCAAGGTTAACATGGGCTGGCTTGGATGATACTGATGTGGTGACAACACACTGGATTTCCATGTGCTCTTCTCATGCAAAACGCAAGGATTTGTGTCATCGGAACCTCACTGAGTTTACAGAGATTTGCCCTTTATACTCCGTTATCCTGTTATCTGCACTTGCTCTTAAAAAGCATGGTGCCATGTTTTATTCTTTGATCCACAGATTCAGCGAAATTGACTTTCCTGAAGCTGCTATGCAGACCAAAAAAACCCTTTTTTGTCTTTGCTTAAGAGAAAGCATGTGTCCAATGTTAAGAGTGTAATGAAAGCACGTCACTCCCTCACATCCCTAGACCACGTGTCCAGCCTCACCTTACAGAAGGCAGGCAAAGGCCCATCAGGGCTCACTGGGGTGTTACAGGAAAGAACACAGCTTCAGAGGAGGGAGGCTCTGCCCCAGCTTTGCTTCAGCCTTTTATTAGCTGAATAACCTTAAGCAAATCATTGAGCATTTCTAAATCTCAGCTTCTTCCTTCTAAAATAGAACTAGAATCACCTGCCCTGCGGGGTTGCTATGATAACTAAATCATTGAAAGTGTGTCACGGGCTTAGCCCCATATGGAGAACTCCATGCCCCATACATGCTGCCAAGAAGCATTAGTTTAGGCACCAGCCTTGCACATTTATTGAATGGGTGCCCAGAGCATCCCCCTCGAGTGTCTGCACTGGAGGGAGTGGGGGTCTGTATACTGTGTGCACCACTGAGCCACATGCCCAGGCTAGGAAGGGGTTCACCCCTGGAGGGCAGCCCTGCTTCTTCAGCGTGAATAGGGGCTCAGGGGCATGTTTCATAGTGGTTCTGAGCCAGGAGAATTCGCAGGGACCCAAGTTGGGTGTAATCCCTTAGGTGCAGAATGAAGCTCTGTGCTGCTGCCCCCAGCCAGGAAAGGTGGGAAGGTTCACATTCAAGCACTCTCAACTGATTCTGGAGTTAGCTTACTATGTTTTCCCCTGATGCAGTCATTTTTGATTCTCTCCTCTGTGTTCCCCTCACTCACCCAGTGTAGGGGACCCAGACCCCTTGAGGTAGAGTGGGAGGTGGGCGGGGTGAGATATGTAAGGACAGGGGACTGGCGGCCACTCTCTTGGAACACTTTCCCCGGGCTGTGGGTTTAGGGACAAACTGGATTTTACAGTATTGCCCTGGGCCCCAATCAGCTATCAGACTTCCACATGCACGGACATTGGCCTGCTCACATCACACCCCAAACCACTTTAAAACCCTGTGAGTAGCATTAGCGTGGACAGGCTAAACCGTCCACGTTCTCCAGAGGCAGAAATGCTGGTAAAGACTGCCATGTCAGACTCTGTTTCCGCACCTTGTTCTAAATTTGAGTTTGATAAAAGGTGTGAGGTGGAAGAAGCTATAGAAGGGAGGTTTGCTTCTCAGTGCTGTTTCCATCTCAGAGAAATGAACCTTTTGAGTACCAGACTTTCTTAGTTAGACCTCCTAGCACTGGGTCTGTCCACACAGGAGGAAAGAAGAGAATTAACATTCCCCACTAATGCTCGGGGCCTCCCAGCTTGTACCACCAGCCTGCCAGCCACAGATCTGAGCCTGCCCTGCCTGGTCCAGAGCTGGCTAAGGTGCACAGTACAGATGGAGCCCAAGCGGGTGTCGGTTACCAAGATGTACTGGGCACTGCCTGCTGCTGAGAGCTGGCTGTCAGTGGAAGATACAGCCCAAACACAAAAAGGGACAACCCCACGTTCTGATTTAAGAAAGAGAGAAGAGTTCTGGGTGGAGCCCAGAACTTCAACCCCCTGGGGGAGCTCAGTAAAGCTTCATGTGTAGCTGGAGATATTCCTTTCATCTTTGTAATCTGCAGAGAGTCCAAAGGTATCTTATCAACTGTGAAAGCTTTCATTAGAGGAAAGGAATCTTTGACCCAAAAGGGAGCTACCTTAAAAATATAATTATGGGGAATATATTTTCATTATTAATTAACTCATTAATGTCTTTATTTGCATTTAACAGACCCCTAGTCTGGGCCAGGTTCTGTATTAGAAATGAGGATGAAATCAGAGGTCCACTGTGGTCCCTGTATAGAGTCTAGGAAAGGAGAAGAAAGCGAAAACTAAGAATTGCTCATGATTGAATTTTACAGACACTTTTCTTCACCAATGACAAGTTTTATTCCAGGCTCTTGGCTACAAACATGAGAAGGGCCTCCCGGCTGCTTCCTTTGTACAGCCTGGCCTGTGAGGCTGTGATGAAAGTGGGTTTGAAAGCTCTCAGAACTCAGGGAGGGAGCTGCACACCCACACGGGAGGACCATGGGTCAGCCTGCAAAGGAAGTTGACATCTGGGCCAGATCTCCAAGGAGGAGTGGGAAGTTAGTTACAAAGTGGGTAGATGGCAGAGGAGGGCATTTCTACAAAGCACAGAGGCACAAATAAGGCATGCTGGGGACCTCGTCTGGCTCCCAGAGCTCTGTCAAGAGCTAAGGGGGGCCTTCCTTGGTGGCGCAGTGGTTGAGAATCTGCCTGCCAATGCAGGGGACATGGGTTCGAGCCCTGGTCTGGGAAGATCCCACATGCCGCGGAGCGACTAGGCCCGTGAGCCACAATTGTTGAGCCTGCACGTCTGGAGCCTGTACTCCGCAACAAGAGAGGCCGCGACACTGAGAGGCCCATGCACAGTGACAAAGAGTGGCCCCGGCTTGCCGCAACTAGAGAAAGCCCTTGCACAGAAACGAAGACCCAACACAGCCATAAATAAATAAATTAATTAAAAAAAAAAAAAAAAAAGAGCTAGGGGGGTCCACCCTGTCACATCCCAGGAGCCATTGGTTCACAACTCACCTGGCATGTCCCTATGAGTGAGGCCTCAGTGGTGGTAGGGTTTCTTCTAAGAGAGGTGGCAGTGAGGAGGCCAGAGGTGGCCCTCCCCACACCTGCCCGCCGTCTGTTGTATTCTATGGTGCATACCGGTGAGGACATCCACACCTTGAAACAGGTGCTGAGCCCAGGTAGGGACACATCCTATTCATCTCCAAATCCTTCAAGTTGTCAAAATGTCTGCTTCAGATTCTGAGCTTCATTAAATTTTGTTGACTGTGAATTTAAAAACTGGACAACTTTCCATCCTCACTGAGGAACAGACCTTCTGTTAAGTCTTAAGTCACTTTAAAGGAACAAAGTAAATTTCAGGGGCAAAAGTTCCACACGCAAATCAAACTGCTCTGGGGAAAGACTGCCTGGAAATTAGGTTCCAAAGATTCAGAAAAGAACTGCTTCTATATCAGACCTGGCTTATATTATCAGGGGTCCTTGTTCTATTGTCACTTATTGGTTGAAAAGTTAAACACTGGAGAAAAGGAAGCAAGATCCTCCAAGCTTTCAAAGTCAGTTGAAGCCAATATTTAAAGACAACAAGCGGCTGACATTTCATAGCTGTGAAATTAAACAAATGTAATTTGCAGATCCTCTACAAGGTTTAGTAATAAAATACAACTTTAAATATTACAATCCCCAGAAAGATCCCACCATTGCTACATAGACTAAATTAGATAAAAGCATCCTGGATGTCTCATTAACTTTTATCTACCTGAGACACAAGATCTCTTTTGACACATCTAAAGGAATTCAGTTAATGTCATTTGCTTCTAGCTGCCGTCTTGTGAATTCCAAGGGTAGGCTTCACTCTGAGTTGTGTTTCAGATTGCTCATGTGGTCTCAAACATGAGCAATGTGGATGTGTTCTAGACATGTGAGACTATCATAATGTGTCTCAGGGAAGTAAGAAAATAAATCATAACTAGGATTCTATAGTTGTATTGCCGTATCAAGACTCAAGGGGAAGGTGAGAGAGTGTCCTCCTTGATTTGTCATTCTGTTGGAGCCATGTTTCCGATCCTTCCAAACAGCCCAGGTTCTGGGTGGAATTTCAATGGCCATCAATTACTTTGTTTTGTAAGTACATAGCCATTATTCCAGGATGTATTTAAAGCATTGTGTGCAGAGAATCTGTGTGGTATGGGGGTACTAACCCTAAACTTGGGGTCTGGCAGGTTTCAGTTTTGCCTCTTAATAATTGTGGTTGACTGATTTCATTAATGGCCTTCTGGTATCTTCATGTTTGTTCATGTAACTTTATAACCTCTGATTATGAGCTTAGCCATGTGACTTGCTTTGACAAAAGGACCAGTAGCAAGGTTGACACACTTTGTCAAGAAAAGTCTTGACAAAGTGCTTATGTATTTCATTTCTCTCTTGCTTCTCTGCCGTTGCTATTAAACAAACCAACAAACAACACTAACAAAATCCTGCCTAGTCCAGCCTGAGAACATGGGAGATGAGAGACATACTTGTGAAAGATTTTCAGAGAAGACACAGTTGTCCCAGCTAAGTTGTTGTGGACCAGCCTGCAGATATGTGAGCAAGCTCAGCGAAGAGCAGCAGAAGTGTCTACTCAACCTGCCACTGAACACAGACACGAGACCAAAAGAACCACCCAGCCAACTTGTAGACTCGGGAGGCATAGTAAATTATTATTATTTTTAGCCTCTGCGTTTTGGGGTGGTTTGTTACACAGTAATAGACAACGAAGCACTAACTCTGAGAATGTAAGCGAATAACATGACATCTCTCTCTATCTCTCTCTCTCACACACACACACACACACACACACACACACACACACACACACACATGCAGGCTCATCTCTTTGCGATGTTGTGAGTACTAAGACAATATACCCGGAATTGAGCAGGTCTCCAGCAAATAGAAATTACTCCACCTGTCGTCCTGCAGTTACATATTCATATTGGCTTCTGTTATCCCTCTCCTATTCAAAATTCTGTTTGCTATTTGATAAAGTTCAAATTTATTGATGTGCAGTTCAAAAGATTCTGTCCTATATCTATTTCCCTATTTTATTTCCTCTATTTCTGCAGCTGTTAACTCTACTCAGAGAATACAGATTATTGAAGGAGAGACACTGTATATGCATTTGAGCATGCATGGCATGACTTTCCAAGCATGGTACTGAATGAATGCTCTACATACATGTTCTCATTTAATCCATTCCTCTGGATAGGTGTGACCATGTCCTCTCCATACTGAGGCTTGGAGAGATTAAGGAGCCTGTCATCAAATTTACACAGTAATTGGTGGCTAAACGGGAGTTTGAGCACATAATTGTCTGAGATTAAAACTGATGCTTTACCAAATATTCCCAAAACTCCTCAAAATTAGGTGGATTGGGCCAAGTTGAAACACTGAGGAAGATGGTAGATGTAATCTCAGTCAGGAGTCTGTGGACAATGAAAGTGAAGTGAACATAAGTTAACAGTCCTCAAAATGTCAGAACTTACTGCTTGGAGATATCATGCCAAGGGGCTGGATGGGGAATGTATACAATGGATATTAAGGCAAGTACTAGAATATCAGCATACATTCTAGGAGAATCTGTTCATTGAGAAGACATGGGAAATAAATGGATAAGGACCTCTGTCTTCTGGCTTGGTGTTCAGGATCCAAAAGGGAGTGTTTTAGTAGACAAGTTTACAATGTGACAGTAGATCAGTGTTGGAGCCTTACTCTTCCCTCATGTTCCTCTCTGTTCTTATCCATCCTAACGAAAAACAAAATGCCTAGACCTTTCTCTTTTAAATAAAATCACAATTTTTCTAATATAAAACCATTTGAATCATAAGTGATACGATAACGAAAGTTCTTAACTATTCACGACTATTACCTTTATTACATTTTAAAACACTATTTACAAATACAGCTGCTATGAATATTTGTTTACAAGTTTCTGCCTGGAAATAACTTTTTTTTTTTAAACATCTTTATTGGAGTATAATTGCTTTACAATGGTGTGTTAGTTTCTGCTGTATAACAAAGTGAATCAGTTATACATATACATATGTCCCCATATCTCTTCCCTCTTGCATCTCCCTCCCTCCCACCCTCCCTATCCCACCCCTCTAGGTGGTCACAAAGCACCGAGCTGATCTCCCTGTGCTATGTGGCTGCTTCCCACTAGCTATCTGTTTTACATTTGGTAGTGTATATATGTCCATGACACTATACATTTGGTACATGCCACTCTCTCACTTTGTCCCAGCCTGGAAATAACTTTTATTGGGATATATGCCCAAGAACATTATATGCCCAAGAAGGCAATTGCTGGGTTGTATGGAAAGTCCATTTTTACTCTGAAAATGAACTGTCAAACTATTTTCCAGAATGGTTGTACTATTTTACATCCTCAACATCAATGTATGAGAGATCCAGTTTCTGGGGGTATCCTCACAGGCATTTAGTGTAATCATTTTTTTTTTTTTTTTTTTTTTTTTTTTTTTTTTTTTTTTTTTTTTTTTTTAATGAGGCTGGGAGTGGAACACTTTATTATTATTATTATTTTTAATTATTTATTTATTTATTTATTTATTTATGGCTGTGTTGGGTCTTCGTTTCTGTGTGAGGGCTTTCTCTAGTTGCGGCAAGTGGGGGCCACTCTCCATCGCGGTGCACGGGCCTCTCACTATCGTGGCCTCTCCCGTTGCGAAGCACAGGCTCCAGACGCGCAGGCTCAGCAATTGTGGCTCACGGGCTTAGTCGCTCCGCGGCATGTGGGATCCTCCCAGACCAGGGCTCGAACCCGTGTCCCCTGCATTGGCAGGCAGATTCTCAACCACTGCGCCACCAGGGAAGCCCTAGTGTAATCATTTTTATTTTATTTTATTTTAGTCATTTGGATGGGTATGTAGTATCTCTCATTATGGCTTTAATTTGCATTTATCCAACTAATAATTGATGTTGAACAGCTTTTCATGTGCTTATATGACATGTGTTTTACTGCTGAGTTTTGACAGAATTTTATGTATTCTAGATACCAGTCCTTTGTCACATGCATAATTGGCAACTATTTTCTTTTAATCTATAGTTTGTATTCTCATCCTTTTAATGGAGTCTTTCACAGAGCAAGTTTTTCATTTTCATAAAGTCAAATTTATCAATTTTTCCTTTTAAGTATAATACAGTTGGATTCAAATCTAATATTTTTCCTATTTTTATTCTAGAAGTTTTATAGTTTTATATTTTACATTTAAGAATGATGATCCATTTTGAGTTAATTTTCATGTAAGGTGTGAAGTGTAGGTCAAGATTCAGTTTTCTGCCTATGAATATCCAATTGTTGTGGCATCATTTATTGAAAGGCTGTTCCTCCTTGATTGAGTTCCTTTTGCTCCTTTGTTGAAAATTAATGGTGCATATTTGTATTGATCTATTTCTGGGTTTTCTATTGATCCATGTCTATCCTTCTGCTAATACGACAATGTCTCGATTACTGTAGTTATATAACAAGTTTTAACATTGGGAAGAGCGATTTCTCCCTCTTTATAATTTTGAAACTTGTCCTAGTTATTCTAGAGTGTTCCCTTTTCCTATACACTTTAGAACATGTTTCTCTACAAAAAAAAAACCTTGATGAAATTTTGATAAGATTTTGTTAAACCTACATATCAACTTAGGGAGAATTGACTCCTTTACTAAGTTAAGTCTTCCATTCCTGGAACACCACGTTTCATGAAGCATTTAGGTCTTCCCTGATGTTTTTCATTAGCATTTTATAATTTTCATCATACGGATCCTGTACATATTTTATCATATTTACACCTCAGTATTTCATTTATTCAGCAAGTATTGCATTTCTATATGGGTTTCCACTCATTCATTGTCAGTGTATAGAAATGCAATTGATTTTTGTGTTTATCTTATATCTTATGACCTAACTGAACTCAGTTATTAGTACTACAAGTTTTTCATCCTTAATCTTTTACCTGAATATCTGAAAGATACCTGCAATTTTTAGTCATTCATATTGTGGTAAGAATAGTTTATTTAGCCACTATAGTCACTGCCAGATGAGACTGCAAGGTTTAAAGATTTTCTCAGTCAAACAATAACTGAGAGAATTCATAGACAGCAGATGTTCTCTGAAAAAAAAAAAGTTAAAATAAGCTTTTCGTGAAGAAAAAAATGATATTGAAAAGAAACGTGCATCTACATAAAGAAAAGAAGAGCATCAGAGAAGGAATAAATGATCTAATTGATCTAAAGATAACTGATTGATTAAAGCAATAATAGTGACAATGAAACCATGTGTCTCAGACTGGGACTTGAACTCACATGGCTGGGACTCAAACCCAGCAAATTGTTATTTTTAAAATATAAATGTTATCTGTCAGGTAAAGTGGAGTCACATAATATGCCCAAAACAAAAGAAGACAGAAAATGAGGGGAAAAAGAAACAAAGAGTAAATGCAGTAAGTAGAAAACAGTTACAAGATGGGAGATATTAATCTAGCAACATCAATAATCACTTAAAATGTAAATGACATAAATAGACCAGTTAAAACATAGAGATTGTCAGAGTGAATTAAAAAATAATACCCAACTATATGTTAAGTATAAGAATCCAATTTTAAATATAAGCGTTCAGGTTAAAAACAAAGAGAGAAAAAAACCATTGCCCTGCTAACACTTAATCAAGAGAAAGCTGCAGTAGCTATATTAAGACAGAGCAGACTTCAGAACAAAGAAGATTATCTGGGTTAAAGAGGGGCATTGCTTAATTATAAAGAATCAGTTCTCCAAGAAAACATAGCAATCCTAAATGTATATGTATTTAACAAAGGAGCATAAAAATATGTGAACATTCATTAACAGGAGTGAAAGGAAAAACAGAAAAACCCACTATAATAGTTAGTGATTTCAACATGTCTCTGTCAATAATTTACAGATGAAGCAGACAAAAAAAAAAAAAAAGACTGTAATGATATAGATGAACAACACTGAGTCAATTCAATCTAATGGACACATAAAACAGTCCATAAATCAACAGCAAAATACACATTCTTGTCATGCAACTATGGAAACTTCACCAAGATAGACCATGTTCTGGGCCATAAAAAAAAAATTTTAAATAATAGAAATCATACAAAATATGTTCTTAGATGACAATGAAAATAAATTAGAAGTCAATAGCAGAAAGATAGCTGAAAACTCCCTTAATACTTGGAGATTAAACAACACAAATTTAAGATAAATTTTAAAATATTTTAAATAAATGAAAATGTAGCTTATCAAAATGGGAGGAGGGGCAGCTAAAACAATATTTACAGAAATATTTATACCATTAAATTCATTATATTAGTGTAGGAGAGAAAAACCTGCCACCCCAAAATGTCTCTTTGGCATGTGGATTATTTTGAGCTGAAAACGATCAAGGCCCAAGAGACTCAGGAAGAAACTTTGACCTTCCCCTAACTGCCTAAATGAATGTAGATAGAGGACCTGTTACAGTAAGGGAGCTATCACCATAGGTAAATACAGTATGAACTAGGTGTGTAGACACGGAGGAACCTACCAGAATCTGTTTGTTAAAATTCCTCTCTGTGTCCCATTGTCTCTGATGGCCAGAAGACGTTGTTTACCAAACATTTGCTTTTCCTTCTCCATGTGAATTGCCTTCCTCCTTATTTGAAATCCCAAACCCTGCTGCCAACATCCTCTTTTGTCTTTAGCTGAAGATGGTATTTAAGGTGAAGGTTTCAGTCATTCTGGTGAGCTACTCAGTTCTTCTGGATCTCTCCCATGAATGCATTAAACTTTGTTTGATTTTCTCATGTTAATCTGTCTCATGCCAATTTAATTATTAGATCAGCCAGAAGAACTTGGAAGGGTAGAGGAAATTTTCTTCCTCCCTGACATAAGAAAAGAAGATCTAATATCAATTACCTGAGCTTCTAACTTAGGAAATTAGAGAAAAAATAAGGAAATTAAACTTTGACATTCAGAAGAAAGAAAATAATTAAAACTAGAAGGAAAATCAATGAAATTGGAAACAAAAAAGCAATAGAAAAGCAACAAAAGCAAAACCTAAGTCTTTAAAAAGAGCAATAAAATTGAAAATACTCTTGCTCATCTAATCAAGAGAAAAAGAGATAAGACATAAGTTACAAATATCAGAAATTAAAGAGGATTCAACCATCACTGATTCCATGGCTACTAAAAGGATACAAAGGGAATATTATGAACAACTTTATACCCACAAATTTGACAACTTAGATGAAATGGACCAATTCCTGGAAAGAGTGAAATTACTAAAATCCATTCCAGGCGAAATAGATAACTTGAATAACTCTACATCTATTAAAGAAATTGAATTAATGATTAGAAACTTTCAAGACCCAAAGAGTTTTACTGAGGAATTCTATCAGGTACTCTGTGTACATTCATAATAAAAAGGAAGAAGAAAATAAAAACACTTTCAGAAACCTGCAATTAAAAAAGGCTCTCTTTAAGTTAATAAAAGGAATGTGTGAAAACATAGAGCTAACATCATACTTAAAGATGAGTAACTGACCACTTTTCCTCCTAAGATAGGGAGAAAGGCAGGATGTCCTATCTCACGACACCGATTCAACATTGCCCCAGAAGTCCTATTTAGAGTAATAAGCCAAGAAGAAGAAATAAAGGGAACACAGATTGAAAAGGAATAAATAAAACTGCATTTATTCCCTGATAATGTTATCTGCATGTAGAAAACCACTGGGAATATACAAAAACCTTCTGGAAATAATAAGCTTGTATAGCAAGGTTGCAGGATACAAAGTCAAGATACAAAATTTAATTGCTTTCCCATATACCAGTGATGAACAACTGGATTCTGAAATTAAAGATACATTATCTTTTACAATAGTGCCAAAAAAAGAAGTAGTCGAGTATAAATCTAACAAAATATGCATGGGATCTATATACAGAAAACTACAAATACTAATAAATTAAATCTTGACACAGACCTGAAACCTTATGCAAAAAGTGAACTGAAAATGGATCATAAACCTAAAGGTAAAATGCAAAAATATAAAACTTCTTGCATGAAACACAGAAAAAAAACTCTAAGTGACTTTGGATTTGGTATTGAGTTTTTAGATAAAATACTAAAAGTATAATCCATGAAATAATAAATAGATGTGTAATACTTTATTAAAATTAAAAACTAATTCTCTGCAAAAAAAAATATGATGTTGAGAAAAGACAAGTGACTTATTGGGAGAAAACACTTAGAAAACACATATATTTGTATAGCATCTGTATAATACTGTATAATACAATACTCTATGATTCATGTATCTCTGAGGATAGATACAGGACAATATGCATTTTTCAAAATCCATAGAATTTATAGCACAAAGGATGAACCTTGATGTGTACAAATTTTTAAAAATTATTTAGGAGGTTGGGGAATCCCAGAGTGAGATACAGACATTGAGGATAGAATCAAACTATATTACAAATGAATGATGCATCCTCACTAAAGGGGAGTTGGGAAAAGGTGTTGACATAAGTAACTTTGGAAATGAGTGGACACAGTAATATATGTTAAAGGTGAAGGAACTGTACACAAGCACTCTAGTTGGTAAAGCTGATTCCCATAGAATTAACAATTCTGAAACCTCTAACCATGTGTGATATTGTGATTTATAATAAGAAGTACATATGTGAGTTTTGTCCCAATCTCTGGCACAGAGCTTCTAAAAAATTTGTAATTTCCTAAAGGATAAGGAGCAATCAAGGCATCTTTCATTATGTTAATGAGGTGACTCCTGGAAAGCTCCTAAGGATGGGGGCTGGTTGCCAGAACCTACTAGGGTTGCAACTTTCAGTCTGACACTCAACCTTTAAGGAGGGAAGAAGGGTTAGAGACTGAGTTCAGTCATCAATGGCCAATAAGTTAATCCATCATGTATGGATAATGAGGGCTCCATAAGAAAAACAAAAGGACAAGGTTTGGAGAGCTTCCAGGTTGGTGAACACGTGGAGATTCAGGGAGAATGGCACCTGGGGAGGGCATGGAAGCTCTGCATCATTTCCCCATACCTTCACCTATGCATTTCTTACATCTGGCTGTTCTGAGTTATGTCCTTGTATTAGTAAGCTATCAATCTAGTAAGTAAAATGTTTCTCTGAGTTCTGTGAGCAGCTCTAACAAGTTAATCAAACCCAAGGAGGGGCTGCTGGAACCTCCAATCTGTAGCTGGTCATTCAGAAGCACAGTGATAACCTGGACTTGTGATTGATGTCTGAAGTGGGTTTGAGGGGTGGGGGAAGTCTCATAGGACTGAGCCCTTAACGTATGGGAACTGATGCTCTTTCCAGGTAGATAGTGTCATAATTGAGTTGATTGTAGGATACCCAACTAAAGTCCAGAGCAGTGCTTGGTGGTGGTGGAGGAACACCCTCATTGCCACACTGAAAATTGGGAGCAGAACCATTTTACCATGTTTTCTAGAATTGAAGTCAATGAGTGACAGATGGTGAGAGCCAGTTTTCTCACTTTTGGAGTGGGAGGTTACAGATAAGCAAGAGGCTAGAATGATCAATGTTACGGAATCACATCCTGCTTCTTGCTGCTAGAAAATCAATACCCAAGAAGCAGTTATTGGTAGAAAGGAAAGTTGCTTTTAATCAGAATGCCAGCAGTCTGGGGAGATGGTGGATTCACTGTCCCCTAAAAACCACCTCTGAAGATTCTGCTCAGCCATAAAAGTTTTTAAAGGGAAACAGGGAAGTAATCTCAGTTAATCACTGAGATGCGGGGTCAGAGTGATTGCCATCCCCCACTGTTTGCAGGCTTGTTGTCTTCTTGTGATTTTTCTTTAGATGCTGTCTTGTTCACACAGTTTGTTCTCGAGATTACTGAAGAGAAAGAGATCTGGTCGTCTTTTAATTTTTTATGCTTTATTTCTACTTTTTTGATCTAAGGAAAGAACCAACAGGTTAAGCAACATATTGTGTGATCAAAAGATCTGAAAGCTGTGCTAGGGCCGGAGATGAGTAGAGCATGGGGGTTCCTGGTTTAAGATTAATGACCAGACAAAGGGGTCTCCTGATGAGAGCATTTTCCTGCAAAGAGCTCTTTCCCTCCAAAAGCTGCTTACATCTGTGTGGCACTTGATTGTATATGGATATATCAGTATCAACTCATGTTTAGCTTGATATAGGTACAGATTAATGTATACAGAAGTATATGTAGATATGTGTATATACATGAAATAGTATATATTCATATATATAATATATAGTATATATTCACATATATTCATATGGAATAGTATGTACACATATATTCCCTTGCTATGTCAGCTGAGAGGACCTAGCAGCAGCCATACCCATTAGTATGAGTACAACTAGTGTTCAGATCTTCATTGCACAACTATTCTTCTATAAAAGAAATCAGGGGGCTTCTCTGGTGGCACAGTGGTTGAGAATCTGCCTGCTAATGCAGGGGACACGGGTTTGAGCCCTGGTCTGGGAAGATCCCACATGCCGCGGAGCAACTAGGCCCGTGAGCCACAACTACTGAGCCTGCGCGTCTGGAGCCTCTGCTCTGCAACAAGAGAGGCCACGATAGTGAGAGGCCCGCGTACCGCGATGAAGAGTGGCCCCCGCTTGCCACAACTAGAGAAAGCCCTCGCACAGAAACGAAGACCCAACACAGCCATAAATAAATAAATAAATAATAAAAACAAACAAACAAACAAACAAAAAACGTAAATGAGATTTAAAAAAAAAAAATCTGGAAACATATAAAAAAAAAAAAAGAAAGAAATCAGGACTCTTTGGAGAAAAGACTAATTCTAGGGCTGAGGAGGGAATATACACAATTGGCCTGGAGCAGCTTGTAGTCCCAGAGTAAGGAAGTGAGCAAAAATATACAAACTCACATTGATAGGAGAATGTCATAGGGACACAGGACTTAAGGTATGAACTCCCAATGGCCAAAGCTGGAACATTCTGAGCACCTCAACAAATAAAGTAGTAAGAGATTTCAGACCAAAGCAAAAAATAAATATCTACCAGTCCATACTCATTTAAATACATTACTGAATAAACATGAAGGAGGAGATTCCAATCTCCTGTGCAGAAGAATTCCCAAAACAGGGACTTCCCTGGTAATCCAGTGGTTAAGACCCTGTGCTTCCACTGCAGAGGATGCAGATACAATCCCTGGTTGGGGAACTAAGATCCCTCATGCTGTGGCATGGCCAAAAAAAAAAAAAAGGATTTCCAAAACAGTGTATGTAGCTCTCCCCCCTCAATTATGTGAAGTGTCACTTTCCCCTTAAATGCAGAGAGACTGGTCGTATCAGACAGTTCAGTATGGAAAATGGGGTCGGGAGAAAAGTAACTTTACAGTGGAGAAACCTGCCAAACACTCCTTCAGCCAGGTGATCAAGTTCAACATCAACAATGATAAATCATGTTCATAGGATAGACTCTTGATATGATGTAATGTACCTCTGTGGTCTTCCTTCCAAAAACTCATAACTTCAGTCTGACTATGAGAACAACGTCAGATAAATTCCAATAGAGGGCACTGTACAAAACACTCTCTCAGTACTCACAAGTGTACTGAATTAATGTGCCTGATGTAATAGACATAGGTAAAGCCCAAGAAGTCAGAAAAACAAAAGGAAAGGAAACCCAAAGAAAGGCACAGAAAGAAAACAAAAATTAGAGCCACGACAAGGAAAAATGTAAAATGTGGGGACTCCGTGGGAAAAAAAAAGCTAATTTAATAGTCAATTCATTATTTTATTCAACAGCTAGATAGTGAGGGACGACTCTGTGCCAGACAATACTCTAGAGCTGGGAAAACAGCACAGAAGAAATACAAACACCCCATCTTCAAAATGGCAGTGCACTGGGTAGGAAGACAGGCCATCAACATCACTGAGCCAGTAATACGGTGGATCAGTTGACGGTAAGTTCCACGAAGAAGAAATATGCATGGGAGAGGAGAGATCGTGTTGTTTTACATACGTTTTCAGGGAAAGGCTCACTGAAAACTAATATTTCAACAAGGAAGGAGAGGCAGCAAGATGAGCACGGGCAAAATCTTGGGGTGGGAATGTGTCTGCTGTCTTTGATGAGCTGAATGGAGGCCCAAAAAACAGTGCAGTCTGAAAACCCACAAGTATCATTGTGACTCGTGTGGAGTATGTGAGGGGACCCCACCTGTTTAAAATGAATTCAGCTTTAAATGAGAGGGCTGGACTGCATCACAGATGGCAAATATGTAGCATTCTCCCCATTCCAGCATCCATTAGAGCCAGTGCTAATTAATCACACTCCACTTTCCAGGTGTGGCTTAAGCCCTGCTGACATCAAGTGCTACAATCTGTTGTCACCTATTGATCAGAGGTGGCGGAGTTCTGTTCTAAAAGTTGATGGTTTTCCTGAATGAAGATGGTGTCATATCAACCCAGTAGCTACCTGGCATCCAGGGAAAACGGGGACATGGGAATGGGGGCTAAATTAGAACAGGGTGAAGGAAGAAAGTTGACACCATATGTAATAGCCAAAGTGGCAGTGTGGGAGGTCAGCCAGCACACCCAGGGTGAGCGTCCCCCAGGGTGGACTATGCGGACACTGGAGGTTTGGAGAGAGCACAAAGTGAATGACCCCTCCTCCAAAAGGTCTGCAAGCTCTAGGCCTAGAACAGCCCATTTGGCCTCTCACTTTGCTGGGTCTTACTTCTGTTCTGTGACCAACACTGCATTTTCATGCTCCTTGCATTTTCTCTACTTTAATAAGTAAGCACAGGGCTTCCCTCATAGAGCAGTGGTTAAGAATCCGCCTGCCAATGCAGGGGACACGGGCTGGAGTCCTGGTCTGCGAAGATCCCACATGTCACAGAGCAACTAAGCCCGTGCGCCACAACTACTGAAGCCCGCGCACCCAGAGCCCATGCTCCACAACAAAAGAAGTCACCGTAATGAGAAGCCCTCGCACCACAACGAAGAGAAGCCCCCGCTCGCTGCGACTAGAGAAAGCCCATGGGCAGCAACAAAGACCCAACTCAGCCAAAAATAAAATAAATAAATAAATAAATTTAAAAAAATTAATTATCCACAGCCTTCTATTGAAAACACCATTTTTATTGAAGGAACAAAACTACTCTTTTTAATTTTCATTCTGGATTGTTAAAACAGGATGATTACATCTGTTGGTATCTTGAGTGAGTTGGATTTATAATTTCCCCCAGTTTGACATGGTCCAAGAATGAAAGAGATTGAAAAAATTGAAGGGCAGTATAAAATGGCCACTTAATTGATGGTACAATAAAACCCAGATATTAAAAGGTTTTCTATTGATGTTAAATTTCTTCTTCCTAGGGAGGATGGACAAGTACCATTTGATGCTGGGGAAAAAAAGTAAGTTCCCTTCTTTGCATAGAGCAGAGCAACAGCCTTTATATGTATATTTAAAGCAAAATTAAGTAAAAAGTGTTGATCACATAAAGGGCTAATGGAAGTGGCCTAAACTTGGCTAGGGTAACTCAAATCTAGGGACCAAAAGTCCCTGTAAATTCATCTCTGACTCATTTCTCATGCCTTCGTCTGAGACTCACCAAAGGACTTTGGATTCCAAACCATCTCTGGCTTGCACTCTGGGACCTAGGTTTTCTCTCCTACCTGGTAGATGTCTTGGGTTCCTACTGATCAGTGTAGATGGAGTGAGTGAGAGGGAGATAAGTCATTTATTTATTTAACAAGTATATATGGGCACTTTCTGTATGCCTGGCACTACCCTAGATGCTCAGTACAGGATGGCAAATACAAAAAAGCATGGTCCGTGACCTTGTAGATCTTAGAGTCTAGGGGAAGCACGTAAGGAGAGGCCTGCCTCTGAGATGTGGACTACAGATGTAATCGTCCACCGGAGGATACAAAGAGGTGGTCATTGGACCTCTTGACCTGACCTCAAGTCATGATTTTTTGGATCTTTCAATGTTTTAAATTGCATTTAAATGCCCAAAATAGGCAATCTCTTTTTTTAAATATCTGTATTCACATACCCAAAATTCTCCATTTTAGAGTATACAATTTAGTGGGTTTTAGTATACACAGACAGTTGTGCAACCTTTACCACTATTTAATATTAGAATATTTTCATCACCTTTTGAGGTAATAAAACTCTGAACCCTTTAGCAAATACTCCCTACATCTCTTTCTCTCCAGCCCAGGAAAAACACTCATTTATTTCCTCTCTTCGTGGATTTGTCTATTACAGACAATTCATAGAAATGGAATCATACAATATGTGGTCTTCTGTGACTGGATTCTTCCACTTATGTTTACAAGGTTCATCCATGGCGTAGCATGTATCAGCGCTTCATTCCTTTCCCTTGCCAATTCCTTTGTATATGTGATATTATGATTTAAAATAAGAAATATGTATTTGGTATATGTCCCCTTTATGGAACAGAGCTCCTAAAACCCTTGGAATTTCTGAAGTGATGAGAGCAATAAATGTGTTTTTTGTTACATTAATGAGGTGGCTTTTGGAGAGCAACTAAGAATAGGAACTGAGTTTAAGCATCAGTGGCCAATGATTTCATCAAATGTGCCTATCTAATAAAGTCTCCATAACAGCCTTAAAAAAGACTGGGCTCAGAGAGCTTCTGGGTTGGTGAATATGTGGAGATTTGGGGAGACAGTGTGCTCTAAGAAACCATGGAAGCTCCGAGCCCTTTCCTCATGCCTTGCCCTAAGTATCTCTTCCATCTGGCTGTTCCTGAGTTATATCCTTTCATAATAAACCAGTGATCTAGTGAGTAAAATGTTTCTCTGAGTTCTGGGAGCCACTCCAGCAAAGCAGCCAAACCCAAGGAGTGAGTTGTTGAAACCTCTAGTCTATAACTGGTCAGTCAGAGTGACAACTTGTACTTGTGGTTGGTATCAGGAGCAGAGGGCAGTCTTGTGGGACTGAGCCTTAACCTGTGGGATCTGATGCTATCTCCAGGTAGATAGTGTCAGAATTGAGCTGAATGGTAGGACATCCACCTGGTATCAGAGCATTGCTTTGTGGTGTGGGAAAACCCTTCCAATTGAAATTGGGGTGCTCAGAACTTTTATCATGGATATATCTCATTTTATTTATCCATTAATTGGTTGATGGGCATTTTGGTTGTTTCTATTTGGGTTATAATAAATATTCTTGCTAGAAACATTTGTGTAAAAGATTTTGTGTGGGTGTATGTTCTTAGTTGAATTGCTGGGTCATGTGATAACTCAATCTTTTAACATTTTGAGGAACTACCAAACTCTTTTCCAAAATAGATGCATCATTTTATGTTCCCAAAAGCAATGCATGAGGGTTCCAATTTTTCCACATCCTTGCCAAAACTTGTCTTTGTATACTTTTTTTACTTTAGCTATCTTAGCACATGAGAATGGAAGCTTATTATGGCTTTGTTTGCATTTCTTTACTAGCTAATGATGATTATCATCTTTTCATTTGCTTACTGGTCATTTGAATACCTATTTTGGAGAAATGTATATTCAAATACTCCCCATTTAAAATTTTTTTTTAATTTTATATTTAAAGAAAAATTAAGCAAAAAGTGCTGATTATATAAAGAGCTAATGGAAATGGTCTAGAGTTGGCTATGATAACTCAACTCTAGGGAACAGAAGTCCCCATAAACTCACCTCTGACTCCCTTTGCCTTCATCTGAGCCATGGTCAGGCTCACCAGAAGACTTTGACTTTCTAACAAACTCTTACTTCCACTCCAAGGCCTGTTTTTCTCCTCTGCATGGTAGATGTCTTGGTTTGCTACTGATCATTAGCAGCAAATTATTATTAAATTATAAGAGTCCCTTATTTATTCTGTATAGATGTCTCTTATGAGGTAAATGATTTGTTGATATTCTCTCCTATTCCTTTTGTTATTTTATTCAGGATCTTGATGGCATCCATTGAAGCACAAAAGTTTTTAATTTTGATAAAGTCTCATTTTTCTAGTTTTCTTTTGCTTTAACATTATATCTAAATTTAAATGCCAAATCAAAGGACATAAAAATTTAATCCTATGTGTTATTCTAAGAGTTGTATAGTGTAAGCTCTCAGCTTTAGGTCTCTGATTAATTTGTGTTTATTTTCATATGCATGTGAGGTAGGGGTTCAAATTCATTCTTTGCATGTGGTTTGCAGTTGTCCCAGCACCAAATGTTGAAAAGACTATTTTTTTCCCCAAGGAATATATTGTCATTCTTGTAGAAAATTAATTAACCATAAATTTAAGTATTTATTTCTAAATTCTCAATGATATTCCACAGATCTTTGTTTCCATCCATATGCCAGTAACAAGTTTTAAAGTGAGAAAGTGAGTCCTACAACATTATCTTTCCAAGATCATAGAATTCTGGATCCTTTGTATTAATATTTCTGTCTGAATATTAGGATCAGTTTGTTAGTTTCTATAAACAACAAAAACTCTGGGATTACATTGAATCTTTGTAGATCAGTTTGGGGATCTACATGATCCCATGGATCAATTTCCATGTTAACAATATTAAGCTTCATAACCATGAACATTGGGTGTCTTTCCATTTATTTAGATCTTTAATTACCTTCAATGATGCTTTGGACTTTTGAGTGTAAAACTCTTGAAATTTTTGTTAAGTTTATTCCTAATTACTTATTCTTTTTGATGACAATGTAAATGGAATAGTTTTCTTAATTTAATTTTCAGATTGTTTACTTCTAGTGTGTAGTATACAACTAGTTTCTGCATATTGATCTTGTATCTTGCAACCTTGCTGGACTTCCTTATTAGATGTAGTATTTTGTGGATTCCTTCTGGATTTATAAATACAAAATCACGTATTCTGTGAATAGAGATAGTTTTACTCCTTCCTTTCCAATCTAAATGTCATATATTTATTTTCTTCTCTAAGTACCATGGCTAGAATCTCCAATAAAATATTGAAAACAAGCTGTTAGAAGAGACATCCCTGTCCTATTCCTGATCTTAAGGGGAAAGCATTCAGTGTCTCACCATCAATATGATGTTAGTTATGGAGTTTTTTGTAGATTCCCTTCACTTACCTCCTTTCTATTTCTAATTTGTTGAGTTTTGTTTTTGTTTTTGTTTTTTAATCATGAAATGATGGAGTTTGTCAAATGCTTTTTCTGTGTCTATTAAGATGATTTTATGTTTTTAGTCCTTTATTCTATGAATATGGTATATTAGATTGATTTTGCTATGTTAAATCAACCTTGCATTTATGGAATAAATCCCACTTACGGTGTATAATCTTTTTAATGTATTGCTGTTTTCAATTTACTAGTATTTTATTGAGGAATTCTGCATTTATCTTCATAAGGAACTCTAATCTGTAATTTCTTTTCTTTTGAGGTCTTTATTCAGCTTTGGTATCAGGGTAATATTGGCTTCATAGGGTAGTTTGAAAATTACTCTTTCCTCTTCTATCTTTGGAAAAACTCTGTGATGAACTAGTGTTATTTCTGCTTTAAAACTTTAGTAGAATTCATCAGTGAAACTATAGCCACCTGAGGTTTCCTTTCCAGTGGGTTTTTGGTCACTATTTTCATCTCTTTGCTTTTTATAGGCATTCAGGTTTTCTGTTTATTTTTGAGTCAGAGCTTGGAGTTGGTGTCTTTCAAGGAATGAGTCTCTTTCATCAAGGTAATCTAAATTGTTGCCATAAAATTTTTCATAGTATCCCTTTTAAGTCTTCCCCTAAATTTGGGTTTGTTTTCACTCACCTCAAAGTATGTTCTAATTTCCTTGCTCTGACCCAATAGTGATTTAGAAGTGTGATGTTTAATTTCCACATTTCCCTATATTTTTGTGAATTTCCTAAATTGCTTTCTATTATTTATATGTGATTTAATTCCACTGTGGTCAAAGAATAGTCTTTATATGATTACAATTCTTTCTAAGTTTACTCAGGCTTATTTTATGGCCTAGCATATGCTCTATCCTAGAGATTTTTCCATGCATGCTTAAGAAGAATATGTATTCTGCTGTTTTGAAGTGAAATGCTCTATAGATTTGTGTTAAGTCTAGTTGTTTTATACAATTATTCAAGTCTTCTACTTTATTGTTTATTTTCTGTCAAGTTGTTATATCCGTCACTGAATGTGGGATATTTAAGTCTCCAATTTGGTCGTTGAATTATCATTTTCTTCCTTCATGTCTATCAGTTTTTGCTTCATGTAATTTTGGACTCAATTGTTATATTCATATATAGTCATAATTTTTTATGTTGTCCTGATTTATTGACCTTTTTTATTATAAAGTATTATTTTTCTCTAGTAACAATCTTTGGCTTAAAACCTATTATGTCTGATACCAATTTATGTCCCTCAACTCTCTTTTGGTTACTGGTTTTATGGTATATCTTTTCCATCATTTTATATTCAACCTACTCATGACTTTGAATCTAAACTGTGTCTCAAATAGTTGGATTAATTTTTAAATCCATTCTGCTAATCTCAGCCTTTAATTGTAGGTTTTAGTCCATTTACATTTAAAGTCATTACTTGAAAGGTAGGATATACACCTGGCATTTTGCTGTTTGTTTTCTATTTTCTACACTTCTATTTTTTTTTTCTATTCCTCTATTCCTTTCCTTCTCTTGTGATTAATAGCAATTTGTTAGTCTAACATTTATATCCCCTTGTTGTGTCTTTTATTATATTATTTTGTGTTCTTTTCTTCTGTTGCCCTGTGGTCTACAATTAACATCTTAAAACAATCTACTTCAGACTAATATCAATTTTATTTCAATTGTATCCAAATACAGCTCCATTCTCTTCTCTCTCCTTTTGTGCTATTATTATCATACAAATTTTATCTCTTTTATAAGCTCATCCACACACTATTATAATTATTGCTTTATGCAGCTGTTTGTTGAATTATAACAACTATAGCTGAAAAGTGATAAAACCAAAAATATATGTATACTGTCTTTTATATTTACCAGTGTAGTTAACTTTCTGGTGTTCTTATTTCTTCATGTAGATCCAAGTTACTGTCTAATGTTCATTCACTTTAGCCTAAAGGAGTCCCTATAACATGTCTTGTAGGACAGTTCTGCTGCTGATTAACTCTCCCCATTTTTCTTTAACTGGAATGACTTAATTTCTCCATCCTTTTTGAAGGATAGTTTTGTGGTGTACAAAATTCTTGTTTGACTTTTTTTTTCTTTGAAAACTTTGAACTTGTCTCCCCACTGCTTTCTGGCTTTCCTGATTTCTACTGAGAAATCAGCAGTTAATCTTTTGAAGATCACTTGTATAAAATCAATTGATCCTTTTTCCTTTTTTTTTTTTTTTTTCTGTTTTCAAGATTCTCTCTTGGTTTCTGGCTTTTAGCAATGTATTCATTAGTGAGGGTTCCTGTAACAAAACAGACTGGGTGGTTTAAACAATAGAAATTTAGTTTCTCACATTCTGGAAGCTAGAAGTCCATGATCAAGGTGTCAGCATGGTTGATTTCTCCTGAGACGTCTTGCTTTACCTTGCAGATGGTGACCATTTCACTGTGTCCTTCCTCTGTGTACACATCTCTGGTGTCTCTGCATGTCCAAATCTCCTCTTCTTATAAGGACACCAGTCAGATTAAATTAGGGCTTACCCAAATGGCCTCACTTTAACTTAATCATCTTTAAGGGCCCTATCACCAAATACAGTCACATTCTGAGGTTTTAGGGGTTAAAACTTCCACATATAAATTTTGGGGGGCACACAATTCAGTTCGTAACACACAGTTTTGTTATAATGTTTCTTTCTGTGAATCTCTTTGAGTTTATCTTACTTGAAGTTCATTTAGCTTCTTGGATGTATAGATTTATGTGTCTCATGAAATATGGGCAGTTTTCACCTATGATTTCTTCAAATGTTCTTTCTTCTAACATTTGTTGTTAACTGTCTTTTTCATTTTAGCCACTCTGGTGTGTATGTAATGGTATTACATCATAGTTTTAATTTGTATTTGTATTCAATTTATATTTTTCCAAAGACTAACAAAGTTGGTCACCTTTCTATGCTTGTTATTTATTTATATTTCTTCTTTTATGATGTATCTTTGTAGAATTTTGACTATTTTTCTATGGGTTTGTCTCTATTCTGTTTACTGATTTGTAGAAGTTCTTTATGTATTCTGGATATGAGCTATTTCTGGGCTTAACTGGACTTTAATGTGGCTGTAAGGAGAAAGTATTTCTTTTACATATAATATCCTCAGTCCTCTGTTTTCTTGGGCACTGTCTACTGGTCTCTCTGTATGAGAAATAATGAAATGAGCTATAATCCCTACCCCATATTCTTTTTGTCTTCCCTATTATAATAAGGTAATATCCTTACTCCCCACTTTATCACCAGCATCAAACTTTAGATCTAAAATTAAATATATTTAATACTCAATATCACACTTTATTCCAAAGTTTCTCCTGATTTCTTGGTTGTTTAAACCTCATTCTTTTGATTCCTTAGGAAGAGCTAAAAAGAAAAGAAATTCCATGAGCTCTTAAAAATACGTACCTGTTTATTTGTAGCTTTTCTAGCTGTGTGTCAGTTTGACCAAATATGACATTTTTGGGTCATTCTTGGGACATTCCTCTGCATCTTAGATATGGTGCTCTATTTTTTTCTGTTATGAAATATTGATTTCAAGTAACATGATACTTACCTGATTTTCTTCCTTGTGAATTGGATATTTTCATCCTGATTCAAATTGTTTTTCTTTATATTTAAGGTATTATAATTTTCCTGAAGTACATCTCAGTATTGATTTTTCTGCCTGATTTTCACAGTTACACAGTGTGGCATTTCAATATGTATCTGAAGTCTTATTGCATATAAAGAATATTTCTGGAATTATAGTTTTTGGTTTATGTTTTCTACTGTTACTTCTTTCTTCCTTTGGGAAAATTAGATATAGATGATATAGATATTCTTCTGTCTTCTAAATCTATCATTATTCTCTCATTTTAAAATTTTTTCTTAATTTCTTTTTTTAATTGTCTTTTTATTTCTCTAATTCCTTTACTATACTTTTCTCATCACCTATTCTTTTCTTTCCTTATAATTTACTCTTCATTTCTAAATTTTTTTTACAATTTTTAGCATGTCTGCTCCTTTTCATATACCCCATCTGTTTATGAGTTTTTCTACTTCTCATCTTTGGCATTTTTCCTTCTTGTCATATTTTCTTAACTTTATCTTATTTTTGGATATTAGATCATAGTTTATCTACTCTGAAGCATAATTTTGTGGTATGCCTTCATTATCTATCAAGTTATAATTCAGTTATTAATTTTTATCACTTTCTTCATTTGTTTGATAATATCACTACATGGAGTTCATTCACCATTTAGTGTAGCTTACTGAAAATGAGATGGTTTCCTGTACTTTTAGATGGAGTTAATGTCTCATCAGAGGTCTGGGACAAGGTAGTTTTTCCAGCTTCACTGTTCAAGTATTCTTTCTACGTGGTCACCTCCACAGTTCTGCTCTGACTCCCCTTTACTTTTCATCCTCTGTATTAGAACCTTCTCTCTTATTGATCCTATTGTTCCTATTTTGCTAGGTTTGGATTCTCTTTCAACTATTTTTCTTACTGGTTGGTCTTCCACTTCTGGAAATATTTTTGAAGGGTTTCTGAGAGTTAGAAAGCTCTTTATTTTTTTGTTCCCACTGACTCATAAATCAAAGTCCATGCTACAGTCTCACAGTTTCACTGGTTGTTCTCAGATCAGTCCCTAGTCAGAGTAGGCTCCTCTCCACTTGATGGGAACAACTGCTGGTAATCCCTGGGTCTTTTAGTAGCAGCAGAACACCCCATTGTATTATCTCTCCACACAGTTGTTTACGCTACATGAAATCTCTATGAGTTCTGCTGGTGGTTTACACCATCTATGCATATTCTGGGTTAACTGGGACAATTTCTCACCTAGTATTTTGAAGACATTTTTTTCTGTGAGTTATTTTTGCTTGTCCATTTTATCTCCTTTTTTGGTTTCTCATTTTGAGATATAATTAACATATCAAAAATGTATCAAAAATGCACATCTTAAAACTGTAAAATGAAGTGCTTTCTAGTGTAATCACAAGGTTGTACAACCATCACCAATATCTAATCCCAGAATATTTTCATCACTCTAAAATGAAGCCCCATACATATTAACTCCCCATTTTCCCCTTCCCCTATCCCTTGACAACCAACAATCAACTTTCTGTCTCTGTAGATTTTCTACTATGGACATTTCATGTAAGTGGAATCGT
Source organism: Balaenoptera physalus (assembly GCF_965194825.1). Classification (NCBI taxonomy): domain Eukaryota; kingdom Metazoa; phylum Chordata; class Mammalia; order Artiodactyla; family Balaenopteridae; genus Balaenoptera; species Balaenoptera physalus. Next base: position 5,641,600 of record NC_138885.1, on the reverse strand, counting down.
ATAATATGTGGTCATTGTATCTGTTATCTTTCAGTTAACATAATGTTTTCAAAGTTAATTCATATTGTAGTGTGTATCAGTACTTCAGTTTTTTAATGACTGAATAATATGCCATGTTGTATGGATATACCAAATTTTGTTTATCTGTTCATCTGTTGATGGACATTTGGGTCATCTTTATTTGGGGCTACTATGAATTATGCCACCATGTATAAGTTTTATGTAAACATATGTTTTTAATTATCTTTAGTATAATTCTAGAATCACAAATGCTGAACTATAGACTAACTCTATGTTTAGTTTTGGAGGACTGTTAAACTGCTTTACAAAGCAGCTTCACCATTCTATATTCCCACCACCAATGTATAAGGTAGGCTTTCATTGTTTTGAACTTCCCTCTTAGAAATGCTTTTGCTGCATCCCACAAATTTTGGTATATTTCCATTTTTGTTTGTCCTGAGGTATTTTTTGATGTCTCTTTTGATTTCTTCTTTGATCCATTAGTTGTTCACTAGCATGTCATTTAATCTCCACATATTTGTGAACTTTCCAGTTTTCTCCTTGTAATTAATTTCTAGTTTCATACCATTGTGGTGGGAAAAGATGCTTGATATGATTTCCATATTCTTACATTTGTTAAGACTTGTTTTCTGGCCTAACATATGATTGATGTATCCTGGAAAAAATTCCACGTGCACTTGAGAAGAACATGTGTTCCACTGCTTTTGGATAAAATGTCCTCTGTGTGTGTGTGTGTGTGTGTGTGTGTGTGCGTGTGTGCATGTGTGTAGGTGTGTGTGTGTGTGTGTATATATATATATATATATATATATATGTATTAAGGTCATATGTTCTAATATGTAATTTAAGGCTAATGTTCCTTTATTGATTTTCTGTCCAGATAATTTATCCATTGATGTAAATGGAGTATTAAAGTTCTCTACTATTATTGTTGCTGTTGATTTCTCCCTTTAGATCTGTTAATATTTGCTTTATATATTTAGAAGTACCTATGTTAAATGCATAAATATTTGCAGGTATTATATTCTGTTATTGGATTGACCCCTAAATCTTTATGTAACACTTCTTTTTGTCTCTTATTGCAGTCTTTTAAAAGTTTATTTTGTCTAATATAAGTATAACTACTACACCTTCTTTTGGTCTCCACTTGCAAGGGGTATCTTTCTCCATCCCTTCAATTTTAGTTTGTGTGTATCCTCCATCTAAAGTGAATCTCATGTAGGCAGCATATAGATGGATCTTGCTTTTGTATCCATTCAGCCACTCTATATCCTTTGATTGGAGAATTTATTATCTTGGTATTATGGTGTCTTTATGTGACAGGAAATCATTTGCAGTAAATGCTCACACTAGTGCTGTTATTTGGGAATTGTAGTTTTCCTGGGTTCTTTGATCTTGCTCTTTGCAAACATTCACACAGGGGAGATATGCTTCATTCATACTGAGAGTTAAGATGAGCTCTGTCTGAGATTTTGTAGGTCAGTGTTCAATTTTTTATTGCTACTTACTGTGATATAGAGTTTTGCCTTTTACATTAGTTATTTTAGTGAGAAATTGGTAAAATATTTAAACATTCACACTTAGGATACCATCTTGATCCTGGAGAACATTAGGTTTATTTCTTTTAAATATCACCTTAGAGGTAATTCTGTGTTATGCACCTCTTATATAGTGGTAATAGTAAAAAAAAAAAAAAAAAAAAAAAAAAAATCTTGAAGTGTTGTTGTTTTAAGAGAAGAACACAAACAAGACTTGGAATGCAGGTATTTTCATGTGGATGGTTTAAATGCAGAGGCTATGTTCCCCAGAAGTCATGCTCTGTGAGGTGGCACTGACCAGAATTACAACATACCTCCATGAGATGCTCATCTACCTGGTGACTGGAGCCACCCACCATCACTTGTGCCTCTGAGTATCCTGGGACAGAGGTTTCCCTAAAACTGTCAAAGGCCTTCCACTGTTTTATATGTTAAAGGAGTTCATGCCTGCCTACTCTGTCAAGCCCCAAATAGTCAAAGGTGCTATATCTGAAGGACCCTCCCCAGCAAGCCTACTCATTGCTTCTGTGAAAAATCTATAAACACTCTCAACATAATGTCCAGAACTTTTCTAGGCCTCCTTCCATCTGCCTTTATCCCCTTCATTTCCTTTCTCAGCCAAAGGCTCCTTGCTTCCCATTTAGGCTCTATTCTTTGGCTTCTCCACTATATGCAACACTTTGAAAGGAAGAATTTACCACTGTGGCTTTCACATGAGCTTCTCTGGTATCTACTTGCTACTTCCATTTGTCATGGCTTCAGGTCCATGGAGCCCAGCCCAAGTCATATCCCAGGCCCCAGGACACCTCCCAGGCAGACTTGTCCTGGTCTAGCCCACATCAGATAGGGGACAGGCTTTAGAGAGCTGCTTCTGAGTTGGCCCTGTGTGGTTTCTGAAGGTTGACAAGATTCCTGGTAGACTCAGTGCACAGACAGGCTTCCTCTTCATACTATGGTGGCCACCCAAATAGCTCTCTATCCCATAATAAGTCTCATTGCTCTCAAACTCATCACTGATTAACTCTAGAAGTTTTCTTACACCTTGCCTTATTTTTATTGTGCCATCATGTCATATGTATTCATTTTTGTCCCTTCAGTCAGAATGCAAGCACATTAAAGATTTTTTTTTCTTTTTTTCATAAATTGCAGACAGGTTTAGACCTTGAGCTTTAGAAAGACTTGGGTTTAAATGTACTGCATTTGCTCCTTTCTATGATACCTTGGCAAGATACTCAACCTTGTCCAACCTCAGATTCTTTTGCTTTCAGATGGTGATAATATCAATCAAGAAGAATTCAGTGACAGCTGGAAATAATGCTCACTGAATGTCTCATATTCAGGAACAATTTTATTAATAACTTGTTCCCTAGAACAGGACCTTGCAAATAGAAGATATACTCTATACCCATGTTGAACAAACAGACTACCCACATTGTACAAGAACAATGCCTCCAGTTTAAGGATGTATAATGTGCCTCATAATTGTCCATTTCCATTTTCCCACAAAATCATTTTAGCTACAGAATTCCACTCAAGGCAACATGTCTCCTACTTTTCAAATTTCAAAATTAATTTTTTGATTGTTTCATGTTCCTGGAGACCCCAACAGGAACATTCCTGGGGACCCAGGATACCCAGGGTCCCAGATACCCAGGTCCTTGCCCATCTCTGCTCCTCCCCTGCCCCATCCTTCAGGGCCCCTTTCTGACCACAGTTTCAGGCCTCACAATCCCTTCCCTCTGGACCTCCAGAAGCCCTTCTAGCTTACCCATTCCACCCAATCAGAGCCAACACTGGACTATCTAGGAACTGCAGGAGAGGGTCTATCTTTAAAAAGATCGCACCACCTAGCAAGACTAAGGAATCACAGCACACTTCGATGTACCTTAGTAATATGTACTGTACATGTATGTACTACAAGCAGACTTTTTCTCTAGGGATGAGCATGGGTATAAGGAGGAAAATGAGCACATAGGTAGACCTGGCTTGGACACAAAGCACCACTCCTTTGTGTCCTGCTATGTGCACTCTTAGTTTACCCTCATCAGTGGAATGGGTTAACAATACCTCTTCCCTTCTGCTGTTTTGAGATGGCATTTGCAAACCACTTTATATTTTATTTATCCCATAGATGTTAGCCATTTAACTATAATCAATATGCATTAAATCCCTGAAAATTCATTGAGGTTGACCTAACTTCATTCATGTATATAGTTGTCATTTCCTAGACACCTACCCTCAGCTAATGGAAGGGAATGAAATAATGAATAATACACATTCCCTGTCTTTATTTTAATGGTTGAGACAAATGAGATGAAAACACACCTCCCACTAGGAGATAGCGACAGGTTCTATAATTAGGTAACCAGTGCCAAAGATGAAGTCATTGAGAATTAAAGGGCCCCTTCCTTCCACAACATTGCTAACAAGATTTGGGCAGGGGCAACTTTCTAGTCCATGTCTAAGGAGAGGGCCAGCATCCCTGCAAGCAACCCTGCATCCTGCAGTCTGAGGAAAGAGTCCACTACCCAGGCCTGGAATACAATGCCAAGGTTCTAATATTCAGCAATAAATCACAGTGAAAATCTTAGCTACCCTCTGAATCTGACTATGAGCCAGGCCTAGGAATGCAACCGATGAAAAATAGAGCATCCCTCTCTTCCTTCTTAACGTCTTTGAAGTGGAGAAGCTGGCTTCCAGAGCCTGATTTATAGATTCCTCAACAGTTTGCTGGATCTCTTTGGTCAGCTCAGCTGCACACCTGGCACAGAGGGCTGCAGGAGCTACGTTTGCATCACATACACTTTCTAATGCCTGCAAGAGTATCACCCAACTTGGCCCTAAGTAGAACTGGGTATCAGAAGATGAAGAAATGCCAGTTCCTGAGAGAAGGCTCTGACTTTCCTGCTGGTATTTTTAACTGGCCACAGTGGGCATATTTCATGCTTTCCTGGTTTGTCATTAGAGCTCTGATAAATGAGCAGCTTTTGAATCTTTCTTTAGTGACTTCACCCACTACAAAGGGGAAATAAATTGCCAAAATAAAACATATAGCTTAAATGTGATCACAAACAAGGAAATACTTAAACATCAACAAAACATACCAAATGCTAGAGAAAATGATTAAAATCAGTCAGACTTTGCCCTTCACCTTGGGAATCTCATAGTCTGGGGGCTGTGGGGTAAGAGGAAATGGAACCAGGATTCTAGGATAGGAGACTGCAAGTTCACACAAGGCGCTGTGGGTGCAGCCCTGGGAAGTGAATCTGGGAGAGCTGTCTGCAGGAGCTGAGGACCCAATGCATAGCAACTGGCTGGGCAAGGGAGAGACAAGGCCAAGTTGGGAGAGAGGGCCTCCCATGAACATGTAAAAGTAGAAAGGAGCCCCACTTGTTGCTCTGAACCGCCACTGTGTGGTGGGAAGAGGGCTGGCAGAGAGGGCTGGAGAGGTGAGCAAGGGCTGTGCCAAGGGCAGCTCTGGTGCCAAGGTAAGTTTTGACATCTGCTGTCAGCTTGGGGTATTACAGGCTGGGAAATGGCACAAAAAGAGCATAGAAGAATGAGACCAAAATTATCTTACAGCACCTTGGGGCCAAGACCCAAGATTTGTCTCCTTGTGAAAACATCCCAAGAGGCAGGAGGACCTGTTGGGTGGAGGCCCTGTTCCCCAGAACCTTCTCTTCACAAAACCGTCCTAAACATGAAGCTATATCGCTGTACTGTTGTGTTGAAATCTGTGGCCACGGTCCCCATCCACCATCTGCTTCCCAGGACTCAGCTACTGTACCTCCCTGGTGAGAGCTCTCGCTGCCAGCCCCACTGTCGGTCGCTCCTTGGCCTGCGCTTGTCCCCTCTGCTTAGCAGCTGATTTACACTGTCACCTCCCTACCAACCAGCTGGTGACATCACTCACATTGGCCGCCAGCCCCGGAGGGAAGCCAGTCTCCTCCAGAATCGAATTCTGTCCAGACATACACACCGAGATGGCTGGCACTTTCCACTTGATGGTACATGTGAAATTTCCCTTTACTGCATCTGATGTAATGCGGCTTTGCTCATCTGCTTTCATTCCCATGGTTTCAAACTCCTGGGCCTATCAACCTGCTCCCTACTTTTATTCCTTCCTAACATCTGTCCCCACCCTTACTCTTAGCCTCTGAGGCAATATCTCCCAGAAAGAAATCCATCCTTTCGGGGCTCTGAGCTTGCCAGCATGCTTTAGGAGGGACAAGGTGGCACACATGGCAGCCCAACCAAAGGCAAGCACCACACCTTCACACATGCCTAAGGGCTAGTACACCTCTTGGTTGTGTGTGTCACTGGTGTGTGCCATGTTTCCCTAACGAGACAGGCCATGGATAGTTTGTGGATGTTTTTATTTTAGAAGGCAAAATGACTAGTTCTAGTGAGTGGTGTCTTCTGGTGGGTACCGTGTGCTGCTTGTACGTGAAGCCCACCTGGAGAGAGGTGAGCTGCTTCCTAGAGCAGTGTGTTTGGAACAGAATTAGTGCCACCATGAGGAACTCTGTTTCCTGACATGTATGCAGACGAAAATGTATAAGCACCATGGTCTGGGCTTCCCTGGTGGTGCAGTGGTTGAGAATCTGCCTGCCAATGCAGGGGACACGGGTTCGAGCCCTGGTCTGGGAAGATCCCACGTGCCACAGAGCAGCTGGGCCCATGAGCCACAACTACTGAGCCTGCGCATCTGGAGGCTGTGCTCCGCAACAAGAGAGGATGTGATAGTGAGAGGCCAGCACACTGCGATGAAGAGTGGCCCCCGCTTGCCACAACTAGAGAAAGACCTCGCACAGAAACGAAGACCCAACACAGCCATAAATAAATAAATAAATAAACAAATACTTAAGAAAAAAAAAAAAAAAAAGGATTAAAAAAAAAAAAAAAAAAAAAAAAAGAACCATGGTCTGATAACATGAATACGGTTTTTGGTGGTTACTGCCATGATTATAGTCTGTCCCTGCTTTTCTGTCCCTTGTTGAAGAAATAAAGCCATAAATTCTTTGCTCACTGCTGTATCTCTTGTAAGGTAGTGATGGGCAGAACTCAATGAAGACCCTATGCCCTGACTGTCTGTTATTTTCAAATTCCAATCTTAACCAGGAAAGTTACTTTCACCAGGACAGTGAAAGCAGGCATGACCATCGACACTGCCATCTGTCACAGTCCTGTTTGATCATAGCTTAAGGGCACTAGAAGCTTAAGGACACAAGAGGCCTTTGTCACAAGCATCCTGCTGGACTGCATATTTATGTGCCAAGGAAAGACACTTCAAACATTAGTGGGATATCTGTTGAACTTTGTACTCAGAAATAGCAAAAGTTAAATAAAATAACATGGTCCAGAAAAAGCTGAGAGAAGCTTCATCAGGTTCTCTTGTTAAATTGCATAAACCTTCCCCCAAATTCTCCCCAAGAGAGGGGAGATCCTGCAACACTTGGTAGAAAGTATCAGAGCAAGTCATCCTAAAGTGGCTACTCAGATCACTTTGGCTACTGGCGACTCCCAGGGATTTTAAAGAGATCACTAAAAAAAACAAAAAAAAAAGGTGAAATTTTGTGATCACCCAAAACAATCAAAAGGAATTGTTGTGCATGATCTCAACAGAGAATTAAAGAATAAGAGCTTGTTCATTTAGAATCAACAATATTCTGCAACATGAGAAAAATAAATCTGTGTAAAAAGGGTTCTTATTATTATGATCTTCACTTCCATATATCTGCCAAAAAAGATATACTGCCCCCATAATTGCAAGAGGTTTTCTCTACTCAGCTCAGCACTAATGTCATCAAGGGTGCGGTCCAAGCCAACGCCCACATGTTGGGGTGGCACCCTTGGCATTGAGCTCTCTGTGCTTCATCACAACCCCAGACTTGTTAAAATTATCTGAAATTTCAGTCATTTATTCATTTCCTTGCCCCCCAGCAGTGATATATTTGACGGCTTTTAAAGTGGAGAGTTTATTATTTACCGAGAGCACACAGCCCACATAGCACCTCAGTGAAGGAACACAAGTATGTGGTGTCAGGAATGGCCTCAAAGAAGTTGTCTGTTTTCTTTGATCACTTCCTGTTGGATATTGCAGAGGTGCCTACCCAGCGTACACACTACGACCCCCTGAGGAGCACTTTACAGATACAGTTGGTAGGACCCCAGGCCATACATTTGGTATAATTGGACTGGAGTTGGTTCAGACATCTAGTTTTTCGCAAAGTCCACAAGAAGTGAATCCAACCAGCAGCTGGGTTTGAGAAACCCTCGGCACAGCAAGCAGAAGAAAGAAATCTGCCTAGTTTTCCTTTTCTTTAGGAAACAGTAATTTCCTTTTAAAGTAGAGAATACTTTTCACAACAGAAGTGACAACCTTGCCACCTCTGAGTACAAATATTTTTCACTCAAATTTCCTGAACTCTTAGTTGCGAACCTTTTCACTTCTCTGTCTGACACCCTCTTTCTGGTTGGGCCAGGGGTACGGGGCTTCTGCAGAGACCTGAGGACCCGGGGATGGGGCTCCAGACATGACAGGTGCTCAGTGTCCCGCCCTCTGATTCCCACTCTTGTCAACAGCTGACCTGCTTTGCCAGGGTCAGCAGATTCCTGGCCAGCAGAGTTAAAAGATGCACATGTCCAGGTAGTTGAAAAAGTGGTTCATTCAGCTGATTTTACTCTAGGATCTACAGCCCCTCTGATCTAGGCAGGAAGCCTCCAGGGGCCCAGTCACACTCTCTGTGATTCCATTTAGGGTGTTAGGGCCAAAACCTGATAGCAAGCGTTCATTTGCTGACTGTTATTCCCATCTGTAAGGAAGCTGATGGGTAGATACAGCTGGCCCAGGAGAAAAGTGAGTGTTTGGAGACCCATGTCTCTGGCAAAATAGAGTTGTTTTCACAAACCATCTGTAGCAACAGGGTGGTGGGAGGGTGGAAGCATCCCTCTCCAAGTACAGACAATGGGGGAGCACTGTCAGTGGAGGACTGTAAAACAATAATAACTCACTAAAAGTTGATCTGCTTTTTATTATCACCATTCTGAAGAATGTCAGTGATAACATGCCTCTCCTTTGAAAAATCTTATGGTGAGTTTTAATAATATAAATGTTAGCCTCAAATTAGCACATTTTTTATGACTTATCCTTAAATAAACATTGTATTCCACATGCAAGTTGTTTCAGAGTATAAAACAATAATAACTTACTAAAAGTTGATCTGCTTTTTATTATCACCCTTCTGAAGAATGTCAGTGATAACATGCCTCTCCTTTGAAAAATCTTATGGTGAGTTTTTTTTTGTTTTTTTTTAAACTCGGTAATACTCTTCTTCCTTGTTCTTTTTTTTTTTTTAATTTTATTTATTTATTTATTTGTTTTTGGTTGTGTTGGGTCTTCGTTTCTGTGCGAGGGCTTTCTCTAGTTGCGGCAAGCGGGGGCCACTCTTCATCGCGGTGTGCGGGCATCTCACTATCGCGGCCTCTCTTGTTGCGGAGCACAGGCTCCAGACGTGCAGGTTCAGTAGTTGTGGCTCACGGGCCTAGTTGCTCTGCGGCACGTGGGATCTTCCCAGACCAGGGCTCGAACCCGTGTCCCCTGCATTGGCAGGCAGATTCTCAACCACTGCGCCACCAGGGAAGCCCATGGTGAGTTTTAATAATATAAATGTTAGCCTCAAATTAGCACATTTTTTTATGACTTATCCTTAAATAAACATTGTATTCTACATGCAAGTTGATTCAGAGTATGTCCCAACACACACCAATTCAGTTACCAGTGAGTTGTATGTTGATCATAAGACGTGAGTCCTCCAGACTTTCCTAGGGAGAAGTTTGCAGCTCCAGCCCCTATGGTACTTCATCGTCTTGTGTTTTGACAGCACATTTAAAATAATCAGTGGCAGCACAAAGGCCAATACACAAAACTAGAGCAATTCTAATGTTGTAATCCTATGTAATCACATGGTGTTTACATTTGTGTGGAAAATTTAAAACAGTGAAAGAGCAGAGATGACAAGTTAAAATATGCTTTGTCTGGTAAGTGCAAAATTTATTTCATACGTGAAATACTTTATGGAATGTAATGATATATATATAAAATTGAGTCTACTCAAGAAAATAGTATCGCTGGTTATGACATGATTATTAATGACAATAATTTTTTTGAGTAGAGGAAGGAAAGAAATGAAGCACCACCAGCCCAGTGTTGACAGCAGTTCATCTCTGGAACAGCCCGCCCCACACCCCGGGTAGCCTCAGAGGACGCCTTTAAACTCTCAGGCCAGTTCCCTCACCAGCAAAGTAAAACCGAGTGAGAAGAGCCCCTTTCAGGGATTGAGATCACGTGTTGATTCTAAAGCACGTGGTGCAGTCACTACTCCGAGGCACTTGCAACACAGATAGAAAGATGAGGTGTGCAACTCACAAAATGTTAAATAGCTGTAGAAGACGCCTGCACAAAAGAAATCACAAAGCAGAAAATGACAGACGCGGAGTAAATGGAGCCAGCGATTCCAGCCCTCAGTCAGAGCCTGGAGAGACCACGTGGCCTGGAGGGGGCCAGGGAAGCTTTCTGAACACTTGGGGCAGCTCCTGGAAGCACTTCACTTAGTCATCTTCAATTTACTACCCTAGGCTCATTTTTCTACTGTTTAAAATAGGATCAACACAGTCCTCTTTTGGCAGTGGGCGGGGGGGGGGGGGAAGGTTAGAACCCTGAAATGGCACTGATGCAGCGACAAGATGGAAGGTGCTCCCAGAAGCATGCGCATGTACTGCTGGCTCCAAGGATGCAGCAGGCCTTCGCTCCCCGTGATTACAAAGCATCCTGCTTCTTTCCTATCTGCAAACAGTTGCAAACCCATGTGTCCCCAGACAGCAGCACATAATCTCCCAGCACAACAGAAGCCATGTCTATGTTTCCCTGTTAGCCCGGGACTTCTCAGCCCTTCAGGGTTCTCTCCCACCGCTGCCTCCCGCGGGGCCCGCTCGGCTCTGGGAAGTCTGGTTCCCACTGGAGACTGCTGCCCTCTGCTTGGTCTGCCCTGAGGACCGCTGGGTTGGGTCCCCAGGTTCACCACCCACCCTGTGCTCAGGCAGCCTCCACACCTTTGGGGTGTCCGAGAATGAGCACGTGTGCCTCACACATACCTTGAATCTCTTCACACCAGAAAGCTGGTTCCATTTGTCTCCTGTATCCAAGAAGCCAGCTTCCTCGTATTCAGGTTTCCAGTATTGCTGCCAGCCAGGCCATGTGGAGCTGTCCTCGCTATAATTCCTCTAGTTTATTTATAAGGTTGCTTTCTGCATTCTTACTTCTCCAGATTCCCTGTTCCCCTGGGGACAAAGGGGAACCAGACTGCCCCACATTTATGGCAGCTCAGTGTTCTCTGAAATGCAATTAACATGTCGAGGAAGATAGGCAATCAATATTTCATAATCTACACAAAAATTTCCCTTGCTAATGGACTGGTGTGGGCTGCAAAGCGGGAAGAAAGCCCGAGCCTGTTTCTACAAGATATCCAAGCAACTAGTTGCAAAGTGAATAATTTCTCTCTCCTTGTCAATCTGTGGCACCCAATTCCTTTGCCAGCCCTCCTTCCCATAGCTGATGAACTAGACAATCTCTTCTGACACTGAGGACGGCAGGGCCACAGAACAGGGAGACCCAGATGCAAAGCGCGTGAAAGCCTGACAGAGTCTTTGTCAGTCTCCCCTTCATTCTCCCCAGGAGAGGAACCACAAACACCATTTTTCTGAGCTGTTACAAAGGTGTTGCTCTAGAGAGAAATGATACATGCAGGTATGGGCCACACACATCTCCACTCCATCTTTCTCCATATTCCAGACCTGGCCCCAGAATCCTTCCCGCGAGCCCCCAGCCAGCCATGACCACCTAGAGGCAGGACCTGAAGGGATCAGGATTGTGTCTGGGGCTAGGTGCCTCTCCTAGGTTTTGTCATTATTCCTCCCAGCAGCCCAAAGGTTAGCAAATCTCCCTATTGTTTAAACAATGTGGCCAGTGGGGCACAGAGAGCTACTTAGTAGCCTGTCACGATCCAGGCTAGGAAGGGGCAGAGGGAGTTTGGAGTCAGCTGTCTGCAAAACCCCAGGCTCCTTCTCCTGGCCCACATGCTGCTCAGTTACTGCATCCTATGAGCACTGGCTGAGCTCCAGGCACCATGTCAGACATCTGGAGGTAAGTGAAAGAGAATAATCTTCCCTTCAGAGCACTCACGCCATGGGAATAACGTAGCCCCTGCTCATGAATGAGGCACTGCCCCTGCTTTGGGGATAAGACAAAGCTGATGTCTGAATGCGCACTAATCCAGGGGGCCGGGAGCACAGCTCAGCACCCGAGATGGGGCAGGGAGACTGCCTGCAGGACCTCCATGGGCGGGGCCTGACCTGTGGTCACCAAGGTGGATGCAAGTATGGACACGGATTTTGGCATCTGAGGGAGGTTTTAGATAAGAGACGAAGGCAGGCAGCCTAACAAGTTTAAAAGTGCAAACGCTGGGAAGCGCTTACGAGTGAGACTGGAGGACAGGAAAGGGACATGAACAGAGCAGAGACTTGCGTCAGGAGGTGAGAGGGCTCAGGGTTGCAGAGTGGCCGTCTGCGTGTGGGAAGCACTTCCAGCTCCATGGTCCATGGGAGGATAGCAGCCGAGCTGTAAGGTGAGTGTCACGGATGAGGACAGTGAGTCCAGGGAGGTCAAGGGACCTGCACAAGTCACACAGCATGGATGTCACGGAGCAGACTGGAAGCAGGCCTGTGGTCCCCTCCTCCTGCCCCCGTATGAGGAGTCCTCCAGGCCACAGGCCCCGAGAAGCATGCTGCATGTGTGAGAGATGGGAGCCTGCAAAGATGGGCTCCATTGTTCAGACAACAAGGAATTGCTAAATATCTTTGATAAAGAAAATTAAATGATGTGATCAAAATTATATCTTATAAAGGTTGGCCTCAGCATTAAGGGGTATAGGGAGGCTGAGCAAGGCGGGCCATTTGAGAGATGATCCCCTGTACAGGTAGAATACAGTCTGGACCACGGAAGAGAGGAGAGAAGCAGGGGCGGGGGGGCGCGGGGGGTGATGTCTTGTGAGAGGCCGACCCCTGACTGTGCCTGGAAGGGACTGGAGGTGACCTGGAGGAAGAGGAGTCAAAGGAGATTAATGTCCCAGGCTCCTGGGGTTAGAGGCAGGGGCCAGGGGGCCGGGAACAGGCGCTGGAGGGAAGATGCAGCCCTCCTCCGTGTGCACACGTCCCCACCAAAAGTGCACCAGAAGTGATGTTATTTTCTCAAGAGCATTTGGAAATGGAACTAAATAAACAAGATTATTTTGAGCAAATAAAGCCGAGAGTGTCTGCCCAGCAACCGTATTTCCCTGGGAGGACTGAGTGTCAAGAAGACAAGAAGCCGGTGCTCAGGGGGCAGAGCAGGGGTGTAGCAGGCGAGGTGCTGAGTGGGGCTCCCGCTCTGAGGGGCCTTGCCCCTCTTTGTCAGCACCGGGTGGAGGCAGGCATGCTCGCCTGTAACCCCAGCCCTTCCTGCCTTCCCACGCCTGCCCCCACTCTACCCTGAGACTCCACTGCTTGGCTGAATGTGGAAGCCAGCAGGAGACCCGCTGTAACCAGGCTCTGCCAGAGCTCGTGTGTGGCCACCCCGGTGCTCGGTATCCTCTCTAGAAAAGGAGGAACTCAGTATACGCTAATCCTAAACTCCTGATTTATCCCTCCCTCCAACTGTTCCCCTTTGGTAGCATATACACACTACCATATATAAAATAGATAACCGTATAGCACAGGGAACTCTAACTCTACCCAGTACTCTGTAGTAACCTAAATGGGAAAAGAATCTGAAAAAGAATGGATATATGTATACATATATATGTATATGTATATATATATGATATGTATACATATATGATCCACTTTGCTGTACACCTAAAACTAACACAACATTGTAAATCAACTATACTCCAATATAAAATAAAAATTAAATTTAAAAAATAAAAATAAGAAAAGAGATACTGCTACAAAAGAAGAAAAAAGAATAGAAGATTTAAGAAAAAAGGCAGGGAGTCCGATTATATTGTCTCTGAAGTCTTTCTTATGAACCTTTGATATTTCCAAATACCTTCTCAGGAAGCAGACTCACAAACAGCAGAACATTATCATGGGCAGATTAAGACTTGGTGAGGAGATGACTGAATGTCTGGGTAAGACAGGAAGTTTACCGCTAGGGGCTGTCTCTCTGCAAAGGGTGAGCCATGGGCTCTCTGCCAGGCACACCCAGCTTTGAATCTGACCTATCGCTTGCTGCCTGTGAGCCCTGCGTAAGGCGACTGTAGAACAGAACACAGCATACCACGAGGCAATACACTGAATCCTTCAGATAATAAATGTTACACAGCTCAACGTGTAGGAAGGTTTCTTGGAGAAGGTGGGGTTGTGGAGTCCTGGGACTGGACATGGGTGGGGAACGACAAGCAGAAAGGCTCTGGGAGGGAATAACCAGCTGCCTTCCCAGACAGAGAGAGGTGTGCTTTACTGAAACAGAAGACGTGGGAGAGTGAGAATCAGCTGAGACAGTACAGAACAGGAGGGCTCCCTTGATAAGCTGTAACCATCTCTGGGTGAGACAAATGCATCTTCTCAGTCCCCAGTCCCACAGCTGTCTAAGAGGGTCAATCAAATAAGCCCACCCTTTTGTTGTTGTTTTTATTTATTTATTGTTTATTGTTCTATTTATTTATTACAAAGAATAATGTCAATTTGGGGACATGTCAATTTTGCTTGGCTCTAAGAGAAAAAAAATTTTTTATTAATACAAGCATGTGGTGAAAACCACTTCATACAGAATGTTACCTTTAAGCACAAGATGTCAGAGACTGTTGTTTTGATTTGGATCCCTTGGGCTCCTGTGAGACTTGCCTCCAGCCTCCAGCCAGGAGTAAGACTGGTCACTTGGCGTTTGCTCTCTCCCTTCACCCTCGCCTTGGCCTGAGAGGCTCAAAGACAGAGAGGCTGGGAGACACACAATAAGTCGGTGCTGGCATCCTTGGGGCCTCCCCTGTGCTCTCGATGTGGAGCCCCAAGAAGTCCAGGCAGCCAGGGGTCCTCCCTCAGGACCCGTGTGCGGGGCTTCCCAACCCGCACCCGCCTGCTTGTGCCGTCTCCTGAGGGGCTGCACCTTCTTGCTCTCCTTCAGTGATGTTCTGAGTGGCTGCCCTCTTTAGCTCACACTGAGGTCCAAGCACAGTGCCTGCAGCAACCACATTCCCATTGGTGTTCAGTTCTGACTTGGGGGTGTGCGCTCCAAACTTGGGCTTATTTAAGCAAAAAAGCACATAGCTGAACCCAAGGACGATTTGCATTGCCCAAGCCCAAGTCACGTGCTGGAAATGTGGAGCCCCTCTAAGGCCTCGGGCTTTAATGATTCATCAAAAATCTAGAAAAGAAATATGTTCACCTATAATGAATTTACTCCATATCCCTTACTCTGAACATAAAGAAGTAAGAATGAAAATATAATTTTCCATCTGAAAACATTTTCCTATTTATCATTGCTCCTCTTACCTTAAGAAAGAGTATGAACTCTTTGTGGCAGTTCCTCCTCTTTTATGAGGAACATTTTCTCGGTTCTTGCCCTGACATGGAGGGCATATGTTTTGAAGAGTGTAAGGGTCATAATTCACATCAGCAATGCACTCAGTGGGCTTCACTGACAAGGGTTTTAACAATGTGCCCACAACTCCAGACCCAGGAGGAACGTGAAGGGTGGTCACAGTCCCCTGAACACACACAACTCCTCTTCTATTTTTCCATTTATTATTAATATTTTAATTAGAAATATTTCTTATTACATTCCCTGGTGGTGCAGGGGTTAAGAATCTGCTTGCCAATGCAGGAGACACAGGTTTGAGCCCTGGTCCAGGAAGATCCCACATGCCATGGAGCAACAAAGCCTGCACGCCACAACTACTGAGCCTGCATTCTAGAGCCCGCGAGCCACAACTACTGAGCCCATGTGCCACAACTACTGAAGCCTGCACACCTAGAGCCCATGCTCTGCAACAAGAGAAGCCACCGCAATGAGAAGCCTGTGCACCACAACAAAGAGTAACCCCCACTCGCCACAACTAGAGAAAGCTCACACGCAGCAACGAAGACCCAACACAGCCAAAAATAAATAAATAAAAAATATATATATTTTTTTTAATTAAAAGGAAAAAACAAGATAGCCAGGTCAGGAGCATCGAGGTCCAAGCTAACCTAGGTTCCTGGTTTGGGGTCTCATAAGTGAGGCTTCCCAGCGAAACTGAGCAGGATCCTGTGGGGCTCCTGGGCACAAAAGCCTTTCTGTGTTCCCCATTTCTTATTTGCAGGAAATAAGCTCCATTCAGTCTCCATGACCTTCCCTGAGTTCCAATGAGCAGGTTCAAACAGTTGCTAATCAGGGAAGGGAGGGGAAGCAGAGACAAGGGAGGAGCAGGCAAGAAACAATCGTGCAGGCTTGGGGCGGGGTCCTGGTTCCCCCTTAAGGGATACACATAACAATATCTTTGAGCTGTTTTGCAGATACTGAAACCCCCACCAGGTGGGAGAAATTAAAGTTTGCTGCCCACAAGCACATAGGCCCTAGAATGGTTAGAACCAGAAGGTTGACAATGATGACTCCCACTTACTTCACCACCAACCAATCAGAAGAATGTCCACGAGCTGATCACACCCTCCTCTTTGATCCGTTGCTGTAAAACTCCTCACTATCCCCTCCAGGGTGAGACACACAGTTTTGAGAGCATTAGCCCCCTGTGGCCCCCTTTAACTGGCAAAGCAATAAAGCTATTCTTTCTACTTCACCCAAAACTCTGTCTCTGAGATTCAATTTGGTGTCGGTATACTGAGATTGGATTCGGCGTCACCAGTACCCTGGGGTGACCTGTGTGGGGCACCGGACCCTGGAGGGGACCCACCTCCCTCAGTCACTGAGGCACTGAGATCCAGGAGGAGTGGACAAGTCTTCCTTTATGCAGCCAAGAAGTGGGTGGGTGCTGCCTCTTTCTTCCAGACAGCTCCCTCCTGCTACCGGAACAATCTACAGTGGGGGAGGCATGGAGACCGGGGGTCAGAGGGATGGGCCATCAGCAGTTTGAAGGTAGCATGATTTGCAAATTGTCCCCCACCCCAGGAGCCCTGGTTGTTCCACAGAACACCTCAGCATGGCTACAGGGGTCGGGGCTCTGAAACCCACCCTTCCCCCCATACACACACTCTACACTGCTACTCCAACCAGAATAGGTTGCCCTCAACCATTCTGCCTCAGGTTAGATTTTAGGAAAGGTTATTGTACCTAAAGTACTTGATTGGCATTGACATGACAACTACAGCATTAACTTTGGACATAGACAAACTTTGTTTGAATCTCAACAGCCTCACCCACATGTGGTGTGACCTTGCATACGCCAAGGTGCCTCTCAGAACCTCACTCCTCTTACCTGGGAAATAAGGCAAATACTGGCTATTTTGCAGTTTTTGTGACAAATGAGAGAGGGAAAGCTACTTCCTTAGTGCCTTAGCACTAAGTAAATAATAAGTAAATATTAACTATAGTTTAAATTAATATCATTATGTGGGGCTTACACTCATTCATTTATTCATTCATCCAAGAACTATTTATTGAGTACCTTTTATGTGGCAAGAGGTGCTTTATTAAATGCTGTTACCTGCAATAAATTATAGCTATATTACAAGTATTGGTAAAAATATTTAAGTGTTTGGATCTTTACCTCAAAAGAATCAATGCATACAGATATAGAATAATTATGTTCTATGCCTAAAAATAATATAATGTTATATGTCAATCATACCTCTAAAAAATAAAGAAAAAAAGATTAAAAAGAATCAATGTGCGATACCACCAATAAATGCATGTCCCTGGCATGTATGTAGTATGCATGTGTGCACCCCATGTGTATGCACTTGCACCTCAGCACACCCTGTCTTCGATCCGGTGCCCTGCAGAAGTGGGTACAGACTCTGAAGGAGCACACAGTTGGCTGTGGAAATAGGATTGTAACAAATGGAGAGGTAAATGCTGCAGGATGAGCAGACCATAAGTCAGAGAGTGTTTCCCAGAAGAGGTAAGATTTCAGTTAGGTCTTAAAGTGTCACTTGGTAGCTATACATTGCCTGAGTGAGTCCGCAACCATCCAGCACCCATCTTCCCTCCCAGCACCCTGATTTCTCTTCAGCAACCCCCTTGATCCCATTAGTCAGTTTTATTTGTCACAGCGGTTTGTCCTGGGGCATGCACAAGTCCCAATCAGGACCAATGAGAGTGACGCCTGGGCCTCAGCTGGCACTGTTGGAAATAGAGACTCTCTTTCTTCTGGACATAACAGATGAGGGATGTCAGCAGGGAGCCCTGGAGGAGACTCAGTGGGAGTGAGACTGTCAGGTAGGAGACGAAAGACATCCTGACCCATAATGGAGCCCGATGCTGGCACAACCAAGCAGGCCTTGACCTTGGACTATTCTGTTATTCCAGCAGACAAAGTCAATCCAATTTGAGAGGGATTTCCTGAAACAGGAACTTTGAAGAACAAAGACAAAGAG
Source organism: Balaenoptera physalus (assembly GCF_965194825.1). Lineage (NCBI taxonomy): Eukaryota > Metazoa > Chordata > Mammalia > Artiodactyla > Balaenopteridae > Balaenoptera > Balaenoptera physalus. Next base: position 5,623,418 of record NC_138885.1, on the reverse strand, counting down.
TGTGTTTTAACAGACAGTTCCCATCACTCCTTGGGGAAAAACTGGTGCAAACCCTTATCCAGGGTATCTAAGAAAAGAATCTCTGTCTAGTCTGCTCTGGACCTTTTTCTCTTGTATCATCAGGTTCTGCTGGTCCCCACCACTCTGCACTGAATTTTCATTTCCATTTTAAATAATTTTAGTAAGATTTAAATTAAAAATATATATTCACGGCCTCCTGTCATACCTTTGATCTAAGTTTGGAGTAATTCTCAAGCTTATAACCTGCGTTGCCAAGGATTGAGCTCTTGCAGAATTAAGACTGCCTTGTGTCCATCATTCATCACAACTGGGGAAGGAAGCCCCCCAAATGGATGTTTGCCACTCTTAAGAGGGCTCAGCCTTGACTTATCTGGGTTTTTCCTATCCTGAATTTTCCCACTTCTGTGTACAGTTTTGTCTCTCACAGTGGCAAGCAGGTATTTACTCTGGTCACTTTGTTAGAGTTAAAGGAACCCCCTGAGTGGGTCTGAGCTGAGAAGCCCCTTCCTGCTGGAAAGGATTCCAGTGTTGCACTTTAAACATCCCCATGGCCTGGCAACTTTGAGCTTCATGTTTAACGTTCCCCATTTGCTCTCACATGGGCTAAATTGCTTATACGCTTCTCTTCATCTGAGTGCTTTCTAGCTCAACCCTTCCCTACCATTCTCTAGGTTCTCCTCTCTCGGGAACCAGATGAAATCCTTTCTCCTCCAAGAGTCTTCTCTACCCATATTCTGAGGAACTGACCCTGCCTCTGTATTTGATACCCTTTGTGCCCCCACCTGTCTTGTCGTTTGTATGTGTGCTTTCCTCACTAATTTATGAGAGTTGCTGAGAACACAACTCCTGACTCGATCTCCTGGGACAATATGTGTGGTTAACAAATGTGAGTTAAAATAAATGTAATTGAATCAAGCCTGAAGTAATCTAAAAACTGGCAGTAGGATAACAATTTAGTAAAATAACATCTCTAGACAGGTGTGGTCCCAGGGTTTATAGTGGGCAGCCAGCATTCAAGGATTTGGTGCATCCTTTCAGACTGAGCTGTGCACGAGCTTTGTGGACACTGTTGATGGCCTGAGTAGCGTTAATAATTCAGAGTCTACATTTGAAGATTTGTCTGCCAATCTTGTCTGCCAAGGTTGGAAGAAGTGGCAAAATGACTCAAGCAAGGAAAGAAGGGGGGAAGAAAATGCAAGAACATGGCCTTAATCTTGACTACTATTTAGAATCTCTGGCTATCCATTTTATATACAGAGCATGTCAGACTCAGAAATGAACCAGGGGAGATTTCTTCAATAGCAACCAAGGAAAGAATATGATTTATGTAGGGGGTTGAAAGAGAAGCATTAAAAATTACAATTCTTGATTAATAATTTGGAGACTTTTAAAAACATTTGGGATGACAATTTTGAAGTGTCTCTGGGTATATTCATCCCTGAAGTGGTTTCCCCAAGGCTTTGTGCCATCTTGGTGCAGAGAGAGCAGCATTTCTGTGAAATCCTACAGTCATAATGAAGGCAGGGCACCTTGGGAAAAGAAAACAGTTTATATGCAGGAGTGCAGGAGAAGGGGAGTAAACAGATTGCACTAGCTCCTCAAATCAACAAATATTTACTGTAGCCACCACTCCTAGGTATGAGCTGCTAAGTTGGGAGCTGGGAAAGCACAACCAGGCCCAAGGCTCTGCCTTCCCCTGCCCCGAGGATCTCGGTGTGGGAAGCAGGAGACAAGCAGGAACCTATGAAAAAGTAAATAATGATCTAATATCTACAGGGCACTGTAAACGTTGTCAGAGAGAGAAGGCTGTTTCCAATCCACAATAGCGTCCTTGGAAAACAGTTCACAAACCCACACATAATCACACAATAGAAGCTTGCAAGTGGCACAACACAATGAAGAAAGGCATAGTGAGTGTACCACAGGCAGAGGTGGAATCTTGAGTTTAGCTCAAGATGAGTCAACATGAGCTATCCTCTTTCCCTACCAGAGTCTCCATTTCCCCATCCATAAGATAAAATGTTAGAGGCTCATGGTGGGCAATTCCAGCTCAGCATACTGTGAAATAGATAGATGGAAAGTTGGGGTTTGCAGGGGTGAAGGCAAAATAGCAGAGAAACTAATTGAAGAAATGTAAAGGGAAGAGTAGCATTTGACTGAAGATATAGAGAGAATCAAGCAGTCAGTGACTGTGACACACTGTAAACTTGGACTCATTGTACTCAGATATCTAGTATATTGTCAAGGATTCTTCTTTATGAATCAAAAACTGTTTTGAAAGAAATAGTAGGCAAAAAAGTTAATTTTTTTAAATAAAGTTTTGGCTAGGTTATGATAGTTCTCCAGAGCTCAACTCAGGAGTCTAGGATTTTTCCTATCCAGCATAATTTCTGAGACAGGCTGGGTACAGGGGAGACAGGAGATACGATCACTATCATGATTCTGGAGTAAACATGTCAGAAGTTCATCATTTCACTCGCTTATGACTACTTTAATCTTTAAACAATGTTCAGGTTAACTCACAAATATTAAATATTAAGTTAAGAAAAGAAAAGAAAGAAATAGAAAAAGATATATCAGGAAAAATATTAATTAAAATGTTTTAACAAAATATGTTTTATGGTAAAAGGCAATTGTTACTGAGAAAAAGTATTTTTAAACATGAAAAATGATGAATGAATTCACCAGAATCCTATAGCTTTTTAAAATATATAAAGGTAAAACTCACAGAATTACAAGGAGAAATTGAGGAATCTAAATATATAGATGTGAGTATTTAACTCATCTCTCAAAATCTGAGCACTCAGTATTGTTTTAAAAAATAAGTAGAGGACTTCCCTGGTGGCTCAGTGCTTAAGAATCCACCTGCCAATGCAGGGGACACTGGTTTGAGCCCTGGTCTGGGAAAATCCCACATGCCACAGAGCAACTAAGCCCATGTGCCACAACTATTGAGTCTGTTCTCTAGAGCCTGCAAGCCACAACTACTGAGCCCACATGCCACAACTACTGAAGCCCGCGCACCTAGAGCCTGTGCTCGGCAACAAGAGAAACCACCGCAATGAGAAGTCCACACACCACAACGAAGAATAGCCCCTGCTCGCCACAACTAGAGAAAGCCCACACGCAGCAACAAAGACCCAATGCAGCCAAAAATAAATAAATTTATTTAAAAATAAAATAAAAATATAAAAATCAATAGAAATATTGAACAAACATATAAAATGAAAAATAAATGACAAAAAAGCAGCAAAAAATAACCTTTACATTTCCTTGGAAAGGGTTGACTGTAATTATCTCCAGAGACCTTGGAGGATGGGTTCTATCTTCATGTTCTCCCTCTGCTGTGCTAGTATCTACTGGAGGGGGTTTTCACATGTGTCTGGTGCCCTAGTTATTATGTCTTGTGGCTTGGTTTTTGTGGCTGCTGCCCAGAAATGGCCCTTGAATGCCTGGCTCTGTGGGCCATGGGTACTTGTGTTCCTATGTCCCATGGGACTGTAACAATTAGAGAGACAGTTCTTGGCCAGCTACCACCCCCAGGGCACTGCACAGACAGCAGACTGAAACACACCTTCAGTCTTTCTGTGAAAGAGGACTATTTGTTTGTCTGGGAATGTCAATGCCTGAGATCTGGTTTTACACAGATCTAGGGACCAACTGAGGTGAACTCTGGAAACAGAAGCCAGTGGCTGCCACCTTTGTGCTCTCTTTCTGCCTCACTCCATGTCATTGGTATCTCCTGGAAAGAAAATTATAAACATGTATGATGCCCCCATTTTGGAAACTGACACCCAGGGGACACCTCTAGATCACCTGGCTCTGGTGGCCAGTGGATGTTACAGTTGTGATCCCACAGGAATGTGTATATTTGCATTCTTTAAAAGCTGCTGCCTGAGGGACTGGCTTCCAATCAGACTTAATCTTAGTGCTGACTGAGATCCTCCCCTTTGGGACACTGACAGGTGTTGGCCACCCTCAAATATGGAGAACCATTACAAATAAAATAGGCTACTTTGACAAACACAAAGATTTGAGGGACTACCAAGAGCTACAGGAGACCAATTATTCAAGACTGAGAGAGGTTGTTGTTTTATCTAATACATAGAAATCAACACAGAGAGTCAAGCAAAATGAAGAAACAGAAGAATATGTTCCAAACAAAAATGCAAGATATAATCCCAGGAAAAAATCCTTAATGAAATAGAACTGAGTGATTTACCTGATAAGGAATTCAAAATAATAATCATAAAGATGTTCACTGAACTATGGAGAATAAAGGATGAACCCAGTAAGAACTTCAACAAAGGCATCGAAAATAAAATAAAATACCAAATAGAAGTTACAGAGCTCAAGAATACAATAACTGAATTGAAAAATACACTAAAGGGATTAACAAAATTAAAAGATGTAAAATGTGACATCAAAAACAAAGAACCTTGGGGGATGGACTAAAAATCCCATTTTTATAATGGGATCAAAATTAAATTATCAACAAAATAAACTGTTACAAATATAAGTTGTTATATGTAAGCCTTATAGTATCCACAAAACAAAAAACTATTTTAGACACACAAAAGATAAAGAGAAAGGAATACAAGCATACTACTAAAGAAAATCATAAAACTACAAAACTACAAAAGAAGAGAGAAAGAGAAGAAGAAAGGAATAGTGGAATTTTAAAACAGCCAGAAAACAGTTAAGAAAATGACAATAAGTGCATTCCTATCAAGAATTACTTTAAATGTAAATGGGCTAAATTCTCAACTGAAAAGACATAGAGTGGCTGAACAGATTAAAAAGACCCTCTATATATTGTCTAAAAGAGACTCACTTCAGAAGTAGGAAACACACACTAAAAGCAGAGGAATTAAAAAAGATATTCTATACAAATGAAAACTAAAAGAAAGCTAAAATAGCTTATTATATCAGAAAAAAACAGACTTAAAAAAACAATAAGAGAAAAAGAAAGACATCACATAATGATAAAGTGATCAATCCAACAAGTGGATATAACATTTGTAAATATTTATGCACCCAACATAGGACACCTAAACATACAAAGCAATCATTAACAGACTTAAAGGGAGAAATTGACAGCAATATAATAATAGTAGGAAACTTTAATACCCATTTTCATTAAGGGAAAGACCACCCAGACAGAAAATCAATAAGGAAACACTAGCCTTAAATGACACTTTAGACAGGTATATATATATATATATATATATATAAAACATTTCTCCAAAAGCAACAGAATATACATTCTTCTCAAGTGCACATGGTAAATTATTCAGGATAGATCAATAAGTAAAATAGAGTCTAAAAAGACAATAGAAAAGGTCAATGAAACTAAGAGCTGGTGCTTTGAAATGGTAAACAAAAATGACAAACTTTAGCTAGACTCAACAAAAAGAAAAGAGAGAGGACTCAAATAAATAAAATCAGAAATGAAAGAGGAGATGTTACAAATGATACCACATAAAAATGAAAGATTATGAGATTACTATAAAAAGTTATACACCAAAAGTTATTACGAGAAGAAAGAGATATTTCTAGAAGAATACACCCTACCAACATTGAATCATGAAGAAATAGAAAATCTGTACAGACTGATTACTAGTAAGGAGAGTCAATCAGTAATCAAAAACCTCACAAGCAAAAGTACAGGACCAGATGGCTTCACTGGTGAATCTACCAGATATTCAAAGAGAATTAATACCAATCCTTCTCAAATTCTCCAAAAAAAATAGAAAGAATACTATGAAACTCGTTTTATAAGGCCAGCCTTACCCTGATACCAAATCCAGACAAGGACAGTACAAGGAACAAAAAAAAACTTATAGACCAGTATTCCTGATAAACATAAACAAAAAAATTCCTTAAAAAAATATTAACAAACCGAATTCAACAATACATTAAAAGGATTGTACACCACAGTCAAGTGGGATTTATTCCAGGGATCCAAGGATGACTTAACATCCATAAATCAATCAATGTGTTGCACCACATTAACAAAATGAAGGATACAAATCATATGATCATCTCAATAGATGCAAACAAAGCATTTAACAAACTTCAACATCTACTTACAATAAAAATTCTGAACAAAGTGGATATGGAGTAAACATATCTCAACATAATAAAGCCTATATGAAAAAGCCACAATGAATATCACACTCAATGGTGAAAACTTGAAAGCTTTTTCTCTAAGATCAGGAATAAGACCAGGATGCCCAATCTCACCACTTTTATTTAACATAGGATTGGAAGTCCTAGTAAGAACAACTATGCAGGAAAGGAAGAAAGAGAAGAAAGAAAAGAAAGAAAGAAAGAAAGAAAGAAAGAAAGAAAGAAAGAAAGAAAGAAAGAAAGAAAGAAAGAAAGAAAGAAAGAAAGAAAGAAAGAAAGAAAGAGAAAGAAGGAAGGAAAGAGAGAGAGAGAAAGAAAGAAAGAAAGAAAGAAAGAAAGAAAGAAAGAAAGAAAGAAAGAAAGAGAGAAAGAGAGAGAGAAAGAGAGAAAGAGAGAAAGAGAGAGAAAGGGAGGAAGGGAGGAAGGGAGGAAGGGAGGAAGGGAGGAAGAAAGAAAGAAAGAAAGAGAAAGAAAGAGAAAGAAAGAAAGAAAGAAAGAAAGAAAGAAAGAAAGAAAGAAAGAAAGAAAGAAAGAAAGGAAGGAAGGAAGGAAAGAAAGGGAGGTAAGGTGGAAGGAAGGAAAGAAAGAAAGGAGGGGAGGGAAGGGAAGTCATCCAAATCAGAAAGGAAGAGTAAAAATGTCACTATTTGCAGATGGCATGATATTATATATAGAAAAAAACTCTACAGGCTCTACTAAAAAACTGTTAGATCTAAATTTTAAAAATTCCATAAATTTGCTGGATAAAAAATTAATAAACAAAAATTTATTGTTTTCTATACAGTACTAATTAGCTATCAGAAATAGAAATTAAGAAAACAATAATTTTTACAATTGTGTCAAAAAGAACAAAATACCTAAGAATAAATTTAACCAAGGAGGTGGATGACTTGTACACAAGAAATTATAAGACATTGATAAAAGAAATTGAAGAAGACATAAATAAATGGAAAGATATTTTATGTTCACGGGTTAGAAGAATTAATATTGTTAAAATGTTCAAACTACCCAAAGTGTCATATAGATTCAATGCAAGTCATATTAAAATTGCAATGGCATTGTTCACAGAAATGGAAAAAACATTCTTAAAATGTGTATGAAACCTCAAAAGACCCCAAATAGCAATCTTAAGAAAAAAGAACAAATCTGGAGGCATCATGCTTCCTGATCTTGATCTATACTACAAAGGTATAGTAATCAAAACAGTATGGTACTGGCACAAAAACAGACAGATAGATCAATGGAAAAGAATAGAGTGCCTAGAAATAAACCCATCATATATGTGCAATAAATTTACAACAAAAAAGCCAAGAAAATACAATGGGGAAAGGACAGTTTCTTCAGCAAATGGTGTTGGGAAAATTGGACATCTGCATGCAAAAGAATGAAACCAGATCACTATCTTAAACCATACAGAAAAACTGACTCAAAATGGATTACAGTATGTAAGGAATGTAACACCTGACACCATAAAACCCCTAGAAGTAAACATAGGCAGTAAGCTCCTTGACATAAGTCTTGGTAATATTTTATTGGATTTAACACCAAAAGCACTAGCAACAAAAGCAAAAATAAACAAGTAGAACTACATCAAACTAAAAAGCTTTTGCATAGCAGAAGAAACCATTAACAAAATGAAATGGCAACCTACCAAATAAGGGATTTATTTGCAAATCCCTGATCAGAGGTTAATGTACAAAATATATAAAAATTCATACAATTCAATAGCAAAAATCCCCAAACAACCCATGTAAGAAATGGGGAGAGGATCTGAACAGACATTTTTCCAAAGACTTACAGATGGCCAACAAGTACATGAAAAGGTGAACAATATTACTAAACATCAGGGAAATGCAAATCAAAACCACAGTGAGATATCACCTCACATCTGGTAGAATAGCTATTACTAAAATGACAAGAAAAGAGTACCCTTGTGCACTGTTAGTGGGAATGTAAGTTGGTACAGCCATTATGGAAAACAGTATGGAGGTTTTTCAAAAACTTACAAATAGCTCTACCATAATATCCAGCAGTTTCCTTTCTGTATATTTATCTGAAGAAACCAAAAACACTAACTTGAAAAGATATATGCACCTCATGTTCATTGCAGCATTATTTACAATAGCTAAGATATGGAAATAACCTAAGTGTACACTGATGGATGAATGGATAAGAAATCATGAGATGTGTATATATATATATATATATATATATGTATTTATATATATGTGTATATATATATGTATTTATATATATATATATGTATATAATTTAGCCATGTAAAATAAAGAAATCTCGACATTTCAGACAGTGTGGATGGACCTTTAGGGCATTATGCTAAATTAAATAAGTCAGACAGAGAAAGACAAATACCATATAATCTCACTTATATGGGGACTCTTTAAAAAACAAACAAACAGACAAACTAGCTCAGCAATACAGAGAGCAGATTGGTGGTTGCCTGAGGCAGTGGCAGGGAGAGGGGGTTGGGGACAGATAAATGGGTGAAGGGAGTTAAAGGTACAAACTTCCTGTTACAAAATAAATAAGTCCTGAGGATATAAGGCACAGCATATTGACAATAATTAATAATACATATGTGTATGGCTGATTCATTTTGTTGTGCAGTGGAGGCTAACACAACATTGTAAAGCAACCATATTCCAATAAAAATTAATTTAAAAATAATACAGTATTACATATTTGAAAGTTGCGAAGGGTAAATCTTTAACATTCTCATCACAAGAAAAAATATGTAACTATGTATGATGATGGATATTAAATAGACTTATTGTGGTGATCATTTTGTAATACATACAAATATCTAATCATTATGTTGTACACCTGAAAATAATACACCATTGTATTTCAATTATACTTTAATTTTAAAATAAAATAAGGTAGAAGAAAGCAAAAATTATAATCCACTCTTATGAAATAAATACAAAGGTCCTAAGCAAATTATATTAAGGTGGGTTTATATCAGAACTGCTAAATGGCTAAATATTAGGAAACCTAAAATGCAACTCATTTAATATGAGATGCTATTGATTATAATACACATCAAATTTAATATACCACTAAGAAAAAGGAAAACTTTTCTATCCTAATAGTCTAACAGACTATAATTGTAAGATGCATTCTGATTTCAAAAATGTTAAAATGTGAAAAAAGTATACCTTAGAAAGATGTTAAGTAGTAATTAAAATAAATCAGAGAAAAATCTGTTAATATATTCACTTACATTTTAACCAAGGAAAATAATCTAATAGAATAGATAATAGAAAGATTTAATCAAGATTACCATTTATTATTCATAGTTTATAAATAAATAATTAAATGAGTAAGAAACAAAATGGAATTTCCTAATTTGGTTTTAAAAAACTACAGAAAACACTTAGTATAATGGTTGACCATTAAAAACTTTCCCTTTAACACAGAAGTCATGATCACCATGAGGTCAAGTAAAATAAAACAAAAAAAGTCAGAGACATTATGATTACTTACTTGGAAGATCCAAGAAAGGTTACTAACTACTAAATCTAATTAGAGTGACTGGATGGATATAAAATAGATATACAGAAATTAATAGCATTTCTAATAACCAGTTAGAACAGGCAATAAAATAGAAGACTCCAATCATAAAAGCAAAGAAATATTATATAAAATTAATTTTAAGTAAATATAAGCAAGACCTGTGTATAAAAATTACAACTTAATTGAAAGACATAAGAAAGAGTTGAATAAATTGAGAGCTATATCATGCTAATATCCTCCAAGACTCAATAGTTTAAACATCAGTTCTCCCAAAACTAATCTAAAAATTCAATATAAATCTAACCTGAATCCCAACAGTTTTGCCTGAAACTTTCCAGTTGATCTTAATACTTATGTAGAATTTTAAAGGCCCAAGAATATCAAAGATTATTTTTACAAAAGAATAAGGAAAGATTGGTTGCACACCATATTAGATTCAAGATTTGCTATAAAGCAATAGTAATTAAAACAACTTAGAAAGAGTAGAAAAAAAACAACAATAGAATAAAATAGAGAGGCTGAAAATAGATTTGCACATATACAAAAAATTGATATATGGCAGTGGTGTCATTACAAATCAGTGGGAAAGGGGTGGGTCCAGTAGATGATGCTAGGACAATTGGCAAATAGACTTACATGAGGAAAGAAAAACTAAACTTCTGAAGAAAAATATGAAATGATATCTTTGGGGTACGTGAGTCACCAAAAGCAAAATACATGAAGAAAAACTCCAGGTGTTTGACTAGAAGAAAACATAGGTCATTTGCTTAATTTAAGTAAACTAAGGCAGGGCAAGGTTTGCACAAAGGGTCACTGAGGGCGCAGGACCACACCCTCATTTCACAGAAGCGTTTTGAGGTATTCAAGAAGGAATGTGATGATGAGTTGTACACACAGTGTTAGGCAAGCACATCCTCATCGGAGGGGAGGTGGTGACTCAGTGAGAAACCAGGGGTCCTGGTGGTCAACCCACTGGTTTACCTTTCAAGATTGACATTTTTAAAAAATCCATAAATGATTGTTGTGCACCAAATGAATGAATGGAGAAACCTCAGGTGGGGAGTGTCACCTCTTTCCTATTCACCGGAAACCCAGCCAGGACCATCCTGGGTGTGACTGGGCTGTGAAATCCACAAGGTCAAGAACCCGCCTCTACTGTGCTGGAAGACTGAGCATGCTTTAGGAATAATCATGTAAATTCACTGTACCAAAGTCAGTGTTTCAGTGAGGCTTTGTCTAAGGGGAAGGAAAGGGGGCGAAGTAATCAAGTGGGATGGCTAGCCCAGGATAACTAAAGTCAACTGAATTTTACAGTAAGACCTCTGGTATTGTGAGGATACAGGAGAAAAAGGAAGGTGTAATCTCATTGTCACTTTAGCTTCTAGCACCTTGCCTTTCAAAATGGTAGACGCAAGATAAATTTGTGGAACATGTATGGATAAGTGATATGATACAGCATATGTGCATGAATGCTTCATAAAATGCTCTATAAAAAGGAAGGGATGCCTCTAGGCCAGTAACTTTATTATTATAATTCATTTAATCATAAAAACACCTCAGATTAAGTATTGTTCTACACATCTTAGATATGGGCAGATGAGGTTAATTGATGCTGCCCAAGGTAGCTAATTAAAGATTCTGGTACAGCCCAAGGTAGCTAATTAAGGATTCTGGTACAAAGGCCTGCACTTTTCCCTCTTTCTCCTCTATCTCATCTCCCCAGGGAGGTGGGTAGAGCTGGAGAAAATCTAGAAAAGTTTAGAAAAGTGTGTGGAGGTCTTGAAGAGTGCACAGGAGCACTGCAGATGGGATTTAGAGCTGGGGTCTGAAAGAAAGACCATCACCCATTGGGGGTTTGGGTAGCAGGCAGACACTTGTCCCACTGGAAGAAAGCAACGAGTGAGCTCTGCTGGCTGGATGACCCAGCCTGAGGCTAACTGTGGCAAGTGCAGCTTCTCGCCAGGCGGAGGTAGACATTTATAGCTGATATTCATTCAGCTTGACACAGGTGCTATTTGATTCTCCCTCGCCAATTAAACTCTGCAGTTCTATCAGTCATGAATATTACTTTGTCATAACAAATATGCAGTTAAGTTACTATGTGTCACTGCTAGTTTGTAACGTAAAAAGGAATCTTTATATTGGTTATTCTGGAAGGGAAAAAAAACAGAGAATTCTCCCTGCTCCTGATTCAAGTCCTTATCTTATGTTTGCACATTTTTGCTTTTCAAATATAATGCAATTGAATTACTATCTTTCATAGGGAATAAGTTTGACTCATTAAAATGTTCTTCCCAAACAGGGCATCTGCTGTGGCTAGGTGGTCATCCCCCCACACACATACACCCCTGATCTCCTCAACCACTCACCTACAAGGTTCAACCCAGCTCTCACCCATGACTCAAGGGGTTCCCCAAGATCCTGCCCTCTCTAAGACAGGGTTCTGGCAGGGAGCTACAGGATCCCCCCCAACCACACACACAGAACAAGAATCCCTTTGCTCTTGCTAACACCTGCATCCCCACCCCTGCTACCCTAGTCCTTTGCTCTGGCTTCCACAAGAAGTGAGAGGTGGAGCCATTCTAAAACACTGCCAACTGGCTCAAGCAGGGAACTAGATAGAAACCGAGTCTTGGGGATGACTTGCGGCTGGGGTGGGGGTGTGTGTGGAATATGTGCCCAGGTGAGAGAGGGCATTTTGAAAAGGTTTATGAAATGACTGTCGAACCAAGGCAGAAGTTAGGCCAGCAAATGGACTTCTGAAGAAACTTTTGGCCCTAGGGAAGGAAAGATAGGGAAGCAGACACATGACATGGCCATGCGGAGGAGGAGGACGAGGTCAGGGCAGTGGGGCAAGGATGTGTCAGTGTTGTGAGGCTGTGGGCAATGGGGTACATACAGAGGAGGTGCCCTGGAGAGAGGAGGGAGCTTGTAGAATTAGTGTTTATGCTTCTCTGCCACTGGCTTATCTTTAGAGTAACCTATATCTCAGATCTCAGGTTTCCATTCACTTCTTGGAGTCCCCAGTCCTGAGACAACACACACGCACATACACACATATATATACACACACCAATTGTTCTAAGCCTTAGAGACCCACACACAAATTACTGAAAGCTCTGTAGAGGAGGAAGCTGAGACCGTTTCCCCATCAACCACTAGCTCAACACTTTGTGGGTAACAAATTGCTGTCGGGGAGGAAGAAATTTTCTTCTACCCTTCTAGGTTCTTCTGGCTGGTCTAAGAACTAAATTGACATGATACAGATTAGGAAGAAAATCAAACAAAGTTTAATAACGTGTATACATGAGAGAGACCCAGGAAAACTGGATATCTCACCAAAATAACCGAAGCACTCACCTTAAATATCCATCTTCAGGTAAGACAAAAAAGGATGTTGGGGTCAGGGGCTTGGGACTTCAAATGGAGAGGAAGGCAACTGACATGGAGATGGAAAAGAAAGTGAAAGTGAAAAGAAAGTGATTGCGGGGTCATCAGATACAGTGGGACAAAGAGAGGAGTTTTAACAAACAGACTTTGCTAGGTTTCTTCATGTCTGCACACCTAGTTCATACTGTAGTGATCTATGCTGATAGCTCCCTTCCTGGAAAAGGTCCTCTGGCTACAATTTTCTAGGCAGTTAGAGGAAACACCAAAGTTTCTTCCAGAGTCTTTTGGGCCTTGATTGTTTTCAGCTTGAAATAATCTGCATGCCAAAGAGACATTTTGGGGTGGCAGGTTTTGCTCCCCTCCACTGCCTTCAGTCACTTCAATTCTCCTGAAGAGTCCTGTCCTCTGCATCCCCACTCTCTCCCTCTGTGCTGGCAGGGAAGCTGGCTTCTACCGTCAGGAACCAGAGCTCCAGCCTGAGGCTGCCACCCTCAGTGGTCTTATCAAAGGCACTTGCCAGCTGGAATTGCCTCACAAGCTGCAGACAGGACCATGGGTCTATTCATCTGTGACAAATTAGCTTGTTCTTGTTTTTGCTTCTATCAGGCTAGAACTGATGTGACAAAGCTGTGATAAACACAGCAGCTGCAAACAAGCTCTTGAAGTGATTCTAGAGTTTCAGAATCACTCTGCAGAGTAGAGTGACCTGGGAAAATTGCTGTGGGGAATTGTAATAAGAGGGTGAGGAGACCTGCCCCTAAAGTTTTATAAAATTACAGGCAAGTCTCACAATCTATGAACCTCAGTTTCCTTGGTTGCCAAACGGAGATAATTAAGAGCTGCCTTCCATAAACTGAAGGGTGCAATAAAAGAAAAAACAGACAATGTCATGTGGGGTGCGCACCATGGGGGTCACTAGCAACACCCTGTGGCTAATCCACATGGTCTTTGCACCAACCACTGCCTCCTCCCTGAAGTGAAACTGAGGTAGGAGGTATGTGGGCCCCAGGCTGAGCAGCTGGAGTTTGTCAAGATGTGCAATTGGAGATTGTCTCCCCTTGACATTTCAAGGAAAACGATAACAGCAGGAGCAGAGAGGAACGAAACTCTGCTGGAGTAAAAAGATGAGATGACCACTTCTTTCATTCTTGAGGTCAATGTCCAACTGCACATTAGCAGAAAAGTTCCTCAGGGGTCAAAAAGGGAGGGAGTGCTAGCCCATAATATGTTCTGCCAACCTCTCAGAGACCCCCACACTGGAATCCATCCATCTTGGCTAAAATATGCGCACACACATTGGGATGGGCCCTGAGTCAGATTAGATAAGGGCAATGAGCAAGATGATTGGCCAGAGGAAAACAAAGACCCAGAAGACAGCCCCTATATAAGCAATTTAAACCACCCTTTAGCATGTTCTTCACTAGCAAGAATGTCCACACTCTTCTCTTCTCTGAGTGTGTAACTCTGCTTCGCTTCTATCCTAAGTAAACTGCTTCTTTGTGTGCTCTAATAAACTCTGTGCCTGTTTTACAACATTGGTGTCTTTATAAAATTCCTTTTTCAAAGAAGACAAGAGCCAGGGCTCTGCTTCTATCCACCAGTCCCTGGTGGTCTAGCACTTAGGATTCCTGGTTTTCACCCAGGTGGCCCAGGCTTGATTCCTGGGCAGGGAACTAAGATCTCACTTCAAGCCACCACATACCACTGCCACCCTGAGATCAAAACCCCATATGACTTTCTTGACTATACCCCCTTTTCATTCCCCCACCTGTGTTAGTCAGCTCTGACCACCGAAAGAAACCACAGACTGAGAGGCTTAAACAACAGGAATTTTTTTCCTCACATTTCTGGAGGGTAGAAGTCCTGGATCAAAGTGTTGTCTGGCAGAACTGGTTTCACCGAGGCTCTTCCCCTGGCTTGCAGATGGCTGTCTTCTCCCTCTGTCCTCATGTAGTCTTTTCTTCTTTGCATGTCCATGTCCTAATCTCTTCTTATCCTCTCTTGGACAATGGCCTAGCCACATGACCCCTTTTACCATTATTACCTCTGTAAAGGCCCTGTATCCAAATACAGTCACCTCGTGAGGTCCTGGGGGATTAGAACTTCAACATATGAATGGGGGGAGAGGCCAGGAGGGGCCTCTCTGCCTCCTCTGCTTCCTGTGTCCACTCCTTCTCCTCAGTCTGAGCTCCAAATTATGAAGTATGGGAGCATTTTCTCTACACTTATTCCTTCAGTGATTTAATCTAGTCCATTGCTTCAAATCCCATCTTTCAGCTGTGTATTTGATCTGTGTGTTGGGAAGGGGGCTGGTTGCCCTGTCCTGAGTGGGCAGCTTGAGAGGGGCCAGTCACAAAGAGCTGGAAGGATAACTGTGGCTGAACAGGTCAAGGTGGAGGTGCTGGAGGGGATCTCAGCTGCAGCTGCTCCTCTCACTGGTCCTGTGCTTGATGAAGGACCAACAACCAGAGGTGGATCTGACCTGATCAAAGACAACAGTGAGCTCAGGCTCTGTTGATGTATTACTCGGCTCCCTGGAGCTGTGCAGTGGGCATGTCCAATGCCGCCTTTGGGGACCTGCAGGGACAACTGCTCGAGGGATGAGAGTGTGATCTACTCAATGAGCACTAATGTATGTTAATGACTTTGCCCAGATCAGGACAAAATGAGAGAGGACTGCCACGCACAAGCATTTCCAAATGGTGTCCATGGCATCACACCCACCAACCCCCTCCTCCCCCTGATGTCACGACGCTGGCCCAGCAGCCACAGACTGTGAGAAGCATGCCAGACAGAGTGACTGCCAGCCTTCTAAGACCCCAGAGCTAGCAGGCTTCTTCCCTTGAATGCTGTATAGGACTCCATCCAAGACCCAAAGCTTGCCGCTGGCCTTCAGGTGTGCCCCCTCCAGATGCACAGGAGGACATCTTTGACTACTGAGAAAAAAGCTCATTTTTTTTTCTGAAACAACCAGCACAGAGTCATAACAGTGTTCTAGTCCTCCCGGCTGAGATAAGTGGATAAGCCTGAGTCTGAGGAGAGAATGAGCAGATTCTGGTGGAAAACCAGTGCAGAGACTTGAGAAAGGGGCCCTGTGCTTTGGGGGAAGCCATAAAGTTGCCCTACAACCACCCCTCCCCTGCCCTGTGCTCTCTGAGCTTGGCCTGGAAAATTCATTGCCTCCAGAAGTGAAACCGCAGAAATGCATATGGCAGGGGGTGGGGGGTGGGGGGTGGGGGTTGTTGCTAGGATCTCTGGTTCTTTATGCCTTAGCACAAAAGAATTCAGCAAGAAGCGAAGTGATAGATAAGAAGTGATTTATTAGAATAGGACGCTTGTGAGGCTTACAAGCGGGCAGGCAAGAGGGTGCCGCCCTGAGAACTTAGTGGGCTACAGTTTTATAATCAAAGGAAAAGTGGGGAGGGGGAGAAGACCACCTTCTTCCTCATTTTTGAGTAGACATCAAGTTTCCATCATCAGCTGTTCCTCCACGTCAGGTGGGGGAATTCCTTGTCCCTACATGGTCAAATTGGGATTGTCATGACACTATTCAAATTAGCAGAAGGGTGGTAACATATGCTAAAAATGGTAAATCAGTCCAGGTTTCATTATAATGTCACTTTTCCCTATATTTTTATCCTTAGTGTGCACAGAGAAGCATGTCCTAGGAATCATTAACTTACTGAACTCACTGAGATGTGGGTCTCGTGCTTCTGTTGCATCATTTTGTTGCGAAGCAAGCCTGCTCTGTTTTGTTGTTAAGCAAACCTGCTTTCCTGAGTGATCATTAGCTTACAGGGTTCTCCCATACTTTTTTCCTTTACTAGTAATTAACTATTTAATCACCCACTTTAACCCTTTACTCTGTCCCTATCTGAAGGGCCCATGGCCAAATGAACCACTGCTGGGAACTCACCACCTAAGGGGAGGGTCCTGGTGTTTGTCCAGAGATTGCCACATGTGAGTGTCGGGGGTCCCCTGGGTGCTAGGTGCTCTGACTACACACCCCATGTTGAAATCCCCTCTACAGCATCCTCATCATCCAAGCACTTGACCACTCATTGCTGCAACCCAGGCAGTCCATTCTGCTGAGGGACAGTTTTATCAGAAAGGTCTTTATTCATTTGAGCACATAACTGCCATGTGTTTATTTGTGTGCGTGTACAGCATGTGTGTGTGTGTGTACGAATGTGCAGGTGGTAGGTATCAAAATGAGAAATGTACATACCCCTTGACTAGAAGTTCCACCTCTAGGACACTGTTCTTCAGAAATACCTGTACGAGTGTGTAAAGCAAAAGTGTTCTAAGGTATTCACTGAGGAATCGTAATAATGCTCTCCCTGGCACTGGGACTGTTCAAACGAAATTCAAATAACGATTTGACAAGGGTGCTGTGGAGATTCCTCCATCAAACAGCAGATTGGATGGGATGATCTTGAGGTTATTCCAATTATAAGCCCTTGAGCTTTCAGGAAGGGAGGGTAGCAGCCTCTTGTCTCGCTTTCTGTCTTCTCTTCCTTGATGGTTTCTTCACTCTGTCCCTCTTGACACAGGCCATGGAGATCCACATACAAGGGAACAGGAGCCCTGGTGGGGTCCCTGGGCATCTGGACCTTCTGCCTGGTGGCTACAGAGAAGGAACCCAATGTGGCCCCAACGTGCTCTCCTCAGAAGGCCCGGTGGATGGCCCAAGCACAGGGTGACAGCAGCAGGGCAGTCACAGGCGAGGCGAAGGTGCTGCAGTGACAAAAGCTCCGCGGCTGCCTGTCCAGGGCAGGTAACACAGCAATGCCACCGGATCTAGGAGGGGGCCAAACAAGCACATCCCCAGAGGATGTTAACACCACCCAGGAGGGTGCTTCCAGCATGGGTAGGGAACTCCAACCTCTGACATTGGTGACTGCAGAGCACAGAGCACTGATGACCTTGGTGAAAGGAACCACTGCAAGCCTGTTGCACAAACAGCAAAAGTCAGTGATGGGATCCTGTCTCAGCTTTGCAGAGTGAACACTAAAGAGTAAAGGGAAAGAAGCAAGAGCATCTCCCGGCCCAGTGCTGCAGCCCAGGGGAAGGGAAAGAAGAGAAAAAAGGAAAGAGCTTCTGTAGGAAGAGAATCCTTGTTGCAGGATTGAACAATAAATTGAGGCGGGGGGGGGGGCTTCCCTGGTGGCGCAGTGGTTAAGAATCTGCCTCCCAATGCTGGGGACACGGGTTCGAGCCCTGGTCCGGGAAGATCCCACATGCCACGGAGCAACTAAGCCCGTGAGCCACAACTACTGAGCCTGTGCTCTAGAGCCCGTGAGCCACAACTACTGAAGCACGTGCTCCTAGAGCGCAAGCTCCACAAGAGAAGCCGCCGCAATGAGAAGCCCACACACCACAATGAAGAGTAGCCTCCATTCGCTGCAACTAGAGAAGGCCCACACGCAGCAACAAAGACCCAATACAGACAAAAATAAACAAATAAAATCAAATAAAAATAAATTGAGAACACAGTGAGAAAAATATACATACCATCTACTCACCAACTTTTTGCAGTTGGATATCCACCCCCTTATTTACCAAATAGTTCATTTGATTAAATGATTACCCTTTCCTTTCTGGGCGTCTGGGAGTGGTGTGTTCAAGCAGAAGGAGCAGTTATTCTGTATGAATTCAACTGAAACACAAGAGTGGGTATCCATTCCCTCAAACTGCTTCTCGTCAAGGAGAAGAGGAAGGCAAACAAGGAAACACACCAGCCCCATGAGGGGTGACAAGTGCGAGGACTGAGGCAGGCAAGGTACTTTGTAAGTATCAAGGAGGGGTCCCCAAGCCACAGGAGTAGTCCACCACTTCCTAGAGGTACTGACAGCTCAGTCAGGACCCAAAGGAAGAACAGGAGCGAACTTGGCTGGGAACAAGGGCTGGGCCAAGAAGCGGCTGGGTTTGAACAAACATTCTCATTCCAAGTACACAGCAGAGGGAACAGGCTGCAGTCACTAACCCAGGTAGAAAGGGCATGGCATGCTTGTGAAGCCAGAACAGATCATCGTGCAGGGAGTGAGGAGACAGATCTAGGAAAATGGGTAGAGGACTGAACGTGGCATGTTAGGAATCCTGGCGCTTTAATAAGGGTGGTGGAAGCCTTGGAAAGTCTTTAAGCTTGAAAAAGACAAGATTAGCTGAATGCGTCCTCTATAATTGTCTTAGCCATACATTTTATTTTGTCAGGAGGAAACCTAAGCTGGTGAAGGAGATCTGGGTGCACTGATGAGGCCTGGGGAGGACTTCTAAGGGATTCCTAAGCAGGTGTGTGAGGCCCTGGACCAAACTGGTTCTCCCACCATTTAATTAGGTAGATGAAGGTTTGGCCCCAGGCGTGTTAAAGCAAAGTCCTGAAACCAGTGTTGAATTTCCTGGGGCTGGTTCTTGCTTTAACAGCCATTTTGTATATAAATTCAGCCTCAGCGTTTCTTCTCCCATTACTACAGGGACGGCAAGAAGGAAAGGGAGAAAGGAGAGAGCCACTCTGGCTTTCACTGTAGCAGGAAACAGAAAGCAGTCAGCTCCCACAAGCTCCAGTTTCCTCCTGCATTTTATCCAGGAGGTTTCCTGATAAGAACTGATTGGGAGCAGGATTAGCATTGCCTGAAGCTGTTTTGAGGGTTAATATTCAGAAGTCTCCTAGCAATAGGATCCATGACAAAGGAATCTTGCTTCCCTGTAAAGCTCCTTCCGGGTTTACAGCAGAAGTGCTCTCAGCCTGGGGACAGCCCATCCTCTGCCTCTTAAATGTAGTTCAGAGAAAGTCAGAAGGAGCTCCGAGGGCAGTGTGCCCACACCACAGAGCACACGGTGCCTTAGCTTGAGGAACATCACTAACTGTGTGTCTTTCAATTCGAGGTCTATGAGATGTTCTGGACAGCCCTTAGTTTTCTCCTGGCAACAGAATTCTGGATGTGGGGTCCACCCACAGCTGATCGGTTGAAGGAAGTACCATACACCCCCACAACACACGCCCTGTCCTGCCAGCACCTCACCAGGCTGTGCCTGCATGTCCTGCACTCCCCAATCTAAAAATGCAGGAGAACCAAGCCGGGGCAAGGTATTAGGACCCTCCTGCCAGATAAAAATTATCACTTGCCATCTGCCTCTATAAGGATTAGGTCACTAGCCACTGCAGTTATGTTACCAAGTCCAAGCTTGCCCTGCTTGCCGCACCACAGGCCAATACACCAGGAGACGAGGTATTGAGCCAAGGAGTAGAGACTTTATTTGGAAAGCCAGGAGTCCGAGAAGATGGCGGACTAATGAGCTAGAGTACTATCTTATCAGGGTCTGGATACCAGTTTCTTTTACAGAACAGAGAGGGGGAGGAGGTGAGGAAGTAAAGTAAAAAGACCATTAGTTTTGCAAAATATCTCCTGGCTTGGCCAACATCGGGAAGAGGATGTGTTAATTTCTTCTTTCTTTCAGTCATTCACAGGTGGGCAGGGTCAGAATGTTTCCCTGTGAGCTGAACAAAGGCACTTTAGTTTAACATTTAGGCAGAGGAGCAGGGTTCCCCAAGGGAGGCCATTATGTATGCATATAGCTACAGATAGCATCCTTTTAGTGACTATAGTAACAAAAAGCAATGGAGAGCAAAGGCTGCAAAAGTAAAAGAAACAGATCCAACATGGAGTCAGATTTTGTTCTTCCCTGTTACAACTGACCTTCAACACACCCTGAAAGGAGTTCAAGGTGGAGATCAGGAATGAAGCACTCCGTGCTCTGTGAAAAACTGGCAGAATAGGCCTTCAGATAGATATTTTCAGAAGATTTTATGAGCCTAATTTCTTGCATCTTCTTATATCTAGAAAAGCACTAAAATCTTTAATGAAGACATCTGCTCCTCCTGACTAGCAGTAACATTCTGGTGACAAGCAGCAAGCCTCTGCCAAAATGTGTGCTTGACTGCACGTACCCCCCTTCACCAAGATCACATACATACTGACCTCCCCACTTACCTCTCTGGAGAAGTTCCTGAGAGCTTTCTGAGAGGCTATCTCCTGGGCTATAGTCCTCATTTTGACACAAATAAAACAACTGACAACTCTCACATTGTGCATGTTTTTCAGTTGACACTTCCCACCAGCCACATGTTGTTGAACCCAAATTTGTGTGCCCGATGCACAGTGAGGCCAAACAAACCAAAATGTCAGAGTTTAGAGCAGACAAAGGTTTACTGCAGGGCCAAGTAGGGAGAACAGGTGGCTGGTGCTCAGAAAACCTGAACTCTTCAATGGCTTTCAAGGAAGAGTTTTCAAAGGCAACATTTGGGGTGAGGGCTGCAGGGTGTGTGCCTTTCTTCTGATTGGTTGGTGGTGAGGTAACAGGGCGGGGCTCCAGGAATCTTGTGCTCAGCCTGAAGTTACCATCCTCCACCTGGGTGGGGCCCTTAGTTCCTGCAGAAGAACTCAAAGATATATTGGTATGTAAATCTCTTGAGGAGGAACTTGGACCCACCATTGTTTCTTGACTGCTCTTCCTTTGCTTCTGCATTCCCTTACTTCCCTAATTAGAAATTGTTTGAATCTGCCCTTTGGAACTCAGGGAAGGTCTAGGAGGCTGCAGCCTTTTTCCTACAAATAAGAAACAGAGGACACAGAAAGACTTTTGTGCCCCTGGAGGGTCCCACAGGATCCTGCTCAGTTTTGATCAGGAAGGATGGGGGGTACACAGGGGGACCAAACAATCTGAACTACTCACTACATGCTAGTGCTCCAACATTTATTGTACTGAGTACTCAAGACACACCTGTGGGGCAACATGAAAACTTTTTAATCAACTTTTTCACTATTGTCCCCCTTTTATAGATAGGAACACTGGGCCTCCTGCCTGACCCCCACTGCATGGACTTAGTGCCCCTGACAGGACTTCTGACCTGGTCTCTGTCCCTAATTCAGTTTGGCTGTATAGGGGAGTAAACTTGTCACCCCAAAATATCTCCTTGGCATATGAATTGTTTTAAGCTGGTTATTTTCTGAGAAACAGCAGAAATGGGGAAAATGCTGAAAACCAATTAGGAGTTATCCTTTTATAAAAAACACTACATTTGTTAGGTAAATCTCCAAGGTAAGGGGGTCTCCATTGCTGTACCTAGAAGAGGACCAAATCTCTAGAAAGTCTTGTCAGTGGAGAAGGCAATGACTTAAATCTGCATCACAATCATTCTTGTTTACTGATCTTTTTCCTGGTCACCTCCCAGAACTGACTCTCCCCACTCACAACATCCTCTTTTGTCTTTAGCTGAGGGTTTTGGCCACTGTTGTGAGTTACTCAGTTTTCCTGGGTCTCTCCCATGTAGACATGTTATTATATTTCATATGATTTTCTCCTGTTAATCTGTCTCATGTCAACTTAATTCTTAGACCAACCAGAAAAACCTAGGAGGATAAGGGAAAATTTCTTCCTCCCTGACAGCTGTACAAGTCACTCAAATTTAAATTTCAAACAAACCATTTTTTTAAGGTATATGTGTGATAGTTTCCCATTGCTGCTGTAACAAATTACCACAGACTCAGTGGCTTAAAGCAACACACATTTATTATCTCACAGCTCTGGAGGTCAGAATATTGCAGTGGGTCTCCCTGGGCTACGATCAGGGTGTCGGCAGGACTGCGTTCCTGTCTGTAGGCCCTAGGGAAGAATCCCGTTACTTGCTCTTTCCAAATTCTAGAGGCTGCCAGCATTCCTTGGCCCATGGCCCCTTCTCCATCTTCAAAGCAGTGACCAGTAGAGTTCTTCTCAACCTACATCACCTTGACACTGACTATTCTGACTGCTTCTTCCCTATTTGAGGTTCCTTGTGGTTCCATTGGCCTCACCCAGATAACCCAGAGAATTCTCTTATTTTATGTTCATTAGCAATCTTAATTCCCCTTTGCCAGGTAAGGTAACACATTCACAGGTTTCTGGGTATTAGGACATCTCCTTGGGAGCTTTATTCTGCCTGTCACTATAAATATCTCCCAAATATTTCATGAGGCATAATTACACCCAAATGTATCCATTGTTTACCTAAAATTGAAAGTACTAAGCTATTTTATGTGGCTCTCAGTCTTATCTTCCAGGAGCAAGTTCTCTCCAAAGCAAAGTAGCTGAGTTATGTTTGCTTGGTCCAATACTGTTTAGTACAGGAAACAGGAAGGCTGTTGATTACAGTTCTCAGGTATGCAGACAAAAAAATGTTGCCTGCCATTCCAGTATACAATGATTGTTGCCCACCATCAAGCCATTAGCCACAGCAGATGCCCCTGATGGTGCACCCTGAGGGGAATTCAGGGTGGGGAAAAACAGGATACTGACCCTAGATAGTTAAGATGCATATCTAAGGAATAATTTCAATGAGCCTCGATTCTGGCATCTTCCAGTACATAGAAAAGTGCTAAAATCATTAACTTGAGATGTCTATTTTTTGTGATTAGCAGTAATCTTTTCATGTTTGACTACATTGTTTTTTTTTTTTTTTAATCAAGAACTCCTATATATCCTGGCTCCTCTCTTACCTCTTCAGAGCTTTTCCTCAGAGTTATCTGAGAGGCTGTATCCCAGGCTATAGTCCTCAGTAATCTCTACAATAAAACATAACTTTCAACTTTTAGGTTGTGCATTTTTCTTCAGTCAACAGTTTCCATATCTAACTCTTTCAGAACTTGTTAGGGCAATTAAAATTAAATAATAAGTAAGAATGCTTTGGAAAGTGAATGCATTCTCCCAGGAAATACACCTGCACTGTTGATAGCCCTTTACATCTAGGCTCATGTCCTAAATTATGCTGACCTGGTCTTTCCAGTGGCCAGGGAGGTCAGGTGAGCTTGGGTTCAGGTGTCAAAGTCAGTAAGGTCATTAACAAAGTCAACACTGAAGTCAAGTGGTTTAAATTTCAAGTCCCTCGTTCTTCCACAGCCTCCAGCCACCACTGTTTGTGCAAGCATTATCTCTGGAATAAACCACATTTTCATAAAATCAAGATGATAGATTACTGTGCAAATTCCAGCACGAGCACAATGCTATAGTCTAGTGATGAGGATAAAAAGATATTGTGATGCTGTGCCTCTAGAAGCTAGAGAAACAATTACAGTAAAAGTAACATGTGCAACAACTGGCTTTTACCAGACATGGTGGATGTCCTCGTGAAATATTGTTTTTGTTGTATGTGTGTGTGTGGTTTCTTTTGGGGGGCAGGGGTGGTGGTGGTGTGGGAGCAGGCAGATAAGAGGAGTAGGAAGGGCTTAGTAGAGGGTTCAGTTGAAATGGACTCTGAAAGAAATGCCTTGTTTTCCCAGATAATGAAGGGAAGAAGTGGCATTCTTGGCAAAGGGTCTACTGTCTGAAGGTGTGTTGATGATCTCAGGGCAGTACACGTTATCCAGGAGGGACTTGGTTTATTTCTGCAGATGAAGTTCCCTATGGAAGTCCCCACCTGTGCAGAGCCGTGTGGTCCCATGAGTGGACAATTCCATCCCAGAGAGTCATGGCGGCACTGCTAAAGGACTGCAGAGAAACACAGCCCTGTGTTATGGAGAGCAGAGTGATGTTTGGAAATCACGTTTACCAGGTGGTTTAGAGGGAGAGGCTGGTTTTAACTGAACTTTAACTTAGAGCTTGAGAAGTCAGCACATTCCAGGGCAAAAGAAAAGGCTAAAACCTAATGAACTGACACAGAGGAAGGGACAAATGGCAGTGCAGCCTCCCACTCTGGGCTGATGATTTGAGTGCAGTGACCATAGGACCTGGAGCAGAGGGATGCAGCCACATACTGTACTCACCCAAGCCAGCTCTCAGACACCAGCGTGGGGGCCCTGAGTCCTGTGAAGGCTGTGGATGTATAATGCATCACAGAATCAAAATGACTCTCCCTCAATATGTACAGTGCTTCGGGCATGCTAAATGTTACACTGAGCCCCAGCATACATAATTCATGTGTCTATTACAGTACCCAGCACTCTTGGCTGGAGTAGCATACCAATGAGGCTGCATGGGACGCTACTTGCCTAGGCTTAACTGATTTTAGAGATCCTCAAGTGGGATTAGAGGAACTCTGTAGAAGGCTGAATCTCCTAAAGGGGTCTAAGGAGGGAGAAATGCAGTGTTGTCAAACCCAAGCTTGTGCGCCCAATGCAGTGAAGTCAAATAAACCTAAACGTCTGAGTTTGGAGCAGAGGAAGTTTTATTGCAAGGGCCAGGCAAGGAGAATGGGTGACTCATGCTCAAAAGACCCGTACTCCCTGATGGTTTTCAGGGAAGAGTGTGGGATGAGGACAGCAGAATGCATGACTTTCTTCTGATTGGTTGGTGGTGAGGTAACAGGATAGTGTTCAGGAATCTCAATCATCAACCTTCTGGTTCTGACCAGTCTGGGATCTCAGCATGTAGTCACCATCCTTCACCTGGGTAGGGGTCTTACTTCCTGCAGAAAAACTCAGATAGCATCAGACTGTTATTATTCCTTGCAGAGGAACTTGAGGACTCTGCTTTATCACTGCACTCTTGTTTCTTGGCAGTTTTTCCTTTGTTCCTGCCTTCCCTCACTTATCTAATTAGTAACTGCTTGAGTCTGCTCTTTGGAATTCAAGGAAGGCCTAGGAGACTAAAGGCTTTTTCTACCAATAAGAAATGAGGGCTTTTGTACCCAGGAGTGCCCTGAAGAGCCCTGCTTCATTTCAGTTCCCTCTTTTCTTTGATACTCCTAAACACAGAAGGGAACAGGGGTAGGACAAGAAAGGGAATAACGTTTCATATAGATATGTTAATCATAAACTCAGCAGGAAAACTCAGTTTTAGGGGGACTCAATTTCAACAGGAGGGGGCAATATACAAGCACACCCAAAAAACCTTATGAGAAACTTGTCTATAGAAGTTTGCCAACAAAAAGTATGAAAGAGTGGGAGGAAGGAAGAGGAGGACAGAAAAGAACAAGAAAAGAAATAAGAAGAAAAAGAGGAGAAAACCGAATCCATGTGATTTTTCATTTCAGGACTGACTATCAGACTGAATCTGGACTCCTGGGATCATCAAACAATAACAACTAATAATAATATAAACAGTCATTTCCTGGTTTTCTACCATGTGCCAAGTACAATACCAATCCCTTAAAGTAGGTAGCAATTATTTCCCCATTTTATATATGAGATTAGAAATGCTAAGAAAGAGCAGATAACCTGTCAACATACCTACAGGAGGAGTTCCAAGCCTCAAACCCAAGTACGCTTTTTTCCATCTTTTAGAGGAAAGGGGCTTAAGCCCTTGTATCCATGGTTTCTGATGCCAATGCATCTGCATATGCTTGTTCCATTGCATTTCTCAAAGTCCACGCTGGTGTGACACAAAGCTATGACAAGGACATCTGACAGGAAGTCTGATGCAGATGTCCCTTCTCCATCAGAGGTAGCAGAGGTTCCAACAGCTAGAGCAAGGCCCAGAGTTTTCAGAAGTGATTTCTCACTGGTTTGTTCTCCCAAAGCATGCCTACATAATCCTCCAGGTTTTCAGAAACTCCATTACTGAATTTACTGAGCTTTAAAATGCAAATTTTTAAAATTAGCTTCAAACTTAGTTCAAATTCTGACTACTTTGTTTAATATGCATATGCATTTTTGAGATGCTTGGTGAATTCTAAAGGTTAAGATTATATATGTCTGACAGGCAAGCCGATATTGCCTCTAATAAGATAGGAAACCTCTTGTAAAATTACATTCTTGGATCAGGGTCTATGAGAAAGCATTGGATCATCCAGGGGATGGAGATCTCAGTGATAGCTCCAAATCCATGGTTCTCAAAGTGCGGATCCTAGACCATCAACATTAATATCACCTGAGATAATTACCTGTTAGAAATGCCTGGGCCCACCCAAGACCTGAGAGTGTATTTTAACAAGCCTCCAGGTGATTCTGGTGCTGCTCACATGTGAGAACCATTGCTCTAAGCCCATTTTTACCCACACATCCCCAATCTCTGATTTAGGGAATCTTCATCATCACCATCATAGTTATCACCACCATGTGAACCAGGTGTCATATACTGTTCTAAGCCCCCTGTATAAAGTAATCTTATTAAATTTAAAAAAAATGTGGAACATCCTAATTTTACAGATGAGAGAATTGAGTCTTAGAGAAGTTAAGTCATGTGTGCCCAAGGTACATAGGTTCAAGATGACAGGTACATAGGCTCACTTAAAGCCTGCATCTATACCACCACATTGAGGGTGAAATGTGAAGAGGCTCATTTAAAGGAGAGTTTTCTATTGGTGAATTGGTATCAAGGATCAGGACCAGTAGTTATCAACCCTGCTGTACCTTAGCATTACCTGGGAGGTGTTAGAGGGTTAACCCCATTTCTTTATTGTGTTCAATATACATAACACAAAATTTACTCTTTTAACCAATTATAATTCAGGTGCATTAAGTACATTCACAATGTTGTGCATCCATCACCACTATCTATTCCAGAACTTTTTCATCATCCTAAACAGAAACTGTACCCATTGAATAATAACTCTGCATCCCTCCCCGCCCCCAGCCCTGATAAACTCTATTTTAACTTTCTGTCTTTGTGAATTTGCATATTCCAGGTACCTCACATATGTGGAATCATAAAATATGTGCTGTCCTTTTGTATCTTGCTTACTTCACTTAGCATAATGTTTTCAGGGTTTATCCATACTGTATTGTGTATCAGAATTTCATTTCCTTTTAAGGCTAAAAAAGATTTCATTGTGTATACTACATTTTGTTTATCCTTTCTACTTTTGAAGAATATTTGAATTTTTTCCACATTTTGGTTATTGTGAATAATACTGTCATGAATATTGGTATAAAATTATCTGATTGAAACCTTGCTTTCAACTATTTTGGGGATATACCAGCAGTGGAATTGCTGGATCATATGATAATTCCATATTGAACTTTTAGAGGAACTGTTAAACTGTTTACCACAATGGCTACAGCATTTTACATTCCATCAGAAATGCACCAGTGTTCAAATTTCTCCACATCCTTGCCAAACATATCTTCCTTAAAAAAAAAAAAAAAAAAAAAAAAATCCATCTTAATGGGCATCAAGTAGTACCTCACTACAGTATTGATTTGGTAGAATTCATCAGCAAAGCCACCTTGTTCACCTTGGCTTTTTGTTGTTGTGGGAGGTCATTATTATTATTATTATTATTGAATCAATCTCCTTACGAGGTACAGCTTTATTCAGATTTTCTACTTCATAATTCAGTCTTGGTAGGTTGTGTGTTTCTATGAATTCGTTCATTTCATCTAGGTTGTCCAATTTGTTGGTGTGCAGTTTTTCATAGCACTCTCTCCTGATCCTTTTTATTTCTGTAATATTGGTAGTAATGTCCCTGCTTTTCTTTCTGACTTTAGTAATTTGAGTTGCTTCATTTGCAAGACAACCATCAGAATGGGAGAAAATATTTGCAAATGAAGCAGCTGACAAAGGATTAATCTCTAAAATATACAAGCAGCTCATGCAGCTCAATATCAAAAAAACAAACAACCCAATCCAAAAATGGGCAGAAGACCTAAATGACATTTCTCCAAAGAAGACATACAGATTGCTAATGAACACATTTAAGGATGCTTAACATCACTACTCATTAGAGAAATGCAAATCAAAACTACAGTGAGGTATCACCTCACACCAGTCAGAATGGCCATCATCAAAAAATCTACAAACAATAAATGCTGGAGAGGGTGTGGAAAAAAGGGAAGCCTCTTGCACTGTTGGTGGGACTGTAAATTGATACAGCCACTATGGAGAAGAGTATGGAGGTTCCTTAAAAAACTAAAAATAGAACTTCCATATGACCCAGCAATTCCACTACTGGGCATATACCCTGAGAAAACCATAATTCAAAAAGAGTCATGTACCACAATGTTCACTGCAGCACTATTTACAATAGCCAGGACATGGAAGCAACCTAAGTGTCCGTCAACAGATGAATGGATAAAGAAGATGTGGCACATATATACAATGGAATATTACTCAGCCATAAAGAGAAATGAAGTTGAGTTATTTGTAGTGAGGGGGATGGACCTAGAGTCTGTCATACAGAGTGAAGTAAATCAGAAAGAGAAAAACAAATACCATATGCTAACACATATATGGAATCTAAAAAAAAAAATGGTTCTGATGAACCTAGGGGCAGGACAGGAATAAAGACGCAGACGTAGAGAATGGACTTGAGGACACAGGGAGGGGGAAGGGTAAGCTGGGACAAAGTGAGAGAGTGGCATGGACATATATACACTACCAAATGTAAAATAGATAGCTAGTGGGAAGCAGCAGCATAGCACAGGGAGATCAGCTCCGTGCTTTGTGACCACCTAGAGAGGTGGGATAGGGAGGGTGGGAGGGAGGGAGACGCAAGAGGGAGGGGATATGGGGATATATTTATACATATAGCTAATTCACTTTGTTATACAGCAGAAACTAACAAAACATTGTAAAGCAATTATACTCCAATAAAGATGTTAAAAAAAAACAGGCTGAGAAGCCTATGTAAACAAACCTTGTTACTTCTTTAATTGACTACCCAAGCCCAAACTCTGTTTAGATTCTCTGCTAATTCGGCACCCCAAACCTAAGTTTCTTTGTCCTGTCAATTTCTCACAAATTCATTGTTTCTTTGTTGGAAAATTATAAAAGCTGCCTGCTTTGGTCACTTCTTAGGTCCCATTTCTATGGGACCTCTGTGCACACAATTAAAATTTGTTTCTATTTCTCCTATTAATCTGTCTTGTGTCAAATTTTATTATTAGTCCTGCCACAAGAACTCAGGAGGTGTAGAGGAGGAAATTTTCCCCTCCCCAAAGTAAGTCATGTTGATAGTATTTATACTTGATATGATGTGATAAGAATTGCAGTTTACTTTCTTGATTTTCCTCCCCCAAGTTCATCACTCAGTCTAACCATGAAAAAAAAACTTTTTTTTAATCCCATCTGAAGGATGTTCTGCAAAGTATCTGCCTAGTACTCCTCAAAACTGTCAAGGTCATCACAAACAAAGAACATATGAGACATTTACACAGCCAAGAGGATCCAAGGAGCTATGACAACCAAATGTTATATCCTGAATGTGATTCTGAAATAGAAAAAAGACATTAGGTGAAAACTAAGGAAATCTGAATAAACAATGTACTTTAGTTGATTATAATGTCTCAATAGTGGTTCACTAATTGTGAGGGGAAATGTGTCATACTAATGTGAGATGTTAATAAAAAGGAAAGTTGGGTGTGGCGTATGAGGAAACTTTGCAACTTTTCTGTAAATCTAAAACTATTCTAAAGTAAAAGTTTATTTAAATAAATATATTCGTATGCATCTTGGTACATCCATAAAGTATTCTAGATTTAAAGAGGGAGACAGGTAAAACAAGCTGCAAACATAAGAATCCAGGAATACATAGAATTTCCCCATTTGTAGTAGTTCTGCCACCAGCAGCAGCACTGTCTGATGCTGTGTGTTGTATGCCATAAATAGGCAGGTGATTGGTAACCATTTCTTCATCTGGTCTGGTGCCACTAAAATATATGACTTTCATTTTAAATACATCATCCCAGGATCTCAAGTAAATTTGATTGTAGGTAAAGCATGGCATTCTAATGACACAGGTGTGCTGGAATTAGTTTGCCTGATAAAGTTCTGGCAACAGTGGTTGAGCCCACAGCATCTGAGGGTGTCCTGGGTCTGGTCAGCTCCACAGGGGCACAGGGGAAGTTTTCACTCCTTATAGAGAAGTGAAGGATGAGTATCGAGTCCTGGTTTCCTGGTTTCATTGTTTCATCTTGCCAGACCCCACGAAGATGGGAGTACAGGTGCAGCTCATGGGAAAGCAGCTGCACATGATGCTCAGTGTTTCTCTTGAATTCCAATGAGCCTTTTCCCAATGGAGTAATTTTGAGCCCCACAAGTAAAACCCCCAGGATAAGGGACATATTAAGATATTATTGTTAATATATTATTGTTGTTAAGATATTATTGTTGTCTTGTCTAAAGCACGTTTTCCTTTTAATCATTCCTTGAAGTTTAATAATGTAAAGGCACTAAGAGGGGATTTCTAGATAGAAACGCTTCATCATCAAAACTTAGGAGAGATACAACAGGTCCCAATTCTGCTGGTAGAAGTTGCAAAGCCTGAGAAATGGGTAGCTTTAGTTCTACCTCAGCCATTCCCAGCACAGACTGCTCCTCCTCCCCCGAATTTCTTTATGTGTACCTCTGTCATAGCAGACTCTGCATCAGACCTTGAGGTTGCTTTCAGTGACTTGAAGACTCTGATTTATTCACCTGTGCATTCCCACCCCAGGCTCTCAGAGATTGGCTACAGACTGTGTGAAGGCAGCCAGCATGGGGAGTGCCCTCTCACCTCTCAGGAGCTTGAGCCTGATGCTAAGGGCTGAGCGTTCATTGATCACGACCTGTGGGTTGTCAGACAGCAATACAAGGAGCAAATAGCTTTGCACCAGATTGGCCTCTTCAGTGCATATGCTGTTTTTGGCATCTCTGATCCTGCTGCAGAGAAATCTACAGAGCCTCTCATTTCAAGAGACACTGCTACAGGAAGAAGCCATATGAGGGTCCCAGAGAGAGGAGACCCCATCAAGCTACAGTCTGGCCATATGAAGAGTCCCTTCCCTCCTTGACTCTGACAGGACAGCAGAGTTATTGCTAAAGAAGACCCTACATCAGGAGGCTGACATTCACCATGTCAGCATCCTGAGGAATAATTCCTACTCTGTAGCCAAAGAAACGATGCCATTAGCCTTTTCTTGGAGAGAAGACATTATTAAAGATTTGTCCAAACTCACAGCTGTGCCATTCTTGAAAGTCTGCCTCTTGATGGCGGGCACTCCTCCAGCGCATTTGGAACTCTCTCCTTTCATGACTTATGAGGAAGGATGAAAAGCTCAGGGTGCTTTTGAACCAAACTTTCTGTCTTATTACTGTCCCTGAGGAGCATCATTAAAACACAAAGCTGCCTTCTAAACAGAGACATCCCTCCTCCTTCTTGGTGTGACAGCAAAAGTAGGGCTTAAGGAGGGAGGTCAGTGTCATGAGCAATGCTATCCAGCATAATGGTCTGAACTTTTCTGCTTTTTTATCTGCTGTACCTATAAATAATCAATTTAGATTTACTAAATTAGATACAACAGTTTCTGGCAATGCAAAGTGAACACACTTATTTGGTTTTGAAGAGGCACAGACCTCTCTTCCTGGAGTGTCATATCTCCTTTGATATTCCTTTGTGCTCTTTTAGAGGAATGTGAAGGAATATTATCATAACATCAGGTGGGCTCGTTTCAAAGCGGTGCCTGAAGACTTAGCTCTGCCCGTCCCATCAACAGCTATGAGAGCCATGTAACCGAGTCCCCAGGAGCTGCTCTGCATATTTCCTGTGGGCTTGTGGTGTGACGTTTATGAAGTCTGTGGGGCAGTGCCCAGGCATGGGCCCGGGGAGTCGGAAGAATCCCTGAAGGTGACACGCAGGGCTGCTGGTCAGTGGGATGGAGTCTCCTCCTCTGATGCTCAGGGCTCCTCAATCCAGGGCTGGTTTCTGTCCCCTGAGAAAAAAGAAGAGGAAAGGCTGATGCCCCGAACTCTCTGCCTGTGCTTCCTGGTGTCGCCTTGGATGGAAATGCCAGGGAAGAACAGTGAGGATGAGGACCCAAAGGGGCCCGAGCATCACACCCGGAGACAGAAGCGCCTATCCAAGGAGGAGCCTAGGTGGTGACACACCACAGTCTTCTCACACCCACTGCCGGCCACGGGGCCAGGCATACATATCATAGGTGTTTCCTGTACACATGGTATCCTTTCAATAATGGGCCTTCACTCCTCTCTTGAGCCCCAGGCTAAGTAAAAATATCTCTGCTCTCATAGTCAATCCTTCTCTTTCCCTCCAGACTTTGCTAGGAAACGCTTCCCCCTTTTTATAGGTTTGCAAAGAGCAGTAAATAAATACATACATACATAAATCCAGTTCCAGCTAACCACCATTTTTACAGGAGGGGAATTATCAATTTTACTAAAAGAACACGTCACTGCCAAATTGTGCTATGTGTCCCAGTGCTGGCCCTGGCTCCAGGACTTATGGAGACTTTGGACCTTAGGCTATTTGTGAACTGCCATTCCCAACATTCAGGTCAGTTCTTCCCTGGTTGTGGAGCTTTTCTGTAGAGAGGCCTTCATGATGAGATTCACTCAGGAAGGAAGGTTCAGGTCTCTACTCACAGATCCTAATAATTGCTGGGGTTACTTCACCTCTCTGCCTAGGAGTCTCAACCTTTTATAGGGACAGGGTACCCTTTTCAGAAACCACCTCCATGCTCCATCTTTTCTTTTTTTTTTTTTCTTCTAGTTTTATTGAGATATAATTGACATACAGCACTATATAAGTTTAAGGTTTATAGCACAATGATTTGACTTACACATGTCGGGGCCAAGAGTAGGTCACACCAAAATGTGCCTCAAAGGGCATATTGATTATTTTGAATTAAAGTTACTTAAGAAACAGCCAACACAAGAGGGGCACTCTGACCCTCCTTTCTGTCTCCCTGAAAGCAGGAAATAAATCTCTCATGTGAAAGGTGTACTCCCTGTATCTGGAGGTAGAAAGATACCCTTGTTGTCAAATTAAGGATTTCTTTGCAGTACTTTATTTTTATTTTTTAATTGAAATATAGGTGATGTAAAATATTATATGTTACAGGTGTACAATATAGTGATTCACACTATAAAGGTTATACTCCATTTATATCAATAATTATTATAAAATATTGGCTATATTCCCCATGCGGTACAATATATCCTTGAAGCTTAATTTATACATAATAGTTTGTACCTCTTAATCCCCTACCCCATGTTGTCCCTCCCCGCTTCCCTCTCCTCATTGCCACTAGTTTGTTCTCTATATCTGTGAGTCAGCTTCTTTTTTGTTATATTCACTAGTTGTATTTTTTTAGATTCCAAATATAAAAGATATCCTACAGTATTTGTCTTTCTCTGTCTGACTTTTTCACTTAGGATAATACTCTCCAAGTCCATCCATGTTGCTGCAAATGGCAAAATTTCATTCTTTATCATAGCTGAGTAAAAAGTCATCTGTCTTCTTTGCTTTAGGAGACAGATCCAAAAAATATTGTATGATTTATGTCAAAGAGTGTTCTGCCTATATTTTCCTCTAGGAGTTTATGATATCCTTTAATCCATTGAGTTTATTTTTGTATATGGTGCTAGAAAATGTTCTAATTTCATTCTTTTACATGTAGCTATCCAGTTTTCAAAGAAGCCACTTATTGATGAGACTGTCTTTTTTCCATTGTATATTCTTGTCTCCTTTGCTGTAGATTAATTGACCTTAAGTGTGTGGGTTTATTTCTGGACTTTCCATTCTGTTCCATTGATCTATATGTCTGTTTTTATGCCAGTGCCATACAGTTTTAGTTATTGTAGCTTTGTAGTATAGTCTGAAGTCAGGGAGAGTGATTCCTCCAGCTCTATTCTTCTTTCTCAAGTTCATTTTGGCTATTCAGGGTCTTTTGTTTTTCCATACAAATTTTAAAATTATTTTTTCTAGTTCTGTGAAAAAATGCCCTTTGTATTTTGATAGGGATTGCATTGAAACTATAGATTGCCTTGGGTAGTATGGTCATTTTAACAATATTAATTCTCCCTCCCCAGATGTGAAATGGACGCATGAACAGGGCTCAGTTATGATGTTTGAGCACCTATTTATTTATTTTTAGGTCCTCCCCAAAGACCACCATAAAACATATTGATCAGGCAAAGCTAAGTTTATTAACTAATGCTGTAAGGGAGATCATCACCGGTGACTGAGTCTCAGAAGTGGGAAATGGGGGAGGGTCCAGGCTGAAGCCTTGCAAATGCAGGAAAATGATTGGGATCAGGCAGAGTTAATGACAGAGTAGCTTTGAATTGGTGGTAAGGTGAAGGGTCACAAGTGGGCCTGAATGACAAGTAGGCTGTTTTAGCCAGCTTGCAGTCATATATCCTGGGAGTCATTATTTCCTAGAACAAGTAACTGAGCAACTTTTGCTTGTTTCTAGCATGGTTAACAGAGGAACAAGGAAGAATCCTCGGTATAGTTTAAGGCAGGGACTGGGAGTTAGATGGTTTAAGTTCTCACTTTCTAAAATGTACTTAGCAAGGAGCCCTGCACATAGCAAGCTCATGGTCAGGGGTGCCTATCATTATAATGCAATGCAGCATTTGTGATGTGCAGGTAATGAAAGTGGGGTATGGTACACTTTATTGGTGGGGCAGGTTGTAGAGTTTAAGGGTGTGGTCTGAGCCCATATTCTAGGTTGGTGTTACTTGAAAGGCATACTCCACAGTTTGGGAGATATGATCTGTAAAAAAGCTGCAGTCTTTAAAGAAGAATTACTGACCAAGCATGGTTTTGAAAGAAGATTTTTCCAAGTGGAAAAGAGGTAGAAGGACAGAAGGACAGAAGGAATGGTTTGCTCAAAAGTATGTGGTGAGATGACCACATACTGGTGAAACTTAGTACCCCTAAAACTGAGTTTCCCTAAAACCCAGTCTTCTGAAACCAAGTTTCCCTCTTGAGTTTATGATTAACCTCTCTATCCAAAACATTATTCCCTTTCTTGTCCCATATCTGTTCCCCCTAAAGATTGAGGGATATCAAAGGGGGGGATTGAAACCTAGCGGGACCCTGCAGGTCCTCCCAGGTACAAAAGCCTTTCTGTGTCCCCTGTTTCTTGTTTGTAGAAAAAGGCTTCACCCTCCTAGACCTTTCCTAAATTCCAAAGGGGAGATTCAAACAGTTACTAATTAGAGAAGGGAAGGAATGCAGAAACAAAGGAAAAGCAGTCAAGAAAAAAAGTGCAGTGATAAAGCAGAGTCCTAGTTCCTCCTGGGGGATATATATAACTATCTGATGCATATCTTTAAGTTATTCTACAGGAATTAAGGCTCCCACCAGGTGGAGGATGGTAACTTCAGGGTGAGCACAAGCACTAGATCCCAGACTGGGTGGAACCAGAAGGCTGATGATTAAGATTCCTGGAACACCATCCTGTTACCTCACACCCAACCAATGAGAAAAATAATTATGCATCATGCAGGCCTCCCCCAAAAATTTGCCTTTAAAAACTTCGCTGAAGACCATCAGGGAGTTCAGGTCTTTTAAGCATGAGACGCCCATTCTCCTTATTTGGCCCTGCTCAAATAAAACTTTCTCTGCTCCAAACTCTGACGTTTTGGTTTGTTTGGCCTCACTGTGCAACGAGAATATGAACTTGGGTTTGACAACATTCCCATTGCTTTTATCACTTAGGAAATTCCAAGGATTTTGGAAGCTGTGAGCTAGGAACTATAGTCAAAGACCAAATACACATGAGAAATATATTTTGGTCCTCTAAATGACCTAACATATATTTCTTATGTTAAAAAAACAAAATTTAACTAAGTGAATTTGAAGATATAATTGACTTTATTCAATGATTCATGGCATTCTGAGGGGTACACATAATGAAAAGTTTTTATAGGCAGAAGGGGGTGGGGCAAAGAAGCTATTAACCAAAGAAAATAAAGGATTGTTTCAGGCTAGGTCAACTTTGTTTGGGAGAAGGGCAAGGGTCTATCACACAGATTACCTCTTCCTCCTTCAGGGTTGGGGTGGATAAAAAGGACCCACATATTGAATTAAATCAATGGTGCTGACCAGAAAATTCCAAACTGGTCAATTGAGATTATATTCCTGGGGAAGTTCAAATCTGCAACTATGTCAGGTATTAAATCTGAGCTTGGTATTTTTGACTGAAAACAAAGTACAACCTAGAAGTTGAGAATTATGTTTTATCTGGCAGATAAAACTGAGGACTTAAGCCCAGGATACAGCATCTCAGATAACTCTGAGAGACTGCAAGGGGGGGAGCCAGGATATATAGGAGATTTTGCAACAAAGACCAGGCAGTTGGAACATCAAAAGATTACTGCTCAGTAGAGAAAACCAGATATCTCCAGTTAAGGAATTTTGTGCTTTTCTATGTATGGGAAGATGCAAGAGCCTGGGCTCACTGAAATCACTTCTTTGATATGTACCTCAGCTATCTGGGGCCAGCATCCTGTGCTTCTCACCCTGAGTCTCCTTAGGGTGCACCATTGGGGGATAGATGTAGTAGCTGACTGCTAGATGGGGGGAGTATCCTGTTCCTATCCTGAGTTCCCTCAGGGCTCACTATCAGAGCGGCTGTAATGTGATGGCTTGATGGCTGCAACATACTTTATTTACTGATATGGCTGACCATATTTTTCATTCACAGTCCATCCCTTTGGTCCAAAATTCAACCAATGTTTGGGAGACATTTCATGACCAATTTTTGTCCCACCTTGCTAGGAATGCTCATTTCTAGATCAGGGGAAGATTCTTATTGATATGCAACTCCAGGTGCTAATTTCTGGATTAGTCCCTGTTGATAATTTAAAATTCTCTGGATCCTCTGTCTTACTATTCAATCATCCAGGAAATGTTTTCCCTTGTTGCTTCTTCCCATACCTAGAATCACACTATTACAATTATTCCATGTAGAGTCATAAATGTGATTTTTTCTTCAAGATGCTTATCCATAATCAATTTTATTGGAGACCTGGTTACATACTGGGTAATGTAAGAGATAACAACCTTAAAAAATAGACAGAATATAAATAATACAGCTAATAATATTAATAAAGTCATAGTATAGCAGAGAGAGACACACAAAGCATAAATTACTTGGAAATAAAGAACAAATTAAAACAAAGATTAGTATAACTAGTTGTAATCTGGTTGCAATAAATCATCAAATCCACAGGAGAGCCAGCTGGAGAAGCCAAATTTTGAAAGGATCAGGTGGAAAGAAATAGATAAATGTTTCATCTTTGTTTACAAATGTACACATTATCAACTTGTTGTAGGTCATAGACTAAGAAGAAAGGTTTTTCTTGAAAACAAATATTAAAAGCTAGTATATTTCCAAAAAAATGTCATAAAGTTATAAATCATATTCATCAGTTCATTCAGTCCCATGTAATTAAGTAATTCCTGTTGATTTGGATGAAGTTATTAAGTTTTCCCATTTTAGTGGCTTGATCTAAAAATTACCAGAAATGCGTATCTGTCAAAAAAGTCCTTCTATGAATTTTCTTGAAGATCTTTATTTTATAAAAGCGTCAGTGTAAGATAATGGTTGTCAGTAAAGGACAAAACTTTAAATAGCATGGTTAAAGATTTGATTACAATGCAATTGGCAAGAAACTTGGATATTTCTGTGACATACAATATTTTAAGGTAATAACTAGGATTATGACTGATGACATTATTATCAGGGGATATCAGATTTTAGGAATTCCATATAGATTTTGGAATATCTATGTTAATAATATTTATCCATACACTATAACTTAAGGTTCATCTCCAATCACTTGACAATGTTTCTCAAGTAATTTAACATACCAAATAAACCTAATTAGTTTAATATTCCTCCCTGTGATGTCTCAGGGTTCCTTTGAAGCATCCCAGAGTTAGCTGGAGGCTAAAAGAACTTTAGTTACAATTTGATATTTGGGAAGTCTGTTAAAAATATCAAAAAGGTTTTAAAACACATGAGGTCATTGTGAAATAATACTTATTCACTCCACTAAAGTGACAAAGATTTCAGAAAAACACAAATACAGATCACTTAAAGGCTCAGAAATTCACACAATCTGTTATCAAAAGCAGCACTCCAAGAAAACTTTCTTCTCTTAATAGAGAGAAAAATTAAACTCCAGTCCTGTATCAGCTTACTTTTAACAACAAAATCCATTCACTTAATTAAATTCAATCTAAATTTAGCTAATCCTGACTCTGCATAAAACTCATTTCTCAGGGTTCCTTTTCCACAACCTTCCATCACTTTCTGTATCCATATTAGTTTGTCCCTTATTTTCCCATTCAAAAACAACAAGCTCTAGGACAAATTATTTTTCCTTAACCAAATATATTGCCACTCCTCATACATTCTTTTGCTGAAAAACACACATCCTACTTTCCTTGCATACTGAAATATTCCTTTATTATTCCTATAGCTTTAGTTACATATTATGAATTTAACCTTTAAAAACCTTACTCTCTAGCAAAAACTGACAAGCAGTAAGTAATTGTAAACTGTTTGTCATACAAGCATTTCCTGATTGGAACATCTCATGGCTTCATGAAACATATAATTTCTTTCTTCAGTGTGGTACAAGACATGTGTCTAATAAACCCAAACATCTTTAGTTTCTCCTATGTAGGTAAATTTAGGCCTGTTTAGCAATGAATGTTCCAGTATCTTATTTTCTTTGGAAATGACCTAGCTATTCAATAAACTTTTATCATTTAACTTAATTTAGCAGAACTCTAGAATTTTAAGTTACCAAATATCCAGAGAGATCATTTTAAGTAGACATTTTAAAACATAATTATTTCTGAAGGGTTTACCCAAAAGTTCTTATCTCATTTGTATTTAATTTATTTATAAGAATTTTATCACACCAAGTTATTTTTCTGGCTGACAAATTTATAATGGATATAACAAGATAATATTTAACTTGTATAAAACCTAGATACAGTAAAAGTATTATACTTAATGTTGATGACTCTAAAGACATGTCTATATTAATTAGATCAACAAACAAACTAATCTTAATACCAGGCATTAACTTAATATTTAATATTTCCCAGTTCACATGAACCTGAAAGTCATTTTGGCTGGTTTTTTTTTTTATACTTAGAAATATTTAGTTTGCAAGTGCTTACTTTTAAGTCAATTAAATAGAGCTTTTTTATAAATTTAAGTTTGATAATATTTTCCAGAGATAGAGACATATCATACATGTAATGTGTACTAGAGATCTCATGGCTTAACTTAAAGAAAAAAAAACTTAGTTATGAATCAGGTATTACAATATAAACTTACTGGTTTATAAATAACAGTTAGGAAAAATTACATTTGCTTGCTTAGATGATTAAGGCTTTACTATTTGTGGAAAAGACTTTTAATCTTTGTATTTGTCCTTGATAAAATTCTAAGGAGGTTATAATTAGATTTTTCAGCTGAGGGAGGCTTTCCAGCAGTTTGAATTTACATGTCACTTTTTTTCCTTTCTTTCTCCCTCTTTGGTTGCAGGTTCTACCTGATTGAGCTAATTAAGCTCAGTCTCAGGTCCTTGTGGCCTGTACTTACTTTTCTGATTTTCAGAGATTTGCAAGACAAAAACAGTTGCTTTTAACTCTTTAAAGAAGTGGTCTGTCACCTAAGCAATATTAAAAGATTGATCTGCCCAACTGTATTTTCTGTATCAGTGAGAAGATTTCTAACTAAACTGAAATTTAAGAGTTCTTTGTTCTAGACTTCAGGGTTTAATTTATCATGTCTTTAAAGCTTGCATACGGCATTAAAAAAGGTCCTCTTTCTGAGTGCACAAGTTAAACCCAGAGCAAAATCACTACTTTCATTTTTATTAGCCCCTGA
This sequence comes from Balaenoptera physalus, assembly GCF_965194825.1. Classification (NCBI taxonomy): domain Eukaryota; kingdom Metazoa; phylum Chordata; class Mammalia; order Artiodactyla; family Balaenopteridae; genus Balaenoptera; species Balaenoptera physalus. The sequence goes on along the minus strand of NC_138885.1, from coordinate 5,582,784 downwards.
ATATTAGTTCCCAGTTTTACTTTATATTGTATGGCTCAGGTGACTGTATTGGGTTTTCTTTTAGTATGTTTAATTAATATTTTCTGAGGGGCAGATCTATATGACTTGTCTTATAATACCAAGCAGGGGAAGCATTCCCCAGTGAAACATGTGTATCTCACAATGTAATTAACAAAAAGAGATGTAAACATCTTATACAAAGCATATATATACGTATGTGTGTGTGTGTGTGTGTGTGTGTGCACATTATAAAATTTATCTCAGTCCTGTCAACTGTTATACCTTAAACTTTAGTTCTCATTAGGACCCAGTGAATGAGTTTTGATCTTACAGGAGGAATCCTAGAAACTTCTTTCTTTTTATTCCCTGTCCATTTTATGTATTTTTATATAAAAGGCTCTGGGATCCCCAGAGAGAGGTTGAGCCAAGGAACTCAGGCCCCTTTGTCAATCTTGATTAACTGGCCTAACTGGTGCCCCAAGTATTGGGTTGGACAAAAAGTTCATTCAGGTTTTCTGTAACATCTGAACAAAATTTTGGCCAACCCAATACTTGTTGGTCAGGTATCTCAGTGTAATTTTTTTCTCTTTAGCCCTTTAAATATATATATATTTTAAGTTGGGGTAAATAGAGCTGACTTGTTTTGCCTTTAATGTTGGGGACCAGTAGTGGGTCCCTTTTGACCCATTTAACCTTTGGTACTGTAATATCAAAATCTTGTGTTTTAATTTCATAAATGTCCATTTTATTTATCCCATTTTAAATAAATATGTAAGATTCTTTATCCATTTGGGATAAGTCTCTTTAAGTGTTCTACCTTGTTGGGGAAACGTCTCTAGAATTTTCCTACAGTTTTTTTCTTTCTGTTAATCAACCTAATTAACATTCATTATTCTAATGTTTTTATTAGCATCTGTAAGACTCATTGAGGGGAAGCTGAGAACACTATAAGCTTTCCCAAACCAGTTTCTCTTGTTTGATTTAAACTAAGGAAGTTCTTAGGTTAACCATTAGATATATATTTTTTCCACCTTTAATTTGATTTTTATAGGTATCAATAAAACAGTTGTGTGTAAGGAGAATGCTCTAAAAATTTGCCAATTTTCTCTAATTTAAAGTTTCTCCAATTTAAAGGATTCATCATCTGAGATATATATTAATAGTGATTAATAGTGATTCAAACCAATAAGACACAAGAGGCTTCTCCATAAGAGATTGGGGAGGATGCCACCTAAATAAGATCCAGGAAGTTCACTGCCAAAAATGGTATGGTAGAAGTCAAGTTTTCAACACACACATACACACACACACACACACACACACACACACACACACACACAACACCCTAAGAAGATCAGGTAGAACATTTACATATCTAAGACACAGGAAGAGAAATGCAAATTCTCCCTACAAGCCTTTTGTTTAAGGTCAGAATTTTGAAAAGATGTTTTTATCAAGCCAGATTTTTAAGTTAACTGCATGTGCAATAAAAGAGCCCCCTATCTTCACAAGATTTCCTTTAATTCCCAATTAGGTAAGTACTTGTAAATTTTGTATGTACATAAACCAAGCTTGGGTATTAGTTTGTGGTTGGAAATCTGTTGTTCCTTTTTCTTTTGTTTTGAAAGTTTTTATTTCCCATTAAGAGGTCAATTTGCCGAAATGAAATCACTAGTGTCAACTATAAATTGACACTTGCCATTGACATTTGCCATCTAACTCTACAAGGATTAAATCATGTGCTGCTGCTGCAGCTGCTGACTTTTAACACCCCTGAAAGGAGTTCAGGGTGGAGAGCAGAAATGAGGCACTGTGTGCTCTGGGAAAAACTGGCAGAACAAGTCTTCAGATAGTTAGATATTTTCAGGATCCGATTTTATGAGCCCAATTCTTGAATCTCCTCATATCTAGAAAAGCACTAAAATCCTTCATGGTGACGTCTGCTCCTTGGGACTAGCAGTAACTTTCACGAGACTACCAGAAACCTTCAGCAATAAAATATGTGTTTGATTACATGTACTTCCCCTTCACTAAAATCACATATATACTGACCTTCCCCCCTACCTCTTTGGAGCAGATTCTCAGAGCTATCTGAGATGCTGTCTCCTGGGTTATAATCCTCCTTTAACCTCAAATAAAACTTAACGCACAACTCTCACATTGTGCACTTTTTTTAAGTAGACAGACTGCTCCCAAGAGGCAAGGGGGGAGCCAGGATATATAGGAGTTTTTACAACAAAGACCAGGTAGTTGGAACATCAAAATATTACTGTTAGAGAAAACCAGATATATCAAGTTAAGGAATGTAGTGCTTTTCTATGTATGGGAAGATGCAAGAGTCTGGGCTCACTGAAATCATTTCTTTGATATGCACCTCAGCTCTCTGGGGCCAGCATACTGTTCTTCTCACCCTGAGTCTCCTTAGGATGCATCGTTGCGGGGGTGGCTGCAGCAGTTGACTGATAGAGGGGGAGGGGTATCCTGTTTCTATCCTGAGTTCTCTCAGGGCTCACCATCAAGGTGGCTGTAATGTGATGGCTTGATGGATGCAATACTCTTTGTTTACTGACATGGCAGGCAATATTTTTCATTCACAGTATCATGGACTTTAGGACAAGTGACTTTATTTTGGGCTTCTGACTTTCTCTTTAGCACTTATAAATGACAACATCAAAGTATATTAGTAATTAACAGTGTGGATTCACTTGAATCCTGGCCCAGGACTTTATTAATCATATTGTCAGGAGGAAGAAATTTTCCTTTACCCTTCCAGGTTTTTCTGGCTGGTCTAAGAATTAAATTGACGTGAGACAGATTAACAGGAGGAAATCACACGAAACATTAATAACATGTATAGATGGGAGAGACCCAGGAAAACTGACTAACTCACCAAAATGACTGAAACCTTCACCTTAAATATCATCTTCAGGTAAAGAAAAAAAAGGATGTTGGGGGTTTGGTTTGGGGCTTCAAAGGAGAGGAAGGCAATTGACATAAAGATGGAAAAGTAAATGTTTGCTAAACAAATGTTTGCTGGGCCATCAGAGACAGTGAGACACAGAGAGAACTCTGATCTATAGGCTCTTCTGAGATTCCCCCACCACCCCTAGCCCACATTCTTTGCAGGAATAGAATATCTATCTAAATTTTTTTAGGAAGTTGGGAGGAAAGTCAAAGTTTCTTCCAGAGTCTTCTGGGCCTTGATTGTTTTCAACTCTAAATAATCCACATGCCAGAGATATTTTGGAGTGGTAAATTTTGCTCCTCTATTAGGGGAGGTCCAGGTCTACAGGCAAGACTACAGATTTTAGAGTCCATTAGAGTCTGTGCAGTATGAATTCCTGCTCAGTAAGAACAAGCTTTGAGACATTAAAAAAGTTCTTACTCTCTTCCTGACCCAATCTCCTCACCTGTGGAATGATAGCAATGGCGTGGCAGACCTCTGCCTAGAGGGTCAGGGCAGCATCTGCAAGGACCAGGATGGCTAGCCTTAAAGGATGAGAAAGTGCTCAGTGGACCAGCCAGTGAGGGTGGGGGCTCCTTGCTGAGCAGTCAATGAAGCAGCAGGCACATCAGGAGCACTCCTGCATGTCACTCAAAGAGTCATATGCACCCTGGGCCTGCAGAAGAGGTGGAAAGCCATGCAGTGAATGTGAAAAAAGTGGACACCATCTTTACAGGCACCTGGAGTCATCCTCCCCTTGCCACCCGAAAAAACATTTCTGTTCTTGACCCAGACAGTTAGGCTTGCTTTCAGAAAGCCCATGGGATAAAGAGGAGGTGGTATATATATACAATGGAATATTACTCAGCCATAAAAAAGAGTGAAATAATGCCATTTGTACCAACATGGATGGACCTAGAGATTATCATACCAAGAGAAGTAAATCAGAAAGAGAAATACAAATACCATACAATAATCACTTTTATGTGGAATCTAAAATATGACACAAATGAACTTATCTACAAAACAGAAACAGACTCACAGACATAGAAACAGACTTATGGTTGTCAAGGGGGAGATGAGGTAGAGGAAGGATGTATTGGGAGTTTCAGGCTAGCAGATGCAAACCATTATATATCTGATGGATAAAAAACAAATTCTTTCTGTTAGCACAGGGAACTATATTCAATATCCTGTGATAAGCCATAATGGAAAAGAAAAAAAGATGTTTTTAAATAAATAAAACAGAAAACCCATGTGATCTAGTTTACCACATAAAAGAGGGGAGGCTACTGTGACATGGAGATTACCAGTCCTGACATACCTTTTTTTTTTTTTTAACATCTTTATTGCAGTATAATTGCTCTACAATGGTGTGTTAGTTTCTGCTGTATAACAAAGTGAATCAGCTATATGTATACATATATCCCAAAATCCCTTCCCTCATGTGCCTCCCTCCCACCCTCCCTATCCCACCCCTCTAGGTGGTTACAAAGTACCAAGCTTATCTCCATGTGCAATGTAGCTGCTTCCCACTAGCCATCTATTTTACATTTGGTAGTGTATATATGTCAATGCTACTCTCTCACGTCATCCTATCTACCCATCCCAGGTTACACTTCCCTCAAGTCCATTCTCTACGTCTGCATCATTATTCCTATCCTGCCCCTAGGTTCATCTGGAACTTTTTTTTTTAGATTCCATATATATGTGTTAGCATACGGTATTAGTTTTTCTCTTTCTGACTTACTTCACTCTGTATGACAGACTCTAGGTCAATCCACCTCACTACAAATAACAATTTCGTTTCTTTTTAGGGCTGAGTAATAGTCTATTGTACATATGTGCACATCGTTTTTTTTTTAACATCTTTATTGGAGTATAATTGTTTTACAGTGGTGTGTTAGTTTCTGCATTATAACAAAGTGAATCAGTTATACATATACATATGTCCCCATATCTCTTCCCTCTTGCATCTCCCTCCCTCCCACCCTCCCAATCCCACCCCTCTTATGTGGTCACAAAGCACTGAGCTGATCTCCCTATGCTTTGTGGCTGCTTCCCACTAGCTATCTATTTTACGTTTCGTAGTGTATATATGTCCATGCCACTCTCTCACTTTGTCCCAGCTTACCCTTCCCCCTCCCTGTAAGCTCAAGTCCATTCTCTAGTAGGTCTGGATCTTTATTCCCGTCTTGCCCCAAGGTTCTTCATGACCTTTTTATTTTTTTTACATTAATTATATATGGGTTAGCATACACTATTTGTTTTTCTCTTTCTGACTTACTTCACTTCATATGACAGACTCTAGGTCCATCCAACTCACTACAAATAACTTAATTTCGTTTCTTTTTATGGCTGAGTAATATTCCATTGTATATATGTGCCACATCTTCTTTATCCATTCATCTGTCGATGGACACTTAGGTTGCTTCCATGTCCTGGCTATTGTAAACAGAATTGCAATAAACATTTTGTTACATGTCTCTTTTGGAATTATGGTTTTCTCAAGGTATATGCCCAGTAGTGGGATAGCTGTGACATATGGTAGTTCTATTTTTACTTTTTTAAGGTACCTCCATATTGTTTTCCATAATTGCTGTATCAGTTTACATTCCCACCAAGAGTGCAAGAGGGTTCCCTTTTCTCCACACCCTCCCCAGGATTTATTGTTTATAGATTTTTTGATGATGGCCATTCTGACCAGTGTGAGATGATATCTCATTGTAGTTTTGATTTGCAGTTCTCTAATGATTAATGATGTTGAGCATTCTTTAATGTGTCTGTGGACAATCTGTATATCTTCTTTGGAGAAATGTCTATTTAAGTCTTCTGCCCATTTTTGGATTGCGTTGTTTGTTTTTTTGTTATTGATCTGCATGAGCTACTTGTAAATTTTGGAGGTAAATCCTTTATCATTTGCTTCATTTGCAAATATTTTCTCCAATTCTGAGGGTTGACTTTTTGTCTTGTTTATGGTTTCCTTTGCTGTGAAAAATCTTTTAAGTTTCTTTAGATCCCATTTGTTTATTTTTATTTTTATTTCCATTTCTCTAGGAGGTGGGTCAAAAAGGATTTGTTGTGATTTATGTCATAGAGAGTTCTGCCTATGTTTTCCTCTAAAAGTTTGATGGTGTCTGGCCTTAAATTTAGGTCCTTAATCCATTTTGAGTTTATTTTTGTGTATGGTGTTAGGGAGTGTTCTAATTTCATTCTTTTATATGTAGCTGTCCAGTTTTCCCAGTGCCACTTATTGAAGAGGCTGTCTTTTCTCCACTGCATATTCTTGCCTCCTTTATCAAAGATAAGTTGACCATATGTGCATGGGTTTATCTCTGGGCTTTCTATCCTGTTCCATTAATCTATATTTCTGTTACTGTGCCATTACCATACTGTCTTGATTACTGTAGCTTTGTAGTATAGTTTGAAGTCAGGGAGTCTGATTCCTCCAGCTCCATTTTTCGTTCTCAAGATTGCTTTGGCTATTCGGGGTCTTTTGTGTTTCCATACAAATTGTGAAATGTTTTTGTTCTAGTTCTGTGAAAAATGCCAGTGGTAGTTTGATAGGGATTGCATTGAATCTGTAGATTGCTGTGAGTAGTATAGTCCTTTTCACAATTTTGATTCTTCCAATACAAGAACATGGTATATCTCTCCATCTATTTGTATCATCCTTAATTTCTTTCATCAGTGTCATAATTTTCTGCATACAGGTCTTTTGTCTCCTTAGGTAGGTTTATTCCTAGATATTTTATTCTTTTTGTTGCAGTGGTAAACAGGAGTGTTTTCTTAATTTCACTTTCAGATTTTTCATCATTAGTGTACAGGAATGCAAGAGATTTCTGTGCATTAATTTTGTTTCCTGCTACTTTACCAAATTCATTGATTAGCTCTAGTAGTTTCCTGATAGTATCTTTAGGATTCTCTATGTATAGTATCATGTCTTCTGCAAACAGTGAAAGCTTTACTTCTTCTTTTCCAATTTGGATTCCTTTTATTTCTTTTTATTCCCTGATTGCTGTGGCTAAAACTTCCAAAACTATGTTGAATAATAGTGGTGAGAGTGGGCAACCTTGTCTTGTTCCTGATCTTAGTGAAAATGGTTTCAGTTTTTCACCATTGAGGACGATGTTGGCTGTGGGTTTGTCATATATGACCTTTATTATGTTGAGGAAAGTTCCCTCTATGTCTACTTTTTGGAGGGTTTTATCATAAATAGCCGTTGAATTTTATCAAAAGCTTTCTATGCATCTATTGAGATGATCATATGGTTTTTCTCCTTCAATTTGATAATATGGTGCATCACATTGATTGATTTGTGTATATTGAAGAATCCTTGCATTCCTGGGATAAACTCCACTTGATCATGGTTACGATCCTTTTAATGTGCTGTTGGATTCTGTTTGCTAGTATTTTGTTGAGGATTGTTGCATCTATGTTCATCAGTGATGTTGGCCTGTACTTTTCTTGCTTTGTGACATCGTTGTCTGGTTTTGGTATCAGAGTGATGGTGGCCTCGTAGAATGAGTTTAGGAGTGTTCCTCCCTCTGCTATATTTTGGAAGAGTTTGAGAAGGATAGGTGTTAGCTCGTCTCTAAATGTCTCATAGAATTTGCCTGTGAAGCCATCTGGTCCAAGGCTTTTGTTTGTTGGAAGATTTTAATCACAGTTTCAATTTCAGTGCTTGTGATTGGTCTGTTCATATTTTCTATTTCTTCCTGGACCAGTCTCAGAAGGTTGTGCATTTCTAAGAATTTGTCCATTTCTTCCAGGTTGTCCATTTTATTGGCATATAGTTGATTGTAATAATCTCACATGATCCTTTGTATTTCTGCAGTGTCAGTTGTTACTTTTCCTTTTTCATTTCTAATTCAATTGATTTGAGTCTTCTCCCTTTTTTTTTTTTGATAAGTCTGGCTAATGGTTTATCAATTTTGTTTATCTTCTCAAAGAACCAGCTTTTAGTTTTATTGATCTTTGCTATCATTTCCTTCATTTCTTTTTCATTTATTTCCCCTGATCTGATCTTTATGATTTCTTTTCTTCTGCTAACTTAGGGGAGTTTTTGTTCTCCTTTCTCTAATTTCTTTAGGTGTAAGGTTAGGTTCTTTATTTGAGATGTTTCTTGCTTCTTAAGGTAGGATTGTATTGCTATAAACTTCCCTCTTAGAACTGCTTTTGATGCATCCTATAGGTTTTGGGTCATCGTGTTTTCATTGTCATTTGTTTCTAGGTATTTTTTGATTTCCTCTTTGATTTCTTCAGTGATCTCTTGATTATTAAGTAGTGTGTTGTTTACCCTCCATGTGTTTGTATTTCTTACAGATTTTTTCCTGTAATGGATATCTAGTCTCATAGCGTTATTGTCGGAAAAGATACTTGACACAATTTCAATCTTCTAAAATTTACCAAGGCTTGATTTGTGACCCAAGATATGATCTATCCTGGAGACTCTTCCATGAGCACTTGAGAAAAATGTGTATTCTGTTATTTTTTGTTTGGAATTTCCTATAAATATCAATTAAGTCCATCTTGTTTAATGTATCTTTTAAAGCTTGTGTTTCCTTTTTTATTTTCACTTTGGATGATCTGTTCATTGGTGAAAGTGGGGTGTTAAAGTCCCCTACTATGACTGTGTTACTGTCAATTTCATCTTTTATGGCAGTTAGTATTTGCCTTATGTATTGAGGTGTTCCTATGTTGATTGCATAAATATTTACAATTGTTAAATCTTCTTCTTGGATTGATCCCTTGATCATTGTATAGTGTCCTTCTATGTCTCTTGTAATAGTCTTTGTTTTAAAATCTATTTTGTCTGGTATGAGAATTGCTACTCCAGCTTTCTTTTGATTTCCATTTGCATGGAATATCTTTTTCCATCCCCTCACTTTCAGTCTGTATGTGTACCTAATTCTGAAGTGGGTCTCCTGTAGGCAGCATATATAGGGATCCTGTTTTTGTATCCATTCAGCCAATCTACATCTTTTGGTTGGAGCATTTAATCCATTTACATTTAAGGTAATTATCAGTATGTATATTCCTATTACTATTTTGTTAATATTTTTGGGTTTATTATTGTAGATTTTTTCCTTCTCTTGTGTTTCCTGCCTAGAGAACTTCCTTTAGCATTTGTTATAAAGTTGGTTTGGTGGTGCTGAATTCTCTTAGCTTTTGCTTGTCTGTAAAGATTTTAATTTCACCGTCAAATCTGAATGAGATCCTTGCTGGGTAGAGTAATCTTGGTTGTAGTTTTTTCTCCTTCATCAGTTTAAATATGTCCTGCCACTCCCTTCTGGCTTGCAGAGTTTCTGCTGAAAGATCAGCTGTTAACCTTATGGGGATTCCCTTATGTGTTATTTGTTAATTTTCCCTTGTGCTTTTAATATTTTTTCTTTGTATTTAATTTTTGATAGTTTGATTAATATGTGTCTTGGCGTGTTTATCCTTGGATTTATCCTGTATGGGACTGTCTGTGCTTCCTAAACTTGATTAACTATTTCCTTTCACATATTAGGGAAGTTTTCAACTATAACCTCTTCAAATATTTTCTCAGTCTCTTTCTTTTTCTCTTCTTCTTCTGCGACCCCTTTAATTCAAATGTTGGTGCATTTAATGTTGTCCCAGAGGCCTCTGAGACTGTCCTCATATCTTTTCACACGTTTTTCTTTATTCTGCTCTGCAGTAGTTATTTCCACTACTTTATCGTCCTGGTCACTTATCCGTTCTTCTTCCTCAGTTATTCTGCTATTTATCCCTTCTAGAGAATTTTAAATTTCATTTATTGTGTTGTTCATCACTCTTTGTTTGCTCTTTAGTTCCTCTAGGTCCTTGTTAAATGTTTCTTGTATTTTCTCCATTCTATTTCCAAGATTTGGGATCACCTTTACTATCATTATTCTGAATTCTTTTTCAGGTAGACTGCCTATGTCCTCCTCACTTGTTAGATCTGGTGGGTTTTTGCCTTGCTCCTTCATCTGCTGTGTGTTCCTCTGTCTTCTCATTTTGCTTAACTTACTGTGTTTGGGGTCTCCATTTCACAGGCTGCACATTCGTAGTTTCCATTGTTTTTGGTGTCTGCCCCCATTGGCTAAGGTTGGTTCAGTGGGTTGTGTAGGCTTCCTGGTGGAGGGGACTAGTGCCTGTGTTCTGGTAGATGAGGCTAGATCTTGTCTTTCTGGTGGGCAGGTCCACGTCTGGTGGTGTGTTTTGGGGTGTCTCTGGCCTTATTATGATTTGAGGCAGCCTCTCTGCTAGTGGATGCGGTTCTGTTCCTGTCTTGTTAGTTGTTTGGCATAGGGTGTCCAGCACTGTAGCTTTCTGGTCATTGAGTGGAGCTGGGTCTTGGTGTTGAGATGGAGATTTCTGGGAGATTTTCACCATTTGATATTATGTGGAGCTGGGAGGTCTCTTGTGGACCATTGTCCTGAACTTGGCTCTCCCACCTCTGTGGCACAGCCCTGACCCCTAGCTGGAGCACCAAGAGCCTGTCCTCCACACAGCTCAAAATAAAAGGGAGAAAAGAAAGAAAGAAAAGAAAAAAAGAAATAAACAAACAAACAAAGAAAGAAAGAAAGAAAGAAGATAAAATAAAATAAATTAAAACAAAATAAAATAAATTTATTAAAATAAAAAATAATTATTAAGAAAAAAAATTTTAAGTAAAAAAAAAAAACAAAAAGAACAACAACAAAAAAAAAACGGGCAGGCAGAACCCTAGGACAAATGGCAAAAGCAAGTTTATACAGGCAAATCACACACAGACGCATACACATACACACTCACAAAAAGAGAAAAAGGGGAAAAATATATATATCGTTGTTCCCAAAGTCCATCTCCTCAGTTTAGCATGATTCGTTGTCTATTAAGGTATTCCACAGATGCAGGGTACATCAAGTTGATTGTGGAGATTTAATCCACTGCTCCTGAGGCTAGTGGGAGAAATTTCCATTTCTCTTCTTCGTTTGCACAGCTCCCGGGGTTCAGCTTTGTATTTGGACCTGACTCTGTGAGTAGGTCACCTGAGGGTGTCTGTTCTTTGCTCAGACAGGATGGGGTTAAAGGAGCAGCTGCTTCGGGGGCTCTTGCTCACTCAGGCCAGGGGGAGGGAGGAATATGGATGCGGGACAAGCCTGTGGCGGCAGAGGCTGGCATGACGTTTCACCAGCCTGAGGTTCACCGTGTACTCTCCTGGGGAAGTTGTCCCTGGATCATGGGACCCTGGCAGTGGCGGGCTGCCCAGGCTCCCGGCAGGTGTGGTGAGGATAGTGACCTGGGCTTGCACACAGGCTCCTTGGTGGCTGTAGCAGCAGCCTTAGCATCTCATGCCCATCTCCAGGGTCTGCGCTGATAGCCGTGGCTCGTGCCCATTTCTGGAGCTCCTTTAAGCGGCGTTCTTAATCCCCTCTCCTCACGCACCAGGAAACAAAGAGGCAATAAAAAGTCTCTTGTCTCTTTGGCAGCTCCAGACTTTTTCCCAGACTCACTACCAGCTTCCTGTGGCATGCTAGCCCCTTCAGGCTGTGTTTACGAAGCCAACTCCAGTCCTCTCCCAGGGATCCAACCTCCGAAGCCCGAGCCTCAGCTCCCAGCCCCCACCCGTCCCGGCGGGTGAGCAGACAGGTGTCTCAGGCAGGTGAGTGCTGGTTGGCGTCAATCCTCTGTGAGGGAATCTCTCTGTTTTGCCCTCCGCACCCCTGTGGCTGCGCTCTCCTCCGTGGCTCTGAAGCTTCCCCCCTCCGTCACCCACAGTCTCCACCCACGAAGGGGCCTCTTAGTGTGTGGAAACCTTTCCTCTTTCAGAGCTCCCTCCCACTGGTGCAGGTCCTGTACCTATTCTTTTGTCTCTGTTTTTTCTTTTTTCTTTTGCCCTACCCAGGTACGTGGGGAGTTTCTTGCCTTTTGCAGGTCTGAGGTCTTCTGCCAGCATTCAGTAGGTGTTCTGTAGTTGTTGTTCCACATATAGATGTATTTCTGACGTATTTGTGGGCAGAAAGGTGATCTCCACCTCTTACTCTTCCGCCATCTTGAAGCTCCTCTCCCACATCTTCTTTATCCATTCATCTGTTGATGGACACTTAAGTTGCTTCCATGTCCTGGCTATTGTAAATAGTGCTGCAATGAATATTTTGGTGCATGTCTCTTTTGGAATTATGGTTTTCTCAGGTTATATGCCCAGTAGTGGGATTGCTGGCTCATATAGTTGTTCTATTTTTAGTTTTTTAAGGAGCCTCCATACTGTTCTCCATAGTGGCTGTATAAATTTACATTCCCACCAACAGTGCAAGATGGTTCCCTATTCTCCACATCCTCTCCAGCATTTGTTCTTTATTGATTTTCTGATGATGCCCATGCTGACCAGTATGAGGTGATACCTCATTGTAGCTTTGATTTGCATTTCTCTAATAATTAGTGATGTTGAGCAGCTTTTCATGTTCTTCCTGTCCATAGGTTTGTCTTCTTTGGAGAAATTTCTATTTAGGTCTACTTCCCAATTTTGGATTGGGTTGTTTATTTTTTTGATACTGAGCTGCATGAGCTGCTTGTATATTTTGGAGATTAATCCTTTGTCAGTTGCTTCATTTGCAAATATTTTCTCCCATTCTGAGGGTTGTCTTTTCATCTTCTTTATGGTTTCCTTTGCTGTACAACAGCCTTTAAGTTTCGTTAGGTCCCATTTGTTAATTTTTGTTTTTATTTACATTTTTCTAGGAGCTGGATCAAAAAGGATTTTGCTGTGATTTATGTCATAGAGTGTTCTGCTTATGTTTTCCTCTAAGAGTTTTATAGCATCTGGCCTTACATTTAGGTCTTTAATCCATTTTGAGTTTATTTTTGTGTGTGGTGTTAGGAAGTGTTCTAATTTCATTCTTTCACATGTAGCTGTCCAGTTTTTCCGGCACCACTTATTGAAGAGGCTGTCTTTTGTCTATTGTATATTCTTGCCTGCTTTATCAAAGATAAGGTGACCATATGTGTGTGAGTTTATCTCTGGGATTTCTATCCTGTTCCATTGATCTATATATGTTTTTGTGCCAGTACCATACTGTCTGGATTACTGTAACTTTGTAGTATAGTCTGAAGTCAGGGAGCCTGTTTCCTCCACCTCCATTTTTCTTTTCCAAGATTGCTTTGGCTATTTGAGGTCTTTTGTGTTTCTATACAAATTGTGAAATATTTTGTTCTACTTCTGTGAAAAATGCCATTGGTAGTTTGATAGGGATTGCATTGAATATATAGATTTCTTTGAGTAGTAGAGTCATTTTCATAATGTTGATTCCTCCAGTCCAAGAACAAGGTATATCTCTCCATCTGTTTGTATTGACTTTAATTTCTTTCATAAGTGTCTTACAATTTTCTGCATACAGGTCTTTTGTCTCCTTAGGTAGTTTTTTTCCTAGGTATTTTATTCTTTTTATTGCAATGGTAAATGGGACTGTTTCCTTAATTTCTCTTTCAGATTTTTCATTTTTGGTGTATAAGAATGCAAGAGATTTCTGTGCAATAATTTTGTATCCTGCTACTTTACCATATTCATTGATTAGCTGTAGTAGTTTTCTGGTAGCATCTTTAGGATTCTTTAGGTATAGTATCATGTCATCAGCAAACAGTGACAGTTTTACTTCTTCTTTTCCAATTTGGATTCCTGTTATTTCTTTTACTTCTCTGACTGCTGTGGCTAAACCTTCCAAAACTATGTTGAATAATAACAGTTAGAGTGGGCAACCTTGTCTTCTTCCTGATTCTGGATGAAATGGTTTCAGTTTTCCACCACTGAGAATGCTGTTGGCTCTGAGTTTGTCATATATGGCCTTTATTATGTGGAGGTAGGTTCCCTCTATGTCTACTTTCTAGAGGGTTTTATCATAAATTGGTGTTGAATTTTGTCAAAAGCTTTTCTGCATCTATTGAGATTATCATATGGTTTTTACCCTCCAATTTGTTAATATGGTTTATCACATTGATTGATTTGTGTATATTGAAGAATGCTTGCATTCCTGGGTTAAATCCCACTTGATCATGGTGTATGATCCTTTTAATGTGTTGTTGGATTCTGTTTGCTAGTAATCTGTTGAGGATTTTTGCATCTGTGTTCATCAGTGAGATTGGCCTGTAGTTTTCTTTCTTTGTGACATCTTTGCCTGGTTTTGGTATCAGGGTGATGGTGGCCTTGTATAATGAGTTTGGGAGTGTTCCTCTCTCTGCCATATTTTGGAAGAGTTTGAGAAGGATAGGTGTTACCTTTTTTTTTAATTTTTGATAGAATTCACCTGTGAAGCCATTTGGTCTTGGGCTTTTGTTTGTTGGAAGATTCTTAATCACAGTTTCAATTTCAGTGCTTGTGATTTGTCTGTTTATATTTTCTATTTCTTCCTGGTACAGTCTTGGAAAGTTGTGCTTTTACAAGAATTTGTCCATTTCTTCCAAGTTGTCCATTTTATTGGCATATACTTGCTTTTAGTAATCTCTCATGATCCTCTGTATTTCTGCAGTGTCAGTTGTTACTTCTCTTTTTTCGTTTCTAATTCTGTTGATTTGAGTCTTCTCCCTTTTTTTCTTGATGAGTCTGGCTAATGGTTTATCAGTTTTGTTCATCTTCTCAGAGAACCAACTTTTAGTTTTATTGATCTTTGCTATTGTTTCTGTCATTTCTTTTTCATTTTCTTCTTATATGATCTTTATGATTTCTTTCCTTCTGCTAACTTGGGGTTTTTTTTTGTTCTTTCTTCTCTAATTGCTTTAGGTGTAAGTTTAGGTTTTTTATCTGAGATGTTTCTTGATGTGGGATTGTATTGCTATGAACTTCTTTGTTAGAACTGCTTTTGCTACATCTGATGGGTTTTGGTTCGTCATGTTTTCATTGTCATTTTTTTCTAGGTATTTTTTGATTTCCTCTTTGATTTCTGTAGTGATCTCTTGGTTATTTAGTACTGTATTGTTTAGCCTCGATATGTTTGAATTTTTTTACAGATTTTCCCCTGTAATTGATATCTAGTCTCAAAGCTTTCGGTCAGAAAAGATATTTGATACAATTTTAATTTTCCTAAATTTACCAAGGCTTGATATGAGATCCAAGATATGATCTATCCTGGAGAATGTTCCATGGGTACTTGAGAAGAAAGTGTATTCTGTTGTTTTTGGATGGAATGTCCTGTAAATATCAGTTCAATCCATCTTGCTTAATGCTTCATTTAAAGCTTGTGTTTCCTTATTAGTTCTCATTTCGGATGATATGTCCATTGGTGAAAGTGGTGGGTTAAAATCCCCTACTATTATTTTGTTACTGTCAATTTTCCCTTTTATGGCTGTTAGCATTTGCCTGTGTATGTAGGTGCTCCTATATTGGGTGCATAAATATTTACAATTGTTATGTCATCTTCTTGGATTGATCCCTTGGTCATTATGTAGTGTCCTTTTTTGTCTCTTGTAGTAGTCTTTATTTTAAATCTATTTTGTCTGATATGAAAATTGCTACTCCAGCTTTCTTTTGATATCCATTTGCATGGAATTTCTTTTCCATCCCCTCACTTTCAGTCTGTATGTGTCCCTAGGTCTGAAGTCGGTCTCTTGTAGACAACATATATATGGGTCTTGTTTTTGTATCCATTCAGCCAATCTATGTCTTTTGGTTCGAGCATTTAATCCATTTACATTTAAGGTATTTATCAATATGTATGTTCCTATTACCATTTTCTTACTTGTTTTGGGTTTGTTATTGTAGGTCTTTTCCTTCTTTTGTGTTTCCTGCCTAGAAAAGTTCCTTCAGCATTTGTTTTAAACTGGTTTGTTGGTGCTGAATTCTCTTAGTTTTACTTGTCTGTAAAGGTTTTAATTTCTCTGTCGAATCTGAATGAGGTCCTTGTTGGGTAAAGTAATCTTGGTTTTAGGTTTTTCCCTTTCATCACTTTAAATATGTTCTGTCACTCACTGCTGGCTTGCAGAGTTTCTGCCAAAAGATTAGCTGTTAACCTTATGCAGATTCCTTTGTATGGTATTTGTTGCTTTTCCTTTGCTGCTTTTAATATTTTTTCTTTGCATTGAATTTTTGATACTTTGTTTAATATGTGTCTTGGCGTGTTTCTCCTTGGATTTATCCTGTATGGGACTCTCTTGTTCTCTCGACTTGATTGGCTATTTCCTTTCCAATATTAGGGAAGTTTTCAACTATAATCTCTTCAAATATTTTCTCAGAAGTTTTCTTTTTCTCTTCTTCTTCTGGGACTCCTATAATTCGAATGTTGGTGTGTTTAATTTTGTCCCAGATGTCTCTGAGACTGTCTTCAATTCTTTTCATTCTTCTTTCTTTATTGTGCTCTGTGGCAGTTATTTTCACTATTTTATCTTCCAGGTCACTTATCCGTTCTTCCTCCTCAGTTATTCTGCTGTTGATTCCTTCTAGAGCATTTTTAATTTCATTTATTGTGCTGTTCATCATTGTTTCTTTGCTCTTTAGTTCTTCTAGGTTCTTGTGAAATGTTTCTTGTATTTTCTCCATTTTATTTCCAAGGTTTTGGATCATGTTTACTATCATTACTCTGAATTCTTTTTCGGGTAGACTGCCTATTTCCTCTTCATTTGTTTTGTTTGGTGGGTTTTTACCTTGCTCCTTCATCTGCTGCATATTTCTCTGTGTTCTCATTTTGTTTAACTTTCTGTGTTTGTTGTCTCCTTTTCATAGGCTGCAGGTTCATAGTTCCCATTGTTTTTGGTGTCTGCTCCCAGTTAGTGAGGCTGGATCAGTGTCTTGTGTAGGCTTCCTGGTGGAGGGGACTTGTGCCTGTTTTCTGGTGGGTGGGGCTGGATCTTGTCCTTCTGGTGTGCAGGGCTGCATCCAGTGGTGTGTTTTTGGGTGTCTGTGAACTTAATATGACTGTAGGCAACCTCTCTGCTAATGAGTGGGGGTGTGTTCCTGTCTTGCTAGTTGTTTGGCATTGGGCATCCAGCACTGTAGCTTGCTGGTTGTTGAGTGGATCTGGGTCTTAGCATTGAGATGGAGATCTCTGTGAGAACTCTCCCCAATTGATATTACATGGGGCTAGGAGGTCTCTGGTAGTCCAATGTCCTCGACTCGGCTCTCCCATCTTGGAGGCTCAGGCCTTACACCTGGCAGGACCACCAAGACCCTGCCAGCCACCACACAACTCAGAAGAAAAGGTAGGAAAGAAAAAGAAAAAGAATGAATAGATAGACCCCCAAGCCAAATGATAAAAGCAAAACTAAACAGACAAAATCACACAAAGAAACATACACACGCACACTCATAAAAAGAAAGCAAACAAACAAAAATAACAAACACTCAGAACCCTAGGAGAAATGGTAAAAGTAAACCTAAACAGTCAAAATCATACAAAGAAACATATACCTACACACTCACAAAAAGAGAAAAAAGGAAAAAAATATATTTTAATTAAAAAAATATATACAAAAAACATTAAAAATAAGGAACAAACTAAAAAAATAAAAGAAGAGAGCAGCCAAACCAATAAACAAATCCACCAATGATAACAAGCACTAAAAACTAAATTAAGATAAAGATAAAAACAAGAAACAAATCAGATGGAGAAAGCAAACCCCAAGTCTACACTTGCTCCCACAGTCCACCACCTCAATTTTGGGAACATTTGTCTATTCCACAGATGCAGGGTACATCGAGTTGATTGTGGGGATTTAATATGCTGCTCCTGAAGCTGCACAGAGAAATTTCCATTTCTCTTCTTTGTTCACACAGCTCCTGGTGTTCAGCTTTGGTTTTGGCCCCACCTCTTTGTGTAGACCACCCTCAGGCAACTGTTCCCCACCCAGACAAGAGGGAGTTAAAGCTGCAGCTGATTAGGGCTCTCTTGCTCACTCCAGCCAGGGAGAGGGAGAGGTACGGTACTCATAATTGGAATGCAGGGTGAGCCTGTGGTGGCAGAGGCTGGCATGACATCACAACAGCCTGAGGCATGCTGTGTGTTCTTCTGGGGAATTTGTCCCTGGATCTCGGGACCTGGCAGTGGTGTGTTGCACAGCCTCCTGGTGGGGTGAGGGTAGTGACCTGTACTTGCACACAGGATTCCTGGTGGCAGCGTTAGCATCTCATGCCTGTCTCTGTGGTCTGAGCTGATAGCCACAGCTCACACCCATCTCTGGAGCTCGCTTAGGTGGTGCTCTGCCTTCTGTGGGTGCATAGAGCAGGATTCCCCTCTCCTCGTGCACCCAGAAACAGTGGTCTCTTGCCTCTTCAGCAGGTCCAGACTT
This sequence comes from Balaenoptera physalus, assembly GCF_965194825.1. Classification (NCBI taxonomy): domain Eukaryota; kingdom Metazoa; phylum Chordata; class Mammalia; order Artiodactyla; family Balaenopteridae; genus Balaenoptera; species Balaenoptera physalus. Next base: position 5,564,603 of record NC_138885.1, on the reverse strand, counting down.
TCTCCCTGACTCCCTCCCAGCTAGCTGTGGTGCACTAGCCCCCTTCAGGCTGTCTTCATGCAGCCAACCCCATTCCTCTTCCTGGAGTCTGACCTCCGCAGCCTGAGCCTCAGCTCCCAGGTGCCCCCTGCCCTGGTGGGTGAGCAGGCAAGCCTCTCAGGCAGGTGAGTGCTGGTTGGCACTGATCCTCTGTGCAGGAATATCTCCGCTTTGCCCTCCACACTCCTGTTGCTGTGTTCTCCTCCGTGGCTCTGAATATCCCCCCACCATCCCTGTCTCCACCAGTGAAGGGGCTTCCTAGTGTGTGGAAACTTTTCCTCCTTCACAGCTCCCTCCCAGAGGAGCAGGTCTGTCCCTATTTTTTGTCCGTTTTTTTCTTTTTTCTTTTGCCCTACCCAGGTACGTGGGGAATTTCTTGCTTTTTGGGATGTCTGAGGTCTTCTGCCAGGGTTCAGTAGTTGTTCCACATGTGGATGTATTTTTGATGTATTTGTGGAGAGGAAAGTGATCTCCATGTCTTACTCCTCTGCCATCTTGAAGGTCTCCCTCTGGATTAACTTAGGAAGTGACGGAATGACGGCAAATGTACAGGCACTGAGAGTGATATCACAAAACAAGTTTGTGCTGCCTTCTGGTGGCACCTGATTCACAAATGTTTAATAAATGGCCATTAATTTCACTAGTCTGTAAATTCACTGATAGCTCCTGGGTTTCTTTCTTGGGCAGCCACAATGGAGGTCTGTCTGCATGCTCTGCAATCTTTGCACAACCAGAGAAGTGGGGTGACTGAACCCCCTGTGCCACATCCATGTGGCAAGCTTCATCCTTTACACCCAGTCCTGACTTTCTTCATGGACATACCCACACCCTGGCCCTGGGGCTGTAAGCCTTTGCAGAACATCAAAATTCTCTCTCCCTCCCAGCTCATCCAGGATACTCTGCCTGGTTTTACCTTGAATTTCAGTGTCTCTCAATGTTGGTTATTCCCCACAATTCTAAAATGCCATCAGTTCTATTCTTCATTCCAAATGGTTCTGCTTGGAATAATAATACTCTTTAAGTGCCCACAGGGGACGTTAAGACTGTAAGAATTGATTTCATTAAAAGCTTCTTTCACCTAATTTTAAATGAAACTGAACTGGCAACTAATCCAGCTAATTCTGGTTCAGTCTAGTTTTGTAGAAACACTGCTTGTACTTTTCCGACTCAGGCAGTGTGGTTAGACAGAGAGCAGGTTGAGCTGGTAACAAAATACTCCCCCCAAAACTGACCAGTATGAACAGGGTCTCAATATTTTCAGAGAGCTAGGCCCCCAGAAATGTCTTTGGTATTTTCAGAGACTCTAGCTTGTAAAGAAAGTTGCCCAGATATGAGCCACTTTTGGTCATGGGAACACCCATGTGGGATAGACAGGGAAGGTGTTAGTACCCTCATTACACAGATGGGAAAACAGAGCAGGAAGAGGTTAGTTGAGTTGCTCAAGGTCATGTGACCAGTGTGTGGCAGAGGCCAAATTAGAGCATTGTTCCATACTCTGTGCAGCCCCTCCTTTTCTAAGCCTTGCTAAATTGGCTATCCAACTTTTTTGTTCTCATGACTATGTATTTATATGTGCAAAGCTCTCAGTTTAAGTAAGAAAAGTTCACAGCTTTAGCAACGGAACACTGAGGAGTCAAGTGCACACAGAGTTGTCATGCCTGGCCCCTGGGCCTCTGTCAGGAATCCTTCCATAATGCTCCAGACACACGTGTGGTCACCCAGCTCATAACACCAGATGCCTACTGTGTGCCAGGCCCTGTGTTAAATGTTGAATCAAACGGATATGGTCCATGTACTCAGGACCTTACAGAATTTGGTAGCACAAAGACACCAAGAAATCCTCAAAATAAAAACACAGTTATAGAAAATAGTAAAGTCCTTCTCCTTTCTGTTGTAGGGGAGCAAAACTAGCCATTCCAAGATGTCTCTTTGGCCTGGGCATTGCTTAGATTTGAAAACAATCAAGGCCCAAAAGACTCAGGAAGAAACTTTGACCATCTACCTTACTGCCTAAAGAATGTAGATAGAGGACCTGTTATAGGAAGGGAGCTGTCAGCATAGGTAACTATAGGGTCAACTAGGTGTGCAGGCAGGGAGGAACCTACCAAAATCTGTTTGTTAAAATTCCTCTCTGTGTCCTATTATGTCTGCTTGGCCCAGCATGTTTGTTTACAAAACATTTGCTTTTCCTTCTCCTTGTGAATTGCCTTCCTCCCCTTTGAGGCCCCAAACCAATACCCCAACACTCTTTTTTTTTTTCTTTATCTGAAGATGGTATTTATGGTAGTTTTCAGCCATTTAGGTGAGTTACTCAGTACTCCTGGGTCTCTCTCATGTATTCCTTAAACTTTGTTTGATTTTTTTCCTGTTACTCTGTCTCATGCCAATTTAAATCTTAGACCAGCCAGAAGAACCTGGAAGGATAGAGGAAAATTTCTTCTTCCTTGACACTCCCCAACATCACTTGAAAATTAAGAAAATGGATTAAAAAATAAAGAAAAGGCCCTCAGCTGACTTTACTTGGACCACGACACTATTCAAAAAGTAAGGGAATCCTTAGCAAACCAAATTGCTTTCAGATTCCTGGAAGATACTAAGCAGAAAGGATCATACTGAGGAAGAAACAAGAGAGGAGGAAGGCTTATTTAGCCTAAAACGTGCTTAGGAGAGACGTAATGCAGAAGTAATGCCAAATCCCATGGATATTCTGAGTCACTGAATGCACAGGGGAAAAAGCTGTGGCCACCTGTGGGGAGGTGTGGTAAGAAGACAGGAAGACAAGAGCACAACCATTTTGGAAAAGGACCAGGAAATGTCCTCGGGCAAAACAGGCCTTGCCAGTTAAAAAACAAAGGCCCTGGGGGCCTGAGTCCCAGACACACAAAAAAACAGGCTTAAAAGATTGACTTTATCTCTGTTACACTAAGGAGTATACCTAGTTGCCACAAGACAGGAAGCTCAACTATATATTTTAACCTTATCTGTTCCTCTGCTTTCTTGCAGAAAATTCTCATGCATTTCTTCCCCCTCACAGAAGCACTCCCTCTTCATGATAGCCACCCTGGAGCCACCTACTGCTGATCAAAGAAGTTTGACAATTTCTGGAAATTATCAGTGATCATGAGACAAACCCTCCCTTTTGTTGTAAAAGTAACTCGCCCCTTCTACTTGGAGAGCTGGCATTGTTTTTCCTGCCTTCTCCCTTGTGCACAAGTTATCTCTTTTAATAAAAAGGTTTGCTTGCCTAAGAGTCCAGTGGAAGCAATATTCATTTCTATGGCATTGCTGTCCAAGAATCTGGAAAGGGTCCAGTAACAGTAAGGCTTCTGTGCTAACCTGTGTTTGATTATCTCTTTCCTTGGCACGTGGGGACGCTAGTTCTCTTAGCAGCGCTGCAAGGTAGAGCCATGTGACTGCTTCTGTCCAGTGGGGTGGGAAGAAGAATAATTCAGCATCCATGTGTGACTTCTGGGCAGAAGCAAAACTGAATGAGTGTGGGTCCTTCCTGCATGCACTCCCTCTGCCACCTCAATGAAGGGCATGTTTGGCCATGGCAAAGCCACAAAGATGAGCAGACTGGATCTCAACATAACAGCATGGAGGACAGCTTCCCCGGAATATTGGCTGCCCTCACATCAGATTTTAAGTGGGTGAGAAATAAGCCATTGTTTTTTTAAGCCACAGAGATAGCCAGGTTTAATCTGTTCATCAGCATGTTTAAGCTCTTCTGTATAATACAGGTATTTGCTTAATCAGAAGGTAGGACCCTTCTCCTCCCCTGCACTCAGACTGGTAATGTTCACATGCAAAACCCAAGTACTGTTTTCTAAAGAAAGTGATCAATCTACCTAGAGACAAGCCCTCATGTAGAAGCTGTGGCTTGTGAGAGGCCGGAGCAGAGCCCAAGGATGCTCTCGATTCCCAGGTAAGATGTGAAGGGGAAAGAGGTCACTGCAGTCAGGAGGGAGCTACTCTGAATCAATGAATCCCTCTTTCCCTGGGCAGTTGGCTTGATACTCCACACCCACAAACCCTAAAGCAAAGCTCATCAGGAGATCATGCTGCCCTCTCACACAAGGCCTACAGACTCACTCCTGGTCCAGTGAGGGGGTTGTTCAGGCGACAGAGGCAAGCTGAGAGACCCATGCCTCCTGCCTGACCTAATCAATGTTCCCTGCATGCATCACAATGCTGTGCTGTCGTAACACTTGTCCTAACCTCTTGATTTCAGCATTGGTATAGGTAACTCTTCCCATAACCTTGTGTATTCAGCCTGTGGCTTTCCCAACCTCTCAGGCCTTATCTTGGCCACTCTCCCCACCAGCCCCACCCTGGGTCACTCTGTTGCTTTGTTTTTTCCCTGAGCACATGTTCTCACTTTTCTCTGGGATTTCACTGACCTCTCTGCCTTAATTCTTCCATATCCTCTTTCCTGTGTGATGGGTTCTGTTCCTGCTTCAAACCCACCCCAAGGATTGCCCCTGAGGTCCTGCCCAGGGCTACGCACCCTCTGCTCTGACGGTGAGGTGTGGTGCCCCTTCCGTGGGTGCCGCCTCACCCAGGCCAACTTCATAGCACTCATCTCCCCACCCACGTCATTGCCATCAGTTATTTGCCTGCTCATCTCTACCTTGAGACTGGGGGTTCCCTAATGTTCTGGGGTTTCCTTAATATTAGTCCCACAGCTATTCATCTTGACATTTCAATTATTCAGCAGAGTGACCTGCACAGAGTCAGTGATTACACAAAATTCAAGGAAAGAAGGAAGGAAGGTAAGTAGAGAGGGAGGGAAGGAGAGGAGGGAGGAAGGTAAGGCTTCATACGAAAATGTCTGATATGCCTGATTGGAGGTTTCCTCAAAGATTTGGATTTTTAACCAGCCTGAAGATTCTAACCATGGAGTCAGTGCTCACATGGAGGGCAATCTCTGGGGCCACACGGAATTCTGGATTTGGCACTGATCTATCCAAATGTGTATCAGTGGTTTCACGGAGCCCTTGCTTGCCAGGTTTGTAGGTGACTCAAAGCAGATGGAATAAGCTGTCCACTAAGTGACAGACTCTGCTCCAACATAGCCTGGAAGCTCACAGATGGACTCAGGACTAAACTTGTATCCACAGCACAGAATGAGAGGTGAGGCTGGTTTTAATGAATGGCAATCCTGGTGATCAAATGCGAAAACAAGCTAAGGTCACGTGCTTGGAGGTATGGCAGAACAAGGGAGGTTCTCAGATTACCCTAAGAGAACAGAGCACGTGAAGGCTGGGATGGGTAGGTGCCAAAACCCCCACAAGACCCCTCATTCACAGACATGGTTGAAGATAATACCGATCTCCCTTCCCAGCGCAACAGAGCTTCATATAAGCAGAGCACAAACACATACCTGACAATAAGGAGAGGGAGGTAAAGACAAGCTGGGCTGTAAGGAAACCAAGTCAGTTATTTCACATGCCCAGTGTACCTCCACAAAATCACAAGCAACCACTGCTTGTCAGGGAACTTCAGGTCTTCTCACTAAGAGTTAAAATCACAAATCTGAAGCCCACAGATATGAGTCTCCTGTCTTGCCACTTAAAAAATGCAGACCAACTGGGGTGCAGGAAAGTACCTTAACTGCAGGGTGCAGAGCAGCTTCACTGGAGAAAGCCCCAAAACAGATGGAATCAGTTTCACAATTTTCATTAATATGAAGCCGGCAGGCTCTAGGAACAACTCAGAACTCCACTGAATATGCAGTATGGCATCACTGAGACTGTTCCCTAGGAGGTATATGTCAGAAGGGAAATGAAATATGTGTTTACTATATGAGATGTGAGTAATATTTCTATGGCTTTAGCTGCAGGCATGGCTTTGCTAGACTGCTGACTTCATCACTTTCAGCAATTGGTAAACAAAAAAAGAATGAAAAAGAAAAAGTCAGCTAAAACAAGAGAACCAGCCTGAAAGCATGAACAGAATTAACGGAAGAGCCGGTGCTGCTGCTCCTGGGCTCCCCCATGACTGACAGTCACCAGCTTGATCTAGAGCATCGAAAAGGCAGAAATAAATTAGGGATCCGAAGGGATGTCTGTGACTCATGGATGAAGGACAGAATAGGCTTCTCCTAGTCTGTGAGGGGCAATTCATTGGCTTTAAGGAAGAAAGACAAGCCATAGAAAGCCAGATTACTCATAGGCAAAGATTGTTCATCAGTAAAAACATGATAGTCAGATTTACATGGCAGTGTTTGCTGTGAGGAGAAAACAGAGGGAGTAAGAGAAGCAGGGATCCTGGGGTGGTGAACTGGAGGCCTACGCAACCTACCCTTTCATAAGAGCAACAAGAGCACTACAAAAATTGTCTGAATAAAGTTTTTTAGAGCTCTGGAAATAAACCAATGTTTACAACAATCTGAGGAGTATTTATTCCATGAAAACTGCTGAACCTCAGTAAGAACCGTGGGGCTTACGGATTGTAACTTGCCATGGCCTCCTCCTCCTCTCCCCAGCTCCATGACAGCCTGAAAATCAAGAGCCTCACAACTACTGCAGCTGTTAAAACTTAGCAGCCTTGGAACAATTAGGAAAGCGTAAAATGGGATTTGGAGTGTCTCAAAAAGTCCCATTCTCATAGCACTGTGACTATTTGGCCGGCCTCACAGCTCTGTGGAAAAACCCCACTCACAAGGCATTTATCAAAACAGTAGTAACAAACGTTGAATGTCACAGTGGCTTGAGGCTGTGATACTAGTTGGGGCAAATGAGACCCTGGACAAAACACTAAACATTACACCTCAAAAGGGAGATCCAAAGGACAAGGTGCCTAAGGGGGTGGGGGTTTAAGGGCTCTGACATATTCCTGGGGGTCTAGTAAGCTTGTGAACATCCTCAAGTAAGATCTGAGGAAGGCTTAATTGCTCACCTATGGCTAACCTTGAGAACTTTCACAGTAGTAAGTAAAGGTTAAGGCAGAGTTATAAACTATTTTAGTGTTGAATTTGTGTCCCAAAAGTCACACAAGGCACCTCAGCAAAGGGTGGAAGACTTATTGTTCAGGTAATTTAAGGAAATCTTTGTCCAGTCACTACCTGATCACTAAGCTAACTGAGCAGAGACTTTGCTGGCTGCATACTACAAGGAAGTCAGACTCTACAGAATTCATCCAGGAAAGTCACTTAACAAGCAAATAGCAATGACAGAAGCAAAATAACAAAAACAGCAGTAACAACAAACCATTGGGGGAAGGAAGTTCTGATTTTCAGATTTGCCATATTATACTATCTAAAATATCTGTTTCAACAGAAATATATAAGACATACAAATAAACAAGAAAGTATGGCCCATTAAAAGGAAAAATAAAATCAGTCAATAGACATTTTCCTTGAGAGAGCATAGATGTTGAGCTTTCTTAAAAAATACTTTAAATCAGCTATTACAATTATGTTCAAAGAACTGAAGGAAACCATGTATAAAGGACAGAAAGAAAATATGACAAAGTTATTCACTAAATAGACTATTAATGAAGAGATAGACATTATTTTTTTTAATACCAAATAGAAATTCTGGAATTGAAGAGTACAATAACTGAAATAAAATAATTTCTAGAGGGACTTAATAGCAGATTTAAGTTGCAGATGAAAGAATCAGTAAATTTGAAAATAGGTCAAATGATACTATACAATCTGAGGAACAGAAAGAAAAAGAATGATGAAAAATGAACATAGTCTCAGAGACATGTGAACCATCAGTAAGTAATATGTGCATAATGAGAGTTCCAGGAAGGGTGACATCTATATTGTAACACATCATAGTCAAACTGTCAAGAGAAACTTGAAAAAAAAAAAAAAAAAACCTCATATACAAGGTTTCCTCAGTAACAGCTGTCTTTATCATAAAAGAAATGGAGCCTACAAGGAAACGGAATGACACAGTCAAACTGAAAAAAAAAAAAAAAAAAGACTGTCAACCAATAATTCTTTATCCAAAACGTCTATCTTACCAAAATGGAGGAGAAATTTAGACATTCCCAGACATACAAAAACAGAATTTGTCACTAGTCTGCTTACCTTAAAAATAAACAGGAAAAAAATTTATTTGGGTTGAAATGAGAAGACACTAGACAGTAACTCAAATGTAAGCAAAGGCAATAAGGGCACCAGTAATGACAGCTACAGAGGTAAATAAGACATTCTAAGTCTATTTTTGTAACTCTTCTATCTGGTATAAAAGACAACAGCAGGAAGTAATTCTTAGAATGCTACATTGATTGATTTAGTCTCTATAAAGATGTAATCTGTATGACAAAAACAGCACGAAAGAGTAGGAGGAAATGTGACCAGTATCGCTCTGATATGAAAACAAGACAAAGACATTACAAAAAAAAGGAAACGACAGACCAGTATCTCTTATGGATATAGATGCAAATATCCTCAAGAGAATAGTAGAAAAATGAATCCAGCAATATATTAAAAGGATTATACATCAAAACCAAGTGCAATTGATCCCAGAAATGCAAGATTGGTACATCTGAACATTAATTAATGTAATAAACAGTGTTAATAAAGGACATAGTTCATACGTTCATCTCCATAGACGCATCAGAAAAAGTGACAAAATGTAACACTGTTTTGAGATTTAACAGCAACATAAAAACCTCAACAAACTAGGAATGGAAAGGGCCTTCCTCAATCTGAAAAAAGGCATCTACTAAAAACTTAAAGTTAAGAATAGTGATGAGGCAGTAGTGTTACCTCTCACCTTCTCTATTCAACATTGTACTGGAGGCCTAGTCAGGATATTTGGGTGAGAGAAAAATAACAAAGTACATCAAATTTAGAATGGAAGAAATAAAACTATCTCTGCTTATAGATTATATGATCTTATACATAGAAAATCTTAGAGAATACAGAAACACATACACACATACTACTATTGTAATTAATAAACAAGCTCAGAAATGTTGTAAGATACAAAATCAGTAAGCAAAAATCAATCATATTTCTATGCACTATCAGTGAACAAGCAAAAGAAGAAATTAAGAAAACAATTTCATTCATAATACCATCAAAAAAATACTTAGGAAAAAATCTAACAAAAGTAGTGTACAAAATTTGTACACTGAAAACTATAAAAATTGAAAAAGTTAAAGATTGAAATAAAAAGAAAGGAATCTCAAGTTTATGGATAAAAAGAAATATTTTAAAGATGACATGCTTTCTAAAATAATCTATTGATTCAACACAACCTCTATCAAAATCCCAGCTGCATTTTTGCAGAAATGGGCAAGTTGGTCCTAAAATTCACACAGAAATGCAAGGACTGCAAAATAGTCAAAATGATCCTGAACAATAAGAACTAAGGTAAAGGACTCTCATTTCCTAATTTCAAAACTTAATACTGTGTTAAAGAAAAGAAGACAGTAGAACATAATGATAACCATAGAAATCAATGGAATAGAATTAAGATTCCAGTAATAAACCCTTACATTTGTAGTCAATTGATTTCAACAGGGCTAGAAAGACAATCCAATGGAGAAGTAACAATCTTTTCCCAGCAATGGTGCTGAAATAGGATGCCTACCACACATCATACAAAAAAATTAATTTAAAATGCATCATAGACCTAAATGTAAGAGTAAAAATAACAAAACTCTTAGAGTAAATATTTAGGACTAAAGGTAAGAGTAAATCTTTGTGACTTTGGGTTTGCCAATAATTTCTTAGATACGACACCACTAGAGAAAAACACCACCACTAGAAAAATAAATAAATTAGACTGCAATTTTTTTTTTTAATTTGCTACAAAACAAAGTAAAAAAGAAAACTCACAGAGTGGGGAAAGTAATTTCCAATCATATATCTGATGAGGGACTTGTATCCAGAATCTATAAATAACTCTTACAACCCAATAATCAAAAAACAAATAAAGCCATTTAAAAAATGGGCATAGTCAAGTCTTCTAACTCAGAATGTTTATGGAGTGATGGACATCATATCAGGTACTGGGCAAGAAGTAGTGAATAAGATATGGCCTTGCTCTCAACAGGTTTACACTCTAGGGGTGGCTTTGGATGGAAGTGTCATTCACCAACACAGACAATCCTAGAGCAGGATGAGAGGGGAAGGCATGAGTTTGATTTTAGATATATGAAGTGTGGGGTGCTTGTGGGATACTGAGATACAAACGCAAGGTTGCCCAAAACATCAGGTCGTGATGAAGCAACCTGGGTATTCTCGGTGTATGACAGGTCTTTGATGCTGTGACAGTAGATTGTATTGATGCAGTGAATACGTGGATGACACAAAGAAAGTCCAACTGAAATATCAGTAGAAGGGTGCTCCCCAAGCACTCCAAGACATTCTACTGACAGAGAAGCAGCCTTTGAGAAGAATCCAATGAAAGCAAGCTGTAAAGGATGCAGTTTGGGTGTTTAATAGGCAGCCCTGGAGGAAAAAAATTAGAAGTGCTCTGACGACATGTTCTCTCAGCTCACCAATATATTCTCTGCTGTAGCTGAAGTCAATTATTCCTATCCTTCCCTGCCCGTCTGCCTCTCCCCGACTGTCATTTCTCCTTGGGAACCATTTCTCCTATTCTGCCTCCTTTTCTAAAGTCACTGTTTGTTTCTTTTCCCTTCCTCTGACTCCCAAATTTTGACTCTGCCATACTTTTCATATGCCCATTTATCCCTACGACGTCTGAAGTACACCCTGTGACCTGAGTTTTATATTTCTACTAAGAAGTAATAAAGATTGAATTAAACAGGCAGTACACACCAAAGCTCATCTGTGAGCTATGGCAGAGACAACAACTCCCCTTATTTCTCAAAGTAAGGCTCTCTGGAGTCACAATCACCAAGCAGGCATTTTCTTCTTCGTTCTTTATCACCAGGATGCACCAGACTGTAAACTTCTAGCATAGCCCTGCCTGCCCTTCAACATACCATCCCAGTGCCACTTCCCCCATGAAAGCTTCTTGGATTCTACCAGTCCAAAGTAATTATCTGCCTCATTTTTCTATATTTATAAACCTTAGTGCATGCCCCTCACATGATGTATGCACAGCCTTGGTCTACTGTGGGAGATAATCATGAGTGTTCCAGGTATATGTTGCTGTGTAGTGATTAGGCAATAAGTTAGTGGCATAAAACAATAGTTGGTGCTCATAGATTTTGTGTTTCAGGAACTTACTTAAGGCACAGTAGGACAGTTGTTTTTGTTTTTTTTTCTGTCCCATGCCATTCAGTGCTTTGACCAGAAGCCTCAAAGACTGAGAGTGATTCAAAGCTGGGGATTTGAATAAACTGAGTGCTTATTCACTCACGTCTGGCAGGGATGCTGGTCTGTCAGCTGGAAAATTAGTTGTGGCTTTCCATTGGAATACCTATCTATGGCCTCTCCATGTAGTCTGTTTCCTCAGAACAAGGTGACTGTGCCCCGAGAGTTATCTTCCTGAAAGAAAAAGCAGCAGAAACTACTGCCTTTACTAACTTGGGCTCAGAAATTTTGGAACATCACTTCTGATGCATTATAGCAAAGGAGGAAATCGCAGGAGCTTCCGGGTTCAAGGGGAGGGAAAATGATCCCCACCTTTTGATGGAAAAATGACTAGGTTATACACTAGCCTGTAGAACCAAAAAAATTGTTGCTATTTTTGGAAAATACAATGTGCCACAATGTGTGAAATGAAATTCTCAATGGGGTGGAGACTGAGGTCTGTGTAGGTGCTTCCACCTTGGAAATTACAGAAGTCTGAGGTAGAGGCAAAGAATTCTGGACTCATTCCAAACTTGATTTTAGACTCTGTTTTTGAAACAATTTATATAATAATTATTAATTAATTAATGTAGCCCACTTACAGAAAATTCATTGAAATTCCCTGAGGGTCAAAATACCTGAAATAGCTATGGGAGGGTGAAAGGAGCCTTCTAACTGGCCACAAAGCCCTGGAATTAAGCACCCAGGCATGCTTCATCCATGCTGTGCACTTCATTCCATGTTACAAACTATAGGTACAACAGAAATGGTATGATCTAAATGGATAAACAAGATACACATACACACATACACACACGTGCATACACTTCAGGATATAAAAGTGCTACAATCCAATGTAAAAAATATTAAGTTGCATGGTACAAAATATAAGCAAAAAGCCACTAGAATAGAGAGAAGTCAATGTGGCAGCAATTATTGGAGGAAGAAGTACCTAAGCTTTAAAGCACCAAGGTCAACTTGGGAGCCAGGGGTTTGTTGTGTTTCTTTTGTTTTGTTCTGCTTATAATGATGAGTAAAAGTATTTGGGCATTTATGAACCTGTAAAACTTAAATATGAATGTATAAGTGAGCATGAAATGTGTGGGTAATCAGGGGGAGAAAAGGTTTGCATGTGGGGTCAGGTCGTTCAGAGAGGCAGGAGTCTGACTGGAGTAGAAGAACCCAACCGAAAGTGTCTTTGTATACAAAATTCCAGCGTAAAATGCAGTATGAGCGATGGACAACCCAAGGAATTTGTGTTGTGTGCACCTCCAGCTATTTTAATCCAACCATATTCTCTGAATCAGTGGTCATTGTAGTCACTGGTATTACCTAGAAGTGGACCAGTTCTCCAGTGTTCCACATCCCATTCCTCCAGCAGTGAGTTTAACCATGCTGTGAGACTCCCACCTGAACTGATTGTGGGGGTATAATTGATTATTTAGTAATCAGTCTACTCGTGGTTAATCTAATTGATTCCATTGGCCCAACCTTAGTCACCAACTGCTAAAAATTTATAATTATCAACTCTTCAAATCATTTATCAAAATACCAGGGAGGTAGCAAAGATAACGATGCTGAACTTTCTGGGATTGATTTGATTTTGGCCTCCAACTACAGAGAAAAGAAAAATAATTATTCTCTGCAGTGTTCACATGATGACCAGGTCTAAAGAGGCACTGTACAGGGGGCTCTGATGTACTTTTAAAGAAGTTTCCTTTGAATATATGGCAAAACATTTTCTTGATTCTTGGCTGATAAGATCTTGTCATTATAAATCTATGAACCAAAAATTTGTTTATTAAATATTTACAGACTACCTTCTAGGAGACAAGCATTGCAAGAGTCATTAAACATAGAGTTAAATAAGCATTATCCTTCACCAAATCTATCTTTAAAGTTGTCTTTTTAAAAAATTACTAATTAATATGTCTACATAACCTCCTGCTGCAAATTTTGCCGTTCCTTGTTTCCTTCAGCTCCTCAGGATGGTATCTCAGTCTTTCACATTGTGTTATATATTTGCATCTCTAACTTCTCTTCCTCTCTTGCCCACTGTTGCCCAAATTTAATGCTCTGGGTCATGGGTTCTTACTTACCCTGATATGTGTAAGCATTCTATAGATGCATAGAAATGTCTGTTAGTGTACCTAGACCCCAAAGTTAAAATCAGGGGCTTTGAAGTCACACAGACTTGGAATCATGCTTCCCTTAAGATTGGGAAGCATGCTGACACATTCTTGAGAAAGAAGAATAAAGCTGGAGGCATCACACAGCCTAATTTCAAAATATATTACAAATCTACAGTAATTAAAGCAGTATGGCACTGGCACAAATACAGACATATAGACTAATTCAACAGAATAGAGACCCCAGAAATAAATCCATACCTATACAATCAACTGATCTTCAACATGTTTGCCAGGAATATGCAATAGGGAAAGAATAGTCTCTAACAAATGGAGTTGGGAAAACTGTATAACCACATGCAAAAGAATGAATTTGGACCCCTATGTTACACCATACACAAAATCAGCACAAAATAATTACGACTTAAACATAAGACCTGAAACTGTAAAAAAAATATATGTGAAAACCTTCATGACATTGGTCTTGCCAATGATCTTATGGATATGACACCAAAAGCACAGGCAACAAAAGCAGAAACAGACATGTGGGATTATGTCAAATCGAAAGGCTTCTGCACAGCAAGGGAAAAAAATCAACAGAGTGAAAAGGCAACCTATGGACTGGGAAACATATTTGCAAACTATATATCTGATAAGGGGTTAATTTCCAAAATATATAAGAAAGTCCTATATCTCAATACCAAAACAAAACAAACAAAAGAACCTAGTAACCTGATTAAAAAATAAGCTGCAGACTCAAATAGGCAATTTTCCAAAGAAGATATACAAATGACCAATAGTTATATGAAAAGATGTTCAGTGTCACTAATCATCAGGAAAATGCAAATCAGAACCACAATGACACCTCATACCTGTTAGGATGACCATTATTTTGTTTTTAAAAGTAAAAAAAAGTGTTGGCAAGGATGTAGATAAATTGAAACCCTTGTATACTCTTGGCAGGAATGCAAAATGGTGCAACCACTATGGAAAACAATATGGCAGTTACTCAAAAAATTAAAAATAGAACTACCATATGATCCAGCAATCCCACTTCTGGGTATTTATACAATATAATTGAAATCAGGATTTCAAAGAGGTATTAACACTCCCATGTTTATTTCACCACTATTTACAATAACTAAGATGTGGAAACAGTCTAAATGGCTATCAACAGATGAATGAATAAAGAAAATGTAGCCATATACAGACAATGCAATATTATTTGATCTTAAAAAAGAAGAAAATCCTGTAATACATGACAAGGATTAATCTTGACGATACTGTGCTAAGTGAAGTAAGTCAGTTATTGAAGGACAAATACTGCATGATTTTACTTATATGAGGTATATAAATAGCCAAACTCATAGAAGCAGAAAGTAGAATAGTAGTTGCCAGAAGTTGGGGGAGGGAGGAAAGACGAGTTGCTAATCAATGAGCATAAAGATTCAGTTATGCAAGATGAATACATTCTAGAGATATGCTGTAAAACACTGTGCCTATAGTCAACCATGATCTATTGTACACTTAGCAACCAATCTGTTAAGAGTGTAGATCTCATGTTAAATGTTCTTATGACAATTTTTTTAAAAAATTGGGAAGAAGGCAAGAATGTTCTTTCTCACTGTTTCTATTCATCATCATACTGGAAGTTCTATTCCATGGAAAAAGACCAAAAAAATGGAGATATACAGATCAGAATGGAAAAGAAAAAACCAATTTTATTCACAGATTATATACAATTGTCTATGGACAAAACAAAAAAGTCTGCAAAAACAATCATGGATTTTAAAAAGCAAATATAGCAAGATTTCATATGCAAAAGAAAATTGCTTTCCTAATACCAGCTATGAACAATTGGAATTTGAAATTAAGGAGATAATACCGTTTATGATAGCACTAAAAAATGAAAAGCTTAGGTATAAATATAACAAAATGTGTACAAGATGTATATACAGAAAACTACAAAACACTGATGAAAGAAATCAAAGAAGATCAAAAAATATTGTTAAAATGTCAATTATTTCCAACTGGATTAATAAATCCAACACAATTCCAATAAAAACTCCAGAAAAATATTTTATATATAGAAAGAGAAATAGACTTCAAAATGTATGTGGAAAAGCAAGAGATCTATTATAGCCAATAAATTACTGGAAAAGAATGAACTTCAAAGACTTACTAGCCTGTTTCAAGCTTTTTACTATGAAGCTCGAATAACCAAGACAGTATGGTATTATTGAAAGAAGAAATACATGTATTAATAGAATAGGATAGAGAACCCAGAAGTCCTTCAAAAATATAGTCAAATGATTATTGATGATGGGACAAAATCAATTAGGCAGATAAAGGATAGTCTTTCAACAAATGGTGATGGAACAATTGGACATCCATATTTAAAAAAATATATACCTAGACATAGACCTTACATTTTACATAAAAATTAACTCAAAATGTATCATAGATCTAAATATAAAATACAAAATTTCAAAAATTTTAGAAGAAAGCATAGGAGAAAATCTAGAGGACCTTGGGTTTAACGATTCGTTTTCAGATACAACATCATCTAAGAATTTTAAAAATTGATAAGCTAGACTAATTAAAGTTAAAATTTTCTGCTTTAAGAAAGACATTGTCAAGAAAATGAAAGGACAAGTCAAAGCCTTGGAAAAAAATTTGCAAAACATATATACCTGATAAAGGACTTATAACCAAAATATTTTTTAAAATCTTAAAAACATACAATAAGAAAAACAATCCAATTAAAATATTACAAGAGATCTGAAAAGATATGTCACCAAAAATGATATAGACATGGCAAGTAATTATTTGAAAAGATGTTCAACATCATTTATCAAGATTATACCACTACCCACCTATTAGAATGGCTAAAATTAAAAAAAAAAAAAAACCTGACAATGCCAATTGCTGGTGAGAAGGCAAGGCAATAGGAACTCTCCCTCATTGCTGGTGGGAATGCAAAAGTGTACAGCCATTTTAGAAGACAGGTTAACAATTTCTTACACAGCTAAAAGTCTTACCATATTATCCAACAATTGCCCTTCTGTTTATGCATGCATCTGATTTGAAAACTTATGTTCCCACAAAAATCTTGCATGCAAATATTTATAGCAGTTTTATTATTGTTAAAAACTCAAAGTAACCAAGGTGTCCTTCAATAGGTAAATTGATAGGCAAAGTGGTCCATCTATACAATGGAATACTATTCAGTAATTAAAAGGAATAAGCTATCAAATCATGCAAAGACATGGATGAATCTTAAATGTATATTTCTAAGTGAAAGAAGTTACTCTGAAAAGGCTACATGATCCAATTATATCAATTATATCACATCCTGGAAAACACAACTATGCAGACAGTAAACAGATCAGTGGTTGCCAGAGGTTCTTGGGGGGGGGGGGTTGAATATGTAAAACACAGGGGAATTTTTAGGGTAGTGAAAGTATTCTTACAATAGTGTAATGGAAAGCATTCTGTATGACATTGTAATGATGACAGAATACAAAGTATTCTGTATGATTGCATTTATCAAAATTCATATATCTTTAAAGAACAGAGAATGAATTGAATGAATGCAAATTTTTAAAAAACACATTTTGGAAGTCTAAGGATCCTAGGATGAAATGCCAACTCTAACAAAGGAATATAACTTGGGATCTCAGGATGAAATGCAGTCTGTAATGAAAGAATCTAACTTTATTACATATATTTGAAACAAACTCACGCTGGGGGTTGGGATAAAATGCTGACCTAAGTCACTTTGGAAATGAATAGAATCTGTAAGACTAAAGACAAAGGAACTGAACATAGCACAATAGTTTAGTTTGTAAAGTTGCTTCTAATAAGGTCACACATTCTGAAAGTGCTATATATGTAAAGTTAAACTGAACAATTAAGTAAATAAATGGCTAATAGTGGGAGGCAGATTTCTCACTTTTGGAGTGGGAGGTTATAGATATGCAAGACTGGGTATAGAATAATTCATGAGGTGCTAGATTAGAGATGGAGACATTGGTAAAAACTCACGTTTAGCTTAGTACAGACACAGATAAATACACTTAGAAATATTTAAAGATATGTGTATATACACAGGTTAGTAGTATATACATACATATTTCTTTGTTTTGTCAGGTGAGAGAGCCTAGAAAGAATGACATATCTAACAATATGAACAAATACACCAGGCATCCAAATCTTGGTTTCTACAACCATTCTCCAATAAAAGAAACCAAGGCTCCTTGTAGAAATGGTTAATCCTAGAACTGGGGCAGGAATATACAAGATGAGCCTGGAGAATCTTGTAGTGTCAAAAGGTAAGATAGGCTGTGTGTGCCCGCACACACAATGATGGAGGTATGTCAAAGGGGAAAAGGGTGTCCAATGGCAAAAGCTGGAAAATTTTGAAGAATAAAATAAATTTAATAGTACTGGATTATAATAAAAAGTATAAAATATATATCCACGAACCCTTCCTTATATAAAGGTCTTAGTTAGCTCTGGCTGTCATAACAAGATAACATAGACTGGGTGGCTTAAACCACAGAAACATATTTCTTACAGCTTTGGTGCTGGAAAGTCAAAGATGAGTGTGCCACATAGTCAGGTTCGGGTGAGAGCTCTCTTCTTGGTTTGTAGACGGCTACCTTCTTGCTGTGTCCTCATATGGCAGAGAGAGCGAGCAAGCTCTCTGAGTGTCTCTTATTATAAGGGCAGTAATCCCATCATGAGGGCTTCACCTTCATTACTTCATCTAAACCTAATTATTTCCCAAAGGCCTCATCTCCAAACACCGTCTCATTAGAGGTTAAGGCTTCATCAGATCGATTTGCAAGTATCACAGTTCAGTCTATAGCAATAATAAACAGTATGAGAGACAATAAATAGATGACAGTCAATTTTTAAAAATTTCCCATGCAGCAAAATTCCAAATAATTCATGTAGAAACTCTGTCCTCTAGGATGTCGAGAATAACTCCCCACTCTTTGAGTGTAGGCTTCACATAGTAAATTTCTTCCAAAAGGTATAGATAGCATGAAAAGGGGAGACATTTGTGGTGAAACTTAACAAACACTACCTTGGTAAAGTGATCAAGGTTAACACCAATAGTGATAAGTCACATTGATAGCATGTACCCTTGATATTAAGGGATGAAAATGGCACTTTCCTCTGTAATTTTCCCCCCAAACTTCTAACCCCAGTCTTACCACACACCCCCACACAAGGACACAGAAATCAGACAAATCCCAGTTGAGGGACATAATATAAAATACCTGCCCAATATTTCTTAAAACAATCAAGGTCATCAAAAGCAAGGAGTCTGAGAACTTTTCACAGCCAAGAGGAGTTTAAGCAGACATGATGACTAAATATAATCTGGTATCCTAAAAAGGAATTTGAAATATAAAAAAAAGACATTTGATAAACACTAAGATCTTAATAAAGTATGGATATTAGTTAATAATTATATATTGATATTGGTTCATTAATATGACAAATGTACCACACTATAAATACAAGGTGATAATAGGAGAAATTTTATATGGCATGTATGGAATCACTCTGTAATATCTTCTCAAATTTTCTATGAAACTAAATATATTCTAAAATTTTTTAAATATTTAAAATAAAACTAAAATCTAGATTTGAAGTTAAGCAAAAAGACAACTAATTTTTTAAAAATGTGTATGATCACCTAATCTTCTTGTGCATGATCTTCTTGTGTGTGACTATCTAATAATTCTCTACTACAATTTTAATAAAGCCATCAATATTTTTGAGTGTTTAATTAGGCATCAGACATGAAAAGGGAAGCTATAGTAGCAAAGGGAACCACCACTGTTCAGCATAGCATGTCACAGTTACTCTACATAGTAAACTAGTATGAGATCAATGGAAGAAATCACTGAAGAAGAAATAGGAGAAAGAAATTGAAATAAGGGAGGTAAGTTTAAAGGGCTAAAAGGGGTCATGTCACGAATGGTTATGAATGATACGTTGAGTGTTTGAACTTTAACTTGTAAGATATGGGGCACTGCTAGGGAATATTTGCAGGGGACATTGTGTGTGAACCCTCCAAACCTATTTCACCATCTCCCATTATATAACAATAACTAGGTTTGGGAAGGCGTGTGGCCAAGATGGCAGAATATGAAGACCCTGAACTTACCTCCTCCCATGGGCATACCAAAATTACAAGTACTTATGACAATACATGAAGACTAGTAGAAAATATTATCCACAACTAATAATATAGAAAAGGAGTCACAATGTGATGAGTAGGAGGGGTGGGGACGTGTATAGTCAGGACCCACATGCCCAGGTAGGTGACCCACAAATGGGAGGATAATGACAATTGCACATGTTCTCCCCAAGGGATCAAGCCCCACGTCAGACTCTCCAACCTGGGGATCCTGCAGCGGGCAGATGAGCACTCAGAATGTCTGACTTTCAAAGCCAGCAGAGTATGTGTACAGGTAAGCCAGAAGGCTGTAGGAAACAGAGACTCCACTCTTACAGGTCACACACAAAATCAAACATGTTTCATGTCCCAGTGCAGAGGCAGTAGATTGAAAGGCCCACTAGTTGATCTTGGGGTGTTTCACAGACAGACAGGAGACAACTGGAACTCCTCCTGGGAACATAGATGTGGGTAGTAGCCATTTTTGGAAGCTCATTCTACCGTGAGGACATTGATACTAGCAAGTGTCATTTTGGACCCTTTCCTCTAGCCTATTAGTGATGGGGGTTTACCTGCCACCAGAAGGTCAGCACCAGCCCCAGAATTCCCCAGGCAGTGCAACCAGGATCTGGCCCCATCCAGGTGGGCTGGCAGGCACAGAATAATGCATGACCTGGCTGACAACCACTTACCAGGAACCCCATATTAGTCAAACCTGTCACAACAGAAGGGCACACTCAACATATAACCCCTAGGGGGCAACCCTAGAGCATATAACTCTTGGTGGCCAGTTGAAAGTGTGTTGCTGGGATGCACAGGACATCTCCCACATAAGACCACTTCTCCAGGACTGGAAAATGTAACTGATATGCCTAATATATAGAAATAATAACAGAGAATTAGGCAAAATGAGGAGACAGAGAAATATGTTCAAAACAAAGAAATGAGACAAAACCCCAGAAGAGGAACTAAGCAAAGTGGAGCTAAATGATCTCCCCAATAAAGTGTTCAAGGTAATGATCATAAAGATGCTCAATGAACTCAGAAGAATAAACACAGTGAGAAGTTTAACAAAGTGTTAGAAAATACAAAGAAAAACCAAATAGAGCTGAAGATTGCAATAACTAAAATAAAATATATATGAGAAGGAATCAAGAGTAGATTAGATGACACAGAGGAAAAGATCAGCAGACTGGAAGACAGAGTAGTGGAAATCACCCAAGCTGAACAGAAAAAAAAAATTTTATGAAAAGGAGGATAATTTAAGAGAACTCTGAGAGAATACCAAGCATATTACCATTTGTATTAAGGGGTCCAAGAAGAAGAGAGATAGAGAAATGGGCAAAAAAACTTATTTGAAGAAATAATAGCTGAAAAATTCCTTAACATGAGAAAGGAAACAGACACCCACATCCAGGAAGCACAGAGAGTCTCAAACAAGATGAACCCAAAGAGATACTCACCAAGACACATTGTAATTAAAATGGCAAAAATTAAAGATGAAGAGAGAGTATTAAAAGCAGAAAGGAAAAAAACAGCTAGTTACATACAAGAGAACTCACATATGACCATCAGCCAACTTTTCAGCAGAAACTTTGCAGGTCAGAAGGGAGTGCCACAATATATTCAAAGTGATGAAAGAAAAAATCTGCAACCAAGAATAACCTACCCATCAAGGCTATCATTCAGATTTGAAGGAAACATAAAGAGTTTTAAACATAAGCAAAAGCTAAAAGAGGTCAACCCCACTAGACTGACTTTACAAGAAATATTAAAGAAACTTCTCTAAGCCAAAAAGAAAAGACCACAAGTAAAAATACGAAAATTACAAAAGGACAAATCTCACTGTTAAAGGCAAATATATAGTGAAGGTAGTAGCACAACCACTTACAAAGCTACTTGGAAGTTTAAAAGACAAAAGTAGTAAAATCATTTATAACCACAATCAGTAATGAAGAGATACACAAAACAAAAAGATATCAAATATGATGTCAAAAAGAGTAAATGTGAGGAGGGGGTAAAAATGCAGGGTTGTTAAATGTGTTCAAAATTAAGAGGTTAGCAACTTAAAACAGATATCTATCTATCTATCTATCTATCTATCTATCTATCTATCTATCTATCTCATGGTAACCACAAACCAAAAATGTATAATAGATACAAAGACACAAACAGAGAAAAGAATCCAAACATTACACTAAAGATAGTCATCATCAATTCACAAGGGAAGAGAACAAAATATGAAAGAATCAATAAAGAACTGCAAAAAAAAAACAGAGAAAAATTAACAAAATGGCAATAAGTGTATACATTTCAATAATTAATTTAAATGTAAATGGACCAAAGGCTCCACCTGAATGATGTAGAGTGATTGAATTGATATTTATAAAACAAGGTATATAAACAAGATATACATATATATGCTGCCTAAAAAAGACTCACTTCAGATCTAAAGACACACAGAAATTGAAAGTGAGGAGATGGAAAAACATATTCCATTCAAATGGAAATGAAAAGAAACCTGGGTAGCAATACTTATATCACATAAAATAGACTTTAAAACAAAGACTATAACAAGAGACAAAGAAGGACATTACATAATGATAAAGAAATCAATCCAAGAAAAAGAAAAAGATACAATTGTAAATATACATGCACCCAACATATAAGCATCTAAATACATGAAACAAATAGTAATAGACATAAACAGAGAAATTGACAGTAACAAGGTAATACTAAGGAATTTAATAACCCACTTACATCTATGGCAGACAGAACATCAATAAGGAAACACTGGTCTTAAATGACATATTAGACAAATGGGCTTATTAAATATATATGCAACATGTCATCCAAAAGCAGCACAATACACATCTTTTCAATTGCTCATGGAGCATTGTCCAGGATCGATCACACGCTAGGCCACAAAACAAGTCTCAATACATTTAGGAAGATTCAAATTATATCAAGTATCTTTTTTGACGATAGCAGTATGGGACTGGAAATCACTACAAAAAAAAAAAAAAAAAACTGCATAAAAGCCCAAGCATGTGGAAGCTAAACAATATGCTACTAAAGAACCAATGGGTTACTGAAAAAATCAAACAGGAAATAAAAAATTACCTGGGGACAAATAAAAATAAAAACACAATCATCCAAAATCTATGGAATATATTTTCTTTTTTATTCTTTCTTTTTTTAACATCTTGCTTGGAGTATAATTGCTTTACAATGTTGTGTTAGTTTCTGCTGTATAACAAAGTGAATCAGCTATATGTATACATATATCCCCATATACCCTCCCTCTTGCCTCTCCCTCCCATGGAATATATTTTCTATGCATTATGCTATGTAAAACCAGTTCTAATAGGGAAGTTTATAAGTACAAGCTATCTCAGGAAGCAATAAAATCTCAGATAAACAACCTAACCTTATACCTAAAGAAACTGGGAAAAGAAAAACAGATATAACCCAAAGTTAGTAGAGGAAAAAATCATAACAATCAGAGCAGAAATAAAAGAAATAGAGACTTTAAAAAAGATAGAAAATGTCAATGAAACTAAGAGCTGGTTCTTTGAAAAGATAAACAAAATTGATAAACCTTTAGCTAGACTCATCAAGAACAAAATAGAGAGATCCCAAATCAAAAATGATGAGAAATAAAAAAGAAGTTACAGAGCTTAATGGTCAAGATGGCAGAGGAGTAGGAGGACGTGGAGTTCATATCTTCCCACAAACGCATCAAGAATACATCTACAAATGGAGCAATTCACACAGAGCACCAGCTGAACACTAGCAGAGGACCTCAGGCACCTAAAAAGACAAGAAATTTCCCCACATAACTGGGTAGGATGAAAGAAAGAAGGGAAAAGGAAGAGGAGAGGAAGTGGGACAGGATCTGCACCGCTAATGGGGGAGCTGAAAGTGAGGAGATATTCCCACATCTGCAGAAACACCCTCACCAGTGGAGAGATTAGCTGGGACAGAAGGGGAGCTTTGGGGTCTCAGAGAACAGCACAGCAACTGGTCTGTGGCAGGCAGAACAGAGTGAGACCTACACAGATGGTCCATGCCATAGCCCTTGTGCACCACAGTCTCAGATGCACACAGGGGCTGGGTGCTGGAACATGGGGTGTGAAGAGCAGACCCAGGGAGGGGACTGCTATTGGCTGTGAGGAGACAGCCTGAAGGGATGGGAACGAGGAGTTCCGCAACCAGGATTGCTCGAAGAGGAAGCCCAGACCACCATGGAAGCAAAGTGCTACTGTTGAGTGGTGTGAAAAAAGAGCAGGGCCACCACTGCAACTTCTATCCTCACACACCAGCCCCTGCCTCCTTGGGCACCAGGGAGGGCTCCCACTGGAGTGGCTCCAGCACCACCAGCCATTGCCTCCTCCACCCCCTCACTGCCTGGGTGGCCAGCTTGCCCCAATTACCGCCTCAGCTTCCTCCTGCCTGACAGGCTCACATGTCCAGATAGCCACCCCAGCACCCTCCTGAATATGCAGTCCATGTGCCCTGATTGCCACATCTGCTTCCTCCCACCTGATGGGCTCATCTGCTCTGGCAGCCTTGGCAGCAGACACCAGTGGGTGACCCACATGCAGAGGTGGGGCTGAAACCACAGCTGAGCCCCAGGGGCCCTATGACTAAGGAAGAAGAGCTGAAATCTCTCCTCACAGCTGCACAAATGGCAGAGTTACACCTCCACTGATGGCCTCCTAAATTCAGCACCTGTGAAACATCTGAACAGACAACAAGTGTTCCTGCAGCTGAGAGGGATCTGGCTTTAGCATCTGTGGGCTTTGTGGGCATGTACATGCAGGGACTGGGCCAGGTCAGAGTCTGAGTTGCCTACATAGCTCCCATAGTGGGTCCAGGTACATGATTACTACAGTCCTGGGACCTGATCTCAGTGGATCTGAACTTGTGGCATTGAAAACAATGCCTGAGAGTCACCAGGGCCAATTGCTGACATACCCACTGTTAAGGTGGGACGAAGAGCAGTACTAACAGCAGTGTACTTTGTGAGCTCACACAATGAGCAAAAGGGGACACAACAGAACACCCTCGCAGGTGAAAGTCTCCAGAGGAGGAAAACTCAGTGGCTTCTCTCCCAGTGGGAGTGCTCCAATCCTGCCTACCTCACACCACAGATCAGAAATGCAGCTGAGAAACAGATCTGGGGGCCCTACTCCAACAACTAGACAGCAGACCCCAACCCCAACAGGGCAGTGACACCACAGAGCAAAGGGGAGGCCCTGCTCAATATCCAGGGCAGCCTCTGGTCACATAACACCAGTCAAACCCCATATCAACAGGATAATAGCCAGCATACACTGAGGAAAGAGGTGGCAGTCATCCATACTAAAAAGAGCCCTTGCACACACACACACACACACACACACACACACACACACACACACACATACAAGAAAAGAAAAAGAAAATTAAACCCATGCAAGCTACACAGGAATGTTCCCAGATAAAAATAGTCTTCCAAGACAGTCTGAAGGTCTGGCATCGGAAGGAAGAACGCCCAGAGCATTTAGCCTTGAAGGACAGCAGGACTTGAGTGCAGGAGCTCCACAGGGCTGAGGGAAACAGAGACTCCACTCGTAGAGGATGCACCCAAGTTCTCACATGCACTGGGAACCAACACAAAGCGGTACTTCCATAGGAACATGGGCTAGACAGACCTAGGGGTCTTGGAGGGTATCCTGGAAGTGGGGGGTGGTGGTTGGTTGTAGCACACAGTGTGGGTAAGGGGACTGATAGCAGAAGCCCCAGGAAATATTAATCAGCGTGAGCTCTCCCAGAGGTCCCCATTTTGGCACCAAGACCTGACCCCACTCAACAACCTGCAATCTTCAGTGTTGGAACACCTCAGGCCAAACAACCAGCAAGACAGGAACACAGCCCCACTAATCAGAAGACAGGTTGCCTAAAGTCATACTAAGCTCACAGAAATGCTAAAATACACCCCTTGACGTGGCCCTGCCCCCCAGAGGTACAAGACTCAGGTCAACCCACTAGAGGGCAGGCACCAGTCCTTCCTACCATGAAGCCTGCACAAGCCCCTGGACCAACCTCACCCACCAGGGGTCAGACACCAGAAGCAAGAGGAACTATGATCATGCAGCCTGCAGAAAAGAGACCACAATACAGTAAGTTAGACAAAATGAGAGAACAGAGAAATATATTGCAGAAGAAGGAGCAAGATAAAAACGTACAGGAACAAGTAAATGAAGAAGAGATAGGCAATCTACCTGAAAAAGAATTCAGAGTAATGATAATAAAGATGATTCAAAATCTCAGAAAAAGAATGGAGGCAACATTCGATAAGATACAAGAAATGTTTAACTAATACCTAGAAGAACTAAAGAACAAACAGAGTTGAACAATACAATAACTGAAATGAAAAATACACCAGAAGGAATCAGTAGCAGAATAAGTGAGGCAGAAGAACGAATAAGTGAACTGGAAGATAGAATGGTGGAAATCACTGCCACAGAACAGAATAAAGGAAAAAGAATGAAAAAAATGAGGATGGTCTCAGAGACCTCTGGGAAAATATTAAACACATCAACATTCGCATTATAGGAGTCCCAGAAGAAGAGAAAGAGAAAGGGCCTGAGAAAATATTTGAAGAGATTATAGTTGAAAACTTCCCTAACATGGGAAAGGAAATAGTCACCCAAATCTGGGAAACACCCAAATCCAGAGTCACATACAGGATAAACCCAAGGAGGAACACACCTAGACATATATTAATCAAACTAATGAAAATTAAAGACAAAGAAAAATATTAAAAGCAATAAATTATATACAAGGGAATCCCCATAAGGTCATCAGCTGATTTTCCAGCAGAAACTCTGCAGATCAGAAGGGAGTGGCATGATATATTTAAAATGGTGGAAAAGGAAAACCTACAACCAAGAATACCTACCCAGCAAGGCTCTAATTCAGATTTGATGGAGAAGTCAAAAACTTTACTGACAAGAAAAAGCTGAGAGAATTCAGCACCAACAAACAAGATTTACAACAAATGCTAAAGGAAATTCGCTAAGCAGGGGGGAAAAAAAGAGAAACAAGAAAATCACAAATGGGAAAGCTCACCGGTAAAGGCAAATATACAGTAAAAGCAGGAAATTATGCATCTGCAAATATGATATCAAAACCAGCAACCATGAGGAGAGTACAAATGCTGGAAATGGGAATTGCATTTGAAATTGAGAGACCAGAAACTGAAGACAACATTGTATAAATATAGACTCCTATATCAAAACCTCATGGAAAATGCAAACCAAAATCTACAACAGATACACACACAAAAAAGAAAAAGCAACCAAAAGACAACACTAAAGATGGTGATCAAACCACAAGAGAAGAGAACAAAAGAGGAAGGGAAAAAAAAACTACTACAGAAACAAACTCAAAACAATTAAGAAAATGGCAATAGGAACATACATATCGATAATTACCTTAAATGTAAAAGGATTAAATGATCCAACCAAAAGACACAGACAGGTTGAATGGATACAGAAACAAGACCCATATATATGCTGTCTACAAGAGATCCACTTTAGATCTAAGGACACATACAGACTGAAAGTGAGGGTATGGAAAAAGATATTCTATGCAAATGGAAATCAAAAGAAAGCTGGAGTAGCAATACACCTATCAGACAAAATAGACTTTAAAATAAAGACTATTGCAGGAGACAAGGAATGACACTACATAATGATCAAGGGATCAATCCAAGAAGAAGACATAACAATTGTAAATATGCATCCAAAATAGGAGCACCTCAATATATAAAGCAAATGCTAACAGCCATAAAAGGAGAAATCAACAGTAACACAATAATAGCGGGGGACTTAAACACCCTGCTTACACCAATGGACAGATCATCCAGACAGAAAATTAATAAGGAAACACGAACCTTAAATGACACATTAGACCAGATAGACCTAATTGTTATTTATAAGACATTCCATCAGAAAGCAGCAGAATGCATGTTCTTCTCAAGTGCGCATGGAACATTCTCCAGGATAGATCACATCTTGGGTAACAAATCGAGTCTCACTAAATTTAAGAAAACTGAAATCATATCAAGCATATTTTCTGACCACAGTGCTATGAGATTAGAAATCAATTAGAGGGAAAAAACTGTAAAAAAAACACAACTATATGGAGCCTAAACAATACGTTACTAAACAACCAATGGATCACTAAAATAAATCAAAGGGGAAATAAAAAATACCTAGAGACAAATGACAAGGAAAACATGACGACCCAAAACCTATCAGATGCAGCAAAAGCAGTTCTAAGAAGGAAGTTTATAGCAATACAATCTTACCTCAGGAAATAAGAAAAATCTCAAACAACCTAATCTTACAGCTAAAGCAACCAGAGAAAGAAGAACAAAAAAAGCCTAAAGTTAGCAGAAGGAAATAAAGTATAAAGATCAGAGCAGAAATAAATGAATTAGAGATGATAAAAACAATAGCAAAGATCAATGAAACTAAATGCTAGTTTTGTGAGAATATAAAAAAAATTGAAAAACCTTTAGGTAGACTCATCAAGAACAAAAGGGAGAGGACTCAAATCAATAAAATGAAAAATGAAAAAGGAGAAGTTACAACAGATATCACAGAAATACAAAAGATCATAAGAAACTACTACAAGCAACTATATGCCAATAAAATGGGCAACTTGGAAGAAATGGACAAATTCTTAGAATGGTACAGTCTCCCAGACTGAACCAAGAAGAAATAGAAAATATGAACATACCAATCACAAGTACTGAAAATGAACTGTGAGTAAAAACCTCCCCCCCAAAAAATTCCAAGACCAGATGGCTTCACAGGTGAATTCTATCAAACATTTAGAAAAGAGTTAACAAATATCCTTCTGAAATTATTCCAAAAAATTGTAGAGGAACGAATACCCACAAACTCATTCTATGAGGCCACCAGTACCCTAATACAAAAACCAGACAAAGATATCACAAAAAAAGTAAATTACAGGTCTATATCACTGATGAACATAGACACAAAATTCCTCAACAAAATACTAGCAAGCCTAATCCAACAATATATTAAAAGGATCATACACCATGATCAAGTTGGATTTATCTCAGGGATGCAAGGATTTTTCAATATCCGGAAATAAATCTGTGTGATATACCACATCAACAAATTAAAGAATAAAAAGCATATGATCATCTCAATAGATGCAGATAAAGCTTTTGACAAAATTCAACACCCATTTATGATAAAAACTCTCTGGAAAGTCGCCATAGAGGGAACATACCTCAACATAACATATATAGACAACAAACCCACAGCAAAGAGCATTCTCAATGTTGAAAAACTGAAAGTATTTCCTCTAAGATCAGAAACAAGACAAGGATGTCCATTCTGGCCACTGTTATTCAACATAGTTTTGGAAATCCTAGCCATAGCAATCAGAGATGAAAAAGAAATAAAAGGAATCCAAATTGGAAAAGAAAAAGTAAATCTGTCACTGTTTGCAGATGACATGATACTATACATAGATAATCCTAAAGATGCTACCATAAAACTACTAGACATCATCAATGAATTTGGTAAAGTTGCAGGATACAAAATTAATAGACAGAAATCTCTTGCATCCCTATACTCTAACAACAAAATGATCAGAATGAGAAATTAAGGAAAAAATCCCATTTACCATTGCATCACCAAGAATAAAACACCTAGGAATAAATCTACCTAAGGAGGCAAAAGACATGTACTCAAAAAACTATAAGGTACTGATGAAAGAAATCAAAGATGACACAAACAGATGGAGAGATATACCATGTTCTTGGATTGGAAGAGTCAATATTGTGAAAATGACTATACTTCTCAAAGCAGTCTACAGATTCAATGCAATTGCTATCAAACTACCAAGGACATTTTTCACAGAATTAGAATAAAAAATTTTACAATTCATATGGAAACACAAAAGACCCCAAATAGCCAAAGCAATCTTGAGAAAGAAAAACAGAGCTGGAAGAATCAGGCTCCCTGACTTCAGATTATACTGCAAAGATACAGTCATCAAAACAATATGGTACTGACACAGAAACAGAAATATAGATCAATGGAACAGGATAGAAAGTCCAGAGATAAACCCATGCACCTATTGTCACCTAATCTATTACAAAGTAGGCAAGAATATACAATGGAGAAAAGACAGTCTCTTCAATAAGTGTTGCTGGGAAAACTGGACAACTATATGTAAAAGAATGAAATTAGAACACCCCCTACACCATACACAAAAATAAGGTAAAATGGATTAAAGACCTAAATGTAAGACTGGATAATATAAAACTCTTAGAGGAAAACATAGGCAGAGCACTCTCTGACATAAATCACAGCAAGAGCTTTTTTAATCCACCTCTTAGAGTAATGAAAATAACAACAAAAATAAACAAATAGGACCTAATTAAACTTAAAAGATTTTGCACATCAAAGGAAACCATAAACAAAACAAAAAGACAATCCTCAGAATGGGAGAAAATATTTGTGATCAAAGCAACTGACAGGGATTAATCTCCAAAATACACAAACAGGTCATGCAGCTCAATATCAAAATACAAACAACCCTATCAAAAAAGAAGATATACAAACGGCCAAAATGCACATGAAAAGATGCTCAACATCACTAATTATTAGAGAAATGCAAATTAAAACTACAATGAAGTATCAACCAACTCACACCAGTCAGAATGGCCACCATCAAAAACTGTACAAACAATATATGCTGGAGAGGGTGTGGAGAAAAGAGAACCCTCCTACACTGTTGGTGGAATGTAAATTGGTACAGCCACTATGGAGAACAGTATGGAGGTTCCTTAAAAACTAACACTAGAGCCACCACATTATCCATCAATCCCACTCTTGGGCATATACCTGGAGAAAACCATAATTCAAAAAGATACATGCACCCAGATGTTCATTGCAGCACTATTTACAAGAGCTAGGACATGGAAGCAACCTAAATGTTCAACAGAGAAATAGATAAAGAAGATGTGGTACATATATACAATGTAATATTACTCAGCCATAAAAAAGAATGAAATAATGCCATTTGCAGCAACATGGATAGACCTAGAAATTGTCATACTGAGTCTAGTAAGTCAAACAGAGAAAGATAAATATCATATGATATTGCTTATGTGTGGAATCTAAAAGAATGGTGCAAATGAACTTATTTACAAAACAGAAATAGAGTCACAGGTGTAGAAAACAATCTTATGGTTACCAGGGGGAAGGGGAGAGGAGTAAATTGGGAGATTGGGATTGACATATACACCCTACTACATATAAAATAGATAACTAATACGGCCCTACCATATAGCACAGGGAACTCTACTCAATACTCTGTAATGGCCTATATGGGAAAGAATCTTAAAAATAGTGGATATACGTATATGTGTAACTGATTCACTTTGCTGTACACCTGAAAGTAACACAACATTGTAAGTCATCTATACTTAAAAAATGAAATGAATAAAAAGAAAAAGAAAAAACAAAATTAAATTAAATTAAATTAAAAAAGAGTTACAACCAACACCACAAAAGTACAAATAATTGTAAGATATTACTACAAACAACTATATGACAATAATATGGACAACCTAGAAGAAATGGGCAAATTCTTAAAAATGTGCAACCTCCCAAGACTGAACCAGGAATAAAAAGAAAATATGAACATACCAATTACCAGTAATGAAATGGAATCAGTAATACAACAACTGCCAACAAATAAAAGTCCAGACCTAGTTGGCTTCCCAGGTGAATTCTGGAAAACATTTAAAGAAGAGTTAACACCTATCCTTCGCAAACTATTCCAATAAAATTTTAAAGGAAGGAAAGATTCAAAACTCATTTTATGAGACCAACATCACATTGATACAAAAACCAAAGACACTACAAAAAAAGAAATTACAGGCCAATATCACTGATGAACATAGATGCGGAAATCCTCAACAAAATATTAGCAAAGCAAAATTAGCAATACATTAAAAGGATCATACACCATGATCTAGAGGGACTTATCCCAGGGATGCAAGGATGGTTCAATATCTGCACATCAATCAATGTGATATACAACATTAACAAATTCAAGAATAAATATCATATGATCATCTCAATAGATGCAGAAAAAACTTTTGACAAAATTCAACACCTATCTATGATTAAAAAAAAAACACCAGAAAGTATGTATAGAGGGAACATGCCTCATTATATTAAAGGCCAGATATCATAAACCCATAGCCAACATCATACTAAATGGGGAAAAGCAGAAAGCATTTCTTCTAAGGTCAGGAAAGAGACAAGGAAGCCCACTCTGGCCACTTTCATTCAACATAGTATTGGAAGTCTCACCTACAGTAATCAAATGAGAAAAAGAAATAAAAGGAATCCAAATTGGTATAAAGAAGTAAACTGTTATTATTTGCAGATGACATGATAGTATTTATAGAAAATGCTAATGAGACTACCAAAAAACTATTAAAATTCATCAATGAATTCTATAAAGTTGCAGGATACAATATATATATACAGAAATATGTTGCATTTCTATAGCTTAACAACAAACTATCAGAAAGAGAAATTGAGAAAACAATCCCATTTACCATCACATCAAAAAGAATAAAATACCTAGGAATAAATCTAACTAAGGAGGTAAAAGTCTTATACCCAGAAAACTACTAGACACTGATGAAAGAAACTGAAGATAACACAAACATATGTAAAGATATGCCATGTTCAACATCACTAATCATTATGGAAATGCCAGTCAAAACCACAATCAGGTACCACCTCAAACCTGTCAATATGGCTTTCATCAAAAAGACAAAAAATAACAAGTATTGGTAAGGATGTAGAGAAAAGGGAACCCTCATGCACTGTTGGCAAGAATGTAAATGGGTATAGTCATTATGAAAGCAGTTGGAGGTTCCTTAAAAAAAATATACAACTGCTATAGGATCCAGCAATTCCACTTCTTGGTAGTTTTCTAAAGAAAAGAAAAATGCTAATCAGAAAAGTTATATGCACCTCTATGTTCATTGAAGCATTATTTACAATAGCCAAGATATGGAATCAGTTAATTGTACATTGATAGATTAATGGATAAAGAAGATGCAATACATAAAATGAAATATTACTCAGCCATAAAAAATAATGAAATCTTGTCATTTGTGACAACATGGATGGATCTAGAGGGTATTATGCTATGTGAAATAAAAAACAAATACCTTATGCTTTCACTTATATGTGGAATCTAAAAAACAAAACAAACAAGCAAACATAACAAAGTAGAAATATAGATACAGAGAACAAACTCTTCATTTCCATAGGGGAGGAAGGGGTGGGGTCAGTTAAATAGATGAGGGATATTAAGAGGTACAAACTTCAAGTTATAAAACAAGTAAGTTATGGTGACATAATGCACAGCATAGCAAATATTGTCAATAATATTGCAATAACTTTGTATGGTAACATATGGTAACTAGATTTATCATGGTGATCATTTGTTATGTATAAAAATATAGACTCACTATATTCTACACCTGAAACTAATATAATATTGTAGGTCAAGCATACATAAAAAAAAAAAAGAAGAAGAAGCTGACATTGGATAAAAAATTAAGTAAGTAAGTTTGGGAAAATAACCATGGATAAAAAATTAAGTAAGTAAGTTTGGGAAAATAACCACCAGATCCAGAAGAGCATCCATCAGTCTACAACAATGGTCATCCCATCTGCTTTGCAATTTTGATACAAATGAAAACACCTAAGCAAATTTGATTTAATTAAAGGAATATGTTTGTCAGTGGCTTTAGGATGGGAAGCCCCTTACTATTAAGATAGAACTCTTTGTATACATCAGAAAATTTCTGATCTTTGCTGATGCTTCAGCCATGTGGAGGGCTTCCCTGGTGGCACAGTGGTTGAGAGTCTGCCTGCTAATGCAGGGGAAACGGGTTCAAGCCCTGGTCTGGGAGGATCCCACATGCCGCGGAGCAGCTGGGCCCGTGAGCCACAATTGCTGAACCTATGCTCCGCAACAAGAGAGGCCGCAACAGTGAGAGGCCCGCGAGCCGCGATGAGGAGTGACCCCCGCACAGAAACGAAGACCCAACACAGCCATAAATAATAAATAAATAAATAAATAAATAAATAAATAAAATCTTCCCAGGTTTCTTAGCCTGCCACCTCTTTAAGGAAATCCCAAACATGAAAAATCCCAGCTTACAAAAAAAAAAAAAAAAAACATAAAAAGAAAAAACCATGTGGAAGCAATCCAGACTGAGAAGAGCACAGCTAAGAGAGTTACCCTGATCAAGCTGTATAATTCCGACCCACCACTTTACTTCTGGTGTTGTGAACCAATGAAATCCTTTATTGCTCAATACAATATGAATCATGTTTCTGTTTGTTGGAGCTCAAAGCATTCTACCTAATAAATAACATAAAAGTCCTTTTTTAAATCAGATAAAAGTCCTTTTTAACAATTGATATAAATCATTGTCTGATAATAGAACTTCTCCAGTGTATCCATCTGCTTATTGTTCATGATTTTAGCAAGATTGTAGGTTAAGCAATTCCCTTCCAAGCGTAAATTTGAACACAACAGGAAGGTCCCTTGTTAATTATCTTGAGACTCTGGCATGGATGTTAGCACAGAGGCTGAATTAAATCTGTTTTCCAAAGTAGGTCCTTA
Source organism: Balaenoptera physalus (assembly GCF_965194825.1). Lineage (NCBI taxonomy): Eukaryota > Metazoa > Chordata > Mammalia > Artiodactyla > Balaenopteridae > Balaenoptera > Balaenoptera physalus. The sequence continues at coordinate 5,530,237 of NC_138885.1, read as the reverse complement.
AAAAGGATTCCCATGAGATACCACAATGCCGATACTTATCTACATTATACCCCTTGGAAATCAATGGATAATAAGGGGAAAGGAGATTCTGAGAGATTCAGATAGGGAGAGGGGCATTTAAAGGACAGAAAGAGGAGAAACAGGCATAAAAACAGGGAACCGAGGTGCAGACAAGGGAAACTTGGGACCAGAGAATGGGACAGAGATGTAAAAATTGGGTCAAGGAAAAAGTATCCATGCCCTCACCCTCTGGGGCCCTAGGGCCCATATCTTATTCAATTTTACCAATCCATCAGTATGAGTTCCTGTTAACTTCATAAATAGTCAAATAAACAAACTTTTATAGAATAATGGCAAAATTAGTAAATAAATGTGAATTTTCCCTTTGGTGGGTTGCTTTTTCATAAATTAACCTGGACTACCATACCCTTTACCACAAGCCACACTGCAAAACCCATAGGGAAGCAGGCACATGTGATTCTTGTGCCAGTATTCTAGGAAAACATTCAGTCCCTAAATTCCTGGCCCCAATTCCTCTGGGAGCCAAGAATCAGCATACCCTTTTCCTAGACAGCTGTGTCAGGCATGTTCTCAGGATCTGCTTGATACATGTTGGGACAAACACTCATGCTAGTGTTAACATTAGTTACTCATGCCATAAATGATGCCAATGTCATGGAGCCTTAATCTTTCAAGATGCAGAAGGGAAGGAGAGGAGCATAATGGAGAAAAGACAACATATCTACTCCCTTTACAATCTTGCTTGGATTCAGGATGACTATAGGATAAACTGTTTACCAACACAGATAAGTGTATATCCTAAAATCTCAGCGTGCATTTGGTAATATGTTAGTATAGGCTACGTACTTTTTTCTGTCTCAGCTTCCCCATTACAGTCCAGAGGCTTTGTTTTATAAAACAAAGGGGTTTGTAATTGTCCAATTGGGCAAGAAAAATGAAAACAACAATAGGAACAATAACACCAAAATGTCCTCTGCCGTTGGAGGCAACAACAAAAATAAATAATTTTTTAGTGGGTTATTGGTTTTCTAATTAATGTAAAACTTAACAGGGAACATTTCTTCCTTTAGTCAATAAACATCATGATAAAAGGACAAAAAATGTGCTCAATGCATGCTTTTTTCTTACATACCTCTCAAGCCTAAAGGACACAAACATCTCAACTTATTCTAGGCAACAGGAAAGAGTGATGGGCATATTCATAAAATAAAGACCTATTTACACTTCTGTATCAGAGGCACGTTGTTTCAAGTAGCTTCTACTGGGATTGAAACCATTGCCTTTACGAATAAATTATAGCTTTCTTTTTCATGATTCAAGGCCTATTCTAAGGCCTCACTTTCTTTTATTGAAGTCTGTGATAATGTGAATTGGTTCAGGGTATGAGCACAACGTGTGAGTCAGACAGGCAAGTTCAAATTGAGGTTCTGCCAACAACTCACTTTGTGGACTTGGACATATTATTTCACTTCTCTGAGCCTCAGCTACCTCGTCTCTTCAAGGCTGTGTGAGGCCAAAATAGGTACTGTACTGTCACACTGTGTATATAATTCATGCCCAACAAGTGACAGCTGTGACAAAGATTATACAATGTGAGGCATCCCACCACAACGGCAGAAATGAAATAAGCTCATTTCCCCACAGAGCAGCAAACATGGAATCTGTGTCAGTTTTTTCCCTTCCAGTCTTACTCTACCAGGTGTGCAAACCTCCCATATATTCAGTTTTTACTACACACGTATAAATGGAACCTTAATTTAGAAGTTTGTATGTCACTGATTCTTTTGCAGGGATGGCCAAATTTGGTCTCTATTCCCAGAAGACACAAGCCTCCACTTTTTAAATCCTAAGTCAATTATTTCAGGGCTGTCCATAAAAAAGTAGTTTAATAATTATCTACCAGTCTATAAGCACAAAGACCACCTGTCATGGATACTTTCATTTTTCCTCATTTTATTTGTGGGGGACTGGAGAAGAATCTCATGCAATAGATGTCCTTGGAGGTTTCTTATATCAGTCAGATCCCATTGGGAAGCAGATGACTCATCTATCTGGGTTATTTGGGAAGAGGTTAGTGAAAGGACTACTTACAAAAGTGTGGTCAGGGTGTAGGGAAAGCACAAAGAATGGTAAGGTGCCCTGGGGGCAGTGGTAACAGTCAGGTGAGCCTGACAGAACAAAGGGAGTGAATGGTTTCTTCACTCCAGAAGCAGCCATATGGAGAGGCCTGCTTGCTCTGGATGGAGAGAAAGGAGTCGGAAAAATGAATATCCCAACCTCACTCACCTGTCACCCTCTGATATCCTGGTGCCTCCCATTGGCTAAACCTAATTGGAAGCCAGAGAGAAGGGAGCCCATTCCAAGTGAGGCACAAAGAAAAGTGGATGTAAGAAATGAACACAAAGTCAGCAACTTAAAACGATACATATTTTTTTTTATCTCACAGTTTCTGTAGGTCATGAGCTCAGGCACAAGTTAGCTGGGTTCTTTGCGTCAGTCCAGGTGTCAGCCAGGGTTTGGCTCTCATCAAAGCCTTGATGCTGAAAACTCAGCCACTCTGCACGTGTGCTGAATTGAATCTTGGAGATGGAGTTGTGGGTGAAGTAGAAAAGAATAGCTTTATTGTTTTGCCAGGCAGAGGGGGAAACAATGGGCTCCTGCCTCGAAAACTTTGTGTCCCAACCCGGGAGGATTTGGTAAGGAGTTTTATAGCAATGGTTCAAGGACAGGGTTGCTGATAAGATTAGGGTGTATGCAGGGCCTGCACACATTTAATCTAGTCTCAGGTAGTCTCTTGATGAGCTTCTCTGGCTCCTTTAATCTGGCCTCAAGTGGTTTTCTCTGGAAGGAAGAATGTTAATTCCATCTGTTGGGGGTTTTAGTTCTGGAAACAGCTTAAAGACATTGTAATGTGTATCCCTGGATACCCTGCCCCAAGGCTACACTATTGTTTCTTGGCAGCTCCTCCCTTGTCTCTGTTTCACCTCCCTTCCCTGATTAGCAACTGTTTGAATCTGCCCTTTGGGACTCAGGGAAGGTCATGGAGGCTGGAGTCTGTTGCCTACAAACAAGGAACAGGGGACACAGAAAGGCTTCCGTGTGCAGGAGACCCATAGGGTCCTGCTCGGTTTTAGGCTCAACCAGGGAAATATTAACTTTCTTCAGGTTGTTGGTTGATTTACATTCCTACAGTTGTAGGACTGAGATTCTTGCTTTTTTGCTGGATATTTGCCAATGTTCACTCTCGGTTACTAGAGTTCCCTGTCATATGGCCTATCAGAAGCCCTCCCACCACATGGCGAGTTACCTCTCCAAAGCCAGCAAGACTAAGTGTCTAGCTCCAGTCTGCTAAGATGGGGTCTTACACAACATGACATACTCAAGGGAGGATGATCCCATCATCTTTGCCATATTCTCCTGGTTAGAAGCAAGTCACACATTACACCTACCATCAAAGGGAAGAGATAGCACAAGGATGTGGACACAAGTAAGAGGAAATTATTTGGGATCACCCAAGGGTCTGTCCATAGTGTTGAAAACAAAACTCAACTGAGTAAATTTGAAAATCTAATTGGCTTTTTCAATGATTCATGAATTGGTCAGCATCTCGTCTAGTAAATAGAAAGGTGATCTGAGGAGCTGTACAAAATGGAAGGCTTTTGTAGAAATGAGGGCAGAACAAGAAGATTATTAGCAAAAGAAAATAAAGGATTATTTTCAGGCAAAATTATCTCACTAGTGCTGACCAGGAAATCCAGAAATTCCACACCTGGGAAAGGTTGAAAATCTTGGTTTTCTGTCCTGGGGGCAAGTGGCTCCACCTTGGGCCTGTTTGTTTTTTCTCCTTCTTTTTTTTTTTTAACAATAGAAAGGGTGGGGAATGAACCCTAAGGGACCAACAATGTCCAGAACCCTGGATCTACCTTAGTCCTCACCTGACTCTTCCAAACATGGAGTCCTAGACATAGATGAGATTAATTCCTTGAAGCCCTGACACTCATCTGGTCTCAACTCCTCACTTTGTAAGCAGCTCTTTTGCCCCTTTTCTGTTTGTTCATCTCTGTTTTCCTCAGACCTTAATCATAAAAAGGAGATCACTAGGTAACATTTAATCTAACTCCTGACTTCTGCTCTACTGAATGTACACAATGCCTTGCCTAACCTGTTGATTTCTTTCCTGTATTAGAAAGAATAAGAACGAAGAATTAAGTAGTTAAAGAATGACTGACTCTCTACTCCTAGCTTCCCCTTAGTAAATTTATAGGCGGACCCCATGGGCACAGGGAGACCATGCAGGCAAGAGAGCATCCAATTGCAAGAGGACCACATGAGCAAAGATGGTCATGGTCATTGTCAGCATCCAAAGAAAAATCAGAAGTCAGCAGCCTGCACAAAATGGAAAAATGATGAAGAATGTTTCCACTAAGAATATTTCCAATTTCCCCTCTAAAAATTGTCATGGTTGAGCAGAATCTTGGGAGTTGGTCTCTGGACACAAGTCTACCTTCTCCCCAGATTGCCAGCTTTTCTGAATAAAGCATCTTTCCTTTCTACTGACACTTGCCCCACAATTATTGGCTTTTGTGCAGGGAGCAGTTGAAACTGAGTTTGGTAACAACTTTGGAAATGAAGAAATTGAGGAATAGAGGGTCTCTAGTTTCCCCAGTATCAAGGAAATCCAGAAACTCTTTCCCCTTCTTCTTCTCATCTTGCCACTTTTCACAGTGATTTCTTGTTAGGACTGAATTAGAATTTGGGGGCATGGATGTTCAGCTCATTGATGTTTCCTATTGTCCACCTCACGATTAAAAAGTTAGATGGGTCGGTAACTCCTGGTTCAAAATTAGGTGCCATTTCTGATTGGAAAACTTAATTCCAGAGGGTGGAACTTCTACATCATGTCCTCTCTCTCTTCTTTCTAAGGAGCTTTTTTCTTCTTCTTTTCTTTTTTTTTTGGGGGGGGGAGTATAGTTGATTTACAATGTTGTGTTAATTTCTGCTGTACAGCAAAGTGAATAACTTATACAGATACATATATCCACTCTTTTTTAGATTATTTTCCCATACACATCATTACAGAGTATTGATTAGAGTTCCCTGTGCTATACAGTAGGTCCTTATTAGTTATCTATTTTTTTAATAGCTCTTAATTGAAGTATAATTGCTTCACAATACTGTGTTAGTTTCTGTTGTACAACAAAACAAATCAGCCATATGCATACACATGTCCCCATATGCTCTCCCTCTTGAGCCTCCCTCCCATCCTCTCTACCCTACTCCTCTTGGTCATCACACAGCACTGAGCTGATCTCCCTGTGCTATGCTTCTGCTTCCCACCAGCCAACTATTTTACATTCGGCAGTGTGTATATGTCAATGCTACTCTCACTTTGCCACAGCTTCTCCCTCCCACCCCATGTCATCAAGTCCATTCTCTATGTCTACCTCTTTATTCCTGCCCTACAACTAGGTTCATCAGTACCATTTTTTTTAAGATTCCATATATATGTGTTGGCATACACTATTTGTTTTTCTCTTTCTGACTTACTCCACTCTGTAGGACAGACTCTAGGTCCATCCACCTCACTACAAATAACTCAATTTCATTTCTTTTTATGGTTGACTAATATTCCATTGTATACATGTGCCACATCTTCTTTATCCATTCATCTGTCGATGGACATTTAGGTTGGTTCCATGTCCTGGTTATTGTAAATAGTGCTGCAATGAACATTGTGGTGCATGTCTCTTTTTGAATTATGGTTTTCTCAGGGTTTATGCCCAGTAGTGGGATTGCTGGGTCATATGGTAGTTCTATTTTTAGTGTTTTAAGTAACCTCCATATTGTTCTCCATAGTGGCTATATCAATTTACATTCCCGCCAACAGTGTAGGAGGGTTCCCTTGTCACCACACCTTTTCCAGCATTTATTTTTTCTAGGTTTTTTGATAATGGCCATTCTGACTGGCATGAGGTGATACGTCACTATAGTTTTGATTTACATTTCTCTAATAATTAGTGATGTTCAGCATCTTTTCATGTGCCTCTTGGCCATCTGTATGTCTTCCTTGGTGAAATGTCTATTTAGGTCTTCCACCCATTTTTTAACTGGATTGTTTGTTTTTTTGATATTGAGCTCCATGAGCTGTTTGTATATATTAGAGATTAATCCTTTGTCAGTTGCTTCATTTGCAAATATTTTCTCCCATTCTGAGGGTTGTCTTTTTGTCTTGTTTATGGTCTTTTGTTGTGCAAAAGATTTTAAGTTTAATTAAGTCCCATTTGTTTATTTTTGTTTTTATTTCAATTACTCTATTAAGTGGGACAAAAAAGATCTTGCTGTGCTTTATGTCAGAGTGTTTTTCCTTTGTTTTTCTCTAAAAGTTTTATAGTGTCTGCTCTTATATTTAAGTCTTTAATCCAATTGGAGTTTATTTTTGTGTATGGTGTTAGGTAGTGTTCTAAGTTCATTGTTTTACATGTAGCTGTCCAGTTTTCCCAGCACCACTTATTGAAGAGACTGTCTTTTCTCCATTGTATATCTTTGCCTCCTTTGTCATAGATTAGTTGACCATAGGTGCGTGGGTTAATCTCTGGGTTTTCTATCTTGTTCCATTGATCTATGTTTCTGTTTTTGTGCCAGTACCATACTGTCTTGATTACCGTAGCTTTGTGGTATAGTTTGAAGTCAGGGAGCCTGATTCCTCCAACTCCGTTTTTCTTTCTCAAGATTGCTTTGGCTATTCAGGGTCTTTCGTGTTTCCATACAAATTGTAAGATTTTTTGTTCTAATTCTGTGAAGAATCCCATTGGTAGTTTGATAGGGATTGCATTGAATCTGTAGATTTCTTTGTGTAGTATAGGTATCTAATGAGCTCTTAAATCTCACCAATTCAACTTCCCTACTGTAGCCAACTCATTCTTCCCCAAAGCACACAGACAAAACATTTTCACCCTCCCCTCAGGCCAGGCAAGGAAATCTTCTTTTTGGTCTCTGGGTTTATTGTTCTCTCCAGCTTCTAATCTCACAGCTACAAGCTGCCTTGCCAACATCTTTCAGTATTTATTGCAGAACCTTGACTACAAAAGTTTTCAGGATTACAAGAGTTTTCAGTAAACCTATAATAACTGACTTGCTTTACCAGAATACAGTTTTTATTTTCCTTTTGGGGGGAAGAGGGCAAGGGAGACCCTCTGCATTCCTTATATCCTTACATTTCTACAAAACACCACCAAATCCTCCCCGGCTCTCTTTCCTTGGAAGAAGAGTTACACAGAACTGAAGGAACAGCCATAAATGATGGGGGCTCCTGGGGATACAAATGGCCTCAGCCTACATAGAAATGAATCACCAAACTTGGCAGTTTCTTCCTCATTGCTATTCCAACACCCCTTCTGGACAGTTTTTCAAATAAAGTACAGGGAGAGAAAAGGACATACACCACATGCATATGCTCCCACAGGGAACATATGATTGCTTAAGAAAAGAAGTTAGATAGGTGAGGGGTATGAGATCAACTTGCCCTTAATTTTAGCTTCTAAATTTGTTTTCTATCTCATCTCCCTTCACAATCTTTCCTAATAAAGATTTTTAAGTTTTTGGCACATACGGAATGAAGGTGAAAAAAGCAGTCCTATCATATCCCACAAAGAGACATTCTTCACAATCCAGGGTTTCCAGTGGTCACAAATTTTCTTTAAAGAGGGAGTGTGCTTTAGTTCTCATTTCATAATTCTAGGAACTGAGTATTGCAACAGAACATACATGGTCTACTTTACAGCATTCTAATTAGATGGTTACCCAATATTTGTTCCTATCTTTAAAAACAGGAGCAAGGAACCCATTACCTTGAAAGGTTATCGTTAAATTGGCAGATGACAGATTATTTATTAATTAATAATAAATATTTCTTTTATTCCTCCTATTTTCCAGATTCTTTTCAAGATTCTGGAAGTGGAAAAATTAAAAAGATATAGCCTTGACCTGTGATGGTTAATTTTATGTATCAACTTGACTTGTCTATGGTGCCCAATTATTTGTCAAACACCAGTCCAGATGTTGCTGTGAAGGTATTATTTAGATGTAATTAACACTTAAATCAGTAAACTTTGAGTAAAACAGATTATCCTCAATAATATGGGTGGGTCTCATCCAATCACTCAAAGGCCTTAAGGGTAAAGATGAGGCTCTGTGAAGAAGAAATTCTCAAGACTGCAACATAGAAACTTTGCATTAGTTTCCAACCTGCTTCCCTGTGGAATTCAGACTCAAACCTGAAACATCAACTCTTACATAAATATCTAGCCTTCAGGCCTGCCCTTATGGATTTTAGACTTACCATGCCCAAAAGTTGCATGAGTCAATACCTTATAAGAAAGAGTAAGAGAGAAGAAAGAGGAGACATCTACATCCAGATATAGATCTCCTTATTGGTTCTGTTTCCCTGGAGAACCTTGATTACTACAGATTTTAGTACTGAGAGTGGTTTTAAAAGAACAGAATCTTAAGGATGTGTTTCTAAGTTGGATCTAGAATTTCTATAGTTGGTTCTCTAATTTGATTACATTCAAAAGCACCAATGACTCTATATCCAATAGTAAATAAAGCACTAATAGTCCATGGTGTAATGTGGCAATAGAAATGCACAAAATATTACCACTGGAGACTCCTAATCAAATGTTTTTAAGAGGCAAGATTCTGAATGACCATGTATTTGAGAGCTTAGAACATTTTGTCAAACTAGCAAGTATAATGAGATTGACTGGTTGCTCCTAATAACAAGGACACTGTAGAAAAAAAGAAAAGTATTCAAATTTCCTGCTCAGGCACCACATAAAAGACCTTAAAGCTTCTCTGTATGTATGCCCTGAAAGAAGTTCTTTTCTCCTATAACTGCAGAGCTGAGGTTGCTGAAAACCAAACTGAGAGTCTCACCTTGCAAGTGGCTGAATTATAACACAGACTGAGTTTCCAACATCTCTGGATATCTGCTGTTAAAGTGAGGACACTAATTGGGAAGGAATGGGATCCTGAGAGTTTAAAATGTAGAAACACTCTGATGAAGCTGGGGACACTGAATTCATAAATTCTGATGAGACTCTGCCAGTAAAAGGAGCCTTTCTTTCCCTGTCTGGGGAGATAATTCTATTTTGCTAAAGGAAACTGTAATGCCTCCCTCAAGAGAGTTGCCTTACAAGACACAGATGATTCTCCTCAGAAACCATCCACCCCTACTCATCTTTGGTTCTGTACCTATAACTATACTCAAATCTCAGCAGGTCCCAGAAGGTAAGATACAAAGTGTGGCCAATGAGGAGACTCCAAAGAATGAGGTGATTTTTTTCAAATTTATATTAACCAGAAATATGGAGAATGTTTGTACAAATATTTATTAAGTGTGTGAAGAAATGGTAGAAGGAACATGAATTTGAATCAGACCAAATTTGCATCTATGGGCCCACTAAACAGAGATTCTGGATTAATGTTGTAGCTTGGGAAGTTAGAAAGGATCTGATTATTTTGTTGGTTTGTTGGTTGACTGAAACATGGACCAAAAGGTGACCTACACTAAATGAAGGTGAAATTTTGGGGGATAATGTTAGTAGGTTAGATTTAGCATGTAACTCCTGCTCGGTCAACCCAGATGTGTCCAGAGGACACACCTTTCACGATAACTGTGAGAAATAAATTTACAAAGTGAGCCCTAGCATCCTTGATGAGCTCTGTGGTTGTTGTTATCTGTAGGTTAGAAATTATACTGAGGAGATTGGTTCAAGTGGCAGAGTAGAAGGACGTGCTCTCACTCCCTCTTGTGAGAGCACCAGAATCACAACTAACTGTTGAACAATCATCAATAGGAAGACACTGGAACTCACCAAAAAAATACCCCACATCCAAAGACAAAGGAGAAGCCAAAATGAGATGGTAGGAGGGACACAATCACAATAAAATCAAATGCCATAACTGCTGGGTGGGTGACTTACAAACTGGAGAACAATTATACCACGGAAGTCCACCCACTGGAGTAAAGGTTCTGAGCCCCAAGTCAGGCTTCCCAACCTGGGGGTCCAGAAACAGGAGGGGGAATTCCAAGATTATCAGACTTTGAAGGCTAGCAGGATTTGATTGCAGGACTTCGACATGACTGGGGGAAACAGAGACTCCATTTTCGGAGGACACACCCAAAGTATTGTGTGCATCAGGACACAGGGGGAAGGAGCAGTGACCCCATAGAAGACTGAACCAGACCTACCTGCTAGTGCTGGAGGGTCTTCTGCAGAGGTAGGGGTGGCTGTGGCTCACTCCAGGGACAAGGACACTGGCAGCAGAAGTTCTGGGGAGTACTCCTTGGCATGAGCCCTCCCAGAGCCCACCATTAGCCCCACCAAAGAGCCTGTACCCTCCAGTGCTGGGTCACCTCAGGCCAAACAACCAACAGAGAGGGAACTCAGCCCCACCCATCAGCAGACAAGTGATTAAAATTTTACTGAGCTATGCTCACCAGAGCAACACCCAGCTCTACCCACTACCAGTCCCTCCCATCAGGAAGCGGGCACAAGCCTCTTAGATAGCCTCATCCACCAGATGGCAGACAGCAGAAACCAGAAGAAAGACAATCCTGTGCCTGTGGAATGAAAACCACATTCACAGAAAGACAGACAAAATGAAAAGGCAGAGGACTATGTACCAGATGAAGGAACAAGATAAAACCTCAGAAAAAAAACTAAATGAGGTGGAGATAGGTAACCTTCCAGAAAAAGAGTTCAGAATAATGATAGTGAAGATGATCCATGACCTCGGAAAAAGAATGGAGGCAAAGCTGGAGAAGATGCAAGAAATGTTTAACAAAGAACAAGAAGAATTAAAGAACAAACAAAGAGAGGTGAACAATATAATAACTGAAAGGAAAACTACACTAGAAGGAATCAATAGCAGAATAACTGAGGCAGAAGAATGGATAACTGACCTGGAAGACAGAATGGTGGAATTCACTGCTGTGGAACAGAATAAAGAAAAAAGAATTAAAAGAAATGAAGACAGCCCAAGAGACTTCTGGGACAACATCAAATGCACCAGCATTCACATTATAGGGGTCGCAGAAGGAGAAGAGAAAGAGAAAGGACCCAAGAAAATATTTGAAGAGACTATAGTTGAAAACTTCCCTAACATGGGAAAGGAAATAGCCTCCCAAGTCCAGAAAGCAGAGAGCGTCACAGGCAGGATAAACCCAAGGAGAAACATGCCAAGACACAGTAATCAAATTGACAAAAATTAAAGACAAAGCAAAATTATTAAAAGCAAAAAGGGGAAAATGACAAATAATATACAAGGGAACTCCCATAAGGTAAACAGCTGATTTCTCAGCAGAAACTCTACAAGCCAGAAAGGAGTGGCATGATATATTTAAACTGATGAAAGGGAAGAACCTAAAACCAAGATTACTCTACTCGACAAGGATCTCACTCAGATTCGATGGAGAAATCAAAAGCTTTACAGACAAGCAAAAGCTAAGAGAATTCAGCACCAACATACCAGCTCTACAACAAATGCTAAAGGAAATTCTCTAAGTGGGAAACACAAGAGAAGAAAAGGACTTAGAAAAAGAAACTCAAAACAATTAAAAAAATGGTAATAGGAACATACATATCAACAATTACCTTAAATGTGAATGGCTTAAATGTCCCAACCAAAAGACACAGGCTCACTGAATAGATAAAAACACAAAACCCACATATATGTTGTCTACAAGAGACCCACTTCAGAACTAGGGACACATACAGACTGAAAGGGAGGGGATGGAAGAAGATATTCCATGCAAATGGAAATCAAAAGAAAGTTGGAGTAGCAATACTCATATTAGATAAAATAGACTTTAAGTAATGGTACAAGAGAAAAGGAAGGACACTACATAACGATCAAGGGATCAATCCAAGAAGAAGTTATAACAATTATAAATATATATGTACCCAACATAGTAGCACCACAATACATAAGATAAATACTAACAGCTATAAAAGAGGAAATTGACAGTAACACAACAGTAGTGGGGGACTTTAGCACCTCACTTATACCAATTGACAGATCATCCAGACAGAAAATTAATAAGGAAATAAAAATTTTAAATGACACAATAGACCAGATAGATTTAATTGCAATTTATAGGACATTCCATCCAAAAACAGCAGATTACACTTTCTTCTCAAGTGCACACGGAACATTCTCCAGGATTGATCACATCTTGGGTCAAAAATCAAGCCTTGGTAAATTTAAGAAAATTAAAATTATATAAAGCATCTTTTCCAAACACAATGCTATGAGATTAGAAATAAATTACAGGGAAAAAACATAAAAAAGAGAAACACAGGGAAACTAAACAATACATTGCTAAATAACCAAGAAGATACTGAAGGAATCAAAGAGGAAATCAAAAAATACCTAGAGACACATGACAACAAAAACACAACAACCCAAAACCTATGGATGCAGCAAAAGCAGTTCTAAGAGGGAAGTATATAGCAATACAATCCTACTTCAAGAAACAAGAAAAATATCAAGTAAACAATCTAACCTTACACCTAAGAGAACTAGAGAAAGAAGAAAAAACAAAACACAAAGTTAGTAGAAGGAAAGAAATCATAAAGATCAGAGCAGAAATAAATGAAGTAGGAACAAAGAAAACAATAGCAAAGATCAATAAAACTAAAAGCTTTTTCTTTGAGAAGATAAACAGAATTGATAAACCTTTAGCCAGACTCATCAAGAAAAAGAAGAGGACTCAAATCAATAAAATTAGAAATGAAAAAGGAGAAGTTACAATGGACACCACAGAAATACAAAGCATCATAAGAGACTACTACAAGTAACTCTATGCCAATAGAATGGACAACCTGGAAGAAATGGACAAATTCTTAGAAAAGTACAACCTTCCAAGACTGCACCAGGAAGAAGTAGAAAATATGAAAAAGACAAATCACAAGTAATGAAATTGAAACTGTGATTAAAAATCTCCCAACAAATAAAAGTCCTGGACCAGATGGCTTCACAGGTGAATTCTATCAAACATTTACAGAAAAGCTAAAACCCATTCTTTTCAAACTCTTCCAAAAAAATTGCAGAGGAAGGAACACTCACAAACTCATTGAACGAGGCCACCATCACCCTGTTACCAAAACCAGACAAAGATACTGCAAAAAAAGAAAATTACAGACCAATATCACTGGTGAATATAGATGCAAAAATCCTCAACAAAATACTAGCAAACAGAATCCAACAACACATTAAAAGGATCATACACCATGATGAAGTGGGATTTATTACAGGGATGCAAGGATTCTTCATTATACATAAACCAATCAATGTGATACATGATAGAAACAAACTGAAGAATAAAAACCACATGATCATCTCAATAGATGCAGAAAAAGCTTTGACAAAATTCGAAACTCTTTTATGATAAAAACTCTCCAGAAAGTGGACATAGGGGGAACCTACCTCAACATAATAAAGGCCATATACCACAAACCCACAGCAAACATTATTCTCAATGGTGAAACACTGAAAGCATTTCCTCTAAGATCTGGAAGAAGATAGGGATGTCCACTCTTGCCACTATTATTCAACATAGTTTTGGAAGTCCTAGCCATGGTGATCAAACAAGAAAAAGAAATAAAAGGAATACAAATTGGAAAAGAAAAAGTAAAACTGTCACTGTTTGCAGATGACGTGATACTATACATAGATAATCCTAAAGATACCACCAGAAAATTACTAGAGCTAATTAATGAATTTGGTAAAGTTGCAGGATACAAAATTAATGCACAGAAATCTCTTGCATTCTGATACACTAACAACGAAAGATCAGAAAGAGAAATTAAGGAAACAATCCCATTCACCACTGCAACAGAAGAATAAAATACCTAGGGATAAACCTACCTAAGGAGGTAAAAGACCTGTATTCAGAAAACTATAAGACACTGATGAAAGAAATCAAAGATGACACAAACAGATGGCGAGATATACCATGTTCTTGGATTGGAAGAATCAATATTGTGAAAATGACTATACTACCCAAAGCAACCTACAGATTCAATGCAATCCCTATCAAACTAACAATGGCATCTTTTACAAAACTAGAACAAAAAAATCTTAAAATTTGTATGGAGACACAAAAGACCCTGAATAACGAAAGCAATCCTGAGGGAAAAAAACGGAGCTGGAGGAATCAGACTCCCTGACTTCAGACTATACTACAAAGCTACAGTAATCAAGACAGTATGGTATTGGCACAAAAACAGAAATATAGATCAATGGAACAGGATAGAAAGCCCAGAGATAAACACATGCACCTGTGGTCAACTAATGTATGACAAAGGAGGCAAGGACATACAATGGAGAAAAGACAGTCTCTTCAATAAGTGGTGCTGGGAAAACTGGACAGCTAAATGTAAAAGAATGATATTAGAACACTCCATAACACCATACACTAAAATAAACTCAAAATGAACTAAAGACTTAAATGTAAGACTGGACACTATAAAACTCTTAGAGGAAAACGTAGGAAGAACACTCCTCAACATAAATCAAAGCAAGATCTTTTTGACCCACGTCCTAGTGTAATGGAAATAAAAACAAAAATAAACAAATGGGACCTAATGAAACTTCAAAGCTTTTGCACAGCAAAGGAAAGTATAAACAAGACGAAAAGACAACCCTCAGAATGGGAGAAAATATTTGCAAATGAATCAATAGACAAAAGATTCATCTCCAAAATATATAAACAGTTCATGCAGCTCAATATTAAAAAAACAAACAATCCAATCAAAAAAGTGGACAGAAGACCAAAATAGACATTTCTCCAAAGAATACATACAGGTCGCCAAGCGGAACATGAAAAGATCCTCAACATCACCAATTATTAGAGAAATGCAAATCAAAACTACAATGGGGTATTACCTCACACCAGTCAGAATGGCCATCATCAGAATATCTACAAACAACAAATGCTGGAGAGGGTGTGGACAAAAGGGAACCACTTTGCACTGTTGGTGGGAATGTAAATTGATACAGCCACTATGGAGAATAGTATGGAGGTTCCATAAAAAACTAAAAATAGAGCTACCATATGACCCAGAAATCCCATTACTGGGCCTATACCCTGAGAAAACCATAATTCAAAAAGACACATTCACCCCAGTGTTCACTGCAGCACTATTTACAATAGCCAGGTTATGGAAGCAACCTTAATGCCCTTTGACAGATGAATAGATAAAGAAGATATGGCACGTATATTCAATGAAATATTACTCAGCCATAAAAGGAACAAAATTGGGTCCTTTGTTGAGACATGGATGGTCCTAGAGACTGTCATATGAGTGAAGTAAGTCAGAAAGAGGAAAACATATATCGTGTATTAAGACGTATATGTGAGATCTAGAAAAATGGTACAGATGAACTGGTTTGCAAGGCAGAAATAGAGACAAAGATATAGAGAACAAACGTATGGACACCAAGGGGGGAAGCGGGGGCAGGGGGTGGTAGTGGTGGTGGGATGAACTGGGAGATTGGAATTGACATATATACGCTAATATGTATAAAATAGATAACTAATGAGAACCTGCTGTATCAAAAAATAAAATAAAATTCAAAAAAATAAAACTATACTGAGAACTGCTGCCTATGAATTGAGAAACCTAGATGAATGGAGACAATTGTATTCCAAGGTGGCAAGTGCCAAGTAATGGCACTCAACCATCAAAGAAAAGGTGGGCATCATTATATTACTGGACAGCAAAGTCAAAGCAGTAATCAGAATGGTCTGACTCACAGAGACCTATGGCATTAACTAGATGATCATAGTGTCCTTACGAGTAAAAATATGGGCAGTCTAATAAATTTTTACTTCATCTATATAAGAAAAAGCTTTCTAGGTTAAGTGAACTGAAGTCTAACTTAAATTATAAAAATAGAATCTCAATCCCACAATATGTCTATTCCTGGAATTGTGCCAGTTTACAGACCCAGAACCTGTTGAGTAAAAGAGGGCTGGGTCCCTTTGAGGAAGGATTCTGCTACACTACTCGAAATTTATACAATTAATCTTTATCTCAGCCTTTCTTAAATGGACTACAGTCTTTTTTCAGGGTTACAGGGCATTGGAGGAAAGGAAATAACCATACTTTGGGGTAATTACAGGACACTGGCTCTGAATTGACACTAGTTCCAGGAGACCCAAAATGTCACTGTGGTCCACCGGTCAGAGTTGGGGGATAAGAAGGTCAGAAAAACAATGGAGTTTTAACTCAGGTCCATCTCACAGTGGGTCCTGTGGGTCCTCAAACCCATCCTGTGGTTTTTCCCTCATTTCAGATAGCATGATTAAAATAGACATACTCGACAACTGGCAGAATCCCTATTTTGGTTCAATGACCTGTGGAGTGAAGGCTATTACGGTAGTAAAAACAAAGTGAAAGCTGCTAAAACTGCCTCTACACAGGAAAACAGTAAACCAAAAGCAATAGTGCATTCCTGGGGGGAGTGCAAAGATGAGTGTTATCATCAAAGATTTAAAGGATGCAGGAATGGTGAGTCCCACCACATCCCCATTCAACTCACCTATTTGGCCTGTGCATAAAACAAGTATATCTTGGAGAATGACAGTGAATTATCATAAGCCTAGCCAGGTGGTGACTCCAATTGCGGCTGCTGTACCAGATGTGGCTTTATTGCCTGAGCAAATTAACTCATCCCATGGTACCAGGTATGCAGCTATTGATCTGGAAAATGCTTTCTTTCTCCATATCTGTTAGTAAAAACCACTAGCAGCAGTTTACTTTCAGCTGGCAAAACTAGCAATACACCTTCACTGTCCTACCTCAGGGGTATATCAACTCTTTAGCCCTATGTCATTACTTAGTTTGTAGGAATTTTAATTACCTTTCTCTTCTACAGATATCACACTGTTCCATCACATTAATGATATTATGCTAATTGGACCTATTAAGCAAGAAGTAACAAGTACCCTCACCTTATTGGTAAGACATTTGCACATCAGAAGGTCTGAAATACATCTGACAAAAATTCAGGGGTTCTCTACTTAGTGAGAGTGAAGGATAAGTTGCATCTTGTCCCTCCTACAACCAAAACAAGAGGCACACTGCCTAGTGGTCCTCTCTGAATTTGGAGGGAACACATTTCTCATTTAGGTATGCTACCCAGCTTATTTTCTGAGTGACCCAGAAAGCTACTAGTTTTGAGTAGGGCTCAGAACAAGAATAGGCTCTACAATAGGTCCAGTCTGCTGTTCAGTCTGCAATCCGCTTTGCCACTTGAGCCATATGACTCATCAGATCATGTGTTTGAAGTGGCAGTGGCAGATAGAGATGCTGTTTACAGACTTTGGCGAGCCCCAATAAGTGAATCACAGCACAGACCCTTAGGATTTTGGAGCAAGGCCCTTCCATCCTTTTCAGATAATATACTCTCTTTTTGGGAAATATCTCTTGGCCTGCTACTGGTCCTTAGTAGTGATTGAACGCTTAACCATGAGCCACCAAGTTACCATGTGATTTAAGTTGACTATTATATACTAGATGTTGTCTGACCCAAAAAGCCATAAATTTGGGCATGGACAGCAGCTCTCCATCATCAAATGTTGAATGGTCTATGTGATCAGGCCTGGGCATGCCCTGAAGGCACAAGTAAGTTACATGATGAAGTGACCCAAATGTCCACAGTCCCCGCTCCTGCAACACTACCTACTCTCTCCCAGAATTCAATTATGTCCTTGTGGGGAGTTCCACAGTTCCCTAATTGAGGAAGAGGTAACTTGGACCTGGTTTAGCAATGGCTCTGCATAATATTCCAGCACTGCCCAAAAGTGGACAGCTTCACTATAGTCCCTTTCTGGGATGTCCCTGAAGGAAAGTTGTGAAGGGAAATCCCCCCATTGTGCAGAGCTTCAAGCAGTGCACTTGGTTGATCATTTTGCTTAGAAAGAAAAATGACCCACTGTGTGACTATATATATATATATATATATATATATATGTATATATATATATATATATATATGTATATATATATATATATATATAGTCACATATATATATATGGGCTGTGACAAATGGTTTGGATGGGTGTCAGGGACTTTGAAGGAACACGATTGGAAAATTGGTGACAAAGAAGTCTGGGGAGGAAGTACATGGATAGATCTCTATGTATGAACAAACAAACGTTAAGATATTGTGCTCACCAGAGGATGACCTCAGCAGAACAGAATTTTAATTAAGTAGATGGGATGACCCATTCTATATATATAGGTTAGCATATTTCTCCAGCCACCCTGTCGTTGCTCAATGGGCTTATGAACAAAGTGACCATGGTGGCAGTGATAAAAATTATGCATGGCTCAGGACCATGGACCTCTATTCTCCAGGGTCACTACTGAGTACTCAATCTTCCAGCAGCAGAGACCAACACTGAGTCCCTAGTAAGGCATCATTTCCTGGGGTGATCATCCAACTATTTGGTGGTAGGTTGATTGCATTGGACCACTTCTATTACGGAAACAGCAGTGTTCTCTTCTTACTTATCCTCATTCTTGTTATGGATTTGTCTTCCCTGCACACAATGCTTCTGCCAAAACTACCATCCATGGATTTATAGAATGCCTTATCAACTGCAAAGTATTCCACACAGCATAGCTTCTTATTTAGGAACTCACTTTACAACAAATTTAGTGCAGCAGTGGGCCCATGCTCATGAACTTTACTGGTCTTACCATGTTCCCCACCACCCTGAAGCAGCTGACTTTTAGAATGGTGGAATGGCCTTTTGAAGATGCAGTTACAGTGCTAGCTAGGTGGCAATGTGATGCAGGGCTGGGGTAAAGTTCTCCAGGAGGTTGTATGTGCTCTGAATCAGCACCCAGTATATGGTGCTGTTTTTCCTATAACCAGGAATAATGGGTCCAGGAATCAAGGAGTGGAAATGAGAGTGGCACCACTCACTATTACCCCTAGTGACCCACTAGCAAAATTTTGTGCTTTCTGTCCCTGCAGCCGCAGGCTCTGCTCTTCTAGAGGTCTTGGTTCCAAAGGGAGGACTGGCTGTACCAGCAAATATAACAGTAATTCCATTGAACTGGAAGCTAAGACTACCACCTGGCCATTTTGGACTAATCATGTCTCTGGATTAAAAGGCAAAGAATGAATTTACCATACTGACTGAGGCAATTAATTCTGACTATCAAGGGGAAATTTGACTGCTACTCCACAGTGGAGGTAAAAAAGAATACATGTGAAATACAGGAGATACATTAGGATGTCTCTTGGTACTACCATGCCCTGTGATTAAAGTTAATGGAAAACTACAATAACCCAGTTCAGGCAGGGCTACTAATTGCCCAGACCCTTGAGGAATAAAGATTTGGGTCACCCCACCAGGTAAAGAACCACAAAAAGCTAAGGAGCTTGCTGAGGGCAGAGAGAATATTGAATGGGTAATTGGAAGAAGATACTTATAAATATCAGCTATGACCCTGTGATCACTTACAGAAATGAGGGCTGTATTTGTTATGAGTATTTCATTTTTTATGAGTGTGTGTGTGAAATCTTTGTTTTCTTCTCTGTCTTATCCCCTTATACTTAAGAGTTTTGTGAATTTTTTTTTTTAAAGGCCACAGTGTTTCCGTTTCTGTGAAATGTCCCAAATGGGTAAATCCATAGGAAAGAAAGCAGATTAGTGGTTTTTCTTTTTCTTTATGTTTTAAAAAATTATTTATTTATTTATTTATTTATTTATTTATTTATTTATTTATGGCTGTGTTGGGTCTTCGTTTCTGTGCAAGGGCTTTCTCTAGTTGCAGCAAGTGGGGGCCACTCTTCATCGCAGTGCGCAGGCCTCTCACTATCACGGCCTCTCTTGTTGCGGAGCACAGGCTCCAGACGCGCAGGCTCAGTGATTGTGGCTCACGGGCCTAGTTGCTCCGCAGCATGTGGGATCTTCCCAGACCAGGGCTCGAACCCGTGTCCCCTGCATCGGCAGGCAGATTCTCAACCACTGCGCCACCAGGGAAGCCCAAGCTTTGCGAATTTTATTACATAGTATTTAAGTTACAAGATATCAAGAAGACTGAACATCTCCCAGGGACTTTGTAATAAAAAGCCTTCTCTCAATGAAAACTCCAAGCCTAGATAGCTTCAATGGTAAATTCT
This sequence comes from Balaenoptera physalus, assembly GCF_965194825.1. NCBI lineage: Eukaryota > Metazoa > Chordata > Mammalia > Artiodactyla > Balaenopteridae > Balaenoptera > Balaenoptera physalus. The sequence continues at coordinate 5,510,004 of NC_138885.1, read as the reverse complement.
GTTAAATATTTAAGAAAGAAACAATACCAATCTTACACATATGCTTTCAGATAATAGAAGAGGACATAAAGAAGGGAGCAGCCAGTTATAGTTGCAAGAGGGGAATAAGGAAGACCTTCATATGAGATTCAATACTTGAAGAGTCTTAAAAGATGTGTGCATTTGTTGAGCATTAAGTTTACATTTATTCCCTTTAACTTCCACATCTTTGGCCTATTTCTAAGTAGACCTAGTGAATAAGAAGTAGCAACTATTCTAGACTTATTGGTAAGACATTTGTATATTAAAGAGTGGGAAATAAATCTGACAAAAATTCAGGGGTCCTCCCTCTCAGTGAAATTTCTAGTGGTCCAATGGGTCCGTTTCTATCCTTTTGATCTAACAAAGCACATGTAGCCCAACTATTAAAGGATGAAATGTAAAATATTCAGAAGGAGGCCTTTGTGACACCACTACCACCTGTGGGTTCCAAGCCCTCACTATTTCTGGCTCAGTCATCTGGAAAACTAGCATATGTCAATACCACTCTGGAGACAATGTGGCAGAATGGTTAGAAGTGCTCGTGCTGTGGCATCAGGAAGATGTGGACTGAGATTCTCCTTTATTATTGAGCTTTGTGAGTTTGAGCAAGTTGTTTAAGCATTCAGTGGCACAATTTTTATATTTTCAAAATCAAAAGAATAATAGTACCTACTACTAGAGCTGTTGGAAAGATTAAATGAAATAATGCATATCACAAGGTCTCAGCTTTAAATAAGAGGTTATGCTGCTTTTTTTCTTATTATATAAGATAATAGAAATGAACACAGCTCTCCTAACAAGGCAGGACCAAGAACCGCCCTCCCCTGATCTGATATGTAGTGAAAGTAATGTTGCTAGTAAGGAAATCCAGATTTTATCCAATTTTAGCTATCACAGTACTAATTGATACTGAGTTTTACAAATGCTAAGATTTTTTTTTTTTTTGCTTGCCAGTGATGCTGACTTATGTTTCTTCCCAGTACTTTAATCTGTTTTTTCTTTTCAATTAAGAAATTTAAGGTAATTTATGTCCCTGGCAAAAAAAAAATTGAAATGCATAACAGGAAATTCAGTCAAAATGAAATGCCTTCCTACCCCTAAATCCATTTGCCTGTTCTATTCTCTTACAGTGGCCACTATTACCAATTTCTTAATGTTCTTCCAGAGATAGATACTAGATTCTCTCTCTCTCTCATTCTCTTTTCCTTTTCCTACGTTATTAGTTCCATGATATTAACACTGATACGCATCCTGGTTTCTTTATAAATATAGGCATACATAAAAGTCTACTTTATTCTTTTTATTATCTGCTTGGAATTGTTATAAAAATATTTCATCATTTATTTTTGCTTCCAATCATTTACTACTAAAAATGTTTAAATTAATACTACATATAGTTAATACTTTATATAGTTTTATATATAACTATATATACTATATATAACTATATATAGTTAGTACTATATTATATATATGAATATATATATCTATATATATATCATATCATATATATATATATATATATCTCTTCACATATATTAAAATATCTGTAGATAAATTCTTAGAACCTGAAATTTAGGTTATAAATACTACAATATTTTTCCCAACAGGTTATGCCAATTTTTATTCTCATTAAAAGTGTAAGGAATATTGATTTTCCCACACTCTCATCATTATAGTAAGTAATCAATCTTTTTGAGAATTTTAATGGATGAAAATGGTATCTCAATATAATATTCAATTTTTATTTTCCTACTCAGGAGTGAAGTTGAGCAACTTTTCAAATATTTCTATGCTTCTTCTTCTGTCCACAGTCTCTGTTTTCTCTCATTCTGTTGAAACTTTTCCTAGTTATTTATAAAATTCTTGTACATTAAGGAAATCACTCACCCGTTTTGTTTGTTTTCTTGTTTTTGAAAAAGGCAACACATGAAAAACATTTTTGTCTTTTTTTTTTAGTGATAACATTTAAGTTTTACTCTCTTAGAAAATTTCAATTGTATAATACATTGTTGTTAATTGCAGTCACCATCCTTACACTTTATTCATCTTATAGTTGAAAGTTTGTACCCTTTTACCAAACTCTCCCTATTTCACCTACCCCTTAGCAACGGCCACCACTTTTCTACTCTCTGATTCTATGACTTGACTTTTTTTTTTTTTTTTTAAGATTTCACATATAAGTGATACCATGCAGTATTTCAGTATTTGTCTTTCTCTGTCAGGCTTATTTACTTATCATAATGTTCTCAAGGTCCATCCATGTTGTCAAAAATAGCAGGATTTCCTTCTTTCTCATGACTGAATATTATTCCATTGAATATGTATATGCATATACATATATGTATGTGTATGTGTGTGTGTGTGTGTGTATATATATATATATATATATATATATATATATATATATATCTCACATCTTTTTTTATCTATTCATCCATTGATGAACACTTTGGTTGTTTCCATATCTTGGCTATTGTGAATATAAATAAAAATATTACCTATGTTTAATAGTCTCTTTGCCCGTTCATCTGCTGATGAACACTAAGGTTGTTTCCATGTCTTGGCCATTGTGAATAATGCTTCAAGGATGGTATCAACATTTGCAAATCAATCAATGTGATACACCACATTTACAAGATAAAGGACAAAAGTCACATGATCATCTCAATAGATACAGAAAAAGCATTTGACAAAAGTCAACATCCATTCATAATTTAAAATTCTCACCTGAGCGGGTATAGAGGGAACATATCTCAAAATATAAAGGCCACTTATGACAAACCCACTGCTAACATCATACTCAGTGGTGAAAAGACAAAAGCCTTTCCTCTAAATTTAGGAAGAAGACGAGAATTCCCACTCTCATCACTTCTATTTAACATAGTATTGGAAGTCCTAGCCACAGAAATCAGAAAAGAAAAAAAATTAAAGTCTTTCATATTGAAAGGGCAGAAGTAAAACCATCACTATTTACAAATAACATAATACTTTATACAGAAAGCCCTAAAATCTCCACCAAAAAACTTTTAGAACTAAAATATTATTTCAGCAAAGTGGCAAGATACAAGATTAATATACAGAAATCTGTTGTTCTCCTATGCACTAATAATGAACTGTCAGTAAGAGAAAGCAAAAAAAAAATCCATTTAAAATCATATTTAAAAGAATAAAATACCTAGTAATAAATTTAAAGAGGTGAAAGACCTACACACTGAAAACTATAAAACATTAATAAAGGAAATTGAAAATGATACAAAGAAGTGGAAAGAAATCCCATGCTTTTGGATTGGAAATTATTAATATTGTTAAAATGGCCATACTGCCCAAAGCATTCTACAGGTTAATGTAATCCCTTTCAAAATACCCAGAATGTTTTTCATAGAATTAGTACAAATAATCCTAAAATTCATATGAAACCACAAAAGACCCTGAATTGCCAAATCAATCTTGAGAAAAAAAGAGCAAAGCAGGTGGTATAACCCTCCAGGATTTCAGACTATACTACAAAGCTACAGTAATCAAAACAGCATGCTATGGGCACAAAAAAAGACACATAGATCAATGGGACAGAAGAGAGAGCTCAGAAATAAATCCACTCACTTTTGGTCAATTAGTTTATGATAAAAGAGGCAAGACTATACAAAGGAGAAAAGACAATCTCTTCAACAAGTGGAGCTGGGAAAACTGGAGAGATATATGTAAAACAATAAGAGGAGAACATTTTCTCACACTGTATACAGAAGTAAACTCAAAATAATTTAAAACCTAAATATAAGACCTGAAACCATAAAACTCATAAAAGGGAACATAAGCAGAACATTCTTTGGCATAAATCATAGAAATATTTTTTGAATCTGTCTCCTAAGGCAGAAACATAAAATAAAAGCAAAAATAAACAAATTGGACCTAGTTGATCTTAAAAGCTTTTGCACAGACAAAAAAACCATCAATAAAATAGAAAGGCAACCTATGGAATGGGAGAAAATATTTGCTAATGATATGACCAGTAAGAGGTTAATATCCAAAGTATAAAAACAACTCATACTCAATATCAAAAAACAAACAACCCAGTCAAAAAACGGGCAGAAGATCTGAAAAGACATTTTTCCATAGAAGACATACAGATGGCTAACAAGCACATGAAAAGTTTCTCAACATCTCTAATTATTAGAGAAATGAAAATCAAAACCAAAATGAGATATCACCTCACGCCTGTCAAAATTGCTATGATCAAACAGAACACAAATAGCAAATGTTAGAGAGGATGTGGAGAAAAGGGAACCTTTGTGCATGGCTGGTGGGAATGTAAATTGGTGCAGCCACTATGGAGAACAGTATGAAGGTTCCTCAAAAAGCTAAAAAGAGAACAACCATATGATCCAGCAATTCCAATCCTGGGTACATATTCAGAATAAATGAAAACACTAATTTGAAAAGACACATGCACTCCAATGTTTGTTGCAGCACTATTTATAATAGTCAAGATATGGAAGCAACCTAATTGTCCATCAGTAGATGAACTGATAAAGAATATGTGGTATGTATATATATGCAATGGAATACTACTCAGCCATAAAAAACAATGAAATTCTGTCATTTTCAGCAACATAGATAGACCTAGAGAATATTATTCTTAAAGAAATATCAGACAGAGAAAGACAAATGGTGTATATCACTTATATGTGGAATATAAAAATAATACAAATGAATGCATATAGCAAAGCTGATACAGGCTCACAGATATAGAAAACCAACTAATTAGTGGTTACCAGTGAAGAGAGGGAAGTAGAAAGGGGCAAGTTAAGGTTATGGGTTAAGAGATATATAACTACTATGTATAAAAAGAATAAGCAAAAGTATATACTGTATATTACAGGGAATTATCACCATACCTTATATAATGTTTTTATGAAATATAATCCATAAAAATACTGAATCACTATGCTGTACACTAAAACTAAAATAACATTGTAAATCAATTACAGTTCAATAAAAAACGTGAATGAATTTTTTTAAAGACATAAAAACAAATTGGAAAGGAAGAAGTAAAATTGTCTCTTTTTGCAGATGACATAATCTTATATATTGAAAACACTAAAAAATGGTTAGAAGAAATAAGTAAATTCAGTAAAGTTTCAAGACGACAAATCAATGTTAAAAATTCAGTTGCTGAGTAATATTCCATTGTATATATGTGCCACATCTTCTTTATCCATTCATCCGATGATGGACACTTAGGTTGCTTCCATGTCCTGGCTATTGTAAATAGAGCTGCAATGAACATTTTGGTACATGACTCTTTTTAAATTATGGTTTTCTCAGGGTATATGCCCAGTAGTGGGATTGCTGGGTCATATGGTAGTTCTATTTGTAGTTTTTTAAGGAACCTCAATACTGTTCTCCATAGTGGCTGTATCAATCTACATTCCCACTAACAGTGCAAGAGTGTTCCCTTTTCTCCACACCCTCTCCAGCATTTATTGTTTCTAGATTTTTTGATGATGGCCATTCTGACCACTGTGAGATGATATCTCATTGTAGTTTTGATTTGCATTTCTCTAATGATTAATCATGTTGAGCATTCTTTCATGTGTCTGTTGGCAATCTGTATATGGGGAGGGGGAGGGGTAAGATGTGACAGAGTGAGAGAGTGGCATGGACATATATACACTACCAAAAGTAAAATAGATAGCTAGTGGGAAGCAGCCGCATAGCACAGGGAGATCAGCTCGGTGCTTTGTGACCACCTAGAGGGGTGGGATAGGGAGGGTGGGAGGGAGGGAGATGCAAGAGGGAAGAGATATGGGAACATATGTATATGTATAACTGATTCACTTTGTTATAAAGCAGAAACTAACACACCACTGTAAAGCAATTATACTCCAATAAAGATGTTAAAAAAAAATTCAATTGCACTTTTATACACTAACAATGGACTATTTAAAAAAGAAATAAAACAATTCCATTTGCTATTGCATCAAAAAGTAAAAGGAGTTAAAAATGAATTTATCAAAGGATGTTAAAGATCTGCAAACTGAAAATTTTAGGCCAACCCACAGGAAAAGCATTAAGAAAATAACTCAAAAAATAGCAAAAAAAAAAAAAAAGTTTCACTGTAGAATATCTAAGTAACAAAAATTGATTAAATGAAGAAAGAAAAACATATGACATAATAAAACAATGTCAAAATGGCTATTCACCTCATTTACATTATCAGTATTAACTACAAATGCATATGGTTAGACATACCAATAAAAAGACAAAATGAATTAAAACCATGACCCAACTATATATCTATAAGAGACATATATTAGTTTCAAAGACACAAATAGAAAGTTAAAGAATGGAAAATATTATGCCATGCAACCACAAGACAGATGGAATGGCTAATACAATATAAGGCAGAATGCACTTTATACAAAAATTGTTACTAGAGACAAAGTAGGACATCTTCCAATGATAAAAATGTAAATTCACTAAGAATACATAACAATTATAAACATATAGTTACCTAGAAACAGAGCCTCAAAACCCATGAAATTAAGATAGATAGACTTTAAGGGATAAATATACAATTCAGCAACAATAGTTGGAAATATTAACACCCCCACTTTCAATACAGAACTATACAGAAGATCACCAAGGAAATAAAGAATTTAACAACACATTACACCAACAAGACCTAATATATATCTATAGAACCCACCCAACAATAGCAGAATACACATTCTTCTCAACTGCATATGAAATATTCTCAGGATATATCATATTGTTAGGACATAAAAAAAGTTCCCGTTAGTTTATAAGAATTGAAAGAATATGAAATATGACCTCTGACCACAGTGGAATGAAATTAGAAATCAATAAAAGAAGGACATTTGTGAAAAGCACAAATTTGTGAAAATTAAACAACACTCTCTTAAATAACTAATGAACCAAAAAAGAAAGTACTAGGGAAATTAGAAAATACTTTGAAATGGATGAAAACAAAAATACAACATACCAAATAGTATGAGAGGCAAATATATCAGTGTTAAAGTTAAATTTTCAGTCACAAATGCCTATGTAAAAGATGTCAATCAATAATCTAAAATACCACCTTAATAAATTAGAATAAGAAGCACAAACAGAAACACAAACAAAACAAGCAGAATGAGGAAAATTAAAAATAATGTCTAATAAATATTATAGTGGAGATGAATAAAATAGAGAATATAAAAACAGTAGAGAAAATCTATGAATGCAAACGTTATTTATTTGGAAAGATCAGCCAAGTTTACAAAACTTTAAATAGAATGACCAAGAACACCTAGAAGACACAAGTTACTAATATCAAAAAAGAAAGAGACTATAATACTATCAACCTTATAAGAATAAAAAAGGAATTATGAGGGAATATTATAAAGACCCACATGTTAAAAAATTAAACAACTTAGGCAAAATAGACAAACTCCAAGAAAGAAATAAACTTCTACAACTAACTCAAGAAGAGGTCTTCCCCCAAAATGGTGGAATAGAATGACCCTGAACTCACCTCTTCCCATGCACACACTAGAATTACAACTTACAAGGCAACTATCTATGAGAGCAACATGAAGAGCATCAAAAGATATTATCCACAACTACAGATATAAAGTAGTCACAATGAGATGCAGAATAATCAGGATCCATAACCCTGGGTCAGCAACCCCCAAAGAGGGTATATCTTACAACTGCAGATGTCTACCCCAAGAGGCAAGGGATCTGAGCCTCACATCAGATTCCCCAGCTTGGGGCTCCTGCACTGGGAAGACAAGCCCCCAGAATGTTCAGTTTTGAAAACCAGCAGGGCTTACATTTGGAAGAGCTGGATGGATAAAGGAAACAGACTCTGCTCTTAGAGGGGGCACACACACAAAAAAATCTCATATGTTCAAAGTTCCAGTGCAAAGACAGTAGTTTGAAAGGACCCTGGGTTTGACCTAATTGCTAATCTTGGAGAGCCTCCAGGAAAGGCAGGAGGCAACTGGGACTCCTTCTAGGAACAGAGAAGCAGGCGACAGCTATTTTGGGGACCTTGTTCAATCACAAGATCACCAGCACTTGCAAGCAACATTTTGGAAACATCGCTCTAGCTTATTATAGCAGGGGCTTACTCCACCCAACGGTGGCCCTCAGTGACCACACCCCACTGGCCATGAAGCCTGCCATGAGGAAAGCCAGCCCTGCCCACCAGCTGGGCCCACACCAGCTGCATATCACCAGGCTGCACCAACAGCTGCACAAGGTGCTTGCCCCAGGTACCAGTGGGCCTGCAGCAGCTGCATGCCACAAAGCTGCACAGCCAGTCACACTTGAAGCCTACCCTTCAAACAGTGGACTGGCAGTCAACACAAGAGGCAGGGCCTCACAGTGACCTGGGCCTGGAGTGAGCAATACCTACCAGTGTACTCACAGTAGTCAGCTCTGCTACAAGAGAAGGGTGCACACAGCCTACATATGGGACACCCTAGAGCATATAGCTGTGACCAGTGGAGAGTGTGTTTTTGGGCCCCATCTGATGTCACCTATAAAGCCACTTCTCCAAGATCAGGGGACATAACTCATCTACTTAATATATAGAAAAAAACACACAGAATTAGGCAAAACGAGGAGTCAGAGGAACCTGTTCCAAATAAAGGAACAAGACAATACTTCAGGAAAAAGACCTAAACAAAGTGGAGATAAGAAATCTACCAGGTAAAGAGTTCAAGGCAATGATCATAAAGATGCTCACCTAATGCTAGAGAAAACTAGATTAACAGAGTCAGAATTTCAACAAAGAGTTTGAAAATACAAAGAGAACCAAACAGAGATGAAGATACAATAACTAAAATAAAAAATACAGTAGAAGGAATCAATAGTAAATTAGATGATACAGAGAAACAGATCAGCAAACTGGAAAGCAGAGAGTGGAAATTGCTTCAGCTGAACAGAAAAAAGAAGAAAAAATATTTTTAATAAGGATAGTTTAAGACAGCTGTAGGACAACATCAAGTGTACTATGATTCATATTATAGGGTTCCCAGAAGAAGAGAGAGAGAAAAAGGCAGAGAACATGTTTGAAGAAATAATAACTGAAAATTTCCCTAACCTGGGAAAGGAAAACATACATCCAGATCCAGGAAGCACAGAGAGTCCCAGACAAGATCAACACAAAGCAGTTCTCACCAAGACACATTATAATAAAAAAAAAGGCAAAAATTAAAATAAAGAGAGAATCTTAAAAACCGCAAGAGAAAAGCACTAGTTACATACAAAGGAATGCCCATAAGACTGTCAGCTGACTTTTCAACACACTTTGCAGGCCAGAAGGGAGTGGCACAATATATTCAAAATACTGAAAGGAAAAAACTACAACCAAGAATATTATACTGGGCCAGGTTATCATTCAGAATTGGGGAGATAAACAGTTTTACAAACAAACAAAAGCAACAAGTGTTCAGTACCACTAATCTGGCTTTACAAGAAATGCTAAAAGGACATCTCTAAGCTGAAAAGAAAATGCCACAAGAAGAAATAAGAAAATTATGAAAGGAAAAAATCTCATTGGTAAAGGCAAATATACCATGAAAGTAGTAGATCAACCACTAATAAAGCTAGTAGGAATATTAAAAGACAAAAGCAGTAAAAATCATCTATATTCATAATAAATACTTAAGGCATACACAAAATAAAGAGATGCAAAATATGACAATAAAATACACAGGACAGGGAGTAATAATGGACAGTTTTTAGACCTTAATAGATCATCAATAACAAACCAAAAACCTATAATAGATACACACACAAAAAAGGAAAAGGACCAAAACATAATATAAAAAATGGTCCTTAAATCATAAGGGAAGAGAGCATTACAAGAAAGAAACACAGAAGAACAAACAAAAACAGCTATAAAACAGTTAATGAAATGGCAATAAGTACATAACTCTCAATCATTACTTTAAAGGTAAATGGGCTAACTGCTCCAATCAAAAGACATAGAGTGGTTGAATGGATAAAAGAAAATAAAGAAAGAGCCTTATATATGCTGCCTACAAGAGACTCACTTCTGATCTAAAGACACACAGAGACTGAAAGTGAATGGATGGAAAAAGATATACCATGCAAATGGAAATGAAAAGAAAGCCAGGGTAGCAATGTTTACATCACACAAGTAGACTTTAAAACAAAGATTGTAACAAGTGACAAAGAAGGATATTACAAAATAATAAAGGGATCAATTCAACAAGAATTTAAGATAGAACAATGTAAATATATATGTACCCAACATGGGAGCAGCTAAATACATAAAGTAAATATTAACAGACATAAAGAGAAAATTGGGGGACTTAAAGTAGGGGACTTTAACATACCACTTACCACCATGGACAGATCAGCCAGACAGAAAATCAATAAGTAAACACTGGCCTTAAACAGCACATTAGATAAGGTAAACTTAACAGATATATAGAGAACATTCCAACCCAAAACAGCAGAAGACATTCTTTTCAAGTGCACATAAACATTCTCCAGGAGAGATCACATGCAATGCCATAAAACAAGCCTCAATAAATTTAAGAAGATTGAAATCATATCAAGCATCATTTCTGACCACAGTGCTATGAGATGAGAAATCAACTACAAGAAGAAAAACAAAAATTGCCAAAAACAAAAACACTTGGAAGATAAACCTATGCTACCAAACAACCATTGAGGAAATTAAAAAGGAAATTTTTAAAAAACTGGTGACAGGGTTTCCCTGGTGGTGCAGTGGTTGAGAATCTGCCTGCCAATGCAGGGGACATGGGTTCGAGCCCTGGTCTGGGAAGATCCCACATGTCATGGAGCAACTAGGTCCGTGAGCCACAGCTACTGAGCCTGCGCGTCTGGAGCTTGTGCTCCGCAACAAGAGAGGCCACGATAGTGAGAGGCCCGCGCACCGCGATGAAGAGTGGACCCCGCTTGCCGCAACTAGAGAAAGCCCTTGCACAGAAACGAAGACCCAACACAGCCAAAAATAAATAAATAAATAAATAAATAATAAAAATAAAGGAATTCCTTTAAAAAAAAAAAACTGGTGACAAATGAAAAGAAATACAATGAACCAAAATCTTGGTATGAAGTAAAAACAGTTCTAAGAGGGAAGTTTATAGTGATACAAGCCTAACTCAGGAAACAAGAAAAATCTTAAAGAGACAATCTAACATTACATCTAAAGGAGCTTGAAAAACAAGAACAAACAAATTCCGAAGTTAGTATAAAGAAGGAAATAATAAATATCAGGGAAAAAATAAATAAAATAGAGATTAAAAAACAATTAAAAAGTTAATGAAACTAAGAACTTGTTTTTTGAAATGATAAACAAAATTTATAAGTCTTTAGCCAGACTCATTAAAAAAAAAGAAGCCAAATAATTAAAATCAGAAATGAAAGAGGAAAAGTTACAACTGATACCCTAGATATACAAAGGATAATAAGAGAGTACTGCTAACAATTACACACCAATAAAATAAACAACCTAACAGAAATGGATAAATTTCTAGAAACATAAATCTCCTAAGACTAAATTAGAAAGAAATAGAAAATATGAACGGATCAATTACCAGTAACAAAATTAAATCTGTAGGGGAAAAAAAAAAAAACTCCCAACAGATGTCCAGGGCCAGTCAGCTCCATAGGTGAATTTTACAAAATATTTAAGGAAGAGTTAACACCTATCTTTCTCAAACTATTTCAAAAAATTGCAGAGGAATCAACACTTCCAAATTCATTCTATGAGGCCAGCAAAACCTTGATACCAAAACCAGACAAAGACATCACAAAAATGAAAATGACAGGCCAATATCACTGATGAACATACATGCTAAAACCTCAACAAAATATTAGCAAACTGAGTTCAACAGTGCATTAAAAGGATCATTAACATGATCAAGTGAGATTTATTCCAGGGATGCAAGGGTGGTTGAATATCCACAAATCAATCAGTGACATAGCCCAAATTAACAAATTGAAGAATAAAAATCATAGGATCATCTCTATAGTTACAAAAAAGCATTTGACAAAATTCAACATACATTTATGATTAAAACTCAGCTGGGTGTACTGCAATATAATAAAGGTCATATATGACAAACCCACAGCCAGATCATATTTATTCGGAAAAGCTCAAACTATTTTCCCTAAGATCAGGAACAAGGCAAGGATGTTCACTCTTGCCCTTTTATTCACCATAGTATTGGAAGTCATAGCCACAACAATTAGAAAAGAAAAAGAAATTAAAGGAATCCAAATTGGAAAGGAAGAAATAAAACTGTCACTATTTTGAGATAACATGACACTATTTATAGAAAACCCTAAAGACGTCACCAAAAAACTATTAGAACAAATAAATGAATTCAGTAAAGTTGCAGGATACATAATTAATATACAGAAACCTGTTGTGTTCCTATGCACTAATAAAAATCTATCAGAAAGAGAAATTAAGAAAACAATCACATTTATAGTTGCATCAAAAAAAATTAAAATACCTAGGTATAAATGTAACCAAGGAAGTAACCTGTACTCTGAAAACTATAAGATATTGATGAATGAAATTGAAGACCACATAAACAAATAGAAAGATATTCCATGCTCATGGATTGTAAAAATTAAAATTGTTAAAATGACCATAGTACAATCTCCAGACTCAATGAACTTCCTATCAAAATACAATGGCTTTTTCCACAAAACTAGAAAAATAGTTCTAAAATTTGTATGGAACTACAAAAGACCCCAAGGAACCAAAGCAATCTTGAGAAAGAAGAACAAAGCTGACTGTATTTGCATTATTTCAAACTATACTACCATGCTACAGTAATCAAAAGAGTATGGTATAGGCACTGAAACAGACACACAGAGCAATGGAACAGAATAGAGAATCCAGAAATACGGTCAATTAATCTAGAACAGAGGAGGCAAAAATATGCTATGGGTAAAAGATAGCCTCTTCAATAAATGGTGTTGGGAAAACTGGGTAGCTACAAGCAAAAGAATCAAACTGAACTACTTTCCCAAATCACATACAAAAATGAACTCAAAATAGATAAAATACTTTAATGTAAGACCTGAAACCATAAGAATCCTAGAAGAAAATATAGGCAGTACACTCTTTGATATTGGTCTTAGCAATATTTTTTGGATATGTCTCTGCAGCAAGGGAAACAAAAGCAAAAATAAAAAAATTGGACTATAACAAAACAAGCTTTTGCACATAGAAGTAACCATTGACAAAATGAAAAAGGAATCTACTGAATGGGAGAAGATATTTGCAAATGGTATATGCAGTAAGGGGTTAACAAAGAACTCATACAACTCAACATGAATAAAAAAAACAACTGGATTAAAAATAGACAGAGAACCTGTATAGACATTTTTCCAAAGAAGACATAAAGATGGCCAACAGACACATAAAAAGATGCTCAGCATCACTAATTATCAGGGTAATGAAAATCAAAACAACAATGAGATATGACCTCATACTTGTCAGAATGGCAATTATGAAAAAGACATCGAATAACCAGTGTTGGTGAGGATGTGGAGAAGAAGGAACACTCACACATTGTTGGTGGCAGTGTAAATTGGTGTACCTACAGTATTGAGTTTCCTCAAAAATTTAAAAATAGAACTATCATATAATTCAGCAGTTTCATTTCAGGTATTTACTTGAAGAAAGAAAAAACACTAATTCAAAAAGTTATATGCACCCCTATATTCACTGCAGCATTATTTACAATAGCCAGGACATAGAATTACCCTAAGTAGGATATTTATACAATGGAATATTACTCAGGCATTAAAAATGAAATCTTGCCATTTGCAACAACATTAATGTATTAGAGTGTAACATGCTAAGTGAAATAAGATAGAGAAACACAAACACCTTATGATCCCACTTATATGAGGAATCTAAAAAACAATGCAACAAAACAAAATGAAAACAGACTCATAGATACAGAGAACAAACAGGTAATTGCCAGAGGGAAGGGGTTTTATGAAGTTGCACATAATAGATGAAGGGGATTAAGAGGTACAAAACTTCCAGTTATAAAATAAATAAGCCATAGGAATGTAACATACAGCATAAGGAATATGGTTAATAGTATTGTAGTAAATTTGTATGGGGACAAATGTTACTAGCCCTATCATGGTGATCCTTTCATAATGTATATAAATGTCAAAATCCCTAGGTAGTACACCTGAAACTAATATAATATTGTACATCAACTATATTTCAATTTTTAAAAAACTAACTCAAGAATAAATAGAAAATCTGAATAGAATTACAAGCAAAGAAATAGAATTAATAATTTTAAAACATCCTACAAAGGAAAGCCCAGGCCCAGATGGACTTTGTTAGTGAATTCTATCAAGTACTCAAAGAAGAGTATTAATACCAATTATTAATACCAATAATTAATACTGATCATTCACAAGCTCTTCCAAAAAAAAATAGAATAGGAAGGAATATTTCCCAGCTCATTTTATGAGGCCAATATATATTGATAGCAAAACCAAATAAATTACCAGAACAAAAAATAGATCCAAAAAAATGTTTTTTTCAACTAAACACTTATAAACTGAATCCAGTAATACACACAAAGGTTTATAAACCTGAACAAGTATAATTTTTGTCAGGAATGCAAGGTTGTTTTAACATTTAGAAAACAATCAGTGATATATATTAAAATATGCATTTAATAATACTTATATATTAAAAACTATAAGAGATAACAAAAATAAAAGAGTTTAGCACAGTGACATGAGCAAAATGGTGGTCTAGGAACCACTAAGTTCTTGTTTCCACACATAAACATCAGAAAAAATAACCAGGGGGGGCCTCGGGAAGATGGCGGAAGAGTAAGACACGGAGATCACCTTCCTTCCCACAGATACAGTAGAAATACATCTACACGTGGAACTGCTCCTACAGAACACCCACTGAACGCTGGCAGAAAACGTCTGACCTCCAAAAAGGCAAGAAACTCCCCCCGTACTTGGGTAGGGCAAAAGAAAAAAGAAATAACAGAGACAAAAGAATAGGGACGGCACCTGCACCAGTGGGAGGGAGCCGTGAAGGAGGAAAGATTTCCACGCACTAGGAAGCCCCTTCGCGGGCAGAGACTGCGGGTGGCAGAGGGGGGAAGCTTCGGAGCCACGGAGGAGAGCGCAGCCACAGGGGTGCGGAGGGCAAAGCGGAGAGGTTCCCGCAAGGAGGAGCGGTGCCGACCAGCACTCTCCAGCCCGAGAGGCTTGTCTGCTCACCCGCTGGGGCGGGCGGGGCTGGGAGCTGAGGCTCGGGCTTCGGTCGGATCGCAGGGAGAGGACTGGGGTTGGCGGTGTGAAAACAGCCTGAAGGGGTTAGTGCACCACAGCTAGCCGAGACGGAGTCCGGGAAAAAGTCTGCAGCTGCCGAAGAGGCAAGAGACTTTTTCTTCCCTCTTTGTTTCCTGGTGCGCGAGGAGAGGGGATTCAGAGCGCCGCCTAAACGAACTTCAGAGACGGGCACGAGCCGCAGCTACCAGCGCGGATCCCACAGCAACAGGGGCGCAGAGGGAAAAACGGAGAGATTCCTGCACAGAGGATCGGCGCCGAGCAGCACTCAGCAACCCGAGAGGCTTGTCTGCTCCCCCGCCGGGGCGGGCGGGGCTGGGAGCTGAGGCTCGGCTTCGGTGGGATCGCAGGGAGAGGACTGAGGCTGGCGGCGTGAACACAGCCTGAAGGGATTAGCACACAACAGCTGGCTGGGAGGGAGACAGGGAAAAAGTCTGCAGCTGCCGAAGAGGCAAGAGACTTTTTCTTGCCTCTTTCTTTCGCGGCGCGCAAGGAGAGGGGATTCAGAGCGCCGCCTAAATGAACTCCAGAGAAGGGCGCGAGCCGCGGCGATCAGCGCAGACCCCACAGCAACAGGGGCGCAGAGGAAAAAACGGAGAGACTCCTGCACAGAGGCTCGGCGCCGAGCAGCACTCACCAGCCCGAGAGGCTTGTCTGCTCACCCGCAGACACGGACCCCAGAGACGGGCGTGAGACGCTGGGGCTGCTGCTGCCGCCTCCAAAAAGCCTGTGTGTGAGCACAGGTCACTCTCCACATCGCCCCTCCCGGGAGCCTGTGCAGCCCGCCACTGCCAGGGTCCCGTGATCCGGGGACAACTTCCCCGGGAGAACGCACTGCCCGCCTCAGGCTGGTGCAACGTCACGCCGGCCTCGGCCGCCGCAGGCTCACCCCGCCTCCTCTGTACACCTCCCTCCCCACGGCCTGAGTGAGCCAGAGCCCCCGAAGCAGCTGCTCCTTTAACCCCATCCTGTCTGGGCGGGGAATAGATGCCCTCAGGCGACCTACATGCAGAGGCGGGACCAAATCCAAAGTTGAACCCCAGGAGCTGTGCGAACAGGGAAGATAAGGGGAAATCTCTCCAAGCAGCCTTAGAAGCAGCGGATTAAAACTCCACAAACAACTTGATGTGCCTGCATCTGTTGAATACCTGAATAGACAACGAATCATCCCAAATTCAGGAGGTGGACTTTGGGAGCAGGATATATTAATTTTTCCCCTTTTCCTTTTATTTGTGGGTGTATATGTATATGCTTCTGGGTGCGATTTTGTCTGTATAGCTTTGCTTTACAATAGCTTTATTTTACTTCACTATATTATAGCCTCTTTCTTTCTTTCTTTCTTTCTATTTTTTCTCCCTTTTACTCTGAGCCGTGTGGACGAAAGGCTCTTGGTGCTCCAACCAGGCATCAGGGCCGTACCTCTGAGGTGGGAGAGCCAACTTCAGGACACTGGTCCACAAGAGACCTCCCAGCTCCACGTAATACCAAATGGCAAAAATCTCTCAGAGATCTCCATCTCAACATCAAGACCCAGCTTCACTCAACGACCAGCAAGCTACAGTGCTGGACACCCTATGCCAAACAACTAGCAAGACAGGAACACAGCCCCATCCATTAGCAGAGAGGCTGCCTAAAATCATAATAAGACCACAGACACCCCAAAATACACCACCAGACGTGGACGTGCCCACCAGAAAGACAAGATCCAACCTCATCCACCAGAGCTCAGGCACTAGTTCCCTCCACCAGGAAGCCTACACAACCCACTGAACCAACCTTAGCCACTGGGGACAGATACCAAAAACAACAGGAACTACGAACCTGCAGCCTGTGAAAAGGAGACCCCAAACACAGTAAGATAAGCAAAATGAGACGACAGAAAAACACACAGCAGATGAAGGAGTAGGGTCAGAACATACCAGACTTAACAAATGAAGAGGAAATAGGTAGTCTACCTGAAAAAGAATTCAGAATAATGATAGTAAGGATGATCCAAAATCTTGGAAATAGAATAGACAAAATGCAAGAAACATTTAACAAGGACGTAGAAGAACTAAAGAGGAACCAAGCAATGATGAAAACCACAATAAATGAAATTAAAAATACTCTAGATGGGATCAATAGCAGAATAACTGAGGCAGAAGAAAGGATAAGTGACCTGGAAGATAAAATGGTGGAAATAACTACTGCAGAGCAGGATAAAGAAAAAAGAATGAAAAGAACTGAGGACAGTCTCAGAGACCTCTGGGACAACATTAAACGCACCAACATTCGAATTATAGGGGTCCCAGAAGAAGAAGAGTAAAAGAAAGGGACTGAGAAGATATTTGAAGAGATTATAGTTGAAAACTTCCCTAATATGGGAAAGGAAATAGTTAATCAAGTCCTGGAAGCACAGAGAGTCCCATACAGGATAAACCCAAGGAGAAACACACCAAGACATATATTAATCAAACTGTCAAAAATTAAATGTAAGGAAAACATATTAAAGGCAGCAAGGGAAAAAAAACATATAACACACAAGGGAATCCCCATAAGGTTAACATCTGATTTTTCAGCAGAAACTCTGCAAGCCAGAAGGGAGTGGCAGGATATACTTAAAGTGATGAAGGAGAAAAACCTACAACCAAGATTACACTACCCAGCAAAGATCTCATTCAGATTCGATGGAGAAATTAAAACCTTTACAGACAAGCAAAAGCTGAGAGAGTTCAGCACCACCAAACCAGCTTTACAACAAATGCTAAAGGAACTTCTCTAGGCAAGAAACACAAGAGAAGGAAAACACCTACAATAACAAACCCAAAACATTTAAGAAAATGGGAATAGGAACATACATATCGATAATTACCTTGAATGTAAATGGATTAAATGCTCTCACCAAAAGACACAGGCTGGCTGAATGGATACAAAAACAAGACCCATATATATGCTGTCTACAAGAGACCCACTTCAGACCTAGAGACACATATAGACTGAAAGTGAGGGGATGGAAAAAGATATTCCATGCAAATGGAAATCAAAAGAAAGCTGGAGTAGCAATTCTCATATCAGACAAAATAGACTTTAAAATAAAGACTATTACAAGAGACAAAGAAGGACACTATATAATGATCAAGGGATCGATCCAAGAGGAAGGTTTAACAATTGTAAATATTTATGCACCCAACATAGGAGCACCTCAATACATAAGGCAAATACTAACAGCCATAAAAGGGGAAATCGACAGCAACACAATCATAGTAGGGGACTTTAACACCCCACTTTCGCCAATGGACAGATCATCTAAAATGAAAATAGATAAGGAAACACAAGCTTTAAATGATACATTAAACAAGATGGACTTAATTGATATTTATAGGACATTCCATCCAAAAACAACAGAATACACATTTTTCTCAAGTGCTCATGGAACATTCTCCAGGATAGATCATATCTTGGGTCACAAATCAAGCCTTGGTAAATTTAAGAAAATTGAAATCGTATCAAGTATCTTTTCCGACCACAACGCTATGAGACTAGATATCAATTACAGGAAAAGATCTGTAAAAAATACAAAAACATGGAGGCTACACAATACATTACTTAATAACGAAGTGATCACTGAAGAAATCAAAGGGGAAATCAAAAAATACCTAGAAACAAATGACAATGGAGATACGACGACCCAAAACCTATGGGACGCAGCAAAAGCAGTGCTAAGAGGGAAGTTTATAGCAATACAAGCCTACCTCAAGAAACAGGAAACATCTCGAATAAACAACCTAACCTTGCACCTAAAGCAATTAGAGAAAGAAGAACAAAAAAACCCCAAAGCCAGCAGAAGGAAAGAAATTATAAAGATCAAGTCAGAAATAAATGAAAAAGAAATGAAGGAAACAATAGCAAAAATCAATGAAACTAAAAGCTGGTTCTTTGAGAAGATAAACAAAATTGATAAACCATTAGCCAGACTCATCAAGAGAAAAAGGGAGAAGACTCAGATCAATAGAATTAGAAATGAAAAAGGAGAAGTAACCACTGACACTGCAGAAATACAAAAGATCATGAGAGATTACTACAAGCCACTCTATGCCAATAAAATGGACAACCTGGAAGAAATGGACAGATTCTTAGAAATGCACAACCTGCCGAGACTGAACCAGGAAGAAATAGAAAATATGAACAGACCAATCACAAGCACTGAAATTGAAACTGTGATTAAAAACCTTCCAACAAACAAAAGCCCAGGACCAGATGGCTTCACAGGTGAATTCTATCAAACATTTAGAGAAGAGCTAACACCTATCCTTCTCAAACTCTTCCAAAATATTGCAGAGGGAGGAACACTCCCAAACTCATTCTACGAGGCCACCATCACCCTGATACCAAAAGCAGACAAAGATGTCACAAAGAAAGAAAACTACAGGCCAATATCACTGATGAACATAGATGCAAAAATCCTCAACAAAATACTAGCAACCAGAATCCAACAGCACATTAAAAGGATCATACACCATGATCAAGTGGGGTTTATCCCAGGAATGCAAGGATTCTTCAATATATGCAAATCAATCAATGTGATACATCATATTAACAAATTGAAGGAGAAAAACCATATGATCATCTCAATAGATGCAGAGAAAGCTTTCGACAAAATTCAACACCCATTTATGATAAAAGCCCTGCAGAAAGTAGGCATAGAGGGAACTTTCCTCAACATAATAAAGGCCATATATGACAAACCCACAGCCAACATTGTCCTCAATGGTGAAAAACTGAAACCATTTCCACTAAGATCAGGAACAAGACAAGGTTGCCCACTCTCACCACTATTATTCAACATAGTTTTGGAAGTGTTAGCCATAGCAATCAGAGAAGACAAAGAAATAAAAGGAATCCAAATCGGAAAAGAAGAAGTAAAGCTGTCACTATTTGCAGATGACATGATACTATACATAGAGAATCCTAAAGATGCTACCAGAAAACTCCTAGAGCTAATCAATGAATTTGGTAAAGTAGCAGGATACAAAATTAATGCACAGAAATCTCTTGCATTTCTATACATTAATGACGAAAAATCTGAAAGTGAAATTAAGAAAACACTCCCGTTTACCATTGCAACAAAAAGAATAAAATATCTAGGAATAAACCTACCTAAGGAGACAAAAGACCTGTATGCAGAAAATTATAAGACACTGATGAAAGAAATTAAAGATGATACAAATAGATGGAGAGATATACCATGTTCCTGGATTGGAAGAATCAACATTGTGAAAATGACTCTACTACCCAAAGCAATCTACAGATTCAATGCAATCCCTATCAAACTACCACTGGCATTTTTCACAGAACTAGAACAAAAAATTTCACAATTTGTATGGAAACACAAAAGACCCCGAATAGCCAAAGCAATCTTGAGAACGAAAAATGGAGCTGGGGGAATCAGGCTCCCTGACTTCAGACTATATTACAAAGCTTCAGTAATCAAGACAGTTTGGTACTGGCACAAAAACAGAAATATAGATCAATGGAACAGGATAGAAAGCCCAGAGATAAACCCACACACATATGGGCACCTTATTTTTGATAAAGGAGGCAAGCATATACAGTGGAGAAAAGACAGCCTCTTCAATAAGTGGTGCTGGGAAAATTGGACAGGTACATGTAAAAGTATGAAATTAGAACACTCCCTGACACCATGCACAAAAATAAACTCAAAATGGATTAAAGACCTAAGTGTAAGGGCAGACACTATCAAACTCTTAGAGGAAATCATAGGCAGAACACTCTATGACATACATCACAGCAAGATTCTTTTTGACCCAGCTCCCAGAGAAATGGAAATAAGAACACAAGTAAACAAATGGGACCTAATGAAACTTAAAAGCTTTTGCACAGCAAAGGAAACCATAAACAAGACTAAAAGATAACCATCAGAATGGGAGAAAATATTTGCAAATGAAGCAACTGACAAAGGATTAATCTCCAAGATTTACAAGCAGCTCATGCAGCTCAATAACAAAAAAACGAACAACCCAATCCAAAAATGGGCCGAAGACCTAAATAGACATTTCTCCAAAGAAGATATACAGATGGCCTACAGACACATGAAAGAATGCTCAACATCATTAATCATTAGAGAAATGCAAATCAAAACTACAATGAGATATCATCTCACACCGGTCAGAATGGCCATCATCAAAAAATCTAGAAACAATAAATGCTGGAGAGGGTGTGGAGGAAAGGGAACACTCTTGCACTGTTGGTGGGAATGTAAATTGATACAGCCACTATGGAGAACAGTATGGAGGTTCCTTAAAAAACTACAAATAGAACTACCATACGACCCAGCAATCCCACTACTGGGCATATACCCTGAGAAAACCATAGGTCAAAAAGAGTCATGTACCAAAATGTTCATTGCAGCTCTATTTACAATAGCCAGGACATGGAAGCAATCTAAATGTCCATCGACAGATGAATGGATAAAGAAGATGTGGCACATATATACAATGGAATATTACTCAGCCATAAAAAGAAATGAAATGGAGGTATTTGTAATGAGGTGGATGGAGTTAGAGTCTATCATACAGAGTGAAGTAAGTCAGAAAGAGAAAAACAAATACAGTATGCTAACACATATATACGGAATCTAAGGGAAAAAAAAAAAAAAAAAGGCCATGAAGAACCTAGTGGCAAGACGGGAATAAAGACACAGACCTACTAGAGAATGGACTTGAGGATATGGGGAGGGGGTGGGGTGAGATGTGACAGGGTAAGAGAGTGTCATGGACATATATACACTACCAAATGTAAAATAGATAACTAGTGGGAAGCAGCCGCATAGCACAGGGAGATCAGCTCGGTGCTTTGTGACCACCTAGAGGGATGGGATGGGGAGGGTGGGAGGGAGGGAGATGCAAGAGGGAAGAGAAATGGGAACATATTGTATATGTATAACTGATTCACTTTGTTATAAAGCAGAAGCTAACACACCATTGTAAGGCAATTATACTTCAATGAAGATGTTAAAAAAAAAATAATAATAACCAGATGCTTTGTGACCACCTAGAGAGGTGGGATAGGGAGGGTGGGAGGGAGACGCAAGAGGGAGGGAATATGGGGATATATGTATACATATAGCTGATTCACTTTGTTATACATCAGAAACTAACAGAACATTGTAAAGCAATTATACTCCAATAAAGATGTTTAAAAAAAAAGTAACCAGAAACTTTCTGAACCAGCTTTGTAGGAACTCTTGTAAACAAATAAAGATTAAAGCACCCAAGCAAATATACAATCAAGAAAAAGCCGTCTTCAAAATGGTAGTGAAGTTCTGTGTATGTTTTTCCTCACCCTTGCCTTATCACCTACCCAACATCAGTCTTAAGTGGTAGTAGTAGTCTCAGTCTTAAATGGTGGCAACATGGTTCCCAGTGTCACCCTTGAACTGGAGGGAGTACGGGCCTTATTTGCATATTACTGTGTACTTCTGATCACAACTTGCTGTGAAATACCTGAAGGACTGACTTGTTTAAATTTGTCCTCTTTAACTGGGAACACAGATGAGAAAAGCAGCAGACACCACTTGTAAAGCTATGAGGGAACGACCAACCCACAGATGCAGGGATAAGAGATCCCTGGTGGAGTCATGCAGTAAAACATCTAAAGCCCAGAGGAGAGGCTTGAATGAGACTCTTTGGGAAATTAAGACCTTCAAAAGCAGCTGCATATATCAGGTAATTTAGAAAGCCACATGCATTCCCAGACAAAATGCATGCTCAGAAAGGACCTGAGAAGACATGAGCTTTCACCCAAGGATGAGAGCAATTCTACCTAATTGATGAAGATGTGACCCTGCACAAAGCCAGTCTGCAAAGACTTGGAGAGATGGTGTTTTCTCTGTCCTCTCCTTTTTGGGGGTATGTTTTGTTTATTTGTTTCAGCTCTTGACATTCAAAGAAATCTCTGTAAAAAAAAATTAGAACATGAGCTAAAGGAACAGAGATTTCAGTGAACACACATGATAAGGAAACATTTTTGCAAAATTAGTTTGGAAAAGTTTAAGTACAAATGAACTACTACAACCTTCAACAACTTTTTAAAATCCAGCAAATTCTGGTATTACGAACTGAGTGTTTGTGTCCCCCTAAAATTCATATGTTGAAGCCTTATCCTCAGTGTGATAGTATTTGGAGATGGGATCTTTGGGAGGCAATTAGTGTTTGATTACGTAATTAGGATGGGGCACTTATGTTGGTATTAATGGCCTTAAAAAAAAAAGGCAGAAGAATTCTCTCCACTCCTCTGTAAAGGTCAAGTAAAGGTCATGTGAGAACATGGAAAGACAGCAGTGATCTGCAACCCGGAGAGAGAGAGCTCTCACCAGACACTGACCATGATAGCACCTTGATCTCAGACTTCCCAGCCTCCAGAACCTTGAGAAACAAATTCCTGTTGTTCAAGTGCGCCAGTCTATGGTATTTTGTCATGGCAGCCTGAGCTGACTAGGACACCTGGGGAGGGAGAGAATCTGATTTCCAGAGTTGCCACATTATAATGATCAAAAGCCCAAACTTTTAACAACAAAAAAAAAAGTCTTAAAAAAACAGCAAAATGTGGGTTATTCCATGAAAAAAATTAACCGAAACTGTCCCAGAGGAAGCTCATATAGGACTTACTGAACAAAGTCTTTAAAGAGGAACATACAGTATTTCCGTCTCTTCTTCAGGTATTTTCCTCAAACGCATGTGCTTAAAGGAACACAGCTGAAGGCTCAAAAGGGCACTCCGCAGCTCATCAGAGCCCTCTCCTTATGCAAAGCTTTCTCCTTTTTGGTACTCGCCCTGCCTCCTAATTCTAACCACTTTGGACAACCAGCACTATCTCCTAAACTAAGGAAGGATTTCCTCTTCTGATTGTTTATTGTTGATGATAGCATAGGAAAGGTTTTCCTATTTACCATGCTTTCACATTCATTATCCCTACATTCCTGACTTTTTTGGATTGATCCTGTTTTCTTTGTCCTATTTAGTCTTTGTTTGGTTGTTGAGAAGTTCTTGGTTGTGTGCTCACCCTCGATCCTTGCCAGCCTCTCTGTGAGGCACATCGGTGTACTGTTCTGTGTGCAGGAAGGGCAAGATGTGCCTGCAGTCAACCTCTCCAGGGTAACAGCTCAAATCCAGTCAGATCCCTGCATTGTTCTAGAAATGGAAGAAGCCTTTAAGGGTTCTGATTTGGCATGAGTGAGAGGACAGTCGGGGTGGGACTACACTCGAGCAGCAATGCGCTTTTATATTTGCCCCTCCCACCCTGCATGCCCACCAACACCAAGCGGAGAGCCACAGGTGTTATGCCCATCTTTCCTAAACATCCTTTTCTGCTCACATTTTGGGCAGGGCTTCTTCCTCTTGCACTATCTCATCTATCCCCTCTTTTGTATGGATTCTTCATTATCTTTGGTTCACAGAGACTGCTTCTCTGGTTTTGTATTATAAATTCAATTT
The DNA here is from genome assembly GCF_965194825.1 of Balaenoptera physalus. Classification (NCBI taxonomy): domain Eukaryota; kingdom Metazoa; phylum Chordata; class Mammalia; order Artiodactyla; family Balaenopteridae; genus Balaenoptera; species Balaenoptera physalus. The sequence goes on along the minus strand of NC_138885.1, from coordinate 5,485,120 downwards.
TCTATTTTTAATGTAATTTGTAAAGAATTGAAGTGGAATCAAATAAAGTGTATTCTCAGTCCCATTCAGTGGATACATTTTCCTTAAGAGTCCACTGAGTGCTCTGACTCCTTCTTTATCCCATTGCTACATGTTAGTATTCATATCTGGGGCATTTTTACTGTCCACCTGTACATTCTTCTCCCATTCAAATGTCAAATGTTGGAGGAGAAAATCTGAACTTTGTTTTCAAAGTTTCAAGCTCAAAACTTTTTTTCTAAGAAGCCCTATGCCTTCCTTACTGTCTTGCTCAAACTTGTGCTTTTAAACAGCTATGCATGTTATATACTTTCTCAAGAAACATGTGCAAAAGATATTTCTAAAAGTATTAGTTGTATAAATGAACACTCTTGCACTGTTGGTGGGAATGTAAATTGATACAGCCACTATGGAGAACAGTATGGAGGTTCCTTAAAAAACTAAAAATAGAACTACCATACGACCCAGCAATCCCACTACTGGGCATATACCCAGAGAAAACCATAATTCAAAAAGAGTCATGTACCAAAATGTGCATTGCAGCTCTATTTACAATAGCCAGGACATGGAAGCAACATAAATGTGCATCATCAGATGAATGGATAAAGAAGATGTGGCACATATATATAATGGAATATTACTCAGCCATAAAAAGAAATGAAATGGAGTTATTTGTAGTGAGGTGGATGGAGTTAGAGTCTGTCATACAGAGTGAAGTAAGTCAGAAAGAGAAAAACGAATACAGAATGCTAACACATATATATGGAATCTAAGGGGGAAAAAAAATGGTCATGAAGAACCTAGTGGCAAGACGGGAATAAAGACACAGACATACTAGAGAATGGACTTGAGGATATGAGGAGGGGGAAGGGTGAGATGTGACAAAGTGAGAGAGTGGCATGGACATATATACACTACCAAACGTAAAATAGATAGCTAGTGGGAAGCAACCGCATAGCACAGGGAGATCAGCTCTGTGCTTTGTGACCACCTAGAGGGATGGGGTAGGGAGGTGGGAGGGAGGGAGATGCAAGAGGGAAGAGATATGGGAACATATGTATATGTATAACTGATTCACTTTGTTATAAAGCAGAAACTAACACACCATTGTAAAGCAATTATACTCCAATAAAGATGTTTAAAAAATTTCTTAAATTTTAAAATATTTTATTGATATTTTGTTTTCTTTTTCTTTCAATTGTATTGAGATATAATTGATATACAGCACTGTATAAGTTTAAGATGTAGAACATAATGATTTGAGTTACATACATCATGAAGTGATTATCACAGTTAGTTTACTGGACATCTGTCATCTCATTTAGATACTAAATTAAAGAAATAGAAAAAATATTTTTCCTTGTGATGAGACCTCTTAGGATTTACTCTCTTAACTTTCATATATAACATACAGTAGTGTTAATTATATTTATCATGTTGTACATTACATCGCTAGCGCTTACTTTATCTTGTAACTGGAAGTTTATACCTTTCGACTGCCTTCATGCAATTCTCCTTTCCCCCATTTTACATTTAAAATACTTAATGAAAATATTCAAACTAAGGAAATTAAACAGAATGGAACAATACACCCCCATATGTCCATCACCCGTCTTCACCAATTGTCAACATTTTTGCCTTTCATCTTTCATCAGTACATTCTCCCACCCTACCCCTCCACTCAAGCATTATTATTACTATTACTGTAGTAGTACAATTCTTTGTACTTCAGGTAAAATTTATAAACATCGGCACGTGCAAATCTTAGCCATACAATTTTGACAAATGCATAAAGCTGTGTAATCCATACTCCTCAATTTAGAACAGTTCCATCTTTCCAGAAAGTTTTCTCCTGTTACTAGTGAACTCCCAAGGGAACCACTCTGCCAGTTATTTTCACCCTGTATTAGTTTTGCCTGCCCTAGAACTTCATATGAATGAAATTACCCAGTGTTCTCTGTTGCATCTCACTTCTTCCGATCAGCAGTGTGTGAGATTCATCAATGTTGTTTATATATTAGTAATTGGTTTCTCTTCATTCCTGAGAAGATTTCCATTATATGAATATACCATATTTTGTTTGTCCATCCTTCTTTGATGGACATTTGACATTTGAATAAATTGACATTTATTTCTATGTTTTGGCTATTATCAATGAAGCTACTATGGACACCTATCTATTAGTTTTCATGTGGACATATACCTTTACTTCTCTTATATAAATACCTAGGAATGGAATGGCTGGCCCAAAAAATGAGTTTATGTTTAAATTTTATAAAGTGTCAGCCATTGTCTTACACTATAGTATTTTCTTATAAACTATATCATTTCACATTCTCCTAAGCAGCGTATAAGAGCTTTGGCTACTCTACATTCTTGCACATTTAGTGTTGTCAGTCTTTATAGTTTTAGACTTTCTAGTCGGGTTTATAGTAACAATTCATTGCAGTTTTATTTTGTACTTCCCTAACGACTAATGATGTCTAAAACTTTTACATAGCTTTGTTGGCCATTCATATATCTTTATTTGTAAAGTATCTGTTCAAACACTTTGCCATTTTTAATTCAACAGTCTTCTTATCATACTGAGTTGTCTGAGCTCCTTACATATTCTTGAAACCTTTTGTCAGTTACGTCTTTTGTGAATATTTTATCTCTGTCGAAGGTTTGCCATTTCATTTTCCAAATGGTGTCATTTGTATGAGGTCTAATTGATTATCTTTTTTCTTTTGTAGTTACTGATTTCTGTGTCTCACCTAAGAAATCTTTGCATATCACTAAACCACAAATATATTTTCCTATGTTTTCTTATAAAATCTTTATATTTTTAGGTTTTTTTTTTGTTTAGGTCTGTAATCCATCTTTAATTAATTGTTGTGTCTGGCACAAGGAAGGGGATTGAAATTATACTTTTTCCAGTTGTTACAGCACCAATTTGTTTAAAACACTTTCCTCACTGAAATGCTTTCATGACTGTCTTGAAAATCAATTGGCTCTATTAATAAGAGTACACTTTGGACTCTGTATGTCTCACTGATCATTTTGTCTATCCTTATACCAGTACCATACTGTATTTAATATTGCAGCTTTATAATGTCTTGAAGTTGAATAGCATCAGTCCTACCAACTTATGTTTGAACCTTATACCTTACCCCCACCTTACCGTCCATTTCTTAGTATCATCTATTCCCTCCTTCCTTTCTTCATCTATTAAATAATCTTTTACTGAGTGGCTAATATATTCTAGGAGCTTTGAGCAAAACAGTTAAAATCTTCACCTTCCTGGAGCTTACATTTCATGTCATCCTCCATTCCTGACCATCCCCTCACACTCACACTGTGCTTGGAGAGGTGATCAGTATCACCAAGTCTCCACTTCAGGTCATGGTCCACACTCACAACAATGCCCCCCCCCACTTCCCCCTCCTGCCACATACTCATATTACATCAGCCTGAGACTCAAGCACATTCCATCCCCCCAGCCCCAGCCCCGTGGCAGCCCTGGTTTGCCTCAGCTCTGGTATCGGGAAACCACGCCCATCTTTGTTGACTCACTATTACCTTCCCCGTAGTGGCTACTCCGAACCTGTCTACACTCTTCAAGATTCCTAACTCCACCCTCCCTCCCAGGTGATCTATTAGTAAATAATTGAACGTTCCTAACTGAGGAAATCCAACTCTCTCAGGTGAAACTTTTCAAACTCTTTTCCACTCTGTGGCTGCAGACTTAATATCAGCAGGAAAGAAATCTCCATCAAACTCTGTCAAATTTACAATTTTTCTACTGTCAGGCCTCATGGTGATCTGACTCGGGGTGTGAACGCTCCAGCCACAGTCACCTCCCGTGCACCGTGAGATAACACAGGTAGCAGCCTGACCACTGAGTGGAGAGCTCTGCAGCTGTGGGGAATGAGGATAGACCCTCTCTTCATCTTCAAGTGGGACCACAAGACTCATTTTGGGCAGAGTTTTTTAACAGTTCATATAATTTTCCTCAGCAGCCCCAACACTTTTTCTGCTGAAAGACTCTGATACTAACCTTCAAACCTGGTGTTGCTGCTCAGATGCTTTCCTATAGACTTGGTATTTATTGGAGTTAGAAGACATTTCTTTGCCATCTTCCATATAAAAACACTTATAAAATCATTTTTGAAAATATGATATATATTTATTGTGGATTAAAAATACATGGAATGGAGAGGAGAAGATGGCAGAAGAGTAAGACGCGGAGATCACCTTCCTCCCCACAGACACATCAGAAATACATCTACACGTGGAACTGCTCCTATAGAGCACCCACTGAGCGCTGGCAGAAGACGTCAGACCTCCCAAAAGGCAAGAAACTCCCCACGTACCTGGGTGGGGCAAAAGAAAAAAGAGACTACAGAGGCAAAAGAATAAGGACAGGACCTGCACCAGTGGGAGGGAGCTGTGAAGGAGGAACAGTTTACACACACTAGGAAGCCCCTTCGCGGGCGGAGACTGCGGGTGGCAGAGGGAGGAAGCTTCGGAGCCACGGAGGAGAGCACAGCCACGGGGCTGCGGAGGGCAAAGTGGAGAGATTCCCTCACAGAGGATAGGTGCTGACCAGCACTCACCAGCCCGAGAGGCTTGTCTGCTCACCCACCGGGACGGGCGGGGGCTGGGGGCTGGGAGCTGAGGCTCGGGCTTCGGTCGGATCCCAGGGAGAGGACTGGGGTTGGTGGCGTGAACACAGCCTGAAGGGGTTAGCGCACCACAGCTAGCCGGGAGAGAGTCCGGGAAAAGGTCTGGAGCTGCCGAACAGGCAAGAGACTTTTTCTTGCCTCTTTGTTTCCTGGTGCACGAGGAGAGGGGATTCAGAGTGCCGCCTAAACAAGCTCCAGAGATGGGTGCGAGCCACGGCTATCAATGCGGAGCCCAGAGATGGGCGTGAGACACTAAGGCTGCTGCTGCCGCCACCAAGAAGCCTGTGTGCGAGCACAGGTCTCTCTCCACACCGCCCCTCCCAGGAGCCTGTGCAGCCCGCCACAACCAGGGTCCCGTGATCCAGGGACAACTTCCCTGGGAGGAGGCACGGCGCGCCTCAGGCTGGTGCAACGTCATGACGCCTCTGCCGCCGCAGGCTCGCCCCGCATCCGTACCCCTCCCTCCCCCCGGCCTGAGTGAGCCAGAGCCCCTGAAGCAGCTGCTCCTTTAACCCCTTCCTGTCTGAGAGAAGAACAGATGCCCTCAGGCAACCTACACGCAGAGGCGGGTCCAAATCCAAAGCTGAACGCTGGGAGCTGTGCGAACAAAGAAGAGAAAGGGAAATTTTTCCCAGCAGCCTCAGAAGCAGTGGATTAAATCTCCACAGTCAACTTGAGGTACCTGCATCTGTGGAAGACCTGAATAGACAACGAATCATCCCAAATTGAGGAGGTGGACATTGGGAGCAAGATATATTATTTTTTCCCGTTTTCCTCTCTTTGTGAGTGTGTACGTGTATGCTTCTGTGTGAGATTTTGTCTGTATAGCTTTGCTTTCACCATTTGTCCTAGGGTTCTGTCTTTCCATTTCCTTTTTTTTTTTTTTCTTTAAAAAATATTTTTCTTAATAATTATTTTTTATTTTTTTATTTTAATAACTTTATTTTATTCTATCTTTATTTTATTTTATTTTATTTTATTTTATCCTCTTTCTTTCTTTCTATCTATTTTTTTCTCCCTTTTATTCTGAGCCTTGTGGATAAAGGCTCTTGGTGCTCCAGACAGGCATCAGAGCTGTGCCTCTGAGGTGGGAGAGCCAACTTCAGGACACTGGTCCACAAGAGACCTCTCAGCTCCACATAATATCAAATGGCGAAAATCTCCCAGAGATCTCCATCTCAACACCAAGACCCAGCTTCACTCTACGACCAGCAAGCTACAGTGCTGGACACCCTATGCCAAACAACTAGCAAGACAGGAACACAGCCCCATCCATTAGCAGACAAGCTGCCTAAAATCATAATAAGGTCACAGACACCCCAAAACACACCACCAGACGTGGACCTGTCCACCAGAAAGACAAGACCCAGCCTCATCCACCAGAACACAGGCACTAGTCCCCTCCACCAGGAAGCCTACATAACCCACTGAACCAACCTTAGCCACTGGGAACAGACACCAAAAACAACGGGAACTACTAACCTGCAGCCTGCGAAAAGGAGAACCCAAACACAGTAAGATAAGCAAAATGAGAAGACAGAAAAACACACAGCAGATGAAGGAGCAAGGTAAAAACACACCAGACCTAACAAATGAAGAGGAAATAGGCAGTCTACCTGAAAAAGAGTTCAGAATAAGGATAGTAAAGATGATCCAAAATCTTAGAAATAGAATAGACAAAATGCAAGAAACATTTAACAAGGACCTAGAAGAACTAAAGAGGAAACAAACAACGATGAACAACACAATAAATGAAATTAAAAATACTCTAGACAGGATACATAGCAGAATAACTGAGGCAGAAGAACGGATAAGTGACCTGGAAGATAAAATAGTGTAAATAACTACTGCAGAGCTGAATAAAGAAAAAAGAATGAGAAGAACTGAGGACAGTCTCAGAGACCTCTGGGACAACATTAAACACACCAACATTAGAATTATAGGGGTCCCAGAAAAAGAAGAGAAAAGGAAAGAGACTGAGAACATATTTGAAGATAATATACTTGAAAACTCCCCTAATATGAGAAAGGAAATAGTCAATCAAGTCCTGGAAGCACAGAGAGTCCCATACAGGATAAATCCAAAGAGAAACACACCAAGACACATATTAATCAAACTATCAAAAATTAAATATAAAGAAAACATATTAAAAGCATCCAGGGAAAAACAACAAATAACACACGAGGGAATCCCCATAAGGTTCACAGCTGATCTTTCAGCAGAAACTCTGCAAGCCAGAAGGGAATGGCAGAACATATTTAAAGTGATGAAGGAGAAAAACTTACAACCAAGATTAGTCTACCGAGCAAGATCTCATTCAGATTTGATGGAGAAATTCAAACCTTTACAGACAAGCAAAAGCTGAGATAGTTCAACACCACCAAACCAGCTTTACAACAAATGCTAAAGGAACTTCTCTAGGCCAGAAACACAAGAGAAGGAAAACACCTACAATAACAAACCCAAAACATTTAAGAAAATGGGAATAGGAACATACATATCGATAATTACCTTAAATGTAAATGGATTAAATGCTCCCACCAAAAGACACAAACTGGCTGAATGGATACAAAAACAAGACCCGTATATATGCTGTCTACAAGAGACCCACTTCAGACCTAGGGACACATACAGATTGAAAGTGAGGGGATGGTAAGAGATATTCCATGAAAATGGACATCAAAAGAAAGCTGGAGTAGCAATTCTCATATCAGACAAAATAGACTTTAAAATAAAGTCTATTACAAGAGACAAAGAAGGACACTACATAATGATCAAGGGATCGATCCAAGAAGAAGATATAAAAATTGTAAATATTTCTGCACCCAATATAAGAGCACCTCAATACATAAGACAAATACTAACAGCCATAAAAGGGGAAATCGACAGTAACACAATCATAGTAGGGGACTTTAACACCCCACTTTCACCAATGGACAGATCATCCAAAATGAAAATAAATAAGGAAACACAAGCTTTAAATGATACATTAAACAAGATGGACTTGATTGATATTTATAGGACATTCCACTCAAAATCAACAGAATACACATTTTTCTCAAGTGCTCATGGAACATTCTCCAGGCTACATCATATCTTGGGTCACAAATCAAGCCTTGGTAAATTTAAGAAAATTGAAATCTATCAAGTATCTTTTCCAACCACAACACTATGAGACTAGATATCAATTACAGGAAAAGATCTGTAAAAAATACAAACACATGGAGGCTAAATAATACAGTACTTAATAACGAAGTGATCACTGAAGAAATCAAAGGGGAAATCAAAAAATACCTATAAACAAATGACAATGGAGACATGACGGCCCAAAACCTATGGGATGCAGCAAAAGCAGTTCTAAGAGGGAAGTTTATACCTACCTCAAGAAACAGGAAACATCTCGAATAAAAAACCTAAACTTGCACATAAGGCAATTAGAGAAAGAAGAACACAAAACCCCAAAGTTAGCAGAAGGAAAGAAATCATAAAGATCAGATCAGAAATAAATGAAAAAGAAATGAAGGAAACAATAGCAAAGATCAATAAAACTAAAAGCTTGTTCTTTGAGAAGATAAACAAAATTGATAAACCTTTAGCCAGACTCATCAAGAGAAAAAGGGAGAAGACCCAAATCAATAGATTTAGAAATGAAAAAGGAGAAGTAACCACTGACACTGCAGAAATACAAACGATCATGAGAGATTACTACAAGCAACTCTATGCCAATAAAATGGACAACCTGGAAGAAATGGACAGATTCTTAGAAATGCACAACCTGCCGAGACTGAACCAGGAAGAAATAGAAAATGTGAACAGACCAATCACAAGCACTGAAATTGAAACTGTGATTAAAAATCTTCCAACAAACAAAAGCCCAGGACCAGATGGCTTCATAGGCGAATTCTATCAAACATTTAGAGAAGAGCTAACACCTATCCTTCTCAAACTCTTCCCAAATATTACAGAGGGAGGAACACTCCCCAACTCATTCTACGAGGCCACCATCACCCTGATACCAAAATTAGACAAAGATGTCACAAAGAAAGAAAATTACAGGTCAATATCACTGATGAACATAGATGTAAAAATCCCCAACAAAATACTAGCAAACAGAATGCAACAGCACATTAAAAGGATCATACACCATAATCAAGTGGGGTTTGTTCCAGGAATGCAAGGATTCTTCAATATACACAAATCAATCAACGTGATACACCATATTAACAAATTGAAGGAGAAAAACCATATGATCATCTCAATAGATGCAGAGAAAGCTTTTGACAAAATTCAACACCAATTCATGACAAAAGCCCTGCAGAAAGTAGGCATACAGGGAACTTTCCTCAACATAATAAAGGCAATATATGACAAACCCACAGCCAACATCATCCTCAATGGTGAAAAACTGAAACCATTTCCACTAAGATGAGGAACAAGACAAGGTTGCCCACTCTCACCACTATTATTCAACACAGTTTTGAAAATTTTAGCCACAGCAATCACAGAAGACAAAGAAATAAAAGGAATCCACATTGGAAAAGAAGAAGGAAAGCTGTCACTATTTGCAGATGACATGATACTATACATAGAGAATCCTAAAGATGCTACCAGAAAACTACTAGAGCTAATCAATGAATTTGGTAAAGTAGCAGGATACAAAATTAATGCAAAGAAATCTCTTGCATTCCTATACACTAATGATAAAAAATCTGAAAGTGAAATTAAAAAAACACTCCCATTTACTATTGCAACAAAAATAATAAAATATCTAGGAATAAACCTACCTAAGGAGACAGAAGACCTGTATGCAGAAAATTATAAGACACTGATGAAAGAAATTAAAAATGATACAAATAGACGGAGAGATATACCATGTTCCTGGATTGGAAGAATCAACATTGTGAAAATGACTCTACTACCCAAAGCAATCTACAGATTCAATGCAATCCCTATCAAACTACCACTGGCATTTTTCACAGAACTAGAACAAAAAATTTCACAATTTGTATGGAAACACAAAAGACCCCGAATAGCCAAAGCAATCTTGAGAACGAAAAATGGAGCTGGGGGAATCAGGCTCCCTGTCTTCAGACTATACTACAAAGCTACAGTAATCAAGACAGTTTGGTACTGGCACAAAAACAGAAATATAGATCAATGGAACAGGATAGAAAGCCCAGAGATAAACCCACGCCCATATGGTCACCTTATCTTTGATAAAGGAGGCAAGCATATACAGTGGAGAAAAGACAGCCTCTTCAATAAGTGGTGCTGGGAAAACTGGACAGGTACATGTAAAAGTATGAAATTGGAACACTCTCTAACACCATACACAAAAATAAACTCAAAATGGATTAAAGACCTAAATGTAAGGCCAGACACTATAGAACTCTTAGAGGAAAACATAGGCAGAAGACTCTATGACATAAATCACAGCAAGATCCTTTTTTACTCAGCTCCTAGAGAAATGGAAATAAAAACAAAAATAAACAAATGGGACCTAATGAAACTTAAAAGCTTCTGCACAGCAAAGGAAACCATAAACAAGACAAGAAGACAACCCTCAAAATGGGAGAAAATATTTCCAAATGAAGCAACTGACAAAGGATTAATATCCAAAATTTACAAGCAGCTCTTGCAGCTCAATAACAAAAAAACAAACAATCCAATCCAAAAATGGGCAGAAGACCTAAATAGACATTTCTCCAAAGAAGATATACAGATTGCCAACAAACACATTAAAGAATGCTCAACATCATTAATCATTAGAGAACTGCAAATCAAAACTACAATGAGATATCATCTCACACTGGTCAGAATGGCCATCATCAAAAAATCTAGAAACAATAAATGCTGGAGAGGGTGTGGAGAAAAGGGAACCCTCTTGCACTGTTGGTGGGAATGTAAATTGATACAGCCACTATGGAGAACAGTATGGAGGTTCCTTAAAAAACTAAAAATATTATTACCATACGATCCAGCAATCCTACTACTGGGCATATGCCCTGAGAAAACCATAATTCAAAAAGAGTAATGTACCAAAATGTTCATTGCAGCTCTATTTACAATAGCCAGGACATGGAAGAAACCTAAGTGTCCATCATTGGATGAATGGATAAAGAAGATGTGGCACATACATACAATGGAATATTACTTAGCCATAAAAAGAAACGAAATGGAGTGATTTGTAGTGAGGTGGTTGGAGTTAGAATCTGTCATACAGAGTGAAGTAAGTCAGAAAGAGAAAAACAAATACAGTATGCTAACACATATATATGGAATCTAAGGGAAAAAAAAAAAGGTCATGAAGAACCTAGTGGTAAGATGGGAATAAAGACACAGACCTACTAGAGAATGGACTTGAGGATATGGGGAGGGGGAAGGGTAAACTCTGACAAAGTGAGAGATTGGCATGGACATATATACACTACCAAACGTAAAATAGATAGCTAGTGGGAAGCAGCCACATAGCACAGGGAGATCACCTCGGTGCTTTGTGACCACCTAGAGGGGTGGGATTGGGAGGGTTGGAGGGAGGGAGATGCAAGAAGGAAGAGATATGGGAACATATGTATATGTATAACTGATTCACTGTTATAAAGCAGAAACTAACACACCATTGTAAAGCAATTATACTCCAATAAAGAAGTTAAAAAAAATACATGGAAGTATAATAAACGAAGAAAAATATCTCATATTCCACCACCGCCCGCCCCCCTCCCCACTTCCAGAATAAGCATGATGGACATTTTGGTGAGTGTGTTTCCATCTATCTCTGTGCCTGGCTGTGCACATGTGCGTTTCTACATGAACCGGACACCGTTGTAGGAGCTGTACCTGCCTGTGTAAGTCAGTATTGTCCACGGACCACACTCCACACCAGTACATGGAGAGGCAAGAACTACTTGGTAATAGGAGAAGGGTTTTAAATCACCCACTGTCTCCTAATATTTTTTATGCCTGTGGGTGTTTTATAATAGAGAATTACCTAATCCCAAGTTTCTTATATTCCCTGTAGATGTTCTGGAAATACATTTTCTGTCCTGATCCTAGGTTTGTTTTAAACCTAGAATATCCTGTGAACTGTGAGTTACCAATTAGGGGTGTTGTAGGAAGCTGTAAGTGAAGATCTTACATCAGACACCACCTGCCAGTGCAAATAAGACAATCCATGATTTCTTTTTCTTTTTCTTTTTTTCTTTTTTTTTTTTTTTTGTTTGGCTCCTCAACTCAAAATCAGACTGTGTGCAAGAAATACAGTAAAAAGGAGCAGGAAAGATAAAGTAAGATAAGAGAGAGAAAGAGTATGATTTTGAGCCCCCCTGGAGACATCCTCTCTCTTTGCCAATTGTGCTTATGTTTGTCCAAAGCAGAACATCTGTAACAGTGTGGGAATCGGGTCAGGCAAGTGAGGCACTAGCTTTGGGCACAAAATTTAAGGAAGTACTCAAAAATGGATCAATAATATTTCAATATAAAATTCAAAATTAATACAGAAAAATTCTTAAAGAAGAAAAGATCAAAATTTTAAATAAAGGGATCACTAACAGTGTCATGCCAAGCCATATTGAAGCCTGGGTCAAAAAGAAAAACAGCAATTCCATTGATCCTATAATTTAGTATTTTTTTCTAATTTTTAAATATTAGATGAAATATAATTTTCCTTGATTACTAAGTTTTTCAGTGTCTCCTTAAATTCTGCATCCAAGCAAGAGCCTCCCTGTCCTCACCTACCCAGCCCTTCTCTGTAACATGGGTTAAACACATCAGCCTTCTCAGACCCTGAGGATCTGTTTTTGTCCTGGCTCAGAACCTGATCCCCTGAGTGATCTGGAAGAGGAGATGAGTTAGACTGGGTTACAGCTACATCTCCTTCCAGCTGAAACACTGATTTCTACACTAAGGAGAACCTTCTCCAAATTCCCACATCTGGAAACAGCCAGGCAGGGAGTAAAGGGTGATATCTCTTGCATGGTAAAACAAGCCCACGGTGTTAACCTCTTGAAACAATCACTCTTCTCAAAAGAAACATACTCATTTTAAAAGTCAGAAACTGGAACTTTCCCTCACAATATAATCTGTGCCTTGCTTTTGCTTCATATTGCTCATAATCCCAAACACCTGGATGTATGGTGTTAGTAACAGTGTATCTTGTTTTTAGTAATTATTCAATATTCCCTACAGGGCACCCACAAGTATTTAAATACCCTTTTATAGCACTTCAAGTGTAGCAATAATGATGCTACAGCCATTCGTTGTTCTAACTGCCTGGTCGGGTGGTGTGTGTTGGGGGGTGTTCCTGCCAACAAGAGTGCTAACCACTTGGCTGCCCAGACCAAGATGCATGCAGCAGTGGCATCGTTCAGAGGTTCTCAGGGGCAAATTGTAGCACTCTTGTTTTCTGATGACCAGGTCTATTCCAAACTCATCATTACTCATGAGGTTAAACTAGTAAAGTTGGTTAATAGTTTGATTTTTATTACTCAAGGTGAATTCAGTGTTATCCTTATAACAGGTTTCTTTGTCCCACCTGGAGTATCATGTGAGGAAAAGCTGAAGTTTCCAGCTAACAAGTATGATCTCCATTAGGGAGAGTGAATGGAGGTGAACCAAAAGAAGAAGGGGGCAGGGGGTGGCTAGGCAGAGAGAACAGGGTGATCAAAGGCATGTAAGTAGGATGGCCCCTTGATTTCTCTGTATTCTCATGATCAGGAATGATGTCTTATACCTGGTAGATGTTGAATGACGTTTATTGAGTAAATGAATGAAGCAAATAGAAATACAACATGTTGGAATATAGACTATCATTTTGAAAAGTTTTTTGTTTTGCTTGTTATTTGAGAAGGAAAGTCAGAATCACTTTCCACATAAATAAAAAATGCTGCTAGCACCTGCAAAATGTAAATTTATCTACTAAGTCAGGCACCCTTGCCTAGCAAGTATCTCTTTTTCTCAGGGTTCCCCTCCACTACTGGCCTTTCTCTCCATCTATCTGTCCACTAGTACTTCCTTCTTTTGGTCCTTTCATTCTAGAGGCAGAGGGAACAGCAGGTGCAAAAACACAATGGAAAATGACAGCATGGGGACCGGAGTCTATAGTTTCAGGGTTTGGGAATGACAGTGTAATCTCACTTTTAATTCCTTTTTTTAAAAATATATTTATTTATTTATTTGGGGCTGCTTTGGGTCTTTGTTGCTGCGCACGGGCTTTCTCTAGTCGCGACAAGCGGGGGTTATTCTTCGTTGTGGTGCACATGCTTCTCATTGCAGTGGCTTCTCTTTTTGAGGAGCACGGACTCTAGGCACTTGGGTTTCAGTAGTTGTGACTCTTGGGCTCTAGAGCGCAGGCTCAGTAGTTGTGACTCTCGGGCTCTAGAGCACAGGCTCATTAGTTGTGGTGCATGGGCTTAGTTGCTCCACGGCATGCGGGATCTTCCCAGACCAGGGCTCGAACCCGTGTTCCCTGCATTGGCAGGTGGATTCTTAACCACTACACCACCAGGGAAGTCCTCACTTTTAATTCTACTGGGTCATTCACTGAGCTACTGTCAGCCCTGAAAACTTGAATATGAAATGATTGTCACATGAACCTTAATGACTAGTGGGGTCTTGTAAAAAATAAACAAGGGGCAGGAAGGTTATGACAGCTAACCTTCAAAGATGGTCTACAACCACATCTCCCATCCTTGTAGGTACATACCACTCCTCCCACTAAGAATCAGGGTCATTATCTCCAAACTGCCTCAACATTTGATTATTAGGTTCAATGGACACTGAATTACTCATCAATTGTTCTAAGTTCTATTTCTGTGATCCCCAGTTTAGAGGCCAGCAGTGCCCCATAGGCCATGTCTGTGCAGCAGTGCTCTCAAGGGCTGTTGTGTACTAGAGTTGGAGGGACTGACCATAAGTGCAGTGCCTGAGGGGAGGAGATCCACTACAGTGTAATCGTGTCCACATAGATGCCTTTTGAGTGAACAAACATTCACTCAAATGTTCACTTGGGCATATGCCCAAGACCACAAAAACTGTGGCTTAAACTCAAATATGCTCTCATTCCAAGCTCCTTTCTGTCCACCAGTCTCTCTGTTGAGAAAGGTGTTGTATAGCTAAGACACTTAAACGCATTGTTACATATTGCTGTTTTAGCATTTTAAATGTTTATATGCCTCTAAAACCACCCTGCTGTTTGAGAAGTCAGAATTTATAAACAGTTACAATTGTGTGGTCTTCCTTCTCTAGCATACCTTCCAGTCGCAAGGTATTTATTTATGCAGGGAAGGGGGGCAAATAGTGTTTTTCAAATGTTCAGGCAGAAATGAACCTTAAAACATTTTTCTAAGACCAGTCTTTGAAGTGAAAAACAAAGCATTGCTCCATTGCTTCTTTTTTGGGGAAGTAAAGAAAACAGCTCAGAAGGAGTCCAATTCTGAAGATTCACATAGTCAGTTATGTCACATGGTGAGCTGATCTAGTGTCTGCTCTGTGTCTCTCAGCCAGCCAAGGGCCTTAGCCACAAATACAATTCATGGGGTTGTGGGGGGAAGGGACATGGCACAATGAAAATCTCTACCCAGTGCTCTGATGCATGAAAAAAATTCCCTTCAAGCCTTTATAACACAATTTCCAGGGTTCTACTCAGAAATTCTGATCCAGTGGATCATAAGTGGGCCCAGGGATGTGTATTTTAACCAACTTCTTACGATTCTCATGTAGGTGGTGTTAAAGAAAACTTTTGCACCAGACACTTGTTAAAAACAGCAAGATGGGTTTTGTTCAAGTTACTGCAGTAGGGGAGAGAAACTTCAATATAGAACTGAGCTCATTCAAAACACAGCAGACAGATGAAGATTTACAACCAACAAGGAAAATAAGAGGGTAAGTTGATGGAAAATTACTAAGAGGAACTTGATCAGATATCAAGGGAAGGGGGACTCTCACTAAACTAATAAGATTCAGGCAGGCCAAGGGCAGGGCAGCAGGCCAAAGTCAAGAAGTCAAGCAAAAAGCTCAGAGGAGCCTGACTAAAATTAGATTACAGACAGAGTTTTTGTCATTGCTCCATAGGCCACATCTTTATAAATACTGCTCTAAGTGATGAGACATGAAGGAAGAATGGCACAACCTTTAAAAGAATGACATAGTTGTTGAGGATACAACAAAAACTGGTTAGAACCTACTAGGCCCAAGATGGTAGAAGATTCGACTTCCAGTGAACCTTGAGCTTCATTATATGCTTATTGTAATACATTAGCTAAATGACACACCCACAGGTGTCATGACGTCCCGAGGCTGACCATAAAAGGCCAAAACTGGGTATTGGCCTGATTCCTGGAAATCCCCACCCCTTCCCCCAAATAGTTGGAATAATCCTCCCACTTATTAGCCTGTGAAATTACCCAGCCCATAAAAACTAACCACCCCTGCATCCCGGGGCCACTCTCACCTTCTGAGATGGACTTTATTCTGCCTGTGGAAAGTATCTCTCTAAATAAACCTGCTTTCACTTTACTCTGGCTCACTATTGAATTCTTTTCTGCATGAAGCCAAGGACCCTCACTTGACAGCCCATCCCAGGGACTCACCTGAGACCTGGGACATGACCAACCTCTCATGCCCCATTTTCCTGCAACAGTGATACTTACATTTATGATATAAAGAAAAAAAAGTTCTGATTTTCTTCCAAGTATAGAAGAACTTGCTTGTGACTTTTTTGTAGACATCATTCATCTCTTCCTAACTTCTCCTGATCAGACTCTCCATATTATATACATGCTCCCTACTCAGGCTTTGTATTTTTATGGAAATAAGGAATTCTGAGCAGGAGTCACACGCCCTCAGCTTGGTTTCAAATCCCACTTTGTGCATCTGTGACAGACCCTTGAGACTCTTGCTCTCAATGCCTGGATTCTCAGAACCCAGTATGCCCATGGTTTTCCTCATTCTTTCCACTAAGTCACTCCTGACATTGTGATGTTGCCAGACGAAAGCACTGGGATAGGTGTCTAGGTTGACCCCATTTGTCCCTCTATACCCCATCAAATTTAAATGACCTAGAAAAGTCACATTATCTCTCTAAGCTTTACTTTACCCAACAGTACAATGAAGATAATATCACATATCTTCTGGGAAGTTTTAAGGCTTTAAAGAATTAATAGATGACAAAATGCTTTGAAAGCTGTAAAACACTCTACCTCTGCCAACATAAGGTTTTATTGCTCTCTTCGTCCTGGACACCTTGGTACTCTTCATCAATAATTCTGCCAAGAATCTAATGAATATCATTTTAGTTATGCATGAAGAGGAATGAAGGGCTCATTTATTGACAGTCTCTTGATTCATGGAAGGAAAACAATTCAGTCACGTAAAAGTGTGACATATGATTGTTTAGTTTTATTTTGTACAGAAAAGGAGACATAGTAAAATTCTGTAGGAAGTAATCCAAAAATCCTGAGCAGTTGGCACCTGATGAATGTCTGCTCCCCAAACACACATACACCTTGTCTACTCAACAAATTTATATGTACTCCTTAAGTTAAGACCCTCCTCAGGTCACCTTCTTTGTGTAGCCTTCCTGGGAGGTGGATCTAACCATTGTTTTTATTATATCCCCCATACTCCACCTGTCACAGCAGCCATCTTTCTATGTTGGGCCTGTTTCTTTGCACACAGGTTTCCCCTGGACCACTCCTAAGGGTGCAATGAGTCTACACCACCTGGGAATGAAGTTGACCCAGAACTACAACATTAATCACAACCAGGGAGGACTGGCAGGAAGCAAAGCAGTTTTCCAAGTCAAAGGGCTGAGTGCACGCTTTATTGACAGAAGCAGAGAGGGTGATGGGACAAGTCAGAAACCAGAGTGACCAAGGTGATTGCTCAAAAGCCAGAAGATCCCAGAGGTAAAATGATGGCTGCTAGTGTAGCCTATAGAAAGCACAGTGGACTCCAGGTACTAACACTGAATTCACTGGTGGTTGCACTATTGCAGGATTCCTAGCTAGACAGTTTCCAAGTCCCACAGTATGCTTAGTTTCTCAACACTCTTTTCTTATGGTTGTTTGAATCAGCTTTTATCTACTTCTCTTTACTTAGAAAAATCATGCCCTGATGCTCCAAGAAGCTCAGATACTGCTGTAGAAATGCTGAGGGAAATGAGTGTGGGTTTATGCCATTTTCAAGGCAGCAAACATAGGGCAGGAGCCTGTGGGAGAATCAGCATTAAGGTCTTTGGTAATCCAAGCAATTGCTGTTACTTCTTGCCTATTGATCCTACACCTCCCAGGTAATTTATAAGTGTTTTGTAGTTTGGGTTGGTCTTGTAGTACATCGAGTGGTTCTTCTATTTTCTGGTCCTGCCAGGAACAGGGGAATTCTTTATTCAATTTTTTAAAAGCCACCAAAAGATGTCTTTGAAAAAACTTAATGGAAGGGATGATTGCCACTTTTTATGCTGCTCAACTTGTCACCCCATTTCATAGAAGAATGAGACCAGATCTGAGGGGAATATTTGCTTTATTGCTGAAAGCAGGCAAAGAAAACAGTATATAATCAGGACAATCATACCCACCTGCCACACTGAGGCATTAAATAATAATTGATTTTTTTCTTTAAAAATGTTAATATGTAATTAGTATGTAGGAGCATCAGTAAAGAAGATGAGATTATGAGGTGGGGGTGGAATGATGCTATCATCAGTTCAGGTGAGTAGGGGTTGGGGCGAAAGAAAGTTGAGAGCAAGGCAAAAACATTTTTATGACTGTGGAAACACAGTTGACTAGGGAAAAGCAGATCACACTGCCTCCTGTACCCCTACCTTCCCTGAAATCTGTGTATGCCAACACTTTAGAATCTAAAATCTGCCCTGCTTCCCCACTGACCTTGGAACATTGTCCAAACCCCTCCACTTCCCTCTCTCCAACCACATACTCTGCACCAAACTCATGGTACAGCCAGGCTAAATAATTTGAAACTTTCTGGACTTTCCATCATTTTTAAACCGCTTTATTGGCAGATAATTCATGTACCATACAATTCATCCATTTAAAGTGTATAATTCAGTGGTTTTTAGTATATTCACAAATATGTGCAATCATCACCACAATCAGTTTTAGAACATTTTTCTTAAATATTGTAGCCTTTTAGCTATCACCTCCTTATATGTCCCCTCTGCACCCCCAGCCCTAAACAACCACTAATCTAATTTCTGTTGCTATTGTTCTCTCTTCAAGATATTTTTACAAAGGGAATCATACAATACGTGGTCTCTTATGAATGACTTCTTTCATTTAGCATGTTTTCAAGGTTCATCCATGTTGTGGTATGCATCAGTACTTCATTCTTTTTTATAGTTGAATACTATTTCATTATATGGATACATCATATTTTGTTTACCCATTCATCAGTTGATAGACATTTGAGTTGTGTACATCTTTTAACTATTAAAAATAATGCTGCCATAAAGATTAATGTATGAGGTTTTTGTAGACATGTGGCATTTATGGGGGAGATATACCTAAGGGTAGAATTGCTGTGCCATATGGTAACTCTATGCTTAAGCATTTGAGGAACTGCTGTACTGTTTTCCAAAGTGGCTAAAGCATTTTACATTCCTACCAGTAGGGAGTGAGTGTTCTGATTTCACCACCTCATCACCAACACTTGTTATTATCTAACTTTTTTATTCTATCCATCTAAGTGTGTGAGAAGTAGGATATCATTGCAGTTTTGATTTGCATTTAGTGATGCCTAATGAGGCTATACATCTTTTTACGTGCTTATGGGCCATTTGTATATTACCCCTAGAGAAATGTCTATTCAGATCATTTGCTCATTCTTTTTTTTTTTTTGTGCACAAATATTCATGGCAGCTTTAATGGTAATAGCCAAAATGCTAGAAAAAATTAAGTGTCCAACAAAAAGCAAATGGACAGACAAATTGTAGTATATCCACATAATGAAATATTGGTAGGCAACAAATGATGAATCTCAAAATAATTATGTCAACTTAAAAAAGCCAGAAAAAGAAAGAGTAGACAAAGTATGATTTTATGTATAGAAATTCTAAAAAATTCAACCTAACTTTTATTTTTTATTCCAGTTTATCTATAATTGACATAGAGCAATGTATATTTAAGGTGTAATGTAAGTTTAAGGTGTACAGCATAATGATTTGACTTACATATATCTTACAGTGATTATCACAGTAATTTTAATGAACATACATCATCTCATACAGATACAAAATTAAAGAAATAGAAAAAAGTTTTTCCTTGCGGTGAGAAGTCTTAAGATTTCCTCTAATACATTCATATATAATATAGCAATGTTAATTATGTTTACTATATTGTACATTACATCCCTAGTACTTATTTATCTTATAACTGGAAGTTTGAACCTTTTGACCACCTTCATCCAATTCCCACTCCCCTTACCCCCCCCCTCCACCTCTGGTAACCACAAATCCGATTTCTTTTTCTGAGTTTGTTTGTTTGTTATTGAATATAATTGACATACAACACTATGTTAGTTCCTGTTTCACAACATAGTGATTTGATATTTCTATACATTGCAAAATGATCACCACAATAAGTCTAGTTATGATGCCACCATATTAAGATATTGCATAGTTATTAACTATATTCTCCACACTACATTTCATACCCGTGACTCATTTATTTTGCAACTGGAAGTTTGTACCCTTAATATCCTTCACCTATTTCTTTCTTCTCTCCAACCCTTTGCTGGCAATCACTTGTTTGTTCTCTGTATCTGTAACTCTGTTTCTCTTTTCTCATGTTTGTTAATTTGTTTTGTTTTACAGATTCCACATATAAGTGAAATCATGCAGTATTTGTCTTTCTCTGTCTGACTAATTTCACTGAGCATAATACCCTCTAGGTCCATCCATGTTTCTGCAAATGGCAAGATTTCATTCTTTTTTATGGCTGAGTAATATTCCCTTGTGTATATATATACCACATTTTCTTTATCTATTTGTCTATTGATGGACACTTAGGTTGTTTCCCTATTGGTTACTGTAAATAATGTGGCAATGAACATAAAGGTGCATATATCTTTTCTACTTAGTGTTTTTATTTTGTTTGAATAAATACCAAGGAGAGGAATTGCTGGACCATATGGTAGTTCCACTTTAATTTTTTGAGGACTCTCCACACTGTCTTCATTAAAGCCTGCATCAATTTATATTCCCACTAACAGCGCACTAGGGATCCCTTTTTTCCACATCCTTGCCAACACTTGTTACTTGTTGTCTTTTTGACAATAGCCATTCTGACAGGTGTGAGGTGATATCTATTGTGGTTTTGATTTGCATTTCCCTGATGAGTAGTGATGCTGAATATCTTTTCATGTGCCTATTGGCCATCTGTAGGTCTTCTTTGGAAAAATGTCTATTCAGATTCTCTGCCCATTTTTAAATCAGGCTGTTAGTTTTTTGATGTTCATTTTTATATGTTTTTGCATATTTTAGACATTAACTCATTATTCGTTGTATCATTTACAAATATCTTCTCTCATTCAGTAGGCCACCTTTTCATTTTGTGGATAGTTTCCTTCACTATGCAGAAGCTTTAGATTTTGGCATAATCCCATTTGTTTATTTTTGCTTCTCTTTCCCTTGCCTGAGGACACATCCAAAAAATATTGCTAAGACCAATGTCAACAAGTGTACTGCCTATGTTCTCTTCTAGAAGTTTTATGGCTTCAGGTCTTACATCTAAGTCTTTAATTCGTATTGAGTATAGTTTTGTATGTGGTGTGAGAAAGTAGTCTAGTATGAATCTTTGGCACTTCGCCATCCAGTTTTCTCAACAGAATTATTAAAGAGGCTGTCTTTTCCCCATTGTATAGTCTTGCTCACTTTGTCATAAATTAGTTAACCATATAAGTGTGGATTTATATCTGTGCTCTCTATCCTGTTACATTGATCTTTGTGTCTGTTTATGTGCCCGTACCATACTGTTTTGATTACCGTGCTTTGTAATATAGTTGGAAATCAGGGAGCACAAAATTTCCAGGCTTGTTCTTGCTTCTCAAGATTGTTTTGCCTATTTGAGACCTTTCATGTCCCTGTGCAAATTTTAGGATTATTTTTTCTAGTTCTGTGAAAATCAGCATTGTATTTTGATATGGATTGTATTGAATCTCAAGATTGCCTTGGATAAGTAAGGTCATTTTAACAATATTAAATATTCCAATTCATGAATTTTACCTCCTTGGTTAGATTTATTCCTAGGTATTTTATTCTTTTTGACGTGATGGTAAATGTGGTTGTTTTCTCAATTTCTCTTTCCGATAGTTTGTTTTTAGGCTATAGAAATGAAACAGATTTCTGTATATATATTATGTATTCTGCAATTTTACAGAATTCATTGATGAGTTATAGTAGTTTTTTGATGGCGTTGTTAGCATTTTCTATAAATAGTATTGTGTCATCTGCAAATAGTGACAGTTTTACATCTTTATACCAATTTGGATTCCTTTTATTTCTTTTTCTTGTCTGATTATTGTGGCTAGGACTTCCAATACTATGTTGAATAAAATGGCAAGAATGGGCACTCTTGTCTCATTCCTGATCTTAGTGGAAATGTTTTCAGCTTTTGCACCATTGAGTATGATATTAGCTGTGTGCTTATCATATTTGTCCTTTATTGTGTTGAAATTTTTCCCCCTATACGCAATCTGTGGAGAAATTTTATCATAAATGGATGCTGAATTTTGTCAAAAGTTTTTTCTGCATCTACTGAGATTATCATGTAGTTTTTATTCTTCAATTTGTTAATTTGGTTTATCATATTGATTGATTTGCAGATATTGAATCATCCTTGCATCCCTGGGATAAATCCCATCAGATCATAGTGTATGTTCCTTTTAGTGCTTTATTGAATTCAAATAGCTAATACTTTGTTGAGCATTTTTATATCTATGTTCGTAAATGATATTGGACTATAATTTCTCTTTTGTGATGTCGTTGTCTTGCTCTGGCATCAGGGTGAACCTGGATTCATATAATGAGTGCAAAAGCATTCCTTCCTCTGTAATTTTTTGGAATAGTTTGAGAAGGATAGGTGTTAACTCTTCTCTAAGTGTTTGGTAGAATTTACCTGTGGAGCTGACTGGTCCTGGACTTTTGTTTATTGGTAGTTGTTTTATTACTGATTCAACTTCATTACTGGTAATTGATCCATTCATATTTTCTACTTCCTCCTGATTCAGTCATGGAGACTTTTGTTTTAGAAATTTATCTGTTTTTCTAAGTAGTCCATTTTATTTGTGTATAATTGCTTGAAGAAATTTCTTATGATCCTTTGCATTTATGTGATGTCAATTGTAACTTCTCTTTTTTTATTTCTGATTTTATCAATTTAGACCCTCTCTTTTTTTCTTCTAGATAAATCTGTCTACAGTTTATCAATTTTGTTTGTCTTTTCAAAGAACCAGCTCTTACTTTTATTCATTTTTTTTCTGTTTCTTCTCTATTTCATATATTTCTGCTCTGATCTTTATGATTTCTTTCCTTCTACTAACTTTGGGTTAGTCTGTTTGTTTGTTCTACTTTTTCTAGGTCTTATAAGTGTAAGTTTATGTTGTTTATTTGAGATTTTTCCTATTTTGCTATAAACTTCCTTCTTAGAACTGCTTTTGCTGCGTTTCTGAGATTTTTGGATCACTGTATTTTCATTCTCATTTGTCTCCAGATATTTTTGTTTGTTTGTTTCTTCTTTGATTTTCTCCTTGATTCATTGGTTGTTTAGGAGCATATTGTTTAGCCTCCATGTGTTTGTACTTTCTAAAGCTGTTTTATATATATATATATATATATATATATATATATATATATATATATATATATATATACATATTTTAAGTTACTTTCATTTATTTAAGTTCAAATGCATTTTAACAATCCTTCATATTTACTCACTCCCCCCACCTCATTTACTCTTTTTGATGTTATATTTTATATCTTTTTGTTTTGTGTGTCCCATAACCACTTCTTGTGAATTTAGATGATTTTTACTACTTTTGTCTTTTAACCTTCCCACTAACTTTATATGTGGTTGATTTACTACTTTTACTATATGTTTGCCTTTCTAATGATATTTTTCCTTTTATAATTTTCATACGGTCTTTTCTTTTCCACTTACAGAAGTTCCTTTAACATTTCTTGTACAGCTGGTTTGATGGTGCTGAACTCATTTAGCTTTTGCTTGTCTGTAAAACTTTAGATCTCTATGTAAAATCTGAATGAAAGCCTTGCCAGGCAGAGTATTTTTGCTTGTAGGTTTTTCCCTTTCATCACTTTAACTATATCATGCCTCTCCCTGCTAGCTGCAGAGTTTCTGCTGAAAAGTCAGCTGAGAATCTTATGGGAGTTCTGTTGTTCATAACTTGTTGTTTTTTCCTTGCTGCTTATATTCTCTCTTTAAGTTTTGCCATTCTAATGACAATGTGTCTTGATGTGATCTTCTTTGGGTTGATTCTGTTTGGGACTCTCTTTGTTTCCTGGATCTGGATGTCTGTTTCTTTTCTCAGGTTAGGGAAGTTTTCAGCTATTATTCCTTCAAATAAGTTATATACCCCTTTCTCTCTTATTCTTCTGTGATCCCTATAATGCAAGGAAGAAGTTGGCTGCAGTGCCACTGAGAGGGTCCTGGGGCTAGTGTTTGGCCACTGGTGTGTGGAGCTGTGTTCTGGGGTGGGTAGTTGTGGGGCTGGGCATCTGAATCTATTGGTGGACAGGGCCAGTCCCTGACACAATTGGCTGTGGGATCCACAGTGTCCCAAACCTGGTATCAGCCTGCTGATGCGTGGGACTGGGACCCAGGGAGTTCTGAGGCTAGGGCTGGCCTGCTGGTATGTGAGACTCTTTCTTGATATGGCTGACTACAGGGTTCTAGGTGTCCTGAAGCTGATGTTGGCCAGCTGGTTGGTGGGGCTGAATCCCAAAGCAGCTGGCTTAGGGTCCAAAATTTTCCAGTGCTATTGTTGGCCTGCTGGTGAGCGGGGTCAGGGACCAGGGCGTCCTGGGGCTTGTGTCGACCTGCTGATGGGTGGACTGGCTCCTAGGGCTAGTGCTGGTCCATTGGTGGGCAGAGTTGAGTCCTGGGGTCTCTCAAGTGTCTAAGAACTGGTTTCTACCCAGTGGTGTGCAGGGCCAAGGCTCATGGGTTCCAGGGCTTAGTCCTGGATCACTTGTCCTGGTTTCACTGGGTGAAACCAGGTCCTGGGATCACTGGCTGTGGGGCCCTGGCAGTCCCATGGCTACTGGTGGCCAGCTGGTGCATGAGACTTGGTCCTTGGCTCTCTGCTGGAGAGGGTTGGGTTCCAGGGCAACTACGGGCTCAGGGGGTCTTAAAGGAGCTGGCCTGCCAGTGGGCAGGGCTGGGTCCTGGTGCTAATAACCTAGAGAGAGCTCCCAGGGTGAGTTCCCGTTACATCCTGCCTCTCTGAGAGGCTCTCGAAGATCAGCAGGTGGGTCTGACCCAGGCTCCTTTCAAATTACTTCTTCTTTAGGCTCCCAAGTGTCTTGAGATTTTGTGTCCATCCTTTAAGAATGGCGTCTCTATTTCCCATAGCTCTCTGGGTCTCCCAGAAGCAAGCCCTGCTGGCCTTTAAAGCCAAATAGTCTGGAGCCTTGTCTTTCCGGTCAGGATCCCTGGACTGGAGAGATTGACATGGAACTTGAATCCCTAGCTCCTTGGGGAAAATCTCTGCAATTTTAATTATCCTCCTACTTGTGGGTCACCCACCCGGAGGTGTGTGGGTCTTGACTCTGCAGCATCTCCAGCATCTCCACCCCTCCTACTCGTCTTGTTGTGGTTCCTTCTTTATATCTTTAGTTGTAGAAGATCTTGTCTGTTAAGTCTTCCAGTTTTTCTCATCAATAGTGGGTTTGTAAATAGTTGTAATTTTGATGTGTCTGTTAGATGAGGTGAACTCAGGGTCTTCCTACTCAGCCATCTTGGTCACTCCCTTTTGGTCATTCTTTAATTGGGTTATTCATCATTTTATTATTGATTTGGAAGAATTCTTTACGTATTCTGAATACATGTCTCTTTTTATATATAAGATTTGCAGGTACTTTCTTCCATTCTGTCAGTTGTCTTTTCACTTTCTTGGTAGTGTCCTTTGAAACACAAAGGTTTTTAATTTTTATGAAGTCCAATTTGTCTACTAGCTTTAAATTGCCCATTCTTTGGGTATCATATCTATGAATATTTTGCTAAATCTAAGTTTATGAAGATTTACTCCTATTTTTCTTCTAATATTTTTGGAGTTTTGTCTCTTATATTTAGGTCTTTAACTCATCTCATGTTAATTTATTCTATCGTGTGAAGTAAGGATTAAACTTCATTATTTTGCATGTAGCTATTCATTTGCCCCAACACCATTTGTTGAAAAGATTATTCTTTCCTCATTGAATGATCTAGGCACTATTGTCAAAAATCAGTTGATCATAGATGTGTGGGTTTATTTCTGGACTCTCTCAATTATATTCCATT
This sequence comes from Balaenoptera physalus, assembly GCF_965194825.1. Classification (NCBI taxonomy): domain Eukaryota; kingdom Metazoa; phylum Chordata; class Mammalia; order Artiodactyla; family Balaenopteridae; genus Balaenoptera; species Balaenoptera physalus. Next base: position 5,458,908 of record NC_138885.1, on the reverse strand, counting down.
GATCTATATGTCTATTTTTATACCAGTATCACACTGTATTAATTACCATTGCTTTGTATTAAGTTTTGAAGTCAGGAAGTGTGAGTTCCCCTACTTTGTTCTTTTTCAAGGTTGTTTTTCACTATTCCATTCCATGGGTCCTTTGAAATTCTGTATGCATTTTAGAATCAGCCTCTCAATTTCTATAAGGAAATCAGCTGAGATTCTTATGGGGATTGTGTTAAATCTGTACATCAATTTAGGAATTTATTGGCATCTTAACAATGCTAGTCTTCCAGTCCATGAACATGGGATGTTTTTTCAACTAGTTAGAGTTTCTTTAATTTCTTTCAACAATGTTTTGCAGCTTATTTCTCACTGGGGACCTCACTCTTTCCTGCTTGTGCCGCTTGAGGAGATGAAGGACCTTCCTCTGGCTGGCTGCCTGTTGCCTCTAGGTTAGGGAAATGGAGACTGTGGGAAGTGGAATCAAAGACCCCCTCCCAGGTATTTCTTGTAAAGTGTCGCCCTTGCAGGTCACCCCAGGCCACATGTCCCTGGATTGGGAGGTTAGGTGCAGAACTGGTGGAGAAGGATAGTAGTTCCTGAGCTGAATCTGCTTATTTTAGCTATAACCACCTTCCTGATTCACTTTTCTAATTGTGATATGATTGACAGAAATAGAACGCTTAGAATTGCTTGACGGCTAACACTAAACAAAAACTCAAGCATTCATTCATGGAAGTTTTCATTTTCTTTCTCAATACCATCTTTTCAAAGAGACAGAGGCAGTGTTTTCCTTCTCAAAGAAGTAATGAACACTGGAGGGGCCCAGGTCTTCTTGACCAGTGTTTACCTGGGTCCTGTCCCTTCCCTCACAGGTGCTCCAAATGGATTAGGTAGATTTGGTTTCTTTGCAAGTTAGTGAGTGTGAAAACAGTCTCTTTCTCTGAGTGGCTTTCCATCTGCCTAGGGTGTTAAGATTAACCACATAGAATACCAGCAGCCCCATGCAGGAGAAGCATCTTCAGGTGTGTGTTGCAGACAGTGAGCCCTGCATGGGTTTGGAGATAGCAGAGGTTGCAGTGGGCTGCAGAGAGCTCCTTTCCACACATTTCTTAAGCCTCTCCTCAGTACTAGTCCCTGACTTTGGGACTGGGGTATGGTGATAAAAGTCATGCTTGCTTGCTTTAAAGGATCCCATAGTCTAGAGAAGAAGAAAGACAGTACAGTCAGAACTACAGGAGAAACAAACACAGGATAATGAGGGATTATGATGGAGAAGCAGAATCAGGATAATCAGAAGTGTCCCCCAAAGTGAGGAGTTCATCCCAGCCTGAAAGGGCAACATGAGAGAAGGCATGGAAAAAACCTGCATGGCACATGTAGGAGAGGGGAGATGTGTAGGCAAGGTGGGAGGCGAAGAAAGGGTGCCTCTGTACCATGAACTACACTGAATGCAGGACATTTACTGACCTGGAATTTCCCAGAAAGGAAGGATTGAGCCGTCAGAAAAGAGGAAAGCACCTCACTTATGGGTACCAAAGTGGTATAAAGTTTAAGTGAGCTTGACTTACTGTAGCATGTATCCCCTTGTGAATGGCTGCTGAGATGCTTTGCCATGAGAAAGAATAGTAAGAAAGCTCATCTCAGAAATGCTTCCAATTGTCCTTTCTTTCCATTTTAATTCACATGTTTCTCTTTAAGTCCTTATCTTTTTTCAGGTCACATATTCTAATCTGTCAAGAACTACAGAGTCTCTCTGAAACATATAAACAGTATATAAACATGATATACAAATTTATGCAATTTCAGAAGCTTTACAGTTTTGCTGAAATGTGTTTATAGATGTCAGGGTCAATTATTGTAACCTAAAAACTGGACTCTGACAAATTTCTGTGCTCACTGATCCTCTCAATGGGAATCAAGAATGCAGACGATACCCACAGTAAGGAAGGCAGAAAGACACACATGATAGAAACAGATGACAGATAAGTAGGTAGGTAGGTAGTAGATAAAGTGTTCTAGATATTATAAATTCATGACAGGATTTGAAAGAAAAGGAAAATTCATATTACTCTTCATTACTGACCATATTCCTTGCTTTCCATACAAACACTTGATACATGTATATATACCTTGCACGTTATAAAATCACAGTTTTTAAATAGAATCCAATATGCATTCCCTAACACAGGATGAAAAATAGTAATATTTCTTCTGCCTTGCCAGGGTAAGTTGGGGTGTCAGTATAATGTTATTTTGTAGTCAACCCAGTGGCCAGAAGGGAATCAGGCTGGAGACAGCTGCACTGTCATGACTACAGGGAGATTAATATTTTGGTAATTATCCTAATGTCATCATGGTATCTGATGCAGATGATACCTGAATGGCTCTGCATCAAAGCTGTTTCTTATGTTTTTAACAAGTCTTTTTTGTGTGTGTCTTGGGAAACTAGGATTGGGAGATCAAATGATTCATTTTTAGATTCAACATGCTGAGAACATTATTTACATCCACTGCCTTTCTGCTCTGGTATATATATCAATATTTATTATTAATTCAATGTTAAAATCTGACCTTAATTTTTTAAGTCAATATATGCTTCTTAGAGCAAAAAATCTTCATAATCACTACAGTTTAAATCAATACCTGTTTTATTTTCTATTTATCATCTATGACCAAGCTTTCTACATTTCAGATACTTGGACACTAGATTTCTAAGGATAAAGCTGAAATAACTGTTGAGATACATATGATCTGCTTTTAAAGTTGACTATGAGAACTAAAATAAAAGCAATAGAACAAGCAAGGTCTTTAAGTCGTTTGATGTACCAGAAAACTGTTGAGTTATAAAACATTTGCAGAAGAAGAGACCTACAAATTTATTTAATTAAGTATATCCACATAGTATATCCTTAATATTATGGTAGACTTCTATCTTGCCAGGTAAATCAAGTGACCAAAAAACATATTTAGCAGTACATAAAGTCAAAGTTGGCTTTTTCCATCATAATGCTCTTAGTTTAGTTGTGAGAGTTATGTTAAGGATGGAATTATGAAATAATGCTACCTGACAATGCCTTCTTCAGAGAGCCAGTCAATGGCTCCAGTCGGTCCTTGGGCTCAGACGCAATGGCTGGTTTGGTGAGCAGTGGGCCACTGTGGAGGTCTGAGTCCATAATGACATCAGGCTGTGCTGACTATAGCAGCCCCTCAGTCTTGGCCACACCTCCCTGCAATTGCAACCAACAGAAGATTCACAGAACTGGAAGTCAGAAGGTGTATTATAACTCAGCCATGCTCCATTCTTGAGCTCCATCTCCCCATGTGAAGGACTAGTTGAACAGATGCTTCTGCTGGCTCCAGAGTCCTTTCAGGAAACTTTTGGCATCTCTCAAGAGATTTAGGGTAGAGAATGGGTGACACTCAATAACTGGAGTCCTAGATTGTCACTTTATTTTAAGAAGACAAATATTCCTCTCACAAGACAACATTGTGGCCATTAGGAGGAGAAATAGAGTACTGTGTTTATCATGTACACATTAGCTCTGCTCCATATGGTCACAGGACTTTCCTAAAACCATTTCTGTCTGCTTGAAGTAGACTTGAGTTTGTTGAGAATGGAAAGGCTTTATTTGAGGTTTTAATTTAGGGAATAATCTACACATCTGGATACATGCAGGTCCCATTAGTGACGTGTGTATTGATGCCAGGACACTGCCCTGTGCAGTGTTCAGGGTTGAAATTGTCTTTGACATTCAGAAAGCATTACCAATCCACTCAAATACCTAAGGTCCCTACTCCTTTTTTCTTCAGTAGCAAGAAGTGTTAGGCAAGGTCATTGAGCTGCATGGTTTTAATTTCTAGCCCCAGAATGTTACACACTAGCAACATCCCCAGCCACCTTGCACTCTTCCCTTTGCCCCTTCTGCCATCTGCCTAACTTGCCCTGGCTGGTGGGTGGTTCTTATTCCTTCTGGGACATGAACTATCCATTTGGCAGTAAATGTATCCTAGGTACCCAACATGGATAGAAGAAAAATAGTTCAGAGGTTAAGAAACAAGGCTTTCAAACAGGCAGTCCTGGATGAATCTAGTGGAGAGACCCATGGCAAGTTCATTATTTCAGGGGGCAGTGATTTAATGTGCACAATAGGGATTATGGGTTCTGAGAATTGATGAGATAGTCCATGCTAAGTCATTTGCCCAGAGTCTGGCATGGAGTACATTCACCATAAATGGTAATGTTCTTGCTGCTCTCTTGCTCCCCCTTGACACTGTTAGCATGGCTTTGTATTATTTTTTAGTTTATTCTAGGTGCCCAGGGAATGCAATAAAAAAAAATAAAGTATGGTCCTTGTCCCTTTAGGGTTAGTTGGGGAGGTAAAACTAACTTATGTGGAAGGAATAAGGCCAATTTTCATGGTGAAATCATGATTATGATGAACCAATCTGGAGAAGGCCAGAAGTCGAATTACTCTCTACTGCTTACCCACTGTAGATGGGAAGAGTTACGTAAAGAATCTCATCCAATCCCCATATCAACCCTCTGAAATAAGTCTGCTTTCTTTGCACTGAAGAGAAAATGGAGCCCTGGTGAGATGACTCACTTGGCTGAGGCTGCTAAGTAAATAGGTCATGGTTAGGAGGTAGGCGCTGGGGCTGCTGTACTTCTAAGTCAGTGTTCTTTCTACTCGGTGGAGAACAGGGAGAGCCAAGCCGGCCGAAGTCATCAGAAAGGTAATTAAGAGATGAAATTTAAATGAGATCCCACATTACAGCAGCATTTGACAGTCCCAGGGATATGGAGGCTATAGGGGAGAGGAGCTGTGGCCTTGGGAGGATGGGGATGGAGTGTGACAGGACTCAGATGGGTGGGGCAGTGTGTATGTGCTTGTATTGAGGTGTTGCTGTGGGGTGATCTACCCAGCTGCACTGATTTAATGAAGCCAAGAAGCAAATCAGAACCTTTGGAAATCTACTTTGGAGTTTTCTTTGGAGAAAGGTTTAATTATGAATTAAATTTGTTTGGTAAGTATAGGAATGTTTTAAATTCCTACTGATTCTTATATCAAGTTTAATAAGTTGTGTTTTTGTAGTAATTTGCCGATTTTAACAAAATTTTAAAATTTATTGGCAATATTTTTTATTTTAATACCTACAATATGTATTGTATTTATCATGCAATTCCTAAAATTAGTCATTCTTTTTTCTTGATCAGTTTTGCTTAGGAATTTATCAATTTGATTGACCTTTTACAAATAAACCAACTTTTGAATTTGTTCTTGTTTCTTTATTTTACATTTTTAAATTTTTAAAATTTTGATTATTTTTTGTTGAAGTATAGTTGATGTACAATATACAAGTTACAGGTGTACAATATAGTGATTCACAATTAGTAAAGGTTATACTCCATTTATAGTTATTATACAATATTTGCTATAGTCCCTGTGTTGCACAATATATCCTTGTAGTTTATTTTAGTCCTAATAGTTTGTACCTCTTAATCCCCTACTCTTATACTGCCCCTCCTCCCTTCCCACTCCCCACTGGTAACCACTAGCTTGTTCTCTATATCCGTGAGTCAGGTTCGTTTTTGTTATATTCACTAGTTGGTTGTACTTTTTAGATTCCACATATAAGTGATATCATACAGTATTTGTCTTTCTCTGTCTGACTTATTTCACTTAGCATAATACCCTCCAGTTCCATCCATGTCACTGCAAATGGCAAGATTTCATTCTTTTTTATGACTGAGTAGTATTCCATTGTGTGTGTGTGTGTGTGTGTGTGTGTGTGTGTGTGTGTGTGTATTCTTTATCCATTCATGTGTTGATGGACACTTAGGTTGTTTCCATAGCTTGGCAATTGTACATAATGCTGCTCTAAACATTGGGGTGCATGTCTATTTTTGAACTAGTGTTTTCATTTTTTTCGATATATATCCAGGAGTGGAAATTCTGGGTCATATCGTAGTTTAGTTTTATGAGAAGCCTCCGTACTCTTTTCCACCCTAGCTGCACCAATTTATACTCCCACCAACAGAGTATGAGGACTTCCTTTTCTCCATATCCTTGCCAACATTTGTTATTTTTGTTCTCTTTGATGATAGCCATTCTGACATCTCATTGTGGTTTTGATTTGCATTTCCCCGATGCTTAGTGATGTTGAGCATCTTTTACTCCTATATAACAGTCCTAGAACAGCATACAGATCAAGAAATAGAACATTCTGGCACTCTAGAAGCCCTCCATGCCCCCTTCCAGATACTACCTGCCTGCAAAGCCCACCACTCTTTTGCTCCCTACACCACATATTAGTTTTGCATGGTTTTAAACTTTATAGAAATGAAATAATACAATACTGGGTCTTTTGTGCTTCTTTCACTGTGTCTGGCTTCTTTCACTCAATATATGTATGTGAAATTCATTCACGTTATTGCATATAAGAGTAGTTTGTTTTTTTTCTTTCTGACAGTACTCTGTTGTGTAACTATACAGCAATTTAGTTATTCACTGCTATGGTCTGAATGTTTGTGTTCCCCTCCAAATAAATACGTTGAAAACCTAACACCCAAGATGATGGTATTAGGAGGTGGGGGTCTGTGGGAGGTGATTAGGTCATGAGGGTAGAGCCCTCATGAATGGGATTAGTGTCCTTAGAAAAGAGGCTCCAGAGAGTTTGCTAGTCCCTTCCACCATGTGGGGATACAGCAAGAAACCAGCAGTCTGCAGTGCAAATAGAACGTTCACCAGAACCTGGCCATTCTGGCACCCTGATCTTGGACTTCCAGCCTCCAGAACAGTGAGGAATAAATTTCTGTTGTTTATAAGCCACCCATTCTGTGGTATTTTCTTACTTCAGCCTGAACTGAAGAGTAAGAAGTCCATTTTTCTATCGAACATTTTTATGTTTCCAATTTGGGTCTTTATAAACAGTGTTACTATTAATATTTTCTACATTTTTATAAACACATTTCTTTTCCATGTATATCTAAGAATACAGTTGCTGGGTCTTATGTCTCTATTCATCTTTAGTAGACAGTACCAAACAGTTATCCAAAGTGACTGTGTCAATTGCTAATCCCTCCAGCAGTGTAAGAAAATTCTCACATTTTCACATCCCTGGCAACATTTGTTATTGTCTGTCTTCTTCACCGTATTCAATACAGTGGTGCACATGGATCTAATTTTCTCTAATCTAACGACTGATGAAGTCATGCACCTCACTTATGTTTCTTTATTATTTAGATATGCTATGTTAGGTAGTGCCTATTTGAGTACTTTTGCTAATTTTTCAGTTAGGGTGTCTTCTTTTTCTAAATGGCTTGTAAGAATTATTTTTTGTATCCTACATATGAATCCTTTGTCAGATATTTATTTATGGTGGATGTCTTCTCCATTGTGTGGTTGCCTTTTTCCACTCACTTAATGATAACTTTTGATGAACAGACTATTTTTAATGATAGGGCATTACACCTATTGGGTTTTTTCCATTATAGTTAGTGGTTTTTGTGCTTGTTTAAGAAATCTTTCCTTACCCCAAGATAATGAAGTTATTCTCTTATATTTTCCTCTGAAGACTTATTTATTTTTTATATATTTGTTTATATTACCTTGTATATTCAGACTACAATTAATCTGAAATCATCTTTGAGTATAGTATAATTGTCAATATTCATCTCTTTTCCATATGTAAATTCATTTTAAACAATAGCACTTTGAAAATTTATCCTTCCTTGATGCACTGCATTGCCACATTTTTATAAATTTACTGTTTACATGTGTGGAAATCTTTGAGTTTTAAGAGGATTAATTTAATTGGATTATTGATAAATATAAAATTTATATTTTATATAATAAAGATATATTTGCACTTAAATTTACCCTCTTTCTATTTGTTTTCTATTTTCTCATTTGTTCTTTTAATTTTGTCTAGTTTTTTGCCTTTTTTGGTATTGATAAAGTATTGTATATTATCCCATTTCTCCCCTTTATTAAAAGCTTTTCAAAGTATTTTCCAAATATTTGTTGATATTTACTCTTTGACATAACCATATACATCATTGATTCATTATAATCTGCCTTAAATTATTGCCTTGATACCTCCTAAACAGTGAAAGAATCTGTAAATGATTTAACATTACTTACCTACCCCACAACTTTTCTGCTAATATTGTCATGTATTTCTACCTATTCTTTGACCCTCTAAGACATTTGAATCATTGTTTCAAACCATCAATATCCATTTGGATTTATCCACATAATTGTCTTTTCCTGTTCTTTTCACTCCTCTCCCCCTTAACAGGCTTCTAGCAGGAAATATTTCCCTTCTTTGTTAAGAATTCTCTTAAAATAAATGTTAATTTCTTTACTGAAGGTCAAAAAATTCTTTCAGTTCGTGTGAAAATGTCTTTATTTTGGCTTCATTTTTTGAAGAATGGCACCAATAACATATATTTCAGATGTTTTCACCATAGTCAATATATCTCTTAAGCTCTTTTTAAAAATTACAAAATCTCTCAATGATACAATTTGGCTAATATTCCAGTTCTTTTTCCTCTATTTTCCTGTGCCTAACTTGCTAATAAAACCGTGTACATTTCAACAGCTCCTGAGACTTATTATTGTCGGTTTTAAGAATTTTCCAGGGATTCCAAGAATCTCTTGGAGCATGTCAGAATTAACTAATGTAGACATCCTATCTGCTATAAGCAGACTTTCTGGGTAAAATATAATTTAAAAATAGTAGGTATTGAAAGAAAAAATCCTCAGGTAGCAGAAATGAATGGGGACTGCACAGCCAATATCATACACAGATGAGCTAATGCCTCTGAGGCCCAGAGGGAGATGATAAGTGAATATAGGGACTAAGGGTTAGCATCAGGGTTTGACAAAACAAGTGAGAATAGAAGAGGCAGCTTTGGCACAGTGATAGGCAAGGAGCTAACACTAAGAACTCTGCATAAATTTGGTACTGATACATTACCCATAATGATTATTGATCTTTACTATGTCCCAGACATTGTCCCAGGTATTTCAAATGTATTAACTCATTTCACTCTCTTAATAGCTATGCATGTATTAGGTAGGATGGCTCTATTTCAAAGATACCAAAGCATGTATAATGGTTCCAACATAGTAGGAGTTTATTTCTGTCTCCTATAACAGAATTGGATTGGATTGGACAGGTATACAGGTCAACAAGACAGTCCTTCTCCTTACAGTCACTCAAGGACTCAAGCTGATGGGAGCTCTTCTATATTCAAACTTGTTTTCCAAGATTACTTTGAAATTAATCTCTATTCCAATCAGCAGAATGGAGAAAGGAGATGGAAAATACCCATAGAAGGCTTGTGTGGGCTAGGCTGGAAGTGGTTCACGTTACTTATAGTCTACAGTTAACACCAGAGGAGACTGAGAAATGTGTTCTAGTTTTGTACCCTGGAAGAAGAGGAAATAAGTTTGGTGAGCAGGCAGCAATTTCTGCTATAAACCTATGAGATGGGTCATATTATCATCGTTGTTTCACATAGTAGGAACCTGAGTACAGAGCAATTAGCTGACTGAGGTTACAGAGCAATCGGGATTAAAACCCGAACAGCCTAGCTCCCAACCCTCCATTGATCTTGTCTATCTGGGACACACCATTATACTATACGACCTTTATTAGTGAAAGAGGAAATTAGAAACTACAACTCCAAGACCAGGAGAGTGGGAAGAAAACATATAACTGCTCTGGTAGAAAAGGCAGACTATCATGGAAAAAAAATAGAACTCCTGACTGTGCCATGTGCTAATGCTAATTTTAAATTTACGCTAGTACATGGTATAAGATTTGAAACAAAGAAATTAATGCATAAACTGTTTCTTGACTTAAAAAGACCTTGCGATACTCAGCAGAGGCAAGAGTAAAATGACTTCGAATGTTTACTCCTACAACATAGGGTTTATGTGAATAACAAAGGGGGAAAAACACTGAGAATAGGTACATTTGAATCTATTCAAGGAAACTGACTCAAGGTAAAGATCAGATCAAAAGTACAACTGTTAAGACTTTTTGTTAATACTTTCCAGCTGGACCAAAAGGCTTCTCAGAGTCTAAAGGGCACTGTCCAACATCAATTTCACACATAGCCTGTCTCAAGAAGAAATGGAAAAGAATTTTAATTTGATACATAATTAATGTATTTACTGTTAAAGAAATTGTACCAACTTGGCCTGATAAGAGTTGATACAGTTCATAATGAAAAGCGTTCTCTGAGCCCTCAACCATCTATCAGAAGAAAGCAGTCTAAGAATGATACTCAGCCACACACAGGAGCATTTCTTATGGAAGAGGAAGAGGAGGCAGAGCCAAGAGCCATGGAGAACCATTCCCAGGGAACAGGACTAAAGAGATGTGTACTTAATCAATTCCAGGATTGTGATTAACTGATCTATGTCTCAGGTGATGAGAGATAGAAATGTTGTCTCTTTACTTCACATGTCTTCTATTCAGGGGGGACAATACCTGAGGTGTACCTGAGGGGCTGCATCCAAAAAGCCTTGTCCACATCCTGACCTCATTTGGGTGATGAGATCCTGCTTCATGCCTGAACGTGATGTAATATTGGAACAAGACTGAGAATTTTGTAGGAGGCGTGTTTGTATGTGGGAGAAATACGAATCATTGAATGCCAAAGAGAGAACCATGAAAACTAGTTGGCAAACATGTTCCACAGTGACACTTGCCCCTCCCTCACTGAGTCTCTGATGGGCTGTGACTCTGTGACCTGCATTGACCAATAGAATGTGACAGAAATGAAGCTGTGACAATTTGGGGCCTTGGCCTTCAAAAGGGTTGGTGGTTTCTGCTTTGCATTTTTGGGAGCCCTAAGCTGTCAAGTAAAATGTCTGGCTATCTTCTGTGAGAGATGATATAGAGATCAAATAGAGAAGCCCTAAAACCACATGGCAGAAGAGAGAATGGCCCAGATACTGCAAGCATCCCAGCTGAGCCTAAACTTCCAGCCATCTCCACTAAAGTGCCAGACGTGGGATAAATCATCTTGCACATTCTGGTCCAGTGACCACCCAGCTAGTTACATCCCCAGTCAATCTCACATGAAGCGGAAAAATAACCCAGTTGACCCCCAAATAAAATGATTGTTGTTTTAAGCCATTACTTTTAGGAGTGGTTTTTTATGCAGCAATAGAAATCCAAAATAGTTGATGGTTTAATACATTCTGTACCAGAAGTTCCCAGGCTCATTGTGTACATTACCGACCCGCTAGTTGTCCAACCCCTTCTCCCTCTTTTCTCCAAGTTTGTCCCATGGTAATGAGCACTACTACCTATGTGTCTTGATTGATATATCACTTCTTCCCCCATAGAAGCAAAAACTCCAAGAAAGGAACAATAATAGCACAGAATAAAATCAGGTACCCCAATGATTAAGCAAAAGAGACAGATTAAAGGAGAGAAGGAAAGGTGGGGGGATATGTGCTCTATGAATGTTAAGCAGAGAACAAACATATGGCACCTATTAAAAGTATATTTATGCATATGAATTTATGGTAAATATTATGGTCCATATGGAGAAAGCTGTCCACCTGCCAATAGGTGTACTTATCTGGAATGGCCAGATGTCTCTACCCAAACCCAGAGAGCAATTTTGTAGCCATAAAAACCAATTGAGATAGAGTTCACTTGCAAAGAAAGCTATTGCATATAGAGATTTCAAATTCCTTCTGAATTTAACTGCCTGAGGAATACAAAATAATGAGATGACTGGGTGTCTCAGAAAACACTAAGTTAATTTGAAAGCCAGATGCCTATAAGTGCATGAGTGAACACCTTAGAAAATATTTTTTTCTATATTTTTATTTTTGAAAATTTCAAAAATATACAAATGCAAAAGAATATTATAATGAACCTCTTCTTTTTTTAAAACATTTTGTTTATTTATTTATTTATTTATTTATTTATTTATATTTTGGCTGCATTGGGTCTTCGTTGCTGCGTGTGGGCTTTCTCTAGTTGCAGTAAGCGGGGGCTACTGTTCGTTACAGTGCATGGGCTTCTCATTTATGGTGGCTTCTCTTGTTGCAGAATGCAAGCTCTAGGGCATACGGACTTCAATAGTTGTGGCCAGCAGGCTCAGTAGTTGTGGCACACGGGCTTTGTTTCTCCATGGCAAGTGGGATCTTCCAGGACCAGGGATCAAACCTGTGTCCCCTGCACTGGCAGGTGGATTCTTAACCATTGTGCCACCAGGGAAGTCCCATGAACCTCTTCTTACCTATCTCCTTGATTCAAAAGTTACTGACTCTTGGTCAACCTTGCTTTATTTTTTTTCCACCCACTTCCCCATTTTTTGAACTTTCCAAAATAGTGGAATAAGAGTTTTCTACTGTCTTCAGCCCAAAGAACACCAGTTTTGACAATTTTTAGATGAGGGCACGTTTGTGGAAGTCTGGAAGTCCAGCAGAGAAGTTACAGCACGTGGTTGGAGCAAAAAATTCCAAGATTGGATACCCTGATGAGGGTAAGAGGAACAGTTTTGTTTTACCTGTGTCATCCCTCACCCAAGGCAGCACAGCTCAGTGCCAAGAACTTCTCAATCTTTAATTTCTCTAATGGGAGAAAATTGAGAACATGTGAGTGAGTGCCCAGCTTCCCTAGCTGTGTGGAATGCTGCCAAAGATGCACCCACTTCTTTCTCACTCCATTCAGAATACTAAGATATACTGCATGACTGAAGAGAAGGGAGGGGCAAGATATCAGGAGCCAGGGTTCTCAGAAGAGATCAAAGCGAAATGGATCCAACTGAATGCTTTGCAGACTCCATCAGGAAGCCTGCCCATGAGCTTCTGAGGATGCCTCACCTGCAGATCCCCCAACTGGCTTATGAGCAATCCCAATACACCATGTGCCACACATGTGCATGCATGCATGCACACACACACACACACACACACACACACATACACACTGTGGCCTGCTCCCAGTGTAAGTTCCCAAGGGTGGCAAGTATGAAATTTTGCAGATGGCTAGTCAGCACATGCAGAAAGCCTGCCCAACTCTGTGGGATTGGGAGAAAGCACACAAATTTGAGAATCCAGCACCATCTTAAGGCAAGGCAAACAAAAAGCTGTAAGCACCCAGGCAGGCTTTGCATGATTGAGAGAATGCATACAGTACTATGAATTCCCCCCTCAAGACGGAACAAGAATTGTGGATCAGGAATTGGAATCAACTCTGAGAAAAGGTCTGAGAAAGCCTCAGAATTCCTAGAAGGGCTGACAAAAGGTATGTCTCCCTTGAAGACTGTCAGTAAAGACTGGAAGAAGTGGTGGCTTCTTCAAATGTGAACACAGCAATGCAAGATTTCAAACAACATGAAAAATCAAGGAGACCTGACATCACAATAATTTCCTCTAACTGACCTCCAAAAATAAAGACCTCCAATTTGCCTGATAAAGAATTCAAACTAGTTGTTTCAGGGAAGCTCAGTGAGCTACAAGGAAACACAGGAATACAATTAAATGAAATTAAGAAAACAATACATGAAACAAATGAGTTTAACAGATATATAGAAATCATTAAAAAATAGAACTTCTGGAGCTGAAGAATATAATGAATTAAATGAAAATGCAAAGTAGAGCATTAACAGACTAGATCAATCAGAAGAAAGAATCTGTGAAGTCGAAGATAGGTCATTTGAAATTATCCAGTCAGAGAAGAAGAAAGAAAAAAAGAATAAAAATTAGTGAAGAAAGCCTATATGAGTTATGGGATATCATCAAGTGAGACAATCTGAGTATTCCTGGAGTCCCTCAAGGAAAGGGGAGTAGGGAAGGAGAAGAAAGCTTATTTAAAGGAATAATAGCTGAGAACATCTCAAATATGGGGAAAGAATTGGATATCCAATTTCATGAAGCTAATAGAGATGCAGAAAGATGCAAACAAAAAGATCTCCAAAACACACTTAATAAAACTGTAAAACCAAAAACAAAGAAAAAAATTTAAGAGAAAAAAACTTCTCACATAAAAGGGAATCCCCCAAAAGTATATCAGTGGATTTCTCAAGCAAAAACTTTGAAGGTCAGGAAAGAGTGGAATGATACATTCAAAGTGCTGAAAGAAAAAAAACCCAAAAAACTGCCAACCAAAAACACTTTACTCAGCAAAGCTGTCAACAAAAGAAATAAATGAATAAATTAATAATGAATAAGGAGATTGAACAAATAATCAAAAACCTCCAAGAAGGAAAGTCCAGGACTGGTGCCTTTAATGGTGAATTCTATCAAACATTTAAAGAATCAACGTTCTCTAAGCCTGTGAGCCTGTTTCTGTACTGTAAGTAAGTTCGCTTGTATCATTTTTTTTAGATTCTGCATGTAAGCAATATCATATGATATTTCTCTTTCTCTGTAGATACATGTATATGTAGAACTGAATCACCTTGCTGTACACATGAAACTTAACACAACATTGTTAATCAACTATACTCCAACCTAAAAATAAAGGTTTAGGGACTTCCCTCGTGGTCCAGTGGTTAAGACTTCACCTTCCAATGCCAGGGGTGTGGGTTCAATCCCTGGTTGGGGAGCTAAGATCCCACATGCCTCGCAGTCAAAAAAACAAAACATAAAACAGAAACAATATTGTAACAAATTCAATAAAGACTTTAAAAATGGTCCACTTCAAAAGAATCTTTTAAAAAATTAAATTAAATTAAAAGTTTAAAAAAATAAAATAAAATATGGGAAAAAAAGAATTAATGCCAATCCTTCTCAAGTTCTTCCAAAAGACTGAAGAGGAGGGAACACTTCCAAACGCATTTCATGAGGCCATCATTTCCCTGATACAAAAGCCAGATAAGGGCACTACAAGAAAATAAAATTACAGACCAATATTATTAATGAATTGTTTTTAAAGTGTCACTATGAATGAATGGATATTATTGCATTTGTGTTTCAATCTCATCTTTGTTAGTGAGACCCTATTCAAGTTGGCTCCGAAGTTTTTTTATATGACCTCAGTTTTTTATATGACTTGCTAGCTAGCTTCTGTGCTATCTGCCATAACAAGACATTCTATGCTTATGAATATATACATATATTTTGCCCCACACCTGGAATCAGTCATTTCTCTCAGGGTTTCTTGTTTCTTTTAGTGTGATATAATATTGCAGGACCACAATCTGAGCTCTAGGATTCCCCCTTACTTCTGGTTTATCATTATTTTTCTAGGACATTTTAGTTTGAAAAACTAGGAATTATGGGTGTTACTGAACTTATACTGATATTTCTAATTCAAATCCATGATTACAAGATTTTTACTTAACCCATTTGATAGTGCATCTGTGTCTTTTTTTTTTTTCTCATGCAGTGAATTCCTGTTCTTAATAATACTGAAAGTGGTAGAATTAGAGGATCACATAATTAGTCTCAGATTTTGTTTTTATAGCCAAAACATACCCACAACAATCTAGAACATTACTTCAACTACACAATTACTGAAAAGAATTTACATTTTGCTTTTTGTTTTGCAAATAGACTTTATCCAAGGATATAAATCATAGAGATGAACAAATTACTGCGCTTTCAAGTGACTCAGAATATCTCTCTACATGGTTATGCAACCAACTAGATACACATTTAAATGTTCATTTAGATTATATTTGAGTTTTAAAGATAATTTTAATTTAAATTTACTTTATAATTATGTAAAATATTTCTTGGTGTTAAGATAAAATCTATAAAACAAGGTCCCTTTAAAGAAGTCTACCCTCTATTTCTGTCCTCTTCATTTTATCCCTTCTGAAGGGAAGCATTTCAAAAATTCATGGTTTACCCTTCCATTGTTGTTTGTTATTTGTAAAATATAGTTTGATACATATATGGAATCATATGCCCCCTTCTTATCTAAATGGCATCATACTATACTCACTTTTCTCTACCTTGCTTTACTCTTATATGATACATACTGGATATACGGTGTAGAGGTCAGCAGAGATATTCTTCATTGCTGTCATATAGCTCATGGTACTCCATTGTGTAGATAGACCATAGTAAAATCAACCTTATTCATACATATTTGGGTAATTTCTAATCTTTTGCTATTGTGGAGCCCTGCGATGTATAGTCTTTTGTATATGTATTTTAGAAATTTTCCCAGTGTATCTGTGGGATGGATTCTCACAGATTGCTGGGTCAAAAGATAAAGAAATGTGCAATTTTTTATTATATATTGCCAAATTCCACTCTTGACATATGGTCTGAGAAATGGATCAAATTTTATCACTTCCCCACTGATTTGAGTGCAACCTCTATTACACACCAAACTGTTGCTGCTAACAATATAGAGAAGCACCTGTCTCCTCACAGCCTGGCTAAAAGAGTGTCTCGTCAAAATTAGGATTTTTTCAACATGGTAAATTAAAAATGGAATCTTAATGTAGTTTTAATTTGGGTTTATTTTATTATAAGCAAATTTGTCCATCTATGAAAAGAACAATTTGCATTTATTTTTCTGTGACTGGCACATTATTCCATTTTTCTTAGGAATTCTTCATGATTTTCCTCTAGTTTTAGGAGTTTTTGATATTAATAATATAAAGAGTTTTCTGTAATATAAGTTGCAAATATTTTTTCTAGTTAATTATTTGTCATTACTTTGCTTATGAAAAGTTTTTTTTTAATTTTTATTAGTCAAACTTATCAATCTTTGTCCATATTTTTTTTAGATGTCGAGTCAATCCTACATTATATAGGCATTTCATCCATATTTTCTTCTAATATTTGTATGATTCCATTTCTTATACTGAAATACTGGATCCTTTTGGAATTGACCCATCTGTATTGTGTGAAAAACCAACCCAATTTCATCTTTTTCCATATAACTATCCAGTTATCCCAATGCCACTTTCTTAAAAGTTTCTCTTTCCTCCATTGACTTGAAATCCCACCTCCGTGTTACACTAAATATTTGTATGTAAATGAATCTGTTTCTGGATTTTCTGCTCTACTGTCATGTCTGCTATTGCATCAATATCCCACTGCTTTACTTACGGTCTTTATTGCATGTTTGAATGTCTGGTAGAACTAACTCTACACTTCCTGCTCTTCCAAATAATCTTTATAGTCAAATTGTCTTGATTCAAAAAAAAACTTGGTGGCTTTCATTTCTTTAGGAATGTTTATAGTTTTCTTCATATGAGTTCTGTCCATTTCTTGCTAACTTTATACCTTTGTGATTTTATTATGTCTATTTTTGTAAATCAGCTCTTCTCTTCCATTATATCTTCACATGCACGTATTAGAATATACAGAGTATATCAATATATATGAAGAAAATATACATTGGAATATATATTTTATGAATAAATATGGCTAAATAAATATTCATAAAAAATTATGTATAAATACAAACTTATGTATGTATTTATGTCTGTGTGTATATGCTAATTTTATAATCTGACACTTTACTTCATTTTCATGTTATTTGCAGTTTTTCATGGTATCTTGTGGTTTTCAGATATGATCATGTTACTTTCAAACAGAAACTGTGTTACTTCTTCATTTTCCAATATTGTGCCTCTAATTGTCTTCTCCTATATTCTTGCTTTAATTAATATCTGTAAACACAGTGTTCAATAGTAGTGGATATAGTGGGCATCCCATGTTATTAAGAATGCCTTTAACCTTCCTCATTAAGTGAAATTCCACTTATGGGCTGCTGCAAGTGCATATGTTTGTGTGTCATTGTTAAGGAAATATCCATTGATTTATACTTTATTGAGCTTTTTAAAGAATTTTTCCAAATATTTTTTGGTATCTAAGGAAATGAAAATATGTTTTTTCTTCTTAGCCTTATAAATAAGAGGAATTATATTAATGGATTACCTAATGTTGAAATACTCTTACATTACTGAAAAAAATCTAATTGATAATGATGTATTATTTTTTAATGTGCTGTTAAATTGTGTTTGCTAGTATCTTCTTTAATAATTTTGAAATAATACTCATAGACAGTGATATTATATACCTATTTTCTTACAATTATTTGTCAGGCTTTAGTTTCAATGTAATACTTGCTTCATAAAACTAATTTGGAAAATTTCCTTTTTTGAATGCTCTGAAATTATACCAGTAGGATTGGATTTATCTGATTGGTAGAATTCCCCTGTCAGTCCATTTGAGTTTGATGCCTTTATTGTGAAGGAGCTCTTCAACTTTTTCCTCTATTTCTTCTAGTTGGTCTGTTAGGTTTTAACAATAATAACTTTTGGTAAATGGTACTTTTCTTAAAATTTTACTATTTAAGCTAGGTTTTATGTGCATCTGCATTAAAGATGGCCTCATTTGACATTTTTCTGCTTTTTTTCTTTTGAACTATAGTTGACATACAATATTATAACAGTTTAAGGTGTACAATATAGTGATTCAACATTTTTATACCCTACAATTTGATCACCATCAAAAGTATAGTAACCATTTGTCACCACACAAAATTATGACATTATTATCAATTATATTCTTTATGCTGTATATTACATCCTCATGACTTATTATTTTACAACTGAAATGTTGTACCACTTAATATGCTTTGCCTATTTTGCCCAGGTCCTCATCTCCTTCCTTCTGGTGACCACCAGTTTGTTCTCTGATTCTAGTACTCCATTTAGGTTTGGTTTTGTTTGTTCATTTCTGTTTTTTTTTTTTTTAGATACTACAGATAAGTGAAATCATATGTTATTTTCCTTCCCTTATTTTACTTAGTATAATACACCCTAGGACTATCCATATTGTTGCAAAGGAAGGATTTTGTTATTTTTTATGGTCGAGTAGTATCCCACTGTGTGTGTGTGTGTGTGTGCATATCATGACTTTCTTTATCCATTCATCTGTTTATGGACATGTAGGTTGCTTCTATATATTGGCAATTATAAATACTGCTGCTATGAACATTGCGGTGCAAGTATCTTATTGAATTACTGTTTCTGTGGGGTTTTTTTCTTATTTTCAGTTATATACCCAGGAGTGGAATTGCTGGGTCATATGGTAGTTCTATTTTTAGTTTTTTGAGAAACTTCCATATTGTTTTCCATACTGGCTACACCAATTTACATTCCCACCAACATGTATGAAGGTTCCCTTTCCTCCACATCCTTAACAGCATTTTGTTATTTGTGTTCTTGTTTATGATGGCTATTCTGACAGGTGTAAGATGATACCTCATTGTAGCTTTAGTTTGCATTTCTCTGATGATTAATGATGTTGAGCATCTTTTCATGTGCCTGTTGGCTATCTATATGTCTTCTTTGGAAATATATCTAGTCAGTTACTCTGCCCGTTTTTTAATTGGGTTGTTTGGTTTAGTTTGTTTGTTTTTTGATGTTGAGTTGTATGACTTTGTATATTTTGGATAATAACCCCTTATCAGATATATTATTTGCAAATATCTTCTCCCACTTTTTAGGCTACCTTTTGTTTTTTTGATAGTTTCCTTCACTGTGAAAAATATTTTTAGTTTGATATACTCCTATTTGTTTGTTTTTGCCTTCTTTCTTTTGCCTGAAGAGACATAGCCAAAAAGAAAATTGCTAATACTGATATCAAAGAGCATACTGCTTATGTTTTCTTCTAGAAGTTTTATGATTTCAGGTCTTACATTAAAGTATTTAATCTGTCTTTAGTTTATTTTTTGTATATGGTGTGAGAATGTTTGATTCTTTTGCATGTAGCTGTCCAGTTTTTCCAACACCAATTATTGAAGAGGCTGCCTTTTCCCCATTGTACAGTCTTCCTCCTTTGTCATAGATTAATTGACCATATAAACATAGTTTTATTATTGTTCTCTCTATTCTGTTTCATTGATCTATGTGGGTTTTTTTTTTTTTTTTGGTCCCAGTACCATACTGCTTCAATTACTGTAGGTTTGCAGTGTAGTTTGAAATCAGGGAGCATGAAAGCTCCAGCTTTGTTCTTCTTTCTCAAGATTGTTTTGGCTAACTGGGGCCTTTTGTGTTTCCATTTAAATTTTCAAGTTATTTGTTCTAGTCCTGTGAAAAATGCCATGGGCATTTTGATAGGGATTGCACTGAATCTGTAGATTTCCTTGGGTAGTATGGTAATTTAAAAAATATTTCTTGAACTCCATGAGCATGGTATATCTTTTCATTTGTTTGTGTCATTTTCAATTTCTTTCATCAATGCCTTATGGTTTTCCAAGTACAGGTCCTTTACCTTCTTGGTTAGATTTATCCCTAAGTATTTTATTCTTTGTTACAGACATATGTAATATTTTTTAAATATTTCTCTTTGTGATAGTTTGTTATTAGTCTATAGAAATGCAATAGATTTCTGTATATTAATGCTGTATCCTGCAACTTTACTTAATTCAGTTATTAGTTCTAATAGTTTTTTGATGGCATCTTTATGGTTTTCTATATAGTGTCATGTCATCTGCAAACAGTGACAATCTTACTTCTTCCTTTCCAGTTGGATTCCTTTTATTTCTTTTTCTTGTCTGATTGCCGTGGCTAGGATATCAATACCATACTGAATAGAAAGTACAAGAGTAAGCATCTATGTCTTCTTTCTGATCTTAGAGAAAACTCTTTCAGCTTTTCACCATTAAGTATGATGTTGGCTGTGGATTTGTCATACATGGCCTTTATTATGTTTAAATATGTTTCCTTTATACCCACTTTGTTGAGTATTTTTCATAAATAGATATAGAATTTTGTCAAATGCTTTATTTGTATCTATTGAGATGATGATATAATTTTTGTCCTTCAATTTGTTAATGTGGTTTATTGCATCGATTTGTTTGCAGATGTTGAATTATCCTTGCATTCTTGAGATAAATCCCACTTAATGATGCGTATGATGCTTTTAATTGTATTGTTGAAATAATTTTGCTAATATTTGTTGAGAATGTTTGCATCTAAGTTCATCAGTGATATTGGCCTGTAATTGCCTCTTTTGTGGTGTTTTTGTCTGGCTTTGGTATAAGGGTAATGCTGGCCTGTAGAATGAATTTAGAAGGGCTCCTTCCTCTTCAATGTTTTGAAATTGTTTGAGAAGAATAAGTATTAACTCTTCTTCAAATGTTGGTTAGAATTCTCCTCTCAAAAGTCCTGGACTTTTGTTTGCTGGGAGTTTTTTTTTTTATTACTGATTCAATTTCATTATTACTGATTGGTTTGTACAGATTTTCTATTTTGTCCTGATTCAGGCTTGGAAGATTTTATATTTCTAGGAATTTATCCATTTCTTCTAAATTGTTCCATTGGTTGGCATATAATTGTTTGTAGTAGTCTCTTATGATCCTTCGTATTTTGTGATGTTAGTTGTAAGTTCTCCTCTTTCGTTTCTGAGATATATACATATATATATGTATATATATATTCAGATTATTTTCCATTATAAGTTTTTACAAGATGTTGATTATAGTTCCCTGTGTTATACAGTAAATACTTGTTGCTTATCTATTTTATGTATATAGTTTGTATCTGTTAATCTCATACTCCTAATTTATCCCATGCCTCCTTCCCTTTCCTCTTTGGTAACCATAAGTTTGTTTTCTATGTCTGTGAATTTGTTTTGTATATAGATTCACTTATATTATTTTTTAGATTCCATGTATAAGTGAAATTGTGTAGTATTTGTCTTTCTCTGTGTGACTTATTTCACTTAGTATGATATTCTCTAGGTCTATCCAGTGTTGCTACAAATAGCCATATTTCATTTTTTCTTATGGCTGAGTAATAGTCCATTGTGTGTGTGTGTATATATATACATACTACATCTTTTTAAGTCAATCATGTGTTGATTGGCACTTGGGCTGTTTCCATGTCTTTGCTATTGTATATAGTGCTATGAACATTGGTGTGTATGTATCATTTTGAATTAGAGTTTTCCTTTTTTCCAAATATATATCCAGGAGTGGAATTGCTGGGTCATATAATATTTCTATTTTTAGTTTTTTTAAGGAAACTTCATACTGTTTTTCATAATGGCTGCACGAGTTTACACTCCCATCATTAGTGTACAAGGGTTCTCTTTTCTCTATATCCTCTCCAGTGTTTATTATTTGTCAACTTTTTGATGAAAGCCATTGTGGCTGGTGTGAGGTGATATGTCATTGTGGTTTTGATTTGCATTTCTCTAATAATTAGTGATGTTGAGCATCTTTTTCATGTGCCTTTTGGCCATGTATGTGTCTTCTTTGGAGAAGTGTCTATTTAGGTCTTCTGCCCATTTTTTTATTGGGTTTTTGGGGGTTTTTTTTGTTGAGTTATATGAGCTGTTTGTATATTTTGGATATTAGCACCTTGTCCGTTGCATCATTTGCAAATATTCTCTCCCATTCTGTATGTGGTCTTTTCATTTTGTTGGTGGTTTTCTTTGTTGTTCAAAAGCTTTTAAGTTTGATTATGTCCCATTTGTTTGTTTTTGTTCTTATTTCTTCTACTTTGGGAGGTCAATTTAAGAAAATATTGCTATGACTTATTTCCAAGAATATTTTGCTATTTTCTCTTCTAGAAGTTTTATGGTGTCATGTCTTACATTTAGGTCTTTAAACCATTTTGAGTTCATTTTTGTACAGGTTGTGTGGGAATGTTCTAAATTCATGGAGAGAGAGAAAAGGGACAGAAAATCTATATGAAGAAATGATGGCTGAAATTTCACTAACCTGGTGAAGCAACTAGATATTCAATTCCAGGAAGCACACAGAGTGCCAAACAAGATGAAACAAGGAGAACCACACCAAGACACTAATAGATAAAATGTCAAAAGTTAAAGAGAGAATCTTAAAAGCAGCAAAAGAAAAACAACTATTTATGTACAAGGGAACTCCCATGAGACTATCAACTGATTTTTTCAGGAGAAACTTTACAGGTCAGAAGGAACTGGCACAATACATTCAAAGTGCTGAAAGAAAAAAACTTACAACCAAGAATACTCTACCAGGCAAAGTCTCTATCAGAACTGAAGGAGAGATAAAACAAGCAAACAAAGCTAAAGGAGTTCATGACCACTAAAATGGTCTTATGAGAAATGTTAAAGGAACTTCTACAAATATTAGAGAGAAAAGGCCATACTAAAACAAAAAATTATGAAAGAAAAAAAATCTCACTAGTAAAGGGAAACATATAGTAAAGGTACTGGATGAACCATATATAAATAAGAACATGTAAAATGAGACATCAGAAACATAAAACATGGGGTAGGGCTGTAATGTAGTGTTTTTAGAATATACTCAAGTGATCATCAGCTTGAAGTTGGATTGATCCCTTTATTATTATGTAATGCCCTCTTTGCCTCTTATTACAGTCTATGTCTTAAAGTCTGTTTTGTCTAAGTAGTGATACCACAGCTTTCTTTTCATTTCCACTTGCATGGAATACCTTTTTCCATCCCCTCACTTTCTGCCTGTGTGTCTTTAGATCTGAAGTAAGTGTCTTCAGCATTTATGTGGGTCTTTCTTTTTTTATTATTCTTTAGCCACCCTATGTATTTTGCATGAAGTATTTAGTTCATTTACATTTAAATGAATTATTTTTAGTTATGTAATTAATGCCATTTTGTTCATTGTTTTCTGATTGTTTTTGTAGTGTTCCATGTTCCTTTCTTCTTCTCTTGTTTTTCCCTTGTGATTTGATGACTTTCCTTAGTGTTATGTTTGAATTCCTTACTTTCAGTGACTTGTATATTTGTTATAGGTTTTTGTATGGGGTTACCATGAAGTTTATATAACAAGCTCCGTATATAACAGTCTACTTTGGACAAAGCAGTGAGCTGATCTTCCATTCTCAACACAACGGAAGCAATGAGACTTAATGAGGTGGTTCAGGGGTGGGGGGAAGTCACCACTAAGCTTCACCCCCTAGCCTGGTGCCAGCAGGGTTCAGCAAGGAGCTGAACCTCCAGTCCCACCTTATATCAGGAGACTAAACAGGGCATTGATTTGGGCTAGTCAGCACTCCACATACCCCCTAGTCCTTGTGTCATGGGTCCCTGCCTGGAGCTGAGCTCCACACCCACTGGATAACAATGAGACTGAAGGAGACATTTCAAAGAAGGGCTAGTTGGTGCTCTGATCCTCCCATCTCCCATGTCAGCAGAACCCTTTGGAGCTTGCACTCCCATGGCACTGATGAGACAGAGAAACTACTCCCTACTTCACTCCTCCCATCCCTTGTGGGTGAGGTCCAGTGAGGAGCTGAGCCTCCAGTCCTACCCAGCATCAATTAAGCTGAATGAGTGGTGGGAGAGGGGGCTTACTGATGCTCTACTCTACTCCCTATCAGTAAGGACTAGCAGGGAGCTGAGCTTACGCCCACACTCAGAGACTAAGAGACTGTGCAAGTGGTGCCCCAATTTAACTAGAAAGGAGACACCAGGGCCCAGGGATGACCTGAACTTCCATGCACACTGGGAGACAATGAGGTGGCACAAATCCAAATGCACACAAGTTTAAATAGGATCCAGAGTATCATAATATAATATCAAAACACCCAGGATACAATTTCAAAAATCACCCATCATACCAAGAACAAGTAAAATCACAATGTGAATGAGAAAAAGCAACAGGTTTTTAACACTGAGATGTTAACACTGAGATGAATCAGATACTGGAATTATCTGAGAAGGATTTTAAAGTAGCCATTACAAAAAGACTTTACAAATTCCCTCCAAATAAATGAAAACATTACAAAAAATAAAATCAAAGAAATAGAAGTTATTTTTTAAGTGCCAAATGAAAATTATGGAACAGAAAATTATAATAGTTGAAATAAAATCCTTGCCAGATGAGCTTAACACTAGAGTGGAGATGACAGAGGGTAGAATCAGTAAACTGCACAAAATATCAATAGAATGTACCCAATCTAAGCAGGGAGAAAGTAGTTTGAAAGAAAAATAATTAGAGTCTCAGGAATCTGTGGATCAATAACAAAAGTGTTAGCATTCAACTCATTGGCGTCTCAGAAGAAAAGAAAAAGGGTGGATTAATAAAGTATAAAAATAAATAATGGCTGAAAAGTTTTCAAAATGTGGCAAAATACACATATCTACAGATTCAGGAAGCTAAGCAAATGTCAAATAGGGTAAACTCAAATAAGTCCATGCCGAACACATTGTAATTAAACTTCAGAAAACTAAAGAAAAAGAAAAAACTCTTGAAAGCATCCAGAAGAAAATTACATTTTACTCACAAGAGAGTATCAATTTGAATGTCACCTGAGTTTTCATCTGAAACCATAGAAGGCAGAATGTTTTGACACTATTTTTCAAGTATTAAGAAAAAAAAAGATATTTCAACTGTGAATTCATTATCTGGCAAAAATCCGTTAAGGAATGAAAGAAAACAAAAACATGTCAAAGAAAGGAAAACTATGAAAATTTGTTTCCAGTAACCTATCCTAAAGAGTAGCTAAAAGAAATTCTATAAACAGAAAGAAAATGATAACAATAAGAAAACACAATAAGAAAACAAAAATCTTGAAAGTTCAAAAAGGAAAGAAAAACAATGGAATTGATAAACATTGATGTAAATATAATAAAATATCCTTCAAGTGGTGAGCTTCTTAAATCATATTTGAAGATTAGAGTAGAGAAACATAACACCATTTGATTTGATTCTCAATGTATATATTGAAACTCTTAAGATAATTATACATAAAAAGTGAGGCGCATAAAGAAATATGAATAAAATAAGGTAACTGAACTTCACTCCAAGTTGTAAAAGACAAAAACCAGTACATGTGCTGAGTTATGCATGTATATATGTAATGCCTAGAGCAGCAACTAAGAAAACTGAAGAAAGCAATATATTCAGTTACTATAAATAAATCGAGATGGGATCCTAAAAAGGATATTCAAGTAACACACAGAAAGGTAAAAAGAGAGAGAGAGAGAAACAGAAATGAAAAATCCAGATGAAACAAATAGAAAACAAATAATAAAATGTCAGATGTGAACTCTAACATAATGCTTAAGTATAAACAGTCTGAATACAACAGTTAAAAGATAGAGATTTGCAAAGTAGATAAAAACACATGATTCAACAATATACTATCTATAAGAAATTCACATCAAATTCTGTAACAGGTTGAAAGAAAAAGGAAGGAAAAGTACTTACTATGGGAACATTAATCAAATAAAGTAGGCGTGGTTGTATAATATCAGATAAAGTGGACTTTGGAGCATAGAAAATTGCTAGAGACAAAGAGGGACATTGAATAATGTTAAAAGGATCAATCTGTGAGGAAGACATCATGGTCCCAAATGTTTATGCTCCAAACCACAGCCTCAAAATATGTGAAGCAAAAACAGAGAGAACTGAAAGGAGGAATAGACAATTCTACAATTATAGGTGGGAACATAAATATCCCCTTCTCAGCAACTGAAAAACTACTAGACAGAAAATCAGCATAGATACAGAAGATCCAAACAACACAATCAAACAACAGGATCTAATTGACTTATAGAGAACACTCCAATCAAAACTTCAAACAGTTTAAAATACTTGAAACCATACAGAGTGTGTTCTCTGAACATAATAGAATCAAACTAGAAACCAATAACATAAAAACAAGAGGAAGTCTCCAGACAATTGAAAATTAAGTAAAATATTTTTAATAATTTTTATGTCAAAGAGGATGTCTCAAAGGAAATAAATAAATACATATAATTAAAAGAAAAAGAAAATATAACATATAAAAATATGTGGGATGAAACAAACCAGAACTGTGAGAAAACTGATAGCATTAAATGCTTAAATGATAAATAACAAAATATCTCACATCAATAATCTAAGTAAACTACTTCAAGATACTAGAAAAAGAAGAGTAAAACAAACCCAAAACAAGCATGCAGAAGAAAAAATAAAGATAAAAGCAGAAATCACTGAAATTATTTTTTTAAATGGAGGAAATAAAACAAAAAACTAGGTATTTGAAAAAATCAATAAAATATATAAATTTATAAAACCCTTACAAAAAAATACATATTAAAATAAGGAATGAAATAGAGAAAATCACTACAGATCCCATAGCCATTAAAAGGATAATAATGGGATACAATGAACAACATTACCTTCATAAAGTCAACAATTTAGAGGAAAAAAAAAAAGAATCAATTCCTTGAAAACCAAAAACTATCAAAACTCAATCAAGATGAAACAGATAATATGAATAATTCTGTAACCATGAAAGAAATTAAATTCTTAATGAAAAGTTTCCCCCAAAGGAGCTCTCAAGTTCCATATGGTTTCATTAGAGAATCATACCTTACATTTAAAGAAGAATTAACAACAATTTTAGACATTCTCTTAATAGAAGTAGAAGAGGCAGTAACATTTTACAATTCCTTTTATGAGTCGAGTATTACTTTTGTATCAAAACTAGAAAAGGACTATACGATAAAGAAAACTGTCTGTATCCTTCATGAATTTAGAAGCAAATATCCTCAACAAAATATTAGGAAATTGAATCCAGCAATTTATAAAAAGAATTATACCCTATGATCAAATTTGATTTATTTTCAGTGTGAAAGGCTGGATCAACATTCAAAATCAATCAGTATAAGGTATCATAGACTAAATAAGATGTAACACAATGATATGATCTTATTAACTGACAGAAAAAGTATTTGCAAATATACAACTCTCATTCATGATAAAAATTGTCAAAAAGGAGGAATAGAGGAGAACTTCCTCAATTTAATAAGGAACAACTACAAAAACTCTCTCAGCTAACATCATACTTAAGCAAGGATGTCCACTCTCACCAATCTAATTCATCTTCTAAAAGCTTTAGCCATGGCAACAAGGCAAGAAAAATAAATAATAGATACACAGAGCAGAAAGGAAAAGATAAAACTATTTTGCATTTATTTACTTGGTAAAGAGACCTGTTTGCAGATGACATGGTTGTCTACATAAATGTAGGAAACTACAAAAGAAAAATGCTCCTCTAACTAATAACTGAATTTAGCATGAGGAAGTTTTCTAACAAGACCAACACATAAAAATCAACTTAATGTCTATATACTAACAATGAACGCATGGAAACCAAAACATTTAAACAAAGATATAATTGCTCCAAAGAAAATGAAATATTAAGGGATAAATCTAACAAACCACATACAGGATTTGTATACTGAATTTTTTTAAATGCTGATGAAAGAAATAAAAGAATACCTAAAGAAATGGATTAATATACTATGTTCATGTATTGGGTGGCTCAGCATAGGAAAGTTATCAGTTTTCCAAATATTGATCTATATGTGTAATCCAATTCATATCAAAATCCTACCATGTTTTTTGTAGACATGAAAGCTTATCCTAAAATGTATCTGGACGTTCTCTGATCCTAGAATAGTTAAAATAATCTTTACTAAGAACAACAAAGCAGGAGGAATTATTCTATCTGATATTAGGTTTACTACAACAATAAAAACATTGTGTTACTGACAAGGAGATAGACATATTGATCAATGAAACAAAATAAAGAATGAGGAAATAGACCCACACAAATATACCTAACTGAATTTTTAAAATAAATTTATTTATTTATTTATTTATTCATTTTTGGCTGCGTTGGGTCTTCGTTGATGCATGTGGGCTTTCTCTAGTTGCAGTGAGTGGGGGCTACTCTTTGTTGCAATGCACGGGCTTCTCATTGTGGTGGCTTCTCTTGTTGTGGAGCATGGGCTCTAGGTGCACAAGCTTCAGTAGTTGTGGTGAATGGGCTCAGTAGTTGTGGTTTATGGGCTCTAGAGCACAGGCTCAGTAGTTGTGGCACACAGGTTTAGTTGCTCTGTGACATGTGGGAATCTTCCTAGACCAGTGTTCGAACCCATGTCCCCTGCATTAGTAGGCAGATTCTTAACCATTGTACTATGGAAGTCCCCAACTGAATTTTTGACAAAGATGCAAGAAGCAATCCAATGGAAGGAGAGCCTTTTCAACAAAAGTGCAATGTTTTGCAGTTATCAGTGTACAAGTCTTTAACTTCCTTGGTGAAATTTATTCCTATATTACTATTCTAGGGATTCATCCATTTCTTTGGGTTATCCAATTTGTTAGCACATAATAGCCCTTTATGATCTTTTTAATTTCTGAGGCATCGAATGAAATAGCTTTTTTATTATCGATTGAATTATTTCTGTTCTAATCTTTACTATATCCTTCTCTCTGCTAACTTTAGGTTTAGTTTGTTACTTTTCTAGTTTCTTGAGGTGTAAAGTTAGCTTTTTTATTTGAAATCTTTCTTCTTTTTTAATGTAGGCATTTCATACTATAAACTTCTCTCTTAGTACTGCTTTGGCTGCATCCTGTAAGTTTTGGTATGCTGTGTTATCATTTTCATTTGTCTTGAGATATTTGTTAAATTTCCTCTTAATTTCCTCTTTGACTCAGTGGTAGTTCAAAGGTGTGTTGTTTAGTTTCAACATATTTGTGAATTTTACTCTTTTATTATAGCTATTGATTTCTAGTTTCATTCCATTGTGGTCAGAAAAGACACTTGGAATTATTTCAATTTTCTTAAATGTATTAAGACTTGTTTCCTGACCTACCATGTGATCTATCCTGAAGAATGTTCCCTGTATACTTAAGAAGGAATATTCTGCTGGTGGGTGGAAACTTTTGTATATGTCTGTTAGGTCCATATGAACTATGGGGATATTCAAGTCTGCTGTTTCTTTACTAATTTTCTGTTTGGATGCTCTATCCATTATTGAAAGTGGGGTACTGAGGTATTATTATTGTGTTACTGTCAATTTCTCCCTTCAAATCTGTCAATATTTGCTTTATATCTTTAGGTGCTCTGATATTGACCCTGTATATACTTATAATTGTTATCTCTTACTTTTGAATTAACTTTTTTTTAACCATTATATATCCTTATATAACTTAAAGACTGTTTTGACTTGTCTATTTTGTCTGATATAAGTATAACCATCCCTGATTTTTTTTGGTTATCATTTGCATGGTGTATCATTTTCCATTCCTTCACTTTCAGCCTATGTATGTCCTTACATCTAAAGTGAGTCTCTTGAGTGGGAGGTGGGCAAAATAGGGAAAGGAGGTCAAAAGGTACAAACTTCCAGTTATAAAATAAATAAGTCATAGGGTTGTAATATACAACATGGTGACTATAGTTAATAACACTGTATTGCCTATTTGAAGGTTGCTAAGAGAGTAGATCTTAAAAGTCTTTATCATAGAAAAAAAAATTGTAACTATGTGTGATGACAGCTGTTAACTAGATTTATTATGTTGATCACTTCATAATATATACAAATATTGAATCATGTTATACACCTGAAAATAATATAATTTAATATGCCAATTATACCTCAATAAAAATAAATAAGTTAACGTAAGTAAGTAAGTAAGTGAGGTCCTCATAGACATCATATGGCTGGATCTTGTTTATTTGTTTGTTTTTGTTTTTGTTTTTAGTCCATTGACCCACTCTATGCCTTTTGATTGTGAATTTAATCTATTTATATTTAAAGTAATTATTGATAGATTAGGACTTACTATTGCCATTTTGTTCATTATTTTTTATCTGTTATGTAGTTGTTTTGTCCTCTCTTGCTATCTTCCTTTTTATTTGATGATTTTTTGTGGTGATTTGCTTTGATTCTTTTTCCTTATCTTTTGTGTATCTACTGTAAGTTTTTTCTTTGTGGTTACCTCGAGGTTTGCATAAAATATCTTATAGTTATAACCATCTATTTTAAGTTAATAACCATTGAACTTCAATCACATACAGGAACTCTATGCTTTTACTCCCCCACATACACACACACTTTGTGTTCTTGTAGTCAGAGTTTACTTTGTTTTATATTGTGTATACATTAACAAATTTTTGTCTCTTAACTTTTATATTAGGGTAAAACTAATTTATGCACCATCATTACATTGTTACATTATGCTGTACTTGTCTATATATCTACCTTTACCAGTGAGATTTGTGCTTTCATGTAGCTGTACATGTTTTTGTTTCATTTGAAGAACTCCCTTAAACATATCATAAGACAGGACTCAGGGTGACAAACTCCCTCAGTTTTCGTTTGTCTGGGCCATTAGCTCTCCTTCATTTTTAAATGATAGCTTTGTTTAGAATAGTATTATTGATTGGCAGGAGTTTTTTGATTTCAGTTCTTTGAATATATCATCTCACTCTACTGGCCTGCAAAACTTCTGCTGAGATATTGCTTTTTGTCTTATGGTGATTCCATTACATGTGAGTGGTTGCTTTTCTCTTGCCATTTTCAAAATTTTCTCTTAATCATTTACTTTTGACAATTTTATTATAATGTGTCTAATTGTAGTCTTCTTTGGGTTGATCCTATTGGAGATTTTTTTTAGCTCCATGAATCTGGATTTCCATTTCCTCCCAAGATTTGGGAAGTTTCCAACCATTATTTTTTTTTAACATCTTTATTGGAGTATAATTGCTTTACAATGGTGTGTTTCTGCTTTATAACAAAGTGAATCAGTTATACATATACATATGTTCCCATATCTCTTCCCTCTTGCATCTCCCTCCCTCCCACCCTATTATTTCTTTAAATAAGCTTTCTGCCCACTTCTCTCTCTTTTCTCTTTTTGAGTTCCCATAGTGCATATATTGATTCTTTTGATGATTTTCCATAAATATCATCGAGTTTCTTCACTTTATTATATTCTTCTTTCTTTTTTTCTCCACTGACTGGTTAATTTCAAATGACTTGTCTTTGAGTTCACTGATTCTTTCTTCTGCTTGGCCAAGTCTTACGTTGAAACTCTCTATTACATTTTTCATTTTATTCATTGTATTCTTCACCTCCCGAATTTCTATTTGGTTCATTTTTATGATTTCTATTTCTTTGTAGAACTTCTTGTTTTGTCTATGTATTGCTTTTCTGATTTTGTTGTATTGTCTATCTGTGTTCTTCTGTAGCTCACTGAGTTTCTTTAAAACAATTATTTTAACTCTTTGTCATATAGTTTGTGGCTATCTCTTTCTTTGGAATTGGTTACTGAAAATTTATTGTGCCTTTCTGGTGGTGTCATGTCACCTTGATTTTTCGTGTTTCTTATAAACTTGCATTGTTGTCTGCACATTTGAAGATGGTGTAACCTCTTTCAGACTTTATGGACTGTCTTCAGTGGGGATAGGCCTTCACTCCTATGGGTGAGCACAAGGGCAATGTCTGAGTTGGGTGCATGATAATGCCAGGTCTGGGGACATGCAAGGTGACAATTTCAGGGGTGTGTGAGGTACCATTTCCAGGGACACATGGTAGGACACCCAAGGTCTGGGCATAGGTGTGTAAGGCTGTGACTCCAGCTCTGGGCAGTTAGTGAGGGTGGCAGCTCTGGCTCCCGGGGGCCACAATGGTGTCTAAGGCTCCAGTAGAACACAACAGCATAGACTCCAGGCAGCTTCAACAGCTGAAGTTAGTATCAGCCTCAGTCAAGACTACAAGGGTCCTTAGCAGCAAAAGCTGCAGATGTCCTTGTGGTGGCAAGGGCTGCTGTGTTCTTAGTGGCAAAGTCTGCTTGGGCCTTCCTGCTCCTTTTTTCTTTCATGGAGGAAAATCACAGCCAAGGGATCCTTCTTGGTGTCAAGCTGTGCCAGCCTAAGTGATGGCTTGATGCAGGTAAAATTCTTCCTATGATTTTGTATGTGGCCATATTCAGTTTTTTATCTTCCACTGGGTTGCTTCAGCTTGTTAATTGTACTCCAGAGCTCTCCCAGGGTTATTTTTGCCCATGGGTAGTTGTTAAATCATTGTTTTGGTGAGGGCACAAGGGCTGAGAACTTTTGCTCTGCCATCTTGTTGATGTCACCTTCAATATACCCCGTGGTAGAATGAAAACAAGAGGTCCTGAGAACCACTAGGAGGGTACCTAGTCTGGCCTAGGCTAGCTAAGGTTTTAAAATAGTAAAAAGGATTTGATTAAGTCAATTTGATTTTGGTCTTGTTCAGAGCAACTCCCCCGAAACAGAGATAAAGCAGCATTGAATCACAGATTGGCTATGTTATAAATCACAGCATTTCACCTACAGAAAGTCCAGTGAAGGCCACTACATAAGAGCTGTAGCCAGAACCTGAGAAATCCGGCAGCTTTCCCCCTTAGTGAGGTCTCCACCTATGTGGGTCCCCAGACCAGCTACTTTCCCCTTCCACCCACTGGCTTCCAGGTGAAAATATTGGTCTTAATAATGTGATACCTTAATCTTCTGAACTCACAATGTTCTGTAAGATAAAAATGATATAATTGTGAAAACACTTTGAAAAAATCAGTTTTACAAATATAAAGGATCATGTATACTGATCAGTTTACTAAAAATTAATTAAACTATCATTTGATTGATCAGTCTCCTCTCTACTGATACTTTTCCCATTGGTTTATATTGAGACTGGAATGAAGAAATGAAGTAAAATGTGCAAAAATTCTGGAACCAGAAGCACATAC
The DNA here is from genome assembly GCF_965194825.1 of Balaenoptera physalus. Classification (NCBI taxonomy): domain Eukaryota; kingdom Metazoa; phylum Chordata; class Mammalia; order Artiodactyla; family Balaenopteridae; genus Balaenoptera; species Balaenoptera physalus. The sequence goes on along the minus strand of NC_138885.1, from coordinate 5,425,443 downwards.
ATAACAAACACACCTAACTAGAGGATCTTTGAAAAAGGACTACTGTGCATTACCAATCAGTCCAAATTCCCTGAAAGTAACTTATAGAAAGATAAGTTCTAGAATGGAGCATGCAGTAAAGTCCCCTAAAATGAGATAATTCACATAAAGTACTTAGAACACTGTTTGGCACATAGTAAGTGCCCAACAAATGTTAGCTAGTTTTGCTTTACATCCTCTATTCTTGAGGTGTGGGAGATTTTAGGTAAGAAGATATAAACTTCAACAATGGTTGGGCTAAAGAACTTCAAAGAATGTGGTCCCAAACATTTATTAAGAGGCATGGGTTGATATGGTGATAAACTGGACACTTGGATACTGTAAAAAGTGCTGCAATCTGAAAGTGTATGAAGAAAAGTGTATGTCATGTAGAGTAATAAAATACCACTTTTCTAAGCTGTCATATTACTTATGCCCATTAAGCATTATGAACTCATTAAGGCCTAGAAAGAATCTATAAACCAGGCTGGGCCCTGGTTTTCATGACCATGACTTCAAAGAAGGATCCTGATGTCAGTAATAGTAAATAGTACAGGAAGGTGACTCTAGGGTGGAGGATACACAAAGGGCTGAGGGAATACAAAGTAGGGACCACCCAGCGAAGCAGAAGAAGACATTGGAGAATCACACCTCAGGAGACAACATCTGAGCTGAATCCAAAGGAATAAGCGATTAGAAATAATACATATAAATCAAAGGTGGGCAGTACATTCTAGGAAGGTAGCAGGGCCTATGTGAAGGCATTTCACCAGGATAGTACATAGCAAATTCAGGAATCTGCAAGTAGCCTTTGTATAGCTATTGTTTGTGTAGGCAAGGGGTGATAAGTAGTGAAGGTAAGAAAAATAATCTAGTGATGGTAAAGTGGGCTAGATCTCAGAAGACTTCTCAGGCCATACCTAGGAATTCAGGTTTCTCCTGAGATACTGGGGAGTCAATAAGGGTGTTAAACACAATAATTAAGTAAAAATAATCAGTTTGCTTTTGACAGAGATGATTATTTTGTATGCTTCAGCTGCAAGCAATTGAAAATCCTGATTCATTCAGTTTAAATATAAAGAAAATATGTATCTTACATATAATAACAAGTCCAGAGCTAGTGGTTGGTTAATTCAGCTCACACATATCCTCAAAATCCAGATTCTTTTTATCTTTTCAGTCTACATGCTGGGTTGTTCTCCTGTGCGGGTTCTTCATGGTTGCAAAGTGGCTACAACAGTTCCAGCCTTTGCATACTTTCATCCAACATGCAGTGCAGTTTATTTCTCAATTCTCTCTGTAGGAGGGAAAAAAATCTTTATTAGGCACACACCTCCTAGTAGACTTCTCCTGGTGTCTCCTGGCCAGATTTGCTTCCCACTCTCATGCCTAAATGACTGATTGGTCAGTACGGTTGACTTATACTAAATCAGACACACTCCTTGAGGTTGGATAGCCTGTGGATTCCCAGAAGAAGAATAATACCTTAAAAAGTGGAATTCTGTTCAAAGGGAAGAAGGAGTGAGGTGGCTGTTGAGAAGACCACAAGCTGGATCTGCCACAATCACTCGAGGTATGGGTAAACACCTGAAACAGGAACACCTTGTTCTGTTAAAGTATCCAAAACATATGTGATGATGCATCATGTATAATAACAGGGGTGAAGATAGGAAGGAACATTGGGAAGATTTTTAGGGTTGGAATCAAAGCAACTTTGTGGAAGTATTTGTACAAACACATCTCACCAAGTAGTAGTTGCTACTTGGACCTATTTTGGTATCTACTAGTTCTATGTATTTCTAGTAAGCTCAGAAAGAGAGAAGTCTAGCCAGAAGCTGCTTCAACATGAAACCTCTAGCAGCTCAGGACTGGAAGCTGCTCAGAAAGCTAAAAGGATCTCAACCAGGAGGGTGCTAAACTGCTGTTTGATTTACTTAGCAATTTGATAATGAGAATCTTGGGAGAATCACTACTAAATGACTTGCAGAATACAGTGCATTCAGCTTCAAAATCTGAATGTATCTATAATTACTATGAGCCATGTGAATGCAGGAGAACACAATAAAGACAGGGTTTTCACTGCATGCAATTTACATCAATCAGCATAATTTTACTAATACAGTCAAACTCTAACATTTACAAGTGCAAATAGCTTAACCAAGATCAGGTGCATCTGCATCCCAGTTGCTTAATTAAAGCAATATTTGAACTACTCAAATGTTACTCATACCTAAATCAAATCTTCCTCTTTAAAAATGCCTTTTCCTTTTTTTTTTTTTTTGCAATTTCACTCAGTTTAAACACCAGTTTTCCTTTATTTCTCATTTTCATAGAGTTAAATGTGTAAATATGACTGTACTTCCCTTTTTTCCTGATTACCAGTGGCAGGAAACATAGATATTCTCTATTGGAGCTGTAGGAATTATGGCTATAGAATTCATTATCAAAGCTCAGGGTGATGTGTAAACTCTGAAGTTCTTAAGGGACACCTTCAGTTTAGGGAAGAAATGAGCCCAATTGTCTTCAAATATTTGGTATAATATGATGACCATCAAAATTAGAGTCACAAGTTAAAATAACAGAAACTAAGATATTTCTAGTGCAAGCCATTTCACTTTCATCTTCTCTGTAGTAAAGACACAAACCCATTCTTACTTATAGCAGGAACATTTTACTTCAAAACGTTACCAAACCAAACTTAGGCCCACTCACCTGACATGCAGCAAAACCAATCTACTGACACTGGGTTTTTGTAAAGGAAAGTACAGCAATTATTGCAAGCTGCCAATAAAGGAGAATAGGCAGCTCATGCTCAAAAGACCCAAACTTCCCAATGGCTTTCAGGGAAGGGGTTTTAAAAGGCAAGGTTAGTGGTGTGGACTGCAGGGTGCCTGACCAGCTTATGCACAGGTCTCTGACTGGTTGATGGTGAGGTAACCAGGTGAGGTCACTGGGGTCAGTATTATCAATCCTCAGGCTCCGGCCCATCTGGGGTCTATGTGCTCATGGTCATCATGCAGTTAACTTTTTCCACCTGGTGGGGCTTTTAGTGTCTGCAAACAACTCAAAGATATGGTTCGGAATATTATCTATAGCCCTTGAGGAGGGACTAATTTTGTTTTATGGTTAAACTATTATTATTTTGTTTTGCTTGACTACTTTCCTTTCTTTCTGCATTTCCTCACTTATTTGATTAAATTTGCTTTTTGGAACTCAGAGAAGGCCTAGGAGGTTAAAGCTTCTATACAAACAAGAGGCAGAGGACACTAGGGGATTTGTCCCTAGGAAGGCCATGAAGGGTCCTGCTCAGTTTCAAAAATGCCATTTTGCTTGTGGATACAAGTGAGATTTTTTTAAATGCGGTGAGTAATTCACGTCCCCTCACCTAGAGTCAGACACATTCTGCCGTCATCTTTGAAGCCATCCTCAAAATATAATCTGCAGCCAGGCTTAACAGCTATGAACAGCTCCTCTCCACTCTGGGTAATAAAATTTTGTTGGAGCAATATGTTTCTCCATAATTCCACCTAATTTCTTAAGCTGAACTCAAATTCAGTTGTTGAATATTCAGTTTGCTTTCAGTGTAGGCAAGGTTTTTTGTTGTTTTTGTTGCTGTTTTGTTTTTTTTGGTGTTAGTATTTGCTGTGAAAAGAATACCCATTAGGAATAAATGCTTCTTTTTATAACACACCATCAAGAATGACAACATTTTAGCACAGGACAATACAGGAAAAAGGAGGCCAGATTTACTCTATCAAGTATGTTTCTGTATAAAACCATGAGAAAGATGTTGGGCACTCTTGGAGTAGGGACACTTCCACAATTCTGGACAAATGGACATAACGGCCCCACATCTTAGAGTCCAATGACAAGTGCACACTACACAAGGTGGGTGCAGAAAGGCATTCCTTCAGGCATGGAGTGCAGACCCTCTGCTTCCCCTACACCCTGTGGCGCACAGTACCTATAGGAAAAATAATCTCCCAAGTATGGGGATTGGTAGCAAGAAAATGATGAAGACTTTCCTCCCCTGGGTCTTCTGCAAGGACTAAGAATCCCTTACTAATTTCTAGTGATGATTCTACTCAGTGTCTTCTACAAACTCCACACCCTTAGGCAGGCACAGCACAAACACAAAACAAAGCCAGGTCCCAGGTATGAGCACCTGCATTTTCCTTCTGACACACACCTGTGATTCTGTGGAAAAAGTGACCCTCCTGTGCAAGGTAATTCTCACCTGGGTCCCCTCCCATTTACACCATTTATTACTCTAATGTCTTGAGTATCTTCATTCACTGCTTTTCAAATGCCTCTCATACCCATCTATAAGCATGCTCAACTCTCTCCATCTTAAAATATATTTCCCTCTATTTGAGAGTCCTTCTAATTATACTCTCATTTCATTCCTCATTAAATCCACATTTTATTTATTCATTCATTCCATTATTCAATATTGAGCTTCTACTATGTGTTAGATATTTTTTTGATTTTGGGTATACAAACTGAAATATTCCCTGTGGAACTTGTGTGTAGAGGGGAAACAGACACCACTCCATTCATGCACACTTACCTTAGGTACCCTTACTTAGGGCAATGACTTTTTATGACAAGGTATGACACCCAAAGCACAAACAACAGAGAATGGCTTCAAGATGGCACAGGACTAAGACGTAGAGATCATCTGCCTCCCATCAACATGTGGAACAACTCCTACAGAGCACCTACTAAATGCTGGCAGATGACCTCAGACTTCCCAAAAGCCATGTGGCTGACAGGGCCTTGCTGTTCCGGCCGGTTGTCAGGCCTGAGCCTCTGAGGTGGGAGACCCAAGTTAAGGACATTGGACCACCAGAGACCTCCCGGCCCCACATAATATCAAATGGCAAAAGCTCTCCCAGAGATCTCCATCTAAACATTAAGACCCAGGTCCACTCAATAACCAGTAAGCTACACTTCTGGACACCCTAGGCAAAACAAACAGCAAGACAGGAACACAACTACACCCATTAGCAGAGAGGCTGCCTAAAATCATAATAAGTTCACAGACACCCCAAAACACACAAGCGAACATGGTCCTGCCCACCAGAAAGACAAGATCCAGCCTAATCCACAAGAACATGGGCACCAGTCCCCTGCACCAGGAAGCCTACACACCCACTGAATCAACCTTACCCACTGCGAGCAAACAGCAAAAACAATGGGAACTACAAAACTGCAGCCTGTGAAAGGAGAACCCAAACACAGTAAGTTAAGCAAAATGAGAAGACAGAGAAATAACCAGCAAATGAAGGAGCAAGGTAAAAATCCACCACACCAAACAAATGAAGAGGAAATAGACAGCCTACCTGAAAAAGGATTCAGAGTAATGATAGTAAAGATGATCCAAAATCTTGGAAATGGAAAGGAGAAAATATAAGAAACATTTAACAAGGACCTAGAAGAACTAAAGAGCAAACAAACAATGATGAACAACACAATATATGAAATTAAAATTTCTCTAGAAGGAATCCATAGCAGAATAACTGAGGCAGAAGAACGGATAAATGACTTGGAAGATAAAATAGTGGAAATAACTAGCACAGAGCAGAATAAAGAAAAAAGAATGAAAAGAATTGAGGACGATCTCAGAGGCCTCTGGGACAACATTAAACACACCAGCATTCAAATTATAGGGGTCCCAGAAAAGGAAGAGAAAAAAGAAAGACAGAAAATATTTGAAGAAATTATAGTTGAAAACTTCCCTAATATGTGTAAGGAAATAGTCAATCACGTCCTGGAAGTGCAGAGAGTCCCATACAGGATAAATCCAAGGAGAAACACGTCAAGACACAAATTAATCAAACTCTCAAAAATTAAATACAAAGAAGATATATTGAAAGCAGCCAGGGAAAAACAACAATTAACATACAAGGGAAGGCCCATAAGGTTAACAGCAGAACTTTCAGCAGAAACTCTGCAAGCCACAAGGGAGTGGCAGGACATATTAAAAGAGATGAAAGGGAAAAACCTACAATGAAGATTACTCTACCCACCAAGGATCTCATTCAGATTCAATGGAGAAATTAAAACCTTACAGACAAACAAAAGGCAAGAGAATTCAGCACCACCAAACCAGCTGTACAACAAATGCTAAAGGAACTTCTCAAGGCAGGAAACACAAGAGAAGGAAAAGCCTTACAACAACAAACCCAAAACAATTGAGAAAATTGTAATAGGAACATATATATTGATAACTACCTTAAATATAAATGGATTAAATGCTCCAACCAAAAGATATACACTGGCTGAATGGATACAAAAGCAAGACCCATATATATGCAGTCTACAAGAGACCCACTTCAGACCTAGGGACACATACAGACTGAAAGTAAGGGGATGGAAAAAGATATTCCATGCAAATGTAAATCAAAAGAAAGCTGGAGTAGCAAATCTCATATCAGAAAAAAATAGACTTTAAAATAAAGACGATTACAAGAGACAAAGAAGGACACTACATCATGATCAAGGGATGAATCCAAGAAGAAGATATAAAATTGTAAATATTTATGCATCCAACATAGGAGCACCTCAATACATAAGGCAAATGCTAACAGCCAAAAAAGGGGAAATCGAGAGTAACATAATCATAGTAGGGGACTTTAACACCCCACTTTCACCAATGGACAGATCATCCAAAATGAAAATAAATAAGGAAACACAAGCTTTAAATGATACATTAAACAAGATGGACTTAATTGATATTTATAGGACATTCCACCCAAAAACAAGAGAATACACTTTCTCCTCAAGTGCTCATGGAACATTCTCCAGGTTAGATCATATCTTAGGTCATGAATCAAGCCTTTGTGAATGTAAGAAAAATGAAATCATATCAAGTATCTTTTCTGACCACAATGCTATGAGACTAAGTATCAATTACAGGAATGAATCTGTAAAAAATACAAACACATGGAGCCTAAACAAGACACTACTAAATAACCAAGAAATCACTGAAGAAATCAAAGAGGAAATCAAAAAATACCTAGAGACAAATGACAATGAAGAAACGACAATGCAAAACTTATGGGATGCAGCAAAAGCAGTTGTAAGAGGGAAGTTTTTAGCAATACAAGCCTACATCAAGAAACAGGAAAAATCTCAAATAAAAAATCTAACCTTACACCTAAAGGAACTAGAGAAAGAAGAACAAACAAAACCCAAAGTTAGCAGAAGGAAAGAAATCATAGAGATCAGAGCAGAAATAAATGAAATAGAAACAAAGAAAACAATAACAAAGATCAATAAAACTAAAAGCTGGTTCTATGAGAAGATAAAGAAAATTCACAAACCATTAGCCAGACTCATCAAGAAAAAGAGGGAGAGGACTCAAATCAATAAAATTAGAAATGACAAAGGAGAAGTTACAACAGACACCGCAGAAATACAAAGCATCCGAACAGACTACCACAAGCAACTCTATGCCAATAAAAAGGACAACCTGGAAGAAATGGACAAATTCATAGAAATGCACAACCTTTTGAGACTGAACCAGGAAGAAATAGAAAATATGAACAGACCAATCACAAGCACTGAAATTGAAACTGTGATTAAAAATCTTCTAACAAACAAAAGCCCAGCAGCAGATGGCTTCACAGGTGAATTCTCTCAAACATTTAGAGAAGAGCTAACACCTATGCTTCTCAAACTCTTCCAAAATATAGCAGACAGGGAGGAACACTCCCAAACTCATTCTATGAAGCCACCATCACCCTGATACAAAAACCAGACAAAGATGTCACAAAGAAAGAAAACTACAGGCCAATATCACTGATGAACACAGATGCAAAAATCCTCAACAAAATACTAGCAAACAGAATCCAACAACACATTAAAAGGATCATACACTATGGTCAAGTGGGGTTTATCCCAGGAATGCAAGGATTCTTCAATATACACAAGTCAATCAATGTGATAAACCATATTAACAAATTGAAGGAGAAAAACCACATGATCATCTCAATAGATGCAGAAAAAGTTTTGAAAAAGTTCAATGCCATTTATGATAAAAACCCTCCAGAAAGTAGGCATAGAAGGAACTTACAACAATATAATAAAGGTCATATATGACAAACCCACAGCCAACATCGTTCTCAATGGTGAAAAACTGAAACCATTTCCATTAAGATCAGGAAGAAGACAAGGTTGCCCACTCTCACCACTATTATTCAACATAGTTTTGGAAGTTTTAGCCAAGCAGTCAGAGAAGAAAAAGAAATAAAGGGAATACAAAACAGAAAAGAAGAAGTAAAGCTGTCACTGTTTGCAGATGACATGATACTATACAGAGAATCCTAAAGACTCTACCAGAAAACTACCAGAGCTAACCAACTAATCTGGTAAAGTAGCAGGATAGAAAATTAATGCACAGAAATCTCTTGCATTCTTGTACACTAATAATGAAAAATCTGAAAGAGAAATTAAGGAAACACTCCCATTTACCATTGCAACAAAAAGAATAAAGTATCTACAGATAAACCTACCTAAGGAGAAAAAAGACCTGTATTCAGAAAACTATAAGACACTGATGAAAGAAACTAAAAATGATTCAAACAATTGGAGAGATATACCATGTTCTTGGATTGGAAGAATCAACATTGTGAAAATGACTCTGCTACCCAAAGCAATCTACAGATTCAATGCAATCCCTACCAAACTACAAATGACATTTTTCCCAGAACTAGAACAAAAAAATTCACAATTTGTATGGAAACACAAAAGACCCCGAATAACCAAAGCAATCTTGAGAAAGAAAAGCGGAGCTGGAGGAATCAAGCTCCTTGACTTCAGATTATACTACAAAAAGATACAGTAGTCAAGACAGTATGGTACTGGTACAAAAACAGAAATATAGATCAGTGGAACAGTGTAGAAAGCCCAGAGATAAACCCACGCACATATGGTCACCTTATCTTTGATAAAGGAGGCAAGAATATACAGTGGAGAAAAGACAGCCTCTTCAATAAGTGGCACTGGGAAAACTGGACAGATACATGTAAAAGAATGTAATTAGAACATTCCCTAACACTATACACAAAAATAAACTCAAAATTGATTGAAGACCTAAATGTAAGGCCAGACTCTATAAAACTCTTAGAGGAAAACATAGGCAGAACACCCCATGACATAAATCACAGCAAGATCCTTTTTGACCCACCTCCTAGAGAAATGGAAATAAAAATAAAAATATACAAATGGGACCTAATGAAACTTAAAAGCTTTTGCAAAACAAAGGAAGCCATAAACAAGACAGAAAGACAACCTTCAGAATGGGAGAAAATATTTACAAATGAAGCAACTGACAGAGGATTAGTCTCCAAAATATACAAGCAGATCAATATCAAACAAACAAAAAACCCAATCCAAAAATGGGCAGAAGGCCTAAATAGACATTTCTCCATAGAAGATATACAGATTGCCAACAAACACATGAAAGGATGCTCAACATCACTAATCATTAGAGAAATTCAAATCAAAATTACAATGAGGTATCACCTCACACCAGTCAGAATGGCCATCATCAAGAAATCTAGAAACAATAAATGCTGGAGAGGCCGTGGAGAAAAGGGAACCCTCTTGTACTGTTGGTGGGAATGTAAATTGATACAGCCACTGTGGAGAACAGTATAGAGGTTCCTTAAAAAAATAAAAATAGAACTACCATACAACCCAGCAATCCTACTACTGGGCATATACCCTGAGAAAACCATAATTCAAAAAGAGTCATGTACCACAATGTTCATTGCAGCACTGCTTACAATAGTCAGGACATGGAAGCACCCTAAGTGTCCATCGACAGATGGATGGATAAAGAAGATGTAACATATATATACAGTGGAATATTACTCAGCAGTAAAAAGAAATGAAACTGATTTATTTGTAGTGAGGTGGATGGACCTCGAGTCTGTCATACAGAGTGAAGTAAGTCAGAAAGAGAAAAACAAACACCGTATGCTAACACATATATAGAGAATCTAAAAAAAAAAAAAAAATTCTGAAGTACCTATAGGCAGGACAGGAATAAAGATGCAGACGTAGAGAATGGACTTGAGGACACGGAGAGGGGGAAGGGTAAGCTGGGACGAAGTGAGAGAGTGGCATGGACATATATACACTACCAAATGTAAAATAGATAGCTAGTGGGAAGCAGCTGCATAGTACAGGGAGATCAGCTCTGTGCTTTGTGAGCACGTAGAGAGGTGGGATAGGGAGGGTGGGAGGGAGATGCAAGAGGAAGGGGATATGGGGATATATGTATACGTATAGCTGATTCACTTTGTTATACAGCAGAAATTAACACAACATTGTAAAGCAATTATACTCCAATAAAGATATGTAAAAAATATATATATCCTTAGTATGAGCAATGCCATATAATTCTTTTGTGTTCCTTCGTAGCACCCAAGGTAAGGATAGACACATAGTAGCTATTAAATAAAATTTTTGGTTAATTGATTTAAAAAAATAATAATAATCCTATAAATTCACTACCCTCCCCCCCAGTTCTTGTCAACACTGGCTCGCTTGGTCCCATTTAATAGAAGATAGAGGCTTTTAGTTATTTGCTTTGCTAAAACTATGCTGTCATTTCCCATTCTTAAGCCTTTTCATTGTCTCAACTGCTCCTCAGTTTGAGAGTAGCATGTCTTCAAATGATCCCAAAGAGAACCTTTTTTACCTTCTCTCTCACTAACTACTACCTTGCCTTGGAGCGTCACAGAGCTGTATTCCATCTTGTCCTGTGGACTGAAAACATGGCTATCAATCACATGGGGCTCCACAGAATCTAGAGTCTGGGAGTGTATTCTGTGCTTTCCCCTCACGGGTGAGAGTCTAGAGTCATAGACCCTCGAGGACTAAGAAACACTCTGAACAAAGATGGTGCATCTCTTTATGTATTAACAGAGCCATGCAAAGGGCAGCCTCTATGTCTCAGGGTAGTGTGCCCCCTCCTTCCTCTGGGTTGATACACAGGGTCAGTGGAATTTCAGCATCTACCTGACAGATATCATCACAGGCAGATGGTTCCAAGATACCAGGATCCCCAAAGGGGAGGCTAAAAGGGAAACTACCAGGGGAATCCTCCAGTGCCAAAGCACCAAGCTGACCTGGGTCTTCTGATCATGTGCCTGAACGTCACCTGGGGTGAGAGGTTGTGGTACTGAGAAGGGCCTGACCACTGTGAAGGAATGGGAAATGTGGGTGTGGGAGCAGTATTTTTCTCTCTTATTTATGATCTAGTCAGCATGTCTCCTCTGTCTCTTGGCTAGAGGTATCTAAGACTAGTTCCCATTCTTCTTCCCAGCTAAGTAAGCATCAGGACGTTGATTGAAAACAAAACCAACAAAAAATACCTCCCAATATTCCATGGGTCAGAGTGGTTTTACTTTGTCTCAACTTTCCTCAGTACTAAAAGCCCACTGTTACTGGTATGTGATCCTGGACCTGGTAACGGGAGGCAGATGTCCAAATTGCTTTGTGTCTGATTCAGGACCAGGCATTTACCAGGCATTTAACGAACACCAGCTGGTTGTTGGCTGAATGCTATTTGAAACACCTGGAAATATTCTCGAGAAAAGAAGCAAGCAAAGAAACCCAGGACACCACGGATGTCTTGAACACCTAGACTTAGCTCACACCCAAGCAGTCTTAGTGGGGTAAGGGATTCAGTAAATGACGAGGTCCAAGGACTTAAAGGATATAGGCAGTCTCACTCCTGAGTGTTTTATCTCAGTGTCCCTTATATAAATTTGCAGTTTTATGCAACGTGGCCTTACTTGGATAAGGTTTATTAATATAGTCACTATACCAGAGAGCACGAAGTAAGTATGTGTGAAGTAAGAGGATTTGGAGGGTGGGATGGTGGTGATCATTCTGCAAAACTCTGGAATTCTAGTAAGAAATAAATGAGGAACTTATGAAATAAGATTTTCCATGATCTAATGGTCAGGTTCAAGAGGAGAGCCTGTGGTCCCGGGTATGGTGGGATGAAAGATCTGCTCCTTCTTTCACTGTTGTATGGGCAGTAAAAACAGAGGGAGTCCTGGCATGTCAGCACCTGTGTGAAGGGAAATACAGGAAAGGGGAAGGGGGGTGAAGAGGTGTGCCCACCAGGCACCGATATCGCTCTCCACCACTCTTACCCCGTGTCCTGGAGCCTAAGGACTGCCCTGAAGGATGGGTGCTCTCATAGGGTGAAGGACAGGAGCCTGAGAAAGGGGCAACTGAAGCTGAGCCAGCCAGAGTAGGAGATACAGCCTTTATAAAAGAGTTTTCTCTCCTTTAGAAGGTAAATAAGCACCTGCCTCATACAATTGTTCTGAACATTAAATGAGATCATATATATAAAGTGGTTAGCATGGTGACTAAAGACATTTAAGCCCTTGGTTTTACATTCCCTATTTTACAGACGATTATTCTGAGGCTCAAAGTAAGTACTGAATGACATCTGGAAAAGCGCTGATTCCACCAGACCTGTCTTATTCCAAGTTTGTCTTTCCGCAACACCCGACTTCTAATAACAGCACAACACATCCATAACTAAGATGTTTGAAACCAGAAGACATTTCCACTGGTTCAGTAAATATTTCAAGCTTGTTTAGAATCACTCCTCTTACTCTTTGTTTTGTGTAGATATGCTAGAATTAGCAACATTGAAGCAATTATCCATGAAATCATCCCCCAATTATAATAGCATGCCTGTGGAATAGTATTTTACATGTAAATTAATAGTAGGTGAGTTCAATAGGACTGTCCTTAAAATGAGTCCCAAGGAATTCATGAGAGACTATTTTAGCAATTCCAGAAACTATGCAATATGTGCAATTACTACACACATCAAGAGGGAAAAAAAATCTACCTATCAGCAAGCTGCAAATACATAAATAATCCCTCAAAATTTATATGGTTTCAATTTTAGAAACAGATGTTCCTTTTTATCATCTTTACTGTATTTTCACATGCTATTATTACTTGATATCTAAACACAGTGAACAGTAGTAGAAACAACTCTCCTTATTTTAAATCTAAACTATCATTAGAAAATCCATCATTCTTTCTGATTATAAGGGTGATGCACTGGTCAGTAGGCATCTGAACCAGTGGATAATGTAGGGAAAACATGTGACTGTAACAAATTGACCAGGCCAGGATGGGTGCTTTGGGGAGAGAAATGATAGAATCATTATTTACATTCTTCATACAGTTTTATTGCCCTTAGCAATTTACATTAATTCCCACTCTGATCCTTGCTATGAGGTGAGCAAGGAGTTTAGTCTCACTTTACAAAATAATTAATCTGAGGTCCAGAGGTTTTACAACAAATTATAAACCTGTCCCATATGAGGGACAGAGCTGGAATTTGATCACAGGTCTACTGACTCCATGTGCATCTGTTTCCAGTACAGAAAGGCCTTGGAACTTATTTACTTTAACTCAGCATCTGATACAGAAATCCCCTGCATTGTAAAGAGAGTGTAGTAAGTATTCAATACATACTGGTTGGAAAAAGAGTAAGACAAACTGCCTGACCTTGAAGAACTTCAGTTCTGGCAGAGCAGACAAAGAGAGAACAGAGACCAGAAGGGTGACTTGGAGTGGCCTGCAAGGGGAGTACCTTCAAAATGGGGGAAGAAGAGGATGGAGCCATGAGTGTCTGAGGGAGAAAAAGGCATCCAAGATGTGTCCCAGGGAAAGAAAAGACAGAAACCAGCCTGAGAAAGGGAAAGTGCATTTAGCAGAGGGAAGAGGAAATGAAAATCACGAAGGCTAAGAAGTCCCAGGCATGTTCAGGAGCGGTGAGTAAATTACTGAATCTCACACACTGGGTGCATGGCATTGAGCCTGAGAGGTGGGGGGGAGCAACCACACTGAGGCACGTGGACTCTGTTCTGCAGCCCATCGAGTGTCCAGGTCAGTGGTGCTGTGTGGCAAGTAAGTTGCTACTAATAATGAGAGGACATGTGTTTGCAGAATTCTTTTATAAAGTAGAAAATGTTAACGAATCCCATAACAGTTGATTCTTACTTGCATTCTGATACTTTTCTTCAGTGGGAGAAAAACTAGAGAATTGTATATATGCCATAATCTTTATTTTTGGTGGTGTTAAGACTATGTGAGATCAAGAGACCCAGAATGCCCCAGTTCAGCCTCAAATCACAGGTCTTCCTTCCATAATGCTCCCCATTAGGGTGCCAACCATCTCCATTAGCCTGGAACCAAAGACTTTCCCAGAATGTGAAATTTTCATTGCTGAAACCAGGAAAAGTTCCATATAATCTGAGATGACCTGGTCACTCCCTCCCCATAGATGCACAAAAGTCACTGGCAAACAGGGATCAAGGATTCCTTTATTACTTGGGGATCATTTGCTAAAACCTTCATGCAATTTCTTGAGCAAACAGGTTGGAGGTGGGGGTGAAGACAAGGTGTGAACTTTAGAATCAAGGCCTAAAACGGACATCCAGGTGGTTTCTTCATGCCTAAATCCTAGTGCCTAAGAAGGGACTAACCTTACACAAGACTTCCCAAGTGCAAAGTGAAGAGAACAGCTTACTCCTTTGGCAGAAACAGGGCAACAGAGGAAAAAGGGAGGCCACACCAATGCACATGAACTTTCAACCTATGATGAACCTGCCCCCTAGTTGTACGTCTTGGAAACTGAGCCAATCATCATTATTCCCTCATTTTGGGGAAAAAAGGATGAAGAGTAGGATGGAACTTTCTCTCCCTACAAAATGTATTAAAGGGTTTTAAGCAAGGGACTAACGTGATGATAGAGATCAGCTCTTCAAAAATTCATGCATTCATTCATTCCCGCACTGAATAAGGATTATACAACTAGTAAGTGCCAGAAACAATTCTGTATATTGGGTATATAGCCCAGAACATAATAGAGCAAGTCCTGATTTCATGAATTTTGTACTCTAGTGGGACAAGATGGACAACGATATATATATACACACACACACACACTCAGGTGGGAATAAATGCTAAGAGGGAAAATTGAAGGTAAATTATTTTAAATAGAGTATTTAGTGTTATTTTAAATAGAGTAAAGACTCAGACTATTAAGTTGATATCTGAGGAAAGTACTGAACTTAAGTGTGAGGTTGTCACCTATCTCTCCAGGGGAAAGGTCTTAGACAAACAGTGACAAATGCAAAGACACGGAAGTGGACGACGTTGATCTGTCCCACAGCAGTGGGGAGGCTGGTGTGATGGGCACTGAGAGCCGAATGGGTGCTGGACGCTGTGATGAGATTGACTTTGATGGCCACTTATAAAGACTTGGTTTTTCTTAATGTGCAAGGGAAAGGAGTGACAGAGTTTGTCTTTTGTTTAAAGGTCTCACCCTGACTGGTTTGAAGAGAATTGATTGAAAGTGGAAAAGGTAGGAGAAGGGAGATCAACCCAATCTGGATGAAAAATGGCGTTGGCTTGTAACAAGGTGGCAGCCATGGAGAGAGTGAGAAGTGGCTGAAGTTTGGATATTTTTGAAGTTAAAGCCCACAGGATTTGCTGATGAAGTTGATGTGGAGCATGAGAGAAAGAGGGGCTTCCCAGATGACTGTAAGGTTTTAAGCAGAAGAAAGGAATTACCATTCACTGAAATGGTGAAGACTGTGGAAAGAGCAGACTGTGTACTGGAGGAACCAGGAGTTGAGTTTTAGCTACTTTAAGTTTGAGGTGTCTAAAAGGCATTCAAATGGAGATGTAGAATACGGAACTGGATATGCAAGTCTGAGGAAAAAGGAAAGGGCGAAGTAGAGATAAATGGAGAGTTTTGTAGCACACAGATACTATGCAAAATCACAGCAACTGATGAGACTATCAAGAGACCAGGTCCATGACTGAGCTTTAGCAACCCAAAGTTCAGAAAGATGAGAAAGGTGCAGGGAAGGAACCCAAAATGATGTTACTTATGAAGTAGGAGTCCAGAAGGCTAAGGGAAAGGGGTGTTCTCATGAAAAGTAACTGTGCCAAATGCTGCTGAGAGGGGAGGAAGATGAGGACTGACAACTGATTGTTCGATTGGCCCCATGGAGGGTTCAAGATGGAGGAAATGGAAGCGGACAAAACTCTTTGATCATCAGGTAGAAATGATATAGGAATAATATGGTTGGATCACAACTGACCTTTGGGGGCATCTTTTGGAATCCCCTTGCACTAGTTTCTGGTGGCTGATGGATCAGTGTAGTGATTACGGCTTCTCTTTAATTGTGTTCCACTCACTTGACCACTGGAGTTTTTCTGGAGAGCATTTTCCAGTGTAATTCCTGTGTGCAAACCTCCATCTCAGAACCTGTTTCCCATGCAACCGAACCTAGGACAGCAGATGGGTAAGATGGAGGGAGGGATTAGCAAGAGACCTAAGGGTGTATGCAAGAGAGTGATTATAGTGTTGAATCACAAAATATAAGGGAAGAAATGAAGTGAGAACCTTAGGGCTGCAGGGGAATAAGAGGTAGGCTGCAATCCTCTGGATGCCAGAGTCACCGTAGTGCCGGTACCAGAGAATGTGGACTGGAGAGCGACAAGGCAGAGCTTGCAGAATGGGATGCTCAAAGTCAGAATGATGGCACTGTTGGTAACAATAGAGTCTAGGGTTAGATGATGGCAGCAGGTGGCTGAGATGAGGTGCAGAACAGGATCATTGGCAGGAAGATCATGGGTCTGAGAGACCTGGAGGTCCTGGAATTGTCTAAGTGGTTATTAAAATCATAAGGAAGAACTGCATCCACACTGGAGAGGGTGAGAAAGGAGCCGAATCCTCAGTGAATGGGGGGGTGGGGAGGGTGGACCAGAGGACTAGCTCATGGGAAAGCTTAATAGCGTGAATTTCCATGGAACAGGGCTTTATTTTAGGGAACTTGAACATAGAGTAAGCCTTTGCTTCTTTATGCTAAACTCCCTCGGTGCTTTCAGAAGGATTTATTTTTACCACAGTTTCCAGGCCTTTCTTACTTCTGCTTGTTTATTCTTCATTCACTCTCAGGTGGGTAGGGCATGTTGACCCCAGAACCATTGCTTTGTTTTCACAAAGCTGGGCTGGTCCTTGAAGCAACCTGTTCTGAGTTACTAGTTCTGCTGCTTTCTATGAGATGCACCTGTGATGTGAAGAGAACTGTTTAATGGGCATTGAAACATACACATTTAAATAAATCATCACTTTCAAAACAAGGCAACTTCACGGAGTTCACATGCTTCTGAGTGATACTGCTGTTTTTCAAGCGCTTTGTTTCTTGTTGAGATGACTTCAGGCATTCTTTTGAACATTATCTTTAGCTTGTCAAGATATGTTATTTATAACTTCAGTAATTTTTATTTTAAGAGTTCTAAATTTACAGAAAAATGCATAGACAGCACAGAGGTCCCATATACCCATATCATTTTTCCTATTGCTAACATCATATATTAGTACGGTACAATTGCCACAATGAATGAACCAATATTGACACATTATTATTAGCTGAAGTCCACAATTATCTGGATTTCCTTAGTTTGTACCTCATGCCCTTTACCTATTCCAGGATCCCATCTAGGACAGCACATTGCATTTAGTCAATGTGTCTCCTTAAGCTCCTCTTCACTATTACCATTTCTTAGACTTTCCTTATTTTTGAAGACCCTGACATTTTGAGGAGGACTAGTCAGGTATTTTGCAGAATGCCCCTCAACTGGGATTTATCTGATGTTTTTCTCATGATTAGACTGGGGCTATGGGTTTGAGGGAGAAAGAACACAGAGATAAAGTATTGTTTTCATTACACAATATCAAAGGTAAATACTATCAACATGGCTTATCATTGTTGATGTTAATCGTGATCACCTGGCTGAGGTAGGGTTTGACTGGTTGGTCCAGTGTAAGAAAGTTACTATGTGCAGCCCACAATTAAGGGGTGGGGCATTATGCTCCACTTCCTGAAAGGTAATCTATATAAATTGATTAAAATATTTTTACGTAAGAGATTTAGCTATTGTTTCTAGTTTATTTATTCAATCATTTATCTATATTATTGTAGACTCATGGATATTTATTTTATACATTGGGTTGTAATCCAATACTACATTTAGGTTGTTGTTGCTCTATTTTTCTACTTTTATCCACTGAGAGCTCTTTTAGTTGGCTCTTGTGTCTCCTTG
This sequence comes from Balaenoptera physalus, assembly GCF_965194825.1. NCBI lineage: Eukaryota > Metazoa > Chordata > Mammalia > Artiodactyla > Balaenopteridae > Balaenoptera > Balaenoptera physalus. The sequence goes on along the minus strand of NC_138885.1, from coordinate 5,407,245 downwards.
ACATACTCACATAATTGTGGGTTGTGGTTGTTTTAACCACTTCCTTACTTTCTGGCACTACAAGATATGCTTGGCTCATCTTGTATATTTTCTTCCCAGTCCTAGAATCATCTACTTCTCCAAGGAACTCTGGTTCCTTTTATTACAGAATGGTATTAGAAACCAAGATCTGGGCCTTGTGTGTGCTCATTGCTACTAGGTGCGTCATTACTTTTAGTTTTTCTCAGCTGATATAGAAAGAAAATATGTGTGTATATATTGACCCACTTATATACACATATCTATAAATATTTCTCTACATATCCATGTGTATCCATGTTAAACTGAACAAGAGTTTATTCTCTGACTCTTATCCAGTGTAACATGATGATTCTAGTCTTTCCACTTTCAACTTCAAAGAAAGAAACCTGGTTCCCACCATCTGCCATCCTTTTAATTAGTTGTTTAATGTCAGTCCGCATGTACAGTGGTTTCAGAATTGCTAACTTACACCCCAATTGGAAACAACTTTATTAACTAGAGTACAGTGCTTATGTGTAATTCTTTTTGCCTTTAGTCTCCATTCATTTCCAAATTTACTTAGTTCATTTCATTTGTTTGTAATACAATTAGATTATCTTACCACAATATGCATTCTATCCTGGAATCCTCCAACCCCCTATGTTTTAAATCTCCCTATATTAAGGTTTAATCTTTCTGCTGTAAATTTTCATGGGTTTTGACAAAGGTGTAGTGTGATGTATTCATCTTTATATTGTCACACAGAATAGTATACTGCCTAAAACTTCCCAGTACTCCACCTCTTCAACCCCTGCCTCCAAATCCCTGGCAATAACTGATCCATTTACCATCTCTATACTTTTGCTTTTCCAGAATGTCCTATTAATGGAATAATACAGTGCATAATTTTTCCATACTGGCTTCTTTCACTTAGCAACATGCATTTAAGATTCATCTATGTTTTTACATAGCTTAGAGCTTACTCCTAAATAGTTTTCCATTGTACAGATGTACCACAGTTTGTTTATTCATTCACCTGTTAAAGGATATCTTGGTTACTTTGAGTTTTGGTCAATTATGAATAAGGCTGTTATGAAAATTTGCATGCAGGTTTGTGTGTGTATTAACATCCTCATATCACTTGTGCAGATATTGATAAGCACAAGTAGTGGATTATATGGTAAGACTACCTTTAGCTTTGTAGGAAACTGGAAAACTATCTTTAAAGGTGGCTATAACATTTTGCACACCCACCTGAAATAAATGAGAGTTCCTATTGTTCTGGGTCCTCAACAGAAATTGGCATAGTCAGTTTGTGGATTTTAGCCCTTCTAATAGGTATGTAGTAGTATCCCATTTTAATTTGCATATCCCTAAGATGGCAAATTATGTTGAGCACCTTTTCATATGCTATTTGGCATATGTATATAAAAACTCTTAAATCGCAACAAGAAAACAAATGACTCAGTATTTATAGGCATATTCATTTGGATCTTTTTCCCATTTTAAAAATTGGGTTGTTTGCTTTCTTACTGTTGAGATTTAGGGTTTTTGAATTTTGGATATAAGGCCTTTACCAGATATGTTTTTCACAAATATATTCTTAGTTGGTGACTTTTTTAACATTGTTTTTCACAAGCAAAAATTTTAGTTTTAATAAAGTCCAACTGATCTACGTTTTTCTTCCATAGATCACAATTTGTGAGTTATATCTAAAAGCTCATCAACACCCTCAAAGTCACATGGATTTTCTCATATGTTTTCTTCTAAAAATTTTATAATTTTGTATTCTATATTTAGGCTTATGATATATTTTGAAATAATTTTGTGAAAGGTGTAGGGTCTGCATTTAGTTTCATTATTTTACCTATGAACATCCAATTGCTTAAGAAATATTTGTTGAAAAGACTATCCTTTCTTCATTGCATGGCCTTTTCCTGTCATCCAAGGTCAGTTGATTACCTTTCTATGGGTCTATTTCTGGGCTTTCTGTTCTTTTCCATCAATATATGTAGTAATTCTTTCTCAACAACATGCTGCACTGATTATTGAAGCTTTATAATAAATCTTGAAATCAAGCATCGTGTCTTTCCAGTTTGTTCTTTTGTTCCGATTATTTCAAATCCTTTGATTTTTCATATAAATTTTAGAATCAGTTTGTTGATATCTACAAGATAGTTTGAAGGAACTTTGGGAAATTATTGAACCTATCAATTAAGTTGAGAAGAATTGAAATCTTAACAATATTGAATCTTCCAACACATGAGCAGTATATCTCACCGTTTATTTAGATATTTTGATTCCTTTCATCAGTTATTAGATTTCCACATATAAGACCGTAATGTTTTTAGATTAATATGTATTTCATTTTTGATGCTATTGAAAATACTATTATTTTAATTTCATATTCTTATTTGTCACTGCTGGTATATAGGGAAGCATTTGCCTTTCTTTTTTACACTTTTATTGAGATATCATTTACATACCATAGAATTCATTAATTAAAATGTGCAATTTGATGGTTTTAGTATATCCACAGAGTCATACAAACCTCAACACACTGTAAGTTTAGAACAATTTTATCACCTCAAAAAGAAACCCTATATCCACTAGCAGTCACTCTCCATTCCTGGACCTCACCATCTATCCACTGGCAACCCCTAATCTACTTTCTGTTTCAATAAATTTGCATATTCTGGATATTTCCTGTAAATAGAATCATACAACATGTAGTCTTTGGGTTTGGCTTCTTTCACTCACATAATATTTTCAAGGTTCATCCATCTCATAGCATTCACTCTTTTTATTGACAAATATTATTCTGTTGTATGACTACACCACATTTTGTTTATCCATTAATCTGTGCATGTACGTTTGGGTTGTTTCCACTTTTAAGCTATTATGAATGATGCTTCTATAACCATTGTGTTAAGGTGGAGTTTTTTTGGGGGGGAGGGGAGTAATCCTTATGAAATTTTACTTTAATTGAAGCCCCATAGAACATTAGAAGACAATGTTTCAAACACTATCAGCATCACTACAACAAAACCAACTGGTTCATAAAGAGGCTGAGTGTGGATATGAGTTTTGTTTAGCTTTTAATTGAGAAAATTGCAGAGTCACATGGAGTTGTGAGAAATAACAGAGACCACTTGTATACTTGCCCATTTTCCTCCAATGGCAACATTTTGAAAACTATAACATTTATGTTATACATCCAGCTATTGACATTGATACAATTCACCAATCATATTCAGATTTAATCAGTTTTACTTGTACTTGTGTGTGTGTGTAAATCTATACAGTTTAGCACCTGTGAGATATATGTATCCACCACTACAGTCCAGACACTGAAAAGTTCCAGCAGCACATGGATTCCTCTTGTCTTTTTAACCATACTCACCGTCCTTCCCTTCCCTCTACTCCTAATCCCTGTTTGCAGTACTGTATTCCTTGATTATGATTTTAATGTCAATGTAATCAGTGGTGAAGACCCTTCTCTCATTTTGGTATTAGTAATCTATGTCTTCTCTCTCTTTTTTCTTTGTTAGCCAGGCAGAGGTTTATCAACTTTTTTGATGATGTCAATGAACAAACTTTGGTTTTGTTGATTTTCTTCTGTTGTTTTCTTGTTTTTAATGCCCTTGATTTCTTTTCCAATTTTTATTATTTTCTTCTGTTTTTTTTAGGCTTACTTTGTTCTTCTTTCTCTGGTTTTCCAAGGTGGAAGTTTAATTTTTGATTTTATATCTTTCTTCTTTTCTTATAAATGCATTTAATTCTATAAGTTTCCTTTAAATCCCTGATTCATCTACACCTCATACATTTTGTATATTGTATTTTCATTTCTATCTAATCCAAAATATTTAAAATTTTCTCTTGAAACTTCTTTGACCCATGAATTACTTAGAAGTATCTTGTTTAATTTTCAAATATTTGGGGATTTCTCCAGCTATCATTCTGTTATTTATTTCTATTTTAATTCCATTGTGGTCCAAGAACATACTTTGTACAATTTTTATTTTTTTAAACTTGTTCGGGTGTGTTTATGGCCCAGAATGTGGTCTACCTTGATTAATGTTTCCATGTGAGCTTGAGAAGAATGAGTATTCTGCTGTTGATGGATGAAGTATTCCATAAATGTCAATTAGATCATGTTGATTGATAGTGCTTTGCAGATCATTTATATCCTTACTGATTTTCTGCATGCTTTATCTATCAATTCTATCAACTGATAGAGAGGTATAGAATTCTCCAACTACAGTAGTGGATTCAGCTATTTCTCCTTGCAGTTCTATCCATTTTTACCTCGCATATTTTGATGCTCTCCTGTTAGGTACACACACATAATTCTTAATGGTTCCTGGGAAACCTGACCCATTTATAATCATGTAATATTATTACCTCCTTACCCCTGATAATTGTCCTTGTTCTGAATTTTACTTCGTCTGAGACTAACACAGCTATTCCAGCTTTCTTTTGATTACTGTTAATATGGCATATTTTTTCCATCCTATGAACCCATATGAGTCTTTATATTTAAAGTACTTTTATTTTAAGCAGCATGTAATTAGGTCTTGTTTTTTGATTCATTCTATCATGGTTTTTTAATTGCTGTGTTTAGACCATGAATATCTAAATTTATTAGTGATCTAGTTAGCTTAATATCTACTATTTTATTTTACTATTTTCATTTTGTTGTCTTTTTTAACCTCTTTTTATGTCACCTTTGTTTTTTGTTTTTTTTCCTTTATCTCTTTATTTATTTATTTTTAAAACATTTTTACTGGAGTATAATTGCTTTACAAGGGCATGTTAGTTTCTGCTTTATAACAAAGTCAATCAGTTATACATATATCCCCATATCTCTTCCCTCTTGCATCTCCCTCTCTCCCACACTCCCTATCCCACCCCTCTAGGTGGTCACAGATCACTGAGCTGATCTCCCTGTGCTATGTGGCTGCTTCCCACTACCTATCTATTTTACATTTGCTAGTGGATATATGTCCATACCACTATCTCACTTTCTCCCAGCTTACCCTTCACCCTTCCTGTATCCTCAAGTCCATTCTCTAGTAAGACTGCATCTTTATTCCAGTCTTGCCCCTAGGGTTTTCATAACCATTTTTCTTTTGTTTTGTTTTTTAGATTCCATATACATGTGTTAGCATACAGTATTTGTTTTTCTCTTTCTGACTTACTTCACTCTGTATGACAGACTATAGGTCCATCCACCTCACTACAAATAACTCAATTTCGTTTCTTTTTATGGGTGAGTAATATTGCATTGTATATATGGGCCACATCTTCTTTATCCATTCATCTGTTGATGGACACTTAGGTTGCTTCCATGTCCTGGCTATTGTAAATAGAGGTGCAATGAACATGTGGTGTATGACTCTTTCTGAATTATGGTTTTCTCAGGGTATACGCCCAGTAGTGGGATTGCTGGGTCATATGGTAATTGTATTTTTAGTTTTTTAAGGAATCTCCATACCGTTCTACATAGTGGCTGTATCAATTTACATTCCCACCAACAGTGCAAGAGGGTTCCCTTTTCTTTACACCCTCTCAGGCATTTATTGTTTGTAGATTTTTATGATGGCCATTCTCACCGGTGTGAGAAGATATCTCATTGTAGTTTTGATTTGCATTTCTTTAATGATTAATGATGTTCAGCATTCTTTCATGTGTTTGTTGGCAATCTGTATATCTTCTTTGGAGAAATGTCTATATAGGTCTTCTGTCGATTTTTGGATTGGGTTGTTTGTTTTTTTCATATAGAGCTGCATGAGCTGCTTGTAAATTTTGGAAATTAATCCTTTGTCAGTTGCTTCATTTGCAAATATTTCCCCCCATTCTGAGTGTTGTCTTTTCGTCTCGTCTATGGTTTCCTTTGCTGTGCAAAAGCTTTTAAGTTTCAATAGGTCCCCTTTGTTTATTTTTGTTTTTGTTTCCATTTCTCTAGGAGGTGGGTCAAAAAGAATCTTGCTGTGATTTACGTCATAGAGTGTTCCGCCTATGTTTTCCTCTAAGAGTTTGATAGAGTCTGGCCTTACATTTAGGTCTTTAATCCATTTTCAGTTGATTTTCGTGTATTGTGTTGGGGAGTGTCCTAATTTCATTCTTGTACATGTACCTGTCCAGTTTTCCCAGTACCAATTATTGAAGAGGTTGTCTTTTCTCCACTGTATATTCCTGGCTCCTTTATCAAAGATAAGGTGACCTTATGTGCATGGGTTTATCTCTGGGGTTTCTATCCTGTTCCATTGATCTATATTTCTGTTTTTGTGCCAGTTACCATACTGTCTTGATTACTGTAGCTTTGTAGTATAGTCTGAAGTCAGGGAGCCTGATTCCTCCAGCTCCACTTTTCTTTCTCAAGATTTCTTTGGCTATTCAGGGTCTTTTGTGTTTCCATACAAATTGTAACATATTTTGTTCTACTTCTGTGAAAAATGCCAGTGGCAGTTTGATACGGATTGCATTGAATCTGTAGATTGCTTTGGGTAGTATAGTCATTTTCACAATGTTGATTCTTCCAATCCAAGAACATGGTATATCTCTCCATCTGTTTGTATCATCTTTAATTTCTTTCATCAGTGTCTTATAATTTTCTGCATACAGGTCTTTTGTCTCCTTAGGTAGGTTTATTCCTAGATATTTTATTCTTTCTGTTGCAATGGTAAACGGGAGTGTTTTCTTAATTTGGTTTTCAGATTTTTCGTCATTAGTGTATAGGAATGCAAGAGATTTCTGTGCATTAATTTGGTATCCTGCTACTTTACCAAATTCATTGATTAGCTCTAGTAGTTTTCTGGCAGCATATTTAGGATTCTCTATGTATAGTATCATGTCATCTGCAAACAGTGACAGCTTTACTTCTTCTTTTCCGATTTGGATTCCTTTAATTTCTTTTTCTTCTCTGATTGCTGTGGCTAACACTTCCAAAACTATGTTGAATAATAGTGGTGAGAGTGGGCAACCTTGTCTTGTTACTGATCTTAGTGGAAATGGTTTCAGTTTTTCACCATTGAGAATGATGTTGGCTGTGGGTTTGTCATATATTGCCTTTATTATGTTGAGGAAAGTTCCCTCTATGCCTACTTTCTGGAGGGTTTTCATCATAAATTGGTGTTGAATTTTGTCAAAAGCTTTCTCTGCAACTATTGATAGGATCATATGGTTTTTCTCCTTCAATTTGTTAATACAGTGTATAACACTGATTGATTTGCATATATTGAAGAATCCTTGCATTCCTGGAATAAACCCCACTTGATCATGGTGTATGATCATTTTAATGTGCTGTTGAATTCTGTTTGCTAGTATTTTGTTGAAGATTTTTGCATCTATGTTCATCAGTGATATTGGCCTGTAGTTTTCTTTCTTTGTGACTTCTTTGTCTGCTTTTGGTATCAGGGTGAGGGTGGCCTCGTGGAATGAGTTTGGGAGTCTTCCTCCCTGTCTGCTATATTTTGGAAGAGTTTGAGAAGAATAGGTGTTAGCTCTTCTCTAACTGTTTGAGAGAATTCACCTGTGAAGCCGTCTGGTCCTGGGCTTTTGTCTGTTAGAAGATTTTTAATCACAGTTTAAATTTCAGTGCTGGTGATTGGTCTGTTCATATTTTCTATTTCTTCCTGGTTCAGTCTTGGAAGGTTGTGCATTTCTAAGAATCTGTCCATTTCTTCCAGGTTGTCAATTTTATTGGCATATATTTGCTTGTAGTAATCTCTCATGATCGTTTGTATTTCTGCAGTGTCAGTGGTTACTTCTCCTTTTTCATTTCTAATTCTATTGATTTGAGTCTTCTCCCTTTTTCTCTTGATGAGTCTGGCTAATGGTTTATCAATTTTGTTTATCTTCTCAAAGAACCAGCTTTTAGTTTTATTCATCTTTGCTATCATTTCCTTCATTTCTTTTTCATTTATTTCTGATCTTTATGCTTTCTTTCCTTCTGCTAACTTTGGGCTTTTCTTGTTCTTCTTTGTCTAATTGCTTTAGGTGTAAGGTTAGGTGGTTTATTTGAGATGTTTCTTGTTTCTTACGGTAGGATTGTATTGCTATAAACTTCCCTCTTAGAACTGCTTTTGCTGCATCCCATAAGTTTTGGGTCGTCGTGTCGCCATTGTCATTTGTTTCTAGGTATTTTTTTGATTTCCTCTTTGATTTCTTCAGTGATCTCTTGGTTATTATGTAGTGTATTGTTTAGCTTCCATGTGTTTGTATTTTTTACAGATTTTTTCCTGTAATTGATATCTAGTCTCGTAGCCTTGTGGTCAGAAAATATACTTGATATGATTTCAATTTTCTTAAATTTACCAAGGCTTGATTTGTGACCCAAGATATGCTCTATCCTGGAGAATGTTCCATGAGCACTTGAGGAGAAAGTGTATTCTGTTGTTTTTGGGTGGAATGTCCTATAAATATCAATTAAGTCCATCTTGTTTAATGTATCATTTAAAACTTGTGTTTCTTATTTATTTTCATTTTGGATGATCTGTCCTTTGGTGAAAGTGGGATGTTAAAGTCCCCTACTATGATTGTGTTACTGTCTATTTCCCCTTTTATGGCTGTTAGTATTTGCCTTATGTATTGAGGTGCTCCTATGTTGGGTATATAAATATTTACAATTGTTATATCTTCTTCTTGGATTGATCCCTTGATCATTATGTAGTGTCCTTCTTTGTCTCTTGTAATAGTCTTTGTTTTAAAGTCTATTTGGTCTGATATGAGAATTGCCACTCCAGCTTCCTTTGATTTCCTTTTGCATGGAATATCTTTTTCCATCCCCTCACTTTCAGGGTGCATGTGTCCCTAGGTATAAAGTGGGTCTCTTCTAGACCACATATATATGGGTCTTGTTTTTGTATCCATTCAGCCAGTCTATGTCTTTTTGTTGGAGCATTTAATCCATTTACATTTAAGGTAATTATCATTATGTATGTTCTTATTACCATTTTCTTAATTGTTTTGGGTTTGGTATTGTAGGTCTTTTCCTTCTCTTGTGTTTCCTGCCTAGAGAAGTTCCTTTAACATTTGTTGTAAAGCTGGTTTGGTGGTGTTGAATTCTCTTAGCTTTTGCTTGTCTGTAAAGGTTTTAATTTCTCTGTTAAATCTGAATGAGATCTTTGCTGGGTAGAGTAATCTTGGTTGTAGGTGTTTCCCCTTCATCACTTTAAATATGTCCTGCCACTCCTTCCTGGCTTACAGAGTTCCTGCTGAAAAATCAGCTGTTAACCTTATGGGGTTTCCCTTGTATGTTATTTGTTGTTTTTCCCTTGTTGCTTTTAATATTTTTTCTTGTATTTAATTTTGATACTTTGATTAATATGTGTCTTGGTGTGTTTCTCCTTGGATTTATCCTGTATGGGACTCTCTGTACTTCCTGGACTTGATTAACTATTTCCTTTCCCATTTTAGGGAAGTGTTCAACTATAATCTCTTCAAATATTTTCTCAGTCCCTTTCTTTTTCTCTTCTTCTTCTCGGACCCCTATAATTCAAGTTTTTGTGCATTTAATGTTGTTCCAGAGGTCTCTGAGATGGTCTTCATTTCTTTTCATTCTTTTTTCTTTATTCTGCTCAGCAGTAGTTATTTCCACTATTTTATCTTCCAGGTCATTTATCAGTTCTTCTGCCTCAGTTATTCTGCTATTGATTCCTTCTAGAGATTTTTAATTTCATTTATTGTGTTGTTCATCACTCTATGTTTGCTCTTTACTTCTTCTAGGTCCTTGTTAAACGTTTCTTGTATTTTCTCCATTCTATTTCCAAGATTTTGAATCATCTTTACTATCATCATTCTGAATTCTTTTTCAGGTAGACTGCCTATTTCCTCTTCATTTGTTAGGTCTGCCTGGTTTTTACCTTACTCCTTCATCTGCTGTGTGTTTCTCTGCCTTCTCATTTTGCTTAACTTATGGTGTTTGGGGTCTCCTTTTCTCAGGCTGCAGTTTCATAGTTCCCATAGTTTTTGGTGTCTGTCCCCAGTGGCTAAGGTTTGTTCAGTGGGTTGTGTAGGCTTCCTGGTGGAGGGGACTAGTACCTGTGTTCTGGTGGATGAGGCTGGATCTTGTCTTTCTGGTGGGCAGGTCCACTTCTGGTGGTGTTTTGGGGGTGTTTGTGGCCTTATTATGATTTTAGGCAGCCTCTCTGCTAATGGGTGGGGCTGTGTTCCTGTCTTGCTAGTTGTTTGGCATAGGGTGTCCAGCACTGTAGCTTGCTGGTCTTTGAGTGGAGCTGGTCTTGGCATTGAGAGGAGATTTCTGGGAGATTTTTGACGTTTGATATTATGTGGAGATGGGAGGTCTTTTGTTGACCAGTGTCCTGAAATTGGCTCTCCCACCTCAGAGGCACAGCCCTGACACCTGGCTGGAGCACAAGAGCCTGTATTTCCACACAGCTCAGAATGAAAGGATGGAAAAAGAAAGAAAGAAAGTAGAAGATAAAATAAAATAAAATAAAATAAAGTTATTAAAATAAAAAATAAAAAGTATTAAAAACAATTTTTAAGTAATAAAATAAAACCAAAAAAAGAAAGAAAGGAAGAAAGAAGAGAGCAACTAAACCAAAAAGCAAATCCACCAATGATAACAAGTGCTAAAATCTATACTAAAAAAAAAAAAAATTGACAGACAGAGCCCTAGGACAAATGGTAAAAGGAAAGATATACAGATAAAATCACACACAGAAAAATACACATACACACTGAAAAAAAGAGAAAAAGGAAAAAATATATATATATCATTGCTCCCAAAGTCCGCCTCCTCAATTTGGGTTGATTCATTGTCTATTCAGGTATTCCACAGATGCAGGTACATCAAGTTCATTGTGGAGATTTAATCCGCTGCTCCGGAGGCTGCTGGGAGAAATTTCCCTTTCTCTTCTTTGTTCGCACAGCTCCTGGGGTTCAGCTTTGGATTTGGCCCCGCCTCTGCATGCAGGTCGCCTGAGGGCATCTCTTCCCGCCCAGACAGGATGGGAGTGAAAGGAACAGCTGCTTCGGAGGCTCTGGCTCACTCAGGCCAGGGGGAAGGAGGGGTACGGATGCGGGGTGAACCTGTGGTGGCAGAAGCCATTGTGACCTTGCACCAGCCTGAGGCGTGCTGTGTGTTCTCCCGGGGAAGTTGTCCCTGGATCACGGGACCCTGGTAGTGGCAGGTTGCACAGGCTCCCGGGAGGGGAGGTGTGGAGAGTGACCTGTGTTTGCACACAGGCTTCTTGGTGGCCGCAGCAGCAGTCTTAGCGTCTCATGCCCGTCTCTGGTGTCTGCGCTGATAGCCACGGCTCTCACCCATCTCTGGAGCTCCTTTAAGCAGCGCTCTTAATCCCCTCTCCTCGTGCACCAGGAAACAAAGAGGCAAGAAAAAGTCTCTTGCTTCTTCGGCAGGTCCAAACCTTTTTCTGGATTCTCTCCTGGCTAGCTGTGGCGCACTAGCCCCCTTCAGGCTGTGTTCATGCAGCCAACCCCAGTCCTCTCCCTGGGATCCGACCTCGTAAGCCGGAGTCTCAGCTCCCAGCCCCCACCCATCTCGGCGGGTGAGCAGACAAGCCTCTCAGACTGTTGAGTGCTAGTTGGCACCGGTCCTCCATGCGGGAATCTCTCCGCTTTGCATTCTGCACCCCTGTTGCTGCACTCTCCTCCGTGGCTCCAAAGCTTCCCCCCTCCCCCACCCGCAGTCTTCACCAGAGAAGGGGCTTCCTAGTGTGTGGACACCTTTCCTCCTTCACGGCTCCCTCTCACTGGTGCAGGTCCCATCCCTATTCTTTTGTCTCTGCTTTTTCTTTTTTATTTTGCCCTACCCAGGTACGTGGGGAGTTTCTTGCCTTTTGGGAGGTCTGACGTCTTCTGCCAGCGTTCAGTAGGTGTTCTGTAGCAGTTGTTCCACATGTAGATGTATTTCTGATGTATTTGTGGGGAGCAAGGTGATCTCCGCATCTTACTCTTCCGCCATCTTGAAGCCTCTCCCTCCCCTTTGGTTTTAATTGAGCATTTTACATGATTCCATTTTAATCTCCTCTCCTGCCTTAGAATATTATTTAAAATTCTTTTTAAAAATTAGTGGTTAGCCTATAGTTTACACTATACAAAAAGTTTAATTTCTTGCTCATATGACAAGTCAGTCACAGATCAGTTTTGGGAGCTGCAGGTTGGCTGCTGCTCTACCACCCATCTCTCTTATTCTGGGGTTAAGGCTGAAGGAGTAGTCCTTATGTGGTCCATGCTCATCTCACAATAGAGACAAATTAGGAAGAAACAGGGATAAATCATATATTAGCTCCTAGAGTTTCTGCTCAGACATGGAATGCATACATGGCCAAGCCTAATGTAAATAGGGCGGAAAACTTTCCTCATCTCATAGGATGGCACTCCAACGCACTTGGAAACCAGTGAGGATATAGAATCCTTTCCCAAGGCAAATAGAGAACAACGACTAATCTATAGTCATTTTCAGATAATTCTAACATCTCAGTATTGGCATCTATTGATTGTCTTTTTTATTCAGGCTGAGATCTCCCTTTTTCTTAGTATGATGAATTATTTGTTCCTTGAAAGCTGGATATTTTGGATGTTATATTATGAGACTCTGGACCTAGTAGAGGTTCTGGCTCCCCACTAGGCTTTCTCTGACAGCATAGGGTGGGGACCTTGTTTGCTGGTGGTGGTGGTTAAAATCCTGACTCACGACACCACTCCTGCAGTTGGAGGGGAGGGGGCAAGGTGATCTCTTACTACCCAGTGGGGTTGAAGTCCAAGTTCCCCATGTGGTTTCCACGGATACTGCAGTGGTGGTGGACCTTTGTTACTGACCAGCCCAGAGGGGATGGCAGTCCTGGCTCTGACACCACCCAGTCTAGGACAGGGGAACCTTATTAGAGTCTGCCCAGGATGAAGCCTAGGTTCCCCCCTTGGGTGGGACCACAGGTTTTCCTGTGGTGTTTGGTATCAGTACAGGGGTTATTTTATGGAAGTTTCTGCATTCCTAGGCTGCCCCTCCCCTGGTCCTTTGGTAGAGAGATCAGGCTTTTGTCAGGGCTTTCTTTGTCTGTGCTTATTGCTGTTTCCAGATTGCTGGCTTCTCTGGCATTCAGTCTGGGATGTATGAGGCAGAAAAGAAACCCAGGGAACTCATCATGTGTCCTTCCTTGGGTCCCAAGGTACTTGGCTGGCCTGCTCTCCCTCCACCTTTCAGAATCTACTTATTTATTTCATATTTAATGTCCAGGGTTTTTAACTGTGCTCAATGGGAAGAATAGGTAAAAGTTCGTCTACTCCATCTTCACTAAAGTGGAAGTCCCTGGAGGAGATTTTTTTTTTTAACATCTTTATTGGAGTATAATTGCTTTACAATGTTTTGTTAGTTTCTGCTGTGTAACAGAGAAAATCAGCTATATGTATACATATATTCCCATATCCCCTCCCTCTTGCGTCTCCCTCCCACCCTCCCTATCCCACGCCTCTAGGTGGTCACAAAGCACTGAGCTGATCTTGGAGATGTTTTTATAGTTCGGTGTTGAGTTTGTTTTTTGTCTTTTATTGAACTGTTTACAATGAGTATGTATTGCTTTTATAATTAACTAAAGCATATGCATACAATTGTCCTCCTCCCCCTCATCCCCAAAATACCTTTTGTTCATCACGATATTTACTGTTTTTCTACTGGGTATAGCCCAATGCATGATATCCTTCTGGGAAATGAGAGTAAAGCCATCCTCTCTGTGGTTTTTGCTGTTTGGAACTGAAGACATCCCAAGATGTTCCTTTCCAGCTTCAATTACAGAATCATAATTAAACATTTTAATTAAAAGTCAGCCTTCCTTAGCAAATGTGACCCATGGCTGGGAGTGAACAGCTCCCACAGCAGTGGCAAACTTCTTTTCCTTCTCTGACAGTTCTGTCAATATCTGTCTTCACCCGGCTTCACCTGCATGGCCTTGTGGTGCACAGACCCCTCGCTCAGCATTCACTAACTTCAGGGCATTCTGAATTTTAAACTGCCAGACTCAATTAAGAGAAGCAGATGGACTTAACCCTTAAGCACACCACCAGCTATGGAAAATAATATCATGGGCTGTGTGTGTGTGTGTGTGTGTGTGTGTGTGTGTGTGTGTTCAGCAGCAAATCAATATCTTTGGTATTATTTTGTGGATAAGATATGGGGGCTGCCTTTAGGAAGTTTGCAGATTAATGGACAGGAGACTCCAGATTATAATCTCTACAATGGGGCCCTAGGTTTAAGGCACACCTAACCGGAAAGGGCACCCCAAGGAGAGAGGATTGAAGAAACATCCTACTCCCAAAAAAGATCCCTTGTGTATAGAGACCAGATCTTATTCATGGACTATCTATCTTCTAAGGTACCTACCAATGAGCCTTAACTCCTAGAAAAGGCTCAGTAATTTTGCCTTATCTCATTTGACAAGAAAGCTCTATTCATTTGTCTACAGTTGGCCACCAGGTTCTATTTACACAAAGTTATATTCACAGTGGGAGGCATGGGGGCCTTTTGGAAAGGTCCTGAGGCAAAAACTACCAACTGGAAAGCACTGGCTACAAAGAATTTCACACCTGCCACTTCTTACACACAAGTGTACACTAGAACTGAGTGCTAAGGGTACAGAGGTTAAAGCAAAGGTATTTATGCTATTGTCATGTAGGCTTTTTCCTATTAAACATAAGATAATAAGCAATTTAAGCAAAACACAATGTTTGAGGATGCCAAATGGGTGGATAACTAGTCTCCAGATTCTGAATGAGCAAGACCAGAAAGCTGGCCTACTATAAACGTAGCCGTAGGATTTGGAAAGCTCTTGGCTGAGAGTACCCAAGTGCCCATTTTGCATATTCAGCAGCTGTTCTTTTAAATAAAATGCTAGCACACAAGTAAACCAGGAATTAAATCAGGGTTATTTTCACAGGATCCCTGCCATGTGTCCAATGCTGCACTTAATTCAGTAAGCCAAAGTAGAGGTATAAAATAAGGTAAAATACCTGGTTGCTTTGGTGTACACTCTGGATTATAACACCTAGAATCAGTTAGTATTTCAGGTCAATCTTCATCCTCCAAGTCAGTGTCTAACAGGGGGCATTGTTCAGGATCCTTGTTGATTCTTGTGGAGGCTGAGTGGAGGCTTCCACTGCTTTGTTGCCTTCCCTCAGTCCTCAGTTTCTCCATTGATAAAAGGTTTCCTAGCAAGTAGATGGTGCTGATGGTGAAGAGTGGGGTGGAGAGGTTTGGCTTGGTGATGTTGGTGAAGGTGATGATACTGGTGAATCCTCAGTTGCAATAAGGTAACCAGGATGGCAATCTGTGGGGGAAGTGGAGAATGTCACAAATGGTAGCTGTAGCTTGCTGAATGTGGCGTTCCAGGTTGGAGCGGTTGCCTAACTGCACATTGTTGGTGCTAGCTGTGGTACATCCACAGCTGCAATGAGTGTGGTATCCAATAGTGAGTAATAGGCAAAAGAGTGCAGTCAGAGGCAGCATGCCGCACTAACCCACTTAACAATATTTACAGGGTTCAAGATGCATAGTGGGTTCATCTCAGCAAAATAAACCTAGTGCCCTATAAATTTCTAATTCTTTTTTGTTGTTGGTTGTTCTCGGCACTCAAAGAAATCTATAGCTGGTATGACCATTACTGTCAATATCACCCCAAGCCTATTCACCCTGCACCATGCTAGGCTAAATTTGGGCATTAATAATAATGGTTCCATCATATACAGAGTAAATATCCATGTTATTTTTAGCTCTGCATCCAGTTTTGATACAATAGAAGATAGTATTCTTCACACCTGAAAATTTTATAGAGGGATCATATTATTTTCTTTAATTTGATGTAAATATGCTTTTTCCTCGGCCACCCAGTAGGTTTTATTAGTGGCAGGTGTTGTAATTTCACCTATATTATATGCACCTTTTGGTTTTTTAATTAATACTTTCCTTCTAACTTAGTGTTTGGGGTGCTACTAGTGATAATTTTTATTTCTGAGAGTGGTTGCAGTATTGATTTTCTAGTTGTTTTACCATTATCTTGCTGCTTCTCATATTGCTTTAGTCAAAGTTTTCATATCAAGATTGTTAGTAAGCAATCTAAGCTTTTGCTCAAACAAGCCATGACACCTTTCAATTGATCCAGAAACAGTTGTATGATAAGTGGAAGTGCCACATTATGCCCTGTTCTTTGGCCCAAACTTGTCCTATTTTCCTGTGAAGTGGGTTTGCTGGTTAGATTCTGTGATGATTGAAATTCCATAGCAGGCAATCCAATTTCCAATGCCCTGATGGTGGATTTTTTTATTACTTTTCCTGCAGAATTAGGGTAATCGTATTCCTGACCATGTGTCTACATTGGTGCCTGCACATATAGTTTAGTTTCAGATATAGGCAAGGGTCCTATATAATCAATTTGCATAATTTGGAAAGGTCTGTCAGCTTTGACCTTATCTGGAATATTAATTAATGACCTCCAAGCTTTAAACATTCAGCAATTATCTCACATTTTTAATTTGAAATTGGACATATTTGGTACATGCATACATGTTTCTTTTCTCTAACCATGTTTTAGTGCTATGTATACCAGCATGACCTTTTTGGTAATGTGTCCATATAAAAATTCTGTCAATTAGCATATCTATCTTTTCCTGCTTTACCTCCCATTGTTCCTTTGGTTTATGCTAAGTATATTTTGCACAGGGTCCTTTTTACCCATGAATCATTATGATTTTGTGAGATAAATCTTAGTTCTCCTGTGTTTCTGTTGCCTGTAAATACTGTAAATAATGTTGTTCTGTCTTGTGGGGGAATACAGCCTTTAGGATGATCTTTATAACTTGTTCTGTTGCTTCCAGATATAAGGGTGAGGGTGTCTGTCCCCTGTCATAAAGCATAGTCAATAGTCTTAATTTCATTATTGTATTAGTAGCTTCCCCTGCTGTTTCTCATTGAGATGTTTTAAGAGATAACATATTATGTATAGGCCTTCTAAATCTCCAGGCTGCTATTCACAAACAGTGATTTTTGTAAATTAGTATAATTTTTTCCAAATATTCTAAGGCGTTGATTAAATTTAGCATCAGTGGTGACTGGTCTGAGTTGCACAATATCTGCGAGGTGATCTCCTTCATGGGACTACTGCCTGCAGGGTCACCTCGCCCAGGCATGAACCAATGCTCCAAGGTCTGTGGAGAGGTATTTAGATCAGCAAAGTGTAACCTTGCCCAGACCCAACACTCTCAGTAAGTCCTCACCAACTCTTGGTATTTAAAGCCTAAACGTCCGCTAGCACAGTCGCACCTCCATGTGTTCTCATCACAAGCCCCCAGCAGTGCCCTTGCACAGCTGAGCTGAGTGCTTACTGATGACAACATCCTGACACAGCTTCCTCCAGGTAACCAACTTCATCCTTAGAACAAAACAACTTCATTCTTAGATCAAGACAAGTAGGTTGGAAATCATATCAAGCCAACACACAACATGGGGCCACTGGAGTTCACGATGAGCGGTCCTCCAGTGTAAAGGCAAGGGGAGGGGAGGCGGGTGGTCAGGGTGACAAAAGCTGACAACACCCAGCATTCCAGAGCCGACTCCCATTCAGGCTGTCTCCAGCATGACAGCTCCTTGGCTCCTGAGTTCGGGGATTAAAGTGGGGTTTTTGTGGTCTCCCAGGTCCGGGGCCCAGGCCAGCCCGGGTCTGTGATTCCAGCCTGCGCACTGCCTGCAGTCAGCCTGGGAGAGCATCCCAGCCTGCGCACGTGCACAGCGCTCCCTGGAACCTGCCTGGCCAGTCCAGTCCAGCTGCGGCCAGTGGGTTCAGAACCCACGCCCTCACATCTGATGCCACCATGGGGCGAGACCATTCCCCACAGCTGCGCCCATCTCGTCCTTGTCTTGGGAGGCTGGACACCTAGGTGGAATCACACTCCTTACTGCCCCATCTGATTCGGGGTCACGGGCTCCGGAAGGCAAGCTCACAGGTGAGCTCCTTAGTGCTCTTGTCTAGTCCCCTTAGTTGCTCCTGGTTCCTGTGACATCAGAAAGACCCTGGAACGCGTGGTCAGGTATTCGTCTTCGCCATTTCTGCTGTCTCCTGAGATCCATCTGGTCATCTCTTCCCACCTCTTCTCTGGTGTCCAGCCAGATTTCCCCTCTGGTGCAGCAAGGCGAAGGTTCAGGGAGCCTCTTCTAGGGAATTGGGTTGTGGTCCGGCCAAGCCCCTGTTGATACCTGAAATGCATTTCCTCTCAGTACAGGTGGTCAAATGACAATTTTCCCTGTGCGAGTTTCAGTGTGTAATAAAATCTGCAGTCTGTTAAATTGAAGAGGCTGCCAGGATGAATACAAAAGGAATAAGAGAAATGAGGGCTTCGGGGGTGGTGATTCACGGAAATGGTCACTGCTGTTGGCTTCAATTTAAAGTCGTATTTTTCAGCTTTCATTCTGATCCCTATGTGACATTAATTCTTCCGGAATGTTTTCTTTCGGCTGGGAATTCTGCTTATCAAACATGTATTTTAAAACAGAATGATTGGAGGAAATCCAATTTCATTGCATAGACTTTACTTTTTGAGTGGAATGTTTCTTTCCTGCATCCACCTTTATCTAGTTTATTATAAAAGAGAATCAATACCATACAGTGGTCTTTAACACAATATAGGGAAGGGTTTATTTTTTTTAATAAAAGTACGGAGGCTGAAAACTGTATACACAACAAATAGGATTGGCCATCACCCAGAACTGATCTCTCTTTTCGTAAGAGGTTTTATTTGGTTATTCCAGTTTATTCATGGGGAGGACTTGGAGAAGTGTGAGAAGTTCTAAAATGCTGTGCTTTAGAGTGTCATCCACTTTCACTAGGAAGAATGCAAAATGTTTCCCACTATTCCCCCTGGAAGCCTCTGGGCTTGGCTGGCATCAGGGCATCCAGGTCCAGGGTAACACACCAATTACTAGCCCTGGAGCCTGAAATGTCCCTGCACTGGTCCCAGTGACCACGGATGTTCAGCATTAGACGTTCTGAAACACCTGCCTCTACAGTGTTCTTGGAAGTCCTGGTGTTCTAAAGTATTTTCACATACTTAAATGAAATTAATTTATCCCACAAATATATGACAATCTGATTTTTAAAAGAGATGGAAAATTGCTATCTCACTGTTTTAATTTACATTTTCCTAATGACTAGGGAGGATGAGAATTTTTGTAGGATTATTGGCCATGTGTAGTTTCGCTGGAGACCCTTACCCATTTTTCAAATGCTTTCATTGACTTTTGCTTATTTTCAGATCTTTGAGGGAACTTGGTCCCAGTGCAACAGGAAGTCTTCTTATGGATATACTAGGTAGAATAATGGCCCCCATAGATGTCCAGGCCCTACTCCCTGGAACCAGTGATATGTTAGGTTATGTGTCAAAGGGAAATTAAAGTTTCAGATGAAGCTAAGGTTCCTAATCAGCTGACCTCAAGGTAGAGAGATTATCCTGGATTATCTGGGTGGATCCAACGTAATTTCAAGGGTCCTTAGAAGTGGAAGAGAGAGGCAGAGAGAGAGTCAGAGAGATGGCAGTGAGAGATGATAGACTCAGACAAACATTGCTGGCTTTGAACATGGAGGAAGGAAGAGGCCACAAGACAAGGAATGCAGGAGGCCTCTAGAAGCTGAGAAGGGCAAGAAAACAGATTCTCCCCTAGAGCTGCCTGAAGGGGATGCAACCCAATGACACCCATGTCATACATCTGACTTCCAGAACTGTAAGATAAAAAATTAGTGTTGTTTTAAGCCATTAAATGTATGTAATTTGTTACAGCAGTGAAAGGAAGCTAATACAGAGGATATTATGAGTGAATTCTATTTTTCAGACTTTACCCATCTCCAGCATTTCAGGGCTGCCTCGCTGGGGAGTGTTCTCCTAAATACAGATTATGCAATGACTCTTGGAGCCCCACCTTCCACACTGCTCAAGATTATCAAAGAGGCTCCCACCAAGTCCCATGCTTCTAACCACAGAATTACTGATGTTGTGGCTTCAGGTGAGGTGCTTACCCTGGAACCTTGTGAGAGAAGAATTTAATAGTCACATGTATGGACTCTAGTGTTGGAATGCCAGGGCTTAAGTCCCAGCCATGTCATTTATGAGCAAAGCAACTGAATTGACAATTATAGAATGCTAAACCTATCAATGACAGAGCACATATTAGTATTTAAAATACGAATGGAATATAAAATTTTATTATATGTGGAGTAGTAAATCAAGATTCAAACCATTTCAAAAACTGAAATCATTCCGACCATTTTCTCTGACCACATTGGAATTAAGTTAGCAATCAATAACAAAAATAAAATGGGAAGAAAATCCTCAGTTGCTTCAAAATTAAGCAATTAACTTCTAAATAACCCATGGGTCAAAGAAAATTACAGGTGGAATTTGAAAATATTTAGAGATGAAAGAAATTAAAAATATCATATTAAAATTTGTGGATGCAGCTTTAAAGAGCTCAGAAGAAAATATATAACCTTAAATGTACATATCAAAAAAGAAATAAAAAGGTAAAAATTACCTATCTAAGCTTCCATCTCAACATTCTAGAAAAACAGCAGCACGTTAAATCCAAAGAAAGTAAATGATATAATAAAGATAAGAGTAGGAAACAAAGAAATTAAGATACTTAGAATATGTTCTGTGGGCATATCATGTTAAATTATTTAAAATTACTTTACAAAATAGAAACAAGAAAATGATAGTAATGTATACATACAAAAGTATGAGAATGTGTTTGTTTGCTGGTCTACTACCATAGGTGGGTCTAGTGGTACAAAAACTGGTAATAAGATAACTTGATGAATTCATAGCATTGAAATCTCATTTTTTTAGGCTCTAACTAAATCCTAAATACTTATCATGCAAATTTGAAAATGTATAACTCAAACAATGTTTTCTGAAACAAGATGGTTATATAAGGAGAAACCTAGTCTTTATGCCTTACTTTGATTCTACTAATTGAAATAAGGTGGAAATTTGGAGATACCAAGACACAGAGATCAATCAATGGATCCCCCATTCTTTAAAAGAATAAGCATTGTTCAGATATTATTTTCACTGTAACCATCTGTCTGCTCAAGGTGTCATCCCTCTGAGTGATGGGACAGTGAAGGACAACGGTATGGCAAAGCCAGTATGGGATAGACACAGAGGGGTTTGCCTGCCACCAACACCCAAATTCTCTGGGCGTGACCCAGTGACTGCTCCAAAAAAGAGGGTGTTCTGACTCTTTTATGTTCTCTTTTGGGGCAGAAACCATGGGCCTTGGTGACATTCAGTCTTATCTCTGCAGTTTGAAATGAGTGTGGAGGAAGTTGAGTGCTCCTGGGGTTAACACCCATTTGGGAGTGAAAGGAACAGGATTGGACGGAAGGAGAAGTTGGGCTCCAATGGAGTAACAACAAAGGCCTGAGCCAGTCCCACAGGGAGCTCTGCCGCTGAGACATCTGTGCAGAGGCGGGAGAGGAGGACAAGCCTTGATAGCCCTGCGTGATTAGTCACTGGAGGCAGACTTACCATGGGAAGGGCTGCATCTTGGGCAGGGTACTTCAAGGGGTCAGCCTTAACCATTCCCAGCTGCAGGGAGAATAAAGCTCTTGTCCTGAAGACTTAAGTGCCCACAATACCCACTGCACCTTAATTAGGAAAAGTTTGGTGGAAACATCCCATTGCAACTTCTGTGTCACCTTTGGGACACAGAAGTCAAACACTTTTATACTTTGTAAAAGAAATATTAAAGAGCAAGTATTGGGACTTCCCTGGCAGTCCAGTTGTTAAGACTCCACACTTCCACTGCAGGGGACATGGGCTCAATCCTTAGTTGGAGAACTAACACGCTGCATGCCACACAGCGTGGCTTAAATAAATAAATAAATAAATAATAAAGAGGAGGTATTAAGCAGCTATGTAAATTGTGCACTTTACTTTTCCTCTCTGTGCCTCCATTTCCTCATACGTAAAATGAGGATAATAATACTACCAGCCTCTTAAGCTTGCTTTGAAGAATAAAAAAATTTAATACATTTAAGGTACTTTTTAAAAAAAATTCTTGTTTGTAGATAAATCCTCTTTGCTATTTTTCTGGACTACTTGGGCCTTTCCAAAGAACGCTTCTGCTTGTCAAATGTGTACATTGTGTTAGGAGCAAGAGACTCCCAGAACTTGGAGGACTTTTTCACCAGTTACCATAATTAACTTGGCTTTCACTTCAAAAGAAGGAAAGCTCTTGAGTGATAAAATCTGCAGGTCTCCTCAAGAGCTGCCAGAGCACCTGTAATAGTGTGACTGCTTCCAGAATGTTCACAGGGGCCAGCAGGCCTGAGTGGGGAGTCCAGTCTGTGGGCCAGAGACATCAGGGATCACAAATGCCCTACAGACAGCAGAACTTTGGCAGGGCTTCTTTTTTTTTTTTTTAAGAAGTAAAACTGTTTTAATTAGCAAATGACATGATGATGTATATAGAAGCTCCTAAGGACTCTACCAAAGAAAAGGCTACTAGAATTGACAAGTGAGTATAACAAGATTGCCTAAGATGCGATCAATATAAAAATCAATTGTATTTCTATGTACTAGTAACGAATAAAAGATAATAAATTTTTTAAGTATTTACAATTGCATCCCAAACTATGAAATGCTTAGAATTTAACAAACTGCCAGACCTGTGCACTGAAAACTATAAACATTGCTGAGGAATTAAAGAAGACCATTATGGAGAATGATACCACATTCATGGATTAGGGTACTCAATGTTAAAAGTTACCAATTCTCCCTAAATTGATCTATAGATTCCACACAGTCCTATTCAAAATCCCAGCAAGCTTTATTTTTGAGAAAAACTGACAACCTAATTTAAAAAGTTATAGGGAAATACAAAGGACTTAGAATAGCCAAAATAACTTGGCCAAAGAACAAAATTGGAATACTTACATTCCAAGATTTCCAACAAATCTACAGTAATGAAGACAATAGTATTGGTGAAAGGATTCATATACAGATAAATGGAGCAAAATAAATAGTTCAAAAGTAGACCATGCATTTATGGTCATTTGATTTTTTTTAATTAAAAAAAGTTTTTAATAATTTTTATTTGAGTATAGTTGATTTAAAATGTTGTGTTAGTTTCTGCTATACAGCAAAGTGAATCAGTTATACATATATCTACTCTTTTATAGATTCTTTCCCATACAGATCATCACAGAGTATTGAGAAGAGTTCTCTGTGATATACAGTAGGTCCTTATTAGTCATCTATTTTATATATAGTAGTGTGTATATGATTTTAAACATAATAATTTAGACAAAATAATTCAATGGGAAAGGAGAGTTTTTTCAACAAATGGTGTTGGAAAAACTGGAAGTATCTACAAATACACACACACAAAAATGTCCCCTGCACAGATACCAAGGACTACTGCAAACTAACTCTCATACAAGTATGGTTCACCTCCACATGTATAAAGAGGTTGTGATGAAGTCTCATGGTGTCCCTGGCACGTGGCAGGTGCTCAGCAAAGGTCTCTCAGCAATGACTACCACTGATGTTTATACAGCTTCTTAAACTGGTTGTTAATCTCTGCATTCCATTATGCTGTCTTTGGAATTTCTGCCCAAAATGACGTGACCAGTGGAAAGTACCAGCTCCCTGTGCTGAACCAGTCTCTGCAGCTACTCCTCACCTTCTCCCCCCTCATCCTCTCCACATGCTCTCCTTGCAGTGGAACACTCAGCTTTCTGAAAGAGAAATGCCTCCCTGATTTTTGTCCTGGGGTGTAAAACATCCCTGATGCTTCATACCCATGGTGGGAAGAGGAATTTACTTTACTGATACAGTGAAACCAAACATTTTTTCTCCCTCTGTGAGGTTCTCTTTTTAGCTGGATGGAAGAAAAGAAAGTTGACAGGAAATATTTAAATAGCAACTACGTTTCAGAGAAGGACTTTCATTGCTAAAAGCTGCCCCAGGCAAAGGCTGAGAGCAAGTTAATTTCCTGGGATTTATGATGCTGTATAAAACCTATAGTTGCACATCATGGCTTGCTAGATTAATTTTACTTCAGGAAGATATTGTGCATGGCTGGGGAACTGAAGCCTCACTCCCTTGATGAAACAGAAGGGCAGCTCTTCCTGGGAGCCTGCCCTCTGCAGCTTCGTGTCATCTATCTCTGCCAAGCTGGGAAACAAAAACTGCTCTAGGAGAAATGAGACAAAATAGACTGATATTCATTTTTATTTTCCCCTCCCCGATGTCGCACTCTCAACAACACTTGAAACATTTTCCATGACTTGCATATCTTAATAAACGAGTTGATTCATTGATTATATTGATATAGTCTCTGTTGATATACGTAATCTCCAAACTTGGGGATCCAGCTCCGATATTTGGGTTTCAGTGCAGTTTCCGAAGCTACATGACCATGGGGAATTCACTTAAACTTTCTGAGCTTTAGTTTCCTCCTCTGTATCATCTGAGGAATAATATCCTACCAGTTTTCCTTCTTGAGTTCGTTAGTGCAATAATTCCCACAAATATTTCTTATACAAAACTGAGCAACACATATTCAAGAAGTCAACACCACCTGTGGTGCGTGGCTACTAAGATGGTCCTCAGGATCCCTGCCTCTTGATATTCATGCCTTTGTGTAATAACCTCCCCTTGAGTGTAGACTGGACCTAGTGACCCACTTATAACAAACAGAATAAGGTGGGTGTACTAGTTTCCTAGGGCTGCTGTAACAAAGTGCCACAAATGGATGGCTTAAAACTATAGAAATTTATTCTCTCGCACTTCTGGAAGCTGGAAGATCTAAATCAAGGTGTCAGCAGGGCCATGCTCTCTCTGAAGGCTCTAGGGAAGGGTCCTTCTTTGTCCCTTCCTAGCTTCTAGTGGTTGCCAGTTCCAGTTATCCGTGGCATTCCTAGGCTTGTAGATGCATCACTCCAGTCTCTGCCGCCATCATCATAAAGGGCATAAAGAGTTTTCATTGTTATTCTGTGCTTTTCCTTTCTCTGTTTACATTTTCCTTATTTCTTGTGAGTTACTTGAACCATATTTTGAATTTTATTTTCATTTATCTCTAGTATTCTGTGGTTATATCCCTTCGTGTAACTCTTTTAGTGGTTGTTCTAGTTGTTTCATTCTATATGCATAACTCACCAAAGTCCACTGGTGTCAACATTTTACTAGTTCTAGTGGAGGGTAGAAACTTTACCTCTCTTTCTGTCCCATCACCTTCCCGCATTTATGCTATAACTGTCTTAGATAATTCCTCTACATACTCTGAGAATCACATTAACAGTGTTATAATTTTGGCTTTCATCATCAATTATAATTTAGGATACTAAGGAGAAGCAGGAAAATCTATTGCATTTACCCAGTTTTGCTCTTACCATGTTCCCGTGCTCCAAGATTCCTTCTTTTATCATTTCCTTTCTGTTTGCAGTACTTCCTTTATACAGTCTTTAGGGTTCTGTCTGTAAAGGGCAAATTATTTTAGCTCCTTTCATTTGTAAATGTCTTTGTTTCCCCTTCATTGTTGCAGGATGGTTCACTGGGTCTAGAAATCACACTCGAGATATTGCGCCTCTTCCTTTGTCCTTCCTGGTTTCAGGTGAGATGCCCTCTGTGATTCAAGTTGGTGTTCCTGGGACTTCCCTGGTGGCACAGTGGTTAAGAATCCACCTGCCAATGCAGGGGACACGGGTTCGACCCCTGGTCCGGGAAGATCCCACATGCCGCAGACCAACTAAGCCCGTGTGCCACAACTACTGAAGCCCGTGCACTTAGAGCCCATGCTCCGCAACAAGAGAAGACACCACAATGAGAAGCCCGCACACCATAACAAAGGGTAGCCCCCGCTCGCTGCAACTAGAGAAAGCCCATGCACAGCAATGAAGACCCAATGCAGCCAAAACTAAAACTAAAATAAAATAGATAAGTTTAAAACAACAACAACAACAACAACAAAACAAATTGGTGTTCCTCTATGGCTTCTTTCAAGAATTTTTTTCATTGTCTTTAGTTTTAAGAAGTGTAATTATGATGTGTTTTGGTATAGATGTATTTGGATTTATCTTTGGACTTCATTCAGTTTTCTGAATCTGTGGGTTTATGGTTTTTGCCAAATTGGGACATTTACAGCCATTATTTCTTTGAATACTTTTTCAGCCTCACTCTGTTTCTCTTCTCCTTCTGGAAATCCAGCAACACAGATATTGCATCTTCTGTTATAGTTGCATAGGTCTCTGAGGCTCTGTGCATTTTTTTAAGGTAAATAGCCTCAATAGAAATAGTCTCAGTTGTTCTGATTGGGTAATTTCTACTGTTTTATCTTCAAATTCACTGATTCTTTTTTCTATCAAATCCATTCTGCTGTTGTACCCATCCAGTGAGTTTTTAACTTCTGGCATTGTATTATTCAGTTTTAAAATTCTGTTTGGTTCTTCTTTATATCTTCTATTTCTTTGCTGGGATATTTCTATTTCTTTGCTGAGACTTTCTGCTTTTTCACTTGTTTCAAGTTTGCTTATAATTTCTGATTGAAGCATTTTTATAATGGCTGCTTTACAGTATTTCTTAGATAATTCTAACATCTCTGTCATCTCAGTATTAATATCTCTTGATTATCTTTTCTCCATTCAGTTTGAGATCTTTAAAACCTGGGCATTTTGGAATATATGACTCTAAATTTTGTTTAAATCTTGTTTCTGCTGTCCTCCTCTTGACTCCACCCTGGTGGTAGGACTTCCCCATTAGTGCCAGGTCAGGGTGTAAGCCTAGGTTCTCCATTTGGCCCCCAATGACAGCCGGAGTATGAAGGAACACTTGTTCCTCTTGAGAAAGGGTGGGAGTTCAGGCTCCCCACTGGGTCTCTTCTGATACTTTCTCAATGGGGGAGGGGCACCTTTTTACTGCTCCCCGCATCACCTTCCCTGACACCAAGAAGGTAGGGGTCAACCTCATTACCACTGGGTGATGGTGAAAATCCTGACTGTCCACTAGACCTCCCCTGATAACATCTCAACATGGATTCATTGCAACCTGGCAAGAGAGGAAGTCCAGGGTTTCCACTTGGCTTTTGCTGATATTTGGGTGTGGGGGAAAAGTTTTCTCTGTAGTGTTTGCCTGGAGTGGAGCAGCTATTATATAAAAGTTTTCTGTCTTGCTAGGCTGTTCCTTTCCTTGTTCTTTGGGTGATGAAAGCAGGACTTTTCTTGGGACCACATTGTGCTCATTGGTGTTTCTGAATCACCAGCTACTTCAGTTATAAGCCTGGTGTATATGAGGCAAAATATAAAATTCAGGGAATTTATCTTTATGTTTTCCATGGGTCCTGAGGTTCCTATGACATGCAGTCTTCTCTCCACCTTTCAGAGTCTCCTTATATTTTTTAAATATATAATGTTCTGAGTTTTTCACTGTACTCAGAGGAAGGAATCAGGAAATGTACATAAACTCAATCTTCTAGGAAACAGAAGTTCCTCGCTCCAAAGAGTTTTTATACATAAATAGTTCAGTTTAAATACAAAACTTTATACTTTGTACTAAAAAGTTTTTAAGATGTTTTTAAAATTTTTAGCAAAATAACACTATATATATATTGTGATTTATAGTAAGAGATATATATTAGGTCTTTGTCCTCATTTCTGGCACAATGCTCCTAAAATCCTTGGAATTTCTTAAGTGATGAAATGGATAAAGGTATCTTTTGTTATGTTAATGTGGTGACTTTGGAATGCCCCTCACCACCTAAGGATGGGAACTGGTCACCAGAGGAACCAGCTATGGGATTAGAGGTTTGGAACTTTCACTTCCATCCCCTTGACCTCCTAGGAGGGGAGAGGGGCTGGAGGTTGAATCAGTCGCCAATGGCCAATGATTTAATCTTGTCCATGTAAGGAAGCCTCCATAAAAACCCAAAGGGACAGGGTTCAGAGAGTTTCCATGCTGGGAAAAACATGGAAATGCGGAGAGATGGTACACCTGGAGAGGGCATGGAAGCTTATGCCCCTGCCCCATACCTTTCTGGCTGTCCCTGAAATATCCTATTTTTTCCATATTTTTTTATTTTTTAAATTGAAATATAGTTGATATACAATATAATATAAATTACAAGTGTACAATGTGGTGAGTCACAATTTTTAAAGGCTATCCACTCATAGTTACTACAAAATACTGGCTATATTCCCTGTGTTGTGCAATACATTCTTGTAACTTTTATTTTATACATAATAGTTTGTACCTCTTAATACCCCACCCTTATCTTGCACCCCTTTCCCTCCCCTCACTGGTAAACACTAGTTTCTTCTCTATATCTGTAAGTCTGTTTCTTTTTTGTTACATTGGTTGTATTTTTTTAGATTCCACATATAAGTGATATCATACACTATTCGTCTTTCTCTGTCTGATTTATTTCACTTAGCATAATACCTTCCAGTTCCATCCATGTTGTTGCAAATACAGAATATCATTCTTTTCTATGGATGAGTAGTTCTCTCTCTCTCTCTCTCTCTCTCTCTCTCTCTCTATATATATATATATATATATATATATATATATATATACATATATATATATATATATATATATATATATATATATATCTCACATTTTCTTTATCCATTCTTCTGTTGATTTATGCTTAGGTTGCTTCCATATCTTGACAATTGTAAATAACTCTGCTATATGAACATTATGGTGCATGTGTCTTTTTTTTAACATCTTTATTGGAGTATAATTGCTTTACAATGTTGTGTTAGTTTCTGCTGTATAACAGAGTGAATCAGCTATGTGTATACATATATCTTCATATCCTCTCTCTTGTGCCTCTCTCCCACCCTCCCTATCACCACCCTCTAGGTGTTCACAAAGCACTGAGCTGATCTCCCTGTGCTATGCAGCACCTTCCCACTAACTATGTGTTTTACATTTCGTAGTGTGTATATGTCAGTGATACTCTCTCACTTCATCCGAGCTTACATTTCCCCCCAGCACCGTGTCCTTGAGTCCATCACTACGTCTGCGTCTTTATTCCTGTCCTGCCCCTAGGTTCATCAGAACGAATTTTTTTTAGATTCTATACATATGTGTTAGCATACGGTATTTGTTTTTCTCTTTCTGACTTACTTCACTCTGTATGACACACTCTAGGTCCATCCACCTAGTTACAAATAACTCAATTTCATTTCTTTTTATGCTGAGTAATATTCCATTGCATATATGTGCCACATCTTCTTTATCCATTCATCTCTCAGTGGGTACTTAGGTTGCTTCCATGTCCTGGCTATTGTAAAGAGTGCTGCAATGAACATTGTTGTACATGTAACTTTTTGAATTATGGTTTTCTCAGGGCATATGCCCAGAGGTGGGATTGCTGGGTCATAAGATAGTTCAATTTTTATTTTTTTAAGGAACATCCATACTGTTCTCCACAGTGGCTGTATGAATTAACATTCCCACCAATAGTGCAAGAAGGTTCCCTTTTCTCCACACGCTCTCCAGCATTTGTAGATTTTCTGATGATGGCCATTCTGACTGGTGTGAAGTGATACCTCATTGTAGTTTTGGTTTGCATTTCTCTAATAATTAGTGATGTTGAGCAGCTTTTCATGTGTCTCTTGGCCATCTGTATGTCTTCTTGGAGAAATGTCTATTTAGGTCTTCTACCCAATTTTTGATTGGGTTGTTTGTTTTTTTGATATGGCGCTGCAAGAGCTGCTTGTATATTTTGGAGATTAATCCTTTGTCAGTTGCTTCATTTGCAAATATTTTCTCCCATTCTGAGGGTTGTCTTTTCCTCTTTTTTATGGTTTCCTTTGCTGGACAAACGCTTTTAAAGTTCATTATGTCCCATTTGTTTATTTTTGTTTTTATTTCCATTTCTCTAGGAGGTGGGTCAAAAAGGACCTTAGTGTGATTTATGTCACAGAGTGTCTGCCTATGTTTTCCTCTAAGAGTTCTATAGTGTCTGGCCTTACATTTAGGTCTTTAATCCATTTCGAGTTTATTTTTGTGTATGGTGTTAGGGAGTGTTCTAATTTCATTCTTTTACATGTAGCTGTCCAATTTTCCCATCACCGCTTATTGAAGAGGCTCTCTTTTCTCCATCGTATATTCTTGCCTCCTTTATCAAAGATAAGGTGACCATATGTGTGTGGGTTTATCTCTGGGCTTTCTATCCTGTTCCATTGATCCATGTTTCTGTTTCTGTGCCAGTACCACACTGTCTTGATTACTGTTGCTTTGTAGTATAGTCTGAAGTCAGGGAACCTGATTTCTCCAGCTCCATGTTTCTTTCTCAAGATTGCCTTTGCTATTTGAGGTCTTTTGTGTTTCCATACAAACTGTAAACATTTTGTTCTAGTTCTGTGAAAAATGCCAATGGTAGTTTGATAGGGATTGCATTGAATCTGTAGATTGCTTTGGGTAGTATAGTCATTTTCACAATGTTGATTCTTCTGATCCAAGAACATGGTATATCTCTCCATCTGTTTATATCATCTTTAATTTCTTTCATCAGTGTCTTATAGTTTTCTGCATACACGTCTTTTTTCTCCTTAGGTACACTTATTCCTAGATATTTTATTCTTTTTGTTGCAGTGGTAAATATGAATGTTTCCTTAATTTCTCTCTCATATTTTTCATCATTAGTGTATAAGAATGCAAGAGATTTCTGTGCATTAATTTGGTATCCTGCTATTTTACCACATTCACTGATTAGCACTAGTAGTTTTCTGGTAGCATCTTTAGGATTCTCTCTGTATAGTATCATGTCATCTGCAAACAGTGACAGCTTTAATTCTTCTTTTCCGATTTGGATTCCTTTTATTTCTTTTTCTTCTCTGATTACCGTGGCTAAAACTCCCAAAACTATGTTAAACAATAGTGGTGAGGGTAGGCAATCTTGTCTTCTTCCTGACCCTAGAGGAAATGGTTTCAGTTTTTCACCACTAAGAATGATGTTGGCTGTGGGTTTTTCATGTAAGGCCTTTATTATGTTGAGGTAAGTTCCCTCTATGCCCACTTTCTGGAGAGTTTTTATCATAAATGGGTGTTGAATTTTATTGAAAGCTTTTTCTGCATCTATTGAGATGATCATATGGCTCTTATCCTTCAATTTGTTAATATGGTGTATCACACTGATTTACATATATTGAAGAATCCTTGCATTCCTGGGATAAACCCCACTTGATCATGTTGTATGACCCTTTTAATGCGTTGTTGGATTCTCTTTGCTAGTATTTTGTTGAGGATTTTTGCATCTACATTCATCAGTGATACTGGTCTGTAGTTTTCTTTTTTTGTGACATCTTTGTCCGGTATTGGTATCAGGGTGATGGTGGCCTCATAGAATGAGTTTGGAGTGATCCTCCCTCTGCTATATTTTGGAAGACTTTGAGAAAGGTGTTAGCTCTTCTCTAAATGTTTGATAGAATTTGCCTGTGAAACCATCTGGTCCTGGGCTTTTGTTTGTTGCAAGATTTTTAATCACAGTTTCAATTTCAGTGCTTGTTATCGGTCTGTTCAAATTTTCTATTTCTTCCTGGTTCAGTCTTGGAAGGTTGTACTTTTCTAAGAATTTTGTCCATTTCTTCCAGGTTGTCCATTTTATTTGCATATAGTTGCTTGTACTAGTCTCTCTTGATCCTTCGTATTTCTGCTGTGTCAGTTGTTACTTCTCCTTTTCATTTCTAATTCTGTTGATTTGAATGTTCTCTCTTTTTTTCCTGATGAGTCTGTCTCATGATTTATCAATTTTTTTTATCTTCTCAAAGAACCAGCTTTTAATTTATTGATCTTTGCTATTGTTTCCTTCATTTCTTTTTCATTTATTTCTGATCTGATCTTTTTGATTTGTTTCCTTGTGCTAACGTTGGGGGTTTTTTTATTGTTCTTCTTCTTTCTCCAATTGCTTTAAGTGTAATGTTAGGTTGTTTATTTAAGATTTTTCTTTTTTATTGAGGTAGGATTGTATTGCTATAAACTTCCCTCTTAGATCTGCTTTTGCTTCAACCCATAGATTTTGGGTTGTTGTGTTTTCATTGTCATTTGTTTCCAGGTATTTTTTTAATTTCCTCTTTGATTTCTTCAGTGATCTCTTGGTTATTTAGTAGCGTATTGTTTAGCCTCCATGTGTTTGTAGTTTTTACAGTTTTTTTTCCTGTAGTTGATATCTAATCTCATAGTGTTATGGTCGGAAAAGATACTTGATATTATTACAATTTTCTTGAATTTACCGAGGCTTGATTTGTGACCCAAAATACGATCTATCCTGGAGAATGTTCCACGAGCAGTTGAGAAGAAAGTGTATTTTGTTACTTTTGGATGGAATGTCCTATAAATATCAATTAAGTCTACCTGGCCTAATATATCATTTAAAGCTGTGTTTCCTTATTTATTTTCATTTTGGATGATCTGTCCATTATTGAAAGTGAGGTGTTAAAGTCCCCTACTATTATTGTGTTACTGTGGATTTCCCCTTTTATGTCTCTTAGCATTTGCCTTATGTATTGAGGTATTCCTATATTGGGTGCATAAATATTTACAATTGTTATATCTTCTTCATGAGTTGATACCTTGATCATTATATAGTGTCATTTTTGTCTCTTGTAATAGTCTTTATTTTAAAGTCTATTTTGTTTGAAATGAGAATTGCTACTCCAGCTCTCTGTTGAGTTCCATTTGCATGGAATATCTTTTTCCATCCCCTCACTTTCAGTCTGTATATGTCCCTAGGTCTGAAGTAGGTCTCTTGTAGACAGCATATATATGGGTCTTCTTTTTGTATCCATTCAGCTAGTCTGTGTCTTTGGGTTGG
This sequence comes from Balaenoptera physalus, assembly GCF_965194825.1. Classification (NCBI taxonomy): domain Eukaryota; kingdom Metazoa; phylum Chordata; class Mammalia; order Artiodactyla; family Balaenopteridae; genus Balaenoptera; species Balaenoptera physalus. The sequence goes on along the minus strand of NC_138885.1, from coordinate 5,374,397 downwards.
ATCTTTTAATCCATTTACATTTAAGGTGATTATCAATATGTATGTTCCTATTACCATTTTCTTAATTGTTTGGGGTTTGTTTTTGTAAGTCTTTTCTTTCTCTTTTGTTTTACACCTAGAGAAGTTCCTTTAGCCTTTGTTGTAAAGCTGGTTTGGTGGTACTGAATTCTCTTAGGTTTTGCTTGTCTGTAAAGTTTTTAACTTCTCCATTGAATCTGAATGAGATCCTTGCTGGGTAGAGTAATCTTGGTTGTAGGTTTTTCCCTTTCATCACTTTAAATATGCCCTACCACTCCCTTCTGGCTTGCAGAGTTTCTGCTGAAAGATCAGCTGTTAACTTTATGGGGATTCCCTTGTATGTTATTTGTTGCTTTTCCCTTGCCGCTTTTAATATTTTTTCTTTGCATTTAATTTTTGATAGTTTGATTAATATATGTCTTGTGTTTCTCCTTGAATTTATCCTGTATGGGAGTCTCTGTGGTTCCTGGACTTGACTGATAATTTCCTTTCCCATATTAGGGAATTTTTCAACTATAATCTCTTCAAGTATTTTCTCAGATCCTTTCTTTTTCTATTCTTCTTCTGGTACCCCATAATTCAAATGTTGGTGTGTTTAATCTTGTCCCAGAGGTCCTGAGACTGTCCTCAATTCTTTTCATTCTTTTTTCTTGATTCTTCTCTGTGGCAGTTATTTCCACTATTCTATCTTCCAGGTCACTTATCCGTTTTTCTGCCTCATTTATTCTGCTATTGATTCCTCTAGAGAATTGTTAATTTCATTTATTGTGCTCTTCATCATTGTTTGTTTGCTCTTTAGTTGTTCTAGGTCCTTGTGAAACTTTTCTTATATTTTCTCCATTTTATTTCCAAGATTTTGGTTCATCTTTACTATCATTACTCTGAATTCTTTTTCAGGTTGACTGCCTATTTCCTCTTCATTTGTTTGGTCTGGTGGGTTTTTACCCTGCTCCTTCCTCTGCTGCATATTTCTTTTTCTTCTCATTTTTTTTTAATTTACTGTGGTTTCATTCTCCTTTTTGTAGTCTGCAGGTTTGTAGTTCCTGTTATTTTTGGTGACTTTCTCCAATGGGTGATGTTGGTTCAGTGCCCTGTGTAGGCTTCCTGGTGAGGGGGATTGGTGCCTGTGTTCTGGTGGGTGGCCTGGTTCTTGTCCTTCTGGTGGGCAGGGCTGCATCCAGTGGTGTGTTTTGGGGTGTCTGTGAACTTAGTATGACTTTAGACAGCTTCTCTGCTAATGGGCGAGTTTGTGTTCCCATCTTGCTAGTTGTTTGGCATGGGACATCCACTGCTGGAGTTTGCTGGCCATTGGGTGGAGCTGGGTCTTAGTGTTGAGATGGCAATCTCTGGAAGAAATCTTGCTGATTAATATTACGTGGGGTTTGGAGGTCTCTGGTGGTCCAATGTGCTGGACTCAGCTTTCCCACCTCGGAGGCTCAGGCCTGACACCCGGCCGGAGCACTAAAAGACCCTGCCAGTTATATGGCTTAGAAGGAAAGGAAGAAAAAGAAACCGAAAAGACAGAACTCCAAAACAAATGGTAAAAGCAAAACTAAACAGACAAAATCACAAAAGGAACATACACACACACACACACACACACACGCACACACTCATAAAAAGAAACAAACAAACAAACAAAAATATCTAAAAAGAAAAGGAACAGAGAGAACCCTAGAACAAATGGTAAAACAAACCTAAACAGACAAAGTCACACAAGGAAACATACACACACACTCACAAAAAGAGAAAAAAAAAAAAAGGAAGAGAGGAACCAAACCAATAAAAAAACCCACCAATGAAAACATGCACTAAAAACTAAACTAAGATAAACATAAAACCAAAATCAAATCAGATGCAGAAAGCAAACCCCAAGTCTACAGTCACTCCCAAAGTCCACCGTCTCAATTTTGGGGACATTCATTATCTATTCAGGTATTCCACAGATGCAGGTTTATCAAATTGATTGCAGGGATTTAATCCACTGTTCCTGAGGCTGCACAGAGAAATATCTCTTTATCTTCTTTTATCTTCTTTGTTCACACCCCTCCTGGGGTTCAGATTTGGTTTTGACCCCGCCTCTGCATGTAAGCCCCCCTCAGGCATCTGTTCCCTGCCCAGACAGGAGGGGGTTAAAGCAGCAGCTGATTAGGGCCCTCTTGCTCACTCAGGCTGGGGAGAGGGAAGGGTATGTCAGTCATAATTGGAATGCGGGGTGAGTCTCTAGTGACAGAACCTGGCATGAAATTGCAACGGCATGCGGTGTGCCATGTGTTCTCCCAGGGAAGTTGTCCCTGGATCACAGGACCCCAGCAGTGGTGTGCTGCACAGACTCCTGGGGGGTGTTGGTAGTGACCTGTGCTTACGCATAGGATTCTTGGTGGCAGCAGTTGCAGCAGTAGCGGTCCATACCCGTCTATGGCATCCAAGATGATAGCCGTGGCTCGCGCTCCCATCTCTGGAGCTTGCTTAGGTGGTGCTCTGCCATCTGTGGACACAAAGAGCAGGAAGCCCCTCTCCTCATGCACCCAGAAACAATGGTGTCTTGCCTCTCTGGCAGGTTCAGACTTTTTCCCAGACTCCCTCCTGGCTAGCTGTGGTGCACTAGCCCCCTTCAGCTGTCTTCACACAGCCAACCACAGTCCTCTCCCTGGGGTCTGGCTTCTGAAGCCCTAGCCTCAGTTCCCAGCCCCCATGTGCCCCAGCGGGTGAGCAGACAAGCATCTCAGGCTGTTGAGTGCTGGTTGGCACTGATCCTCTGTGCAGGAATCTCTGTACTTTGCCCTCTGCACCCCTGTTGCTGTGCTCTTCTCTGTGGCCCCAAAGCTTCCCCTGCCCTATCCCCACAAGTGAAGGGGCTTCCTAGTGTGTGGGAACTTTTCCTCCTTCACAGCTCCCTCCCAGAGGTACAGGTCCTGTCCCTATTCTTTTGTCTCTGTTTTTTCTTTTTTCTTTTGCCTCACCCAGGTACATGGGGATTTTCTTGCCTTTTGGGAAGTCTGAGGTCTTCTGCCAGTGTTCAGTAGGTGTTCTGTAGGAGCTGTTCCACATGTAGATGTATTTGTGGGGAGGAAGGTGATCTCCATGTTTTACTCTGCCATCTTGAAGGCCTCCGCATGTATCTTTTTGAATTAGTGTTTTTGGTTTTTTTGGATATATACCCAGGAGTAGAATTGCTGGATCATATGGTAGTTCTATTTTTAGTTTTCTGAGAAACCTCCAAACTGTTTCCCATAGTGGCTGTACCAATTTACTTTCCCACCAACAGTGTAGGAGGGTTCCCTTTTCTGCACAGCTTTGCCAACATTTGTTACTGTCTTCTTTTTGAGGATAGCCATTCTGATGGGTGTGCAGTGATAACTCATTGTGGTTTTATTTTTTTCTGCTTAACGTTGAGCATCTTTTTATGTGCCTGTTGGCCATCTGCATGTCCTCTTTTGAAAAATGTTCCTGAGTTATATCCTTTTTTATAATAAACCAGTAATCTACTAAGTAATAAACCAGTAATCTCTGAGTTCTGTGAACTGCTCTAGAAAATCCATCAAACCTGAGGAGGGGGTCATGGAAACCTTTAATCTATAGCTGGTCAATCAGAAGGACAAGTAATAACTTGGGCTGGTGACTCGCATCTTAATTTGGGGGGTGGGTGGGAGGGACATTCTTGTAGGACTGAGCCCTTATCCTATGGGATCTGATGCTATCACCAGGTAGATAGTGTCAGAATTGAGCTGAATGGTAGGACACCCAGCTGGTGCCCAAGAACTGCTTGATGTTGTGTGGGAGCCCACCCTGCCTCCACACGTTAAAATTGGTGATCAGAACACCAAAAGAATATATCTTCTATAATTTTATTTCTCATCTAGGAGGAAAAATAAGAAGAGGCCAGGGAATGAAAACCATGCTCAAAATAAAATCCATAGCTCTAGGCATGCCAAAGATAGGTCACAGATTTGCTTTATAGTTTCCTTGCAGACATTGCAACAAGTGAGATAAATTTCATTAGATGTTCATGGTATTTATAAACTAACAATAACTCTTTAAGTTGGAAGGGGTATCTTGATATTCTCCAGACTTGTGGACCTCTAGAAATTTCACTGAGGTGTAGGCAAGATACTGCAGGGCACACCTTCTTTCCAAATGTTTATAGAACATTTACCAGGAAAGACTATCGGTTGGGCTTTACAATAAATCTTAGTATATAATAATATTAATATATAATATTATAATAATGTAATAGTATAAGCACTGAGGTATATCCTCTGACACAATGGAATTACATTCAGAATCAATGACATGTAGATATCAAGAAGAAGCTCCAATATTGGAAATTAAACACCAGACTCCTATATAACCATAGGACAATGAAAAATTCACAAAAGAAATTAGAAAGTACTTCCATACTGAATCACAAATGTAAATAAAACAGGTGTATATTTGGGTAATTCTGCTAAAGAATTGCTCATCAGAAAATGTATAGCTTTAAATGCCTACACTAAAAAGAAGAAAAATCTAAAAAGTCTACTACTGTATGATTCCATTTATATGACATTATGAAAAAGACAAAACTATAGCAATTTAAAATAGATTTCCAAACCTTGCCAGAGGTTTGGAAAGTAGGAACAGATGATTAGGTAAAGTAAGGGGATTTTTTTTAGAGTTATGAGGTTATTCTGTATGATACTCTAGAGGTAACCCTATGTATAAGTTAGCATCCATAGAACTTTCAAGCACAAAGAGTTAACCTCACTATATGCAAATAAAATTTTAATTAAAAGGTCAGAGATTCCCAGGATAAAATATAGACCATGGCAAATTAATCTTACTTCACTGTAACTGTATGGCACAACTTCACTGAAGGGGATAGGAAGAAAGGATGTTGATCTAACTTTTTAAATAAAAACACAGACTGTAAGACTAAAGACAAAAGGAACTGTATAGAAGCACTGTACTCTAGTTGGTAAAATTGTGTCTTATGGAGATATGGGTTAACAATTCTGAAACCACTATACTTGTATACTAATATTGCATGAATAAGCAAATGGATAAAAAGTAGTGGAAGCCAGTTTCCTTGCTGCTGGAGTAGGGCATTACAGATAAGCAGGGTGGGAAGGCTAGAATGATAAAGTGACACTATTCTAGAGTGGGAGACATCAGTATGAACTCAAGTTTAGCTTAATATAGAAGCAACAATAATCCAGAGGTAGGGAGCACACCTGGTACACAGACTTTGGTTTCTACTACCATTCTCCAATAAAAAGGAACAAGGGCTCCTTGGAGAAATGACTAAGTCTAGATTTGAGACAAGGAACATAATGAACCTTGAGCATATTGTAGTGCCAGAGAGTAAAGAAGTGCTCAAAACATGCACACACATACACACTCACATGCGTGTGCACACACACACACACACACACAAAGAAACAAAGAAATATAGTAACCAACTGAAAGAGCCCCCAATGGGCAAACCTGGAACAAATGGAGCAATAAAATAAGTAACATTGTACTTATAACCCAAGTAACATAGTTTATAACCCAAAGTATAAAATTAATACCCTTGAATCCATACTGATGTCAATGATTGAATCCATAAGTGACTGAGGGACAATAGACAAATCTCCCATACAGGAGAATCCCAAACAAGTTTGTAGATACTCCTCCTCAAGGAGACAGGGTGCAGGTCCCCACCCCTTACCTGCAGGCTCTGCATAGTGATCACTTTCCAAAGAGTACAGTATGGAAAAGGGAGAAAAGAATAACTTAGCAGCAGAAAAATCCGACTAACAGTACCTCAGCCAGGAGATCAAGGTTAACATCAAGTGATAACTCATGTTGAGAGCGTATACCCTTGATATAATGTTTGGGAATGGCACTTTACTTACATGATCTTCCTCCTAAAAACCCATAACTCAGTATAACCATCAAAACCACATCAGACAAAACCCAGTTAATGGACATAATACAAAATACCTGACCAGTACTCCTCAAAACTGCCAAGGTCATCTAAACAAGAAAAGTCTAAGAAGCTATTACATGTGTGAGAAGCCTGCGGATACATGGCAACTATATGTAATGTGAGCTCTTGGCTGGGATCCTGGAAGAGAAAAAGACAGTAAGTAAAAACTAAGGAAATCTGAATAAAGCAATGATTTTAGTTAATAGCAATGTACCAATATCAGTCAAAGTTATATCACATATATCTTAGTAATATAAGATCTTAAGAACGGGAGAAACTGGTCGCAGAGTATACGAGAACTTTGCACTCTTCACCTTTTCTGTAAATTTCAAACTATTCTAAAATAATATATTTTTAAAACAGAAGATATGATTAACATCAATTACCTAAGTTTCTACCTTAATAAACTGAAAAAAAGACTGGCCTAACCCAACTAAGTAGAGGAAAGAAACTATAAATATAGGAACATAAATAAATGAAATAGAAAACAAAATATAGAGAAAGTTAAAAGCCCCAAAAGTTGTCTCTTAGAAAAATTAAATTGATAAACTCCTATCTAGAAAATCAGGAACAAAAGCACAAAGTACCTGTATCATGAATGAAATGTTTTCATAAACCCCAAATATTAAAAGGACAATAAGGTAATATGTGATGACTTTATGTCAATAATTTTGATAACATAGATAAATGGAAATTTTTCTTGAAAAATACAACCTAACAAATTTAACAAAGAAAAAATCTAAATCTATATCTATTAAATAAATTAAATTTATAAAATAACTTCCCACAAAGAAAACTAAAGGCCCAGATGGTAAATTCTATTGAACATGCAAAGAAGAATTAATAGCAATGTTATACAAGTGCTCTATGAAAATAGAGAAGCAGGGAAGTTTTTCCAACTTACTTTATAGAGCCAATATACACCTGGTATAGAAACTGAACAAAATCATTATAAGAAAAGAAAATTATAGACCATATTTCTCATAAGCATAGGTGCAGAAGTCCTCTATGAAATATTAGCAAGTCTAATCCAGTAATACATAAACATATACTGCATCATGACTGAATAGAGTTTATCCTAAGACTGTGAGGTTGGTTCACAATTCAAGAAAAAAAATCAATGTAATTCACTACCCTAAGAGAATAAAAGAGAAAAGTCATATTATCACCTTAATAGATTCTGGAAAATCATTTGGCAAAATTCAACAACTTTTTTAATAAAAACTTTTATCAAACTTGGAATGGAAAAGTACTTTCTAACCCTGAAAAAGAGCTAAGATATACTTACAGCTAAAATTATACTTCAAGATGAGACACTGAATGTTATCCCCCTAAGGTTTGGAAAAAACAAGAATATTCACACTGAACACTTCTCTTCAATTCTGTACTGAAGGTCATAGCCAGTATGATAAGTCAATAAAAAAATCAAATCGGTTGAGATTGGAAAGAAAGAAATAAAAATATCTATATTTGCAGATGAAATGTTTGTCTAACATAGAAAGTCCAGAGGATCTACAAAAGTCCTGCGGTACTAGTAAGTGAATTTAACAAGGTCACAAATAACAGATACAAACATCAATTGTATTTCTATATATTTGCATCCAACAATTGGAAAATGAAAATCTAAAACAATACCATTAACAAAATTATTGAAATGCATAAGAATAAATTTAACAAAAGATGTGCAAAACCTCTATACAAAAACTACTTCATATTACTGAGAAAAATTGAAGAAGGTATAAATAATGGAGAGACAATCTGTGTCCAGGGATTGGGATACTCAATTTTACTGAGATGCTCACTTTGCCTAAATGTATTTATGGAGGAGTCAATGCAATCCAATCAAATGTCAGCAAGTTTTTTTTAAAGAAATTAACAAGCTGTTTCCAAATATTATATAGAAAGGAAAAGGACCTAGAATACCCAAAACAGTTTTGTAAAGAACAATGTATTAGGAATTACATCACCTGATGTTAAGACTTACTATAAAGCTACTATAATTAACACAATTTTGTTTGTCAAATTAAAAGATACAGAAATAAGTGAAAAAATAGAGACAAAGAAGGAATTGCATAGTGATAAAGGGATCATTCCAACAAGAAAATATAACAATTGTAAATATATATGCACATATATAGGAGCCCCTAAATACATAAAGCAAATATTAACAGACATAAAGGGAGAAATTGACAGTAACACAATAACAGCAGGGGGACTTGAACACCCCCACTAATATCAATGGACAGATCATCCAGACAGAAAATCAGTGACAAAACACTGACCTTAAACAGTACATTAGACCAGGTGGACTTACAGATATTTTTGAACATTCCACCCCCAAACAGCAGAACACACATTCTTTTCAAGTGCACATTCAGGTTGATCCCACTTACCTGAATTTCAAGAAAAGCCAAAAACAATCTATGGTGACACATCAGAGATTGGTCAGGGATAGGGGTGGGGTGACTGGTCAAAAAAAGGCATGAGGAATCTTTCTGAGATGGAAATATCCAACATCTTAATTGTGGTGGGGAGTACATAGACTTAAATGTATTTCAGAAGTCTTAGGCCTGAATATTTAATATGTGAATTTTATGATATGTATATTATAGGTTGAGTTATATCTCCCCAAAGTTCATATGCTGTAGTCTTAATTCCAGGTACCTTAGAATATGACCTTATTTGGAAATAGGGTCATTGTAGACATAATTAGTTAAGATGAGATCATACTGGAGTAGGGTAGGTCCCTAATCAAGTATGACTAGTATCCTTATAAAAACAGATTAGGACACAGACATGTACAGTAGAACATGATGTGAAGACACAGGGAGAAGACAGTCATCTAAAAGCCAAGGAAAGGGGATTGGAACTGATCCTTTGTTCACAGCCCTCAGAAGAACCCAACCTTGCAACACCTTGATCTCAGAATTTTAACCTCCAAAACTGGGAGACAATGATTTCTGTTGTTTAAACCACCTAGTGTGTGGTACTTCGTTATAATAGCCCTGGCAAACTAATATGGTGTATTATTTCTCAATAAAATTGATTTGGAAAATTTTTAAATATTCTATGGAAACTAAAATAATGATTAGAACCTCTTAACAGCCTAGTTTAACCCACTTATAAATTTAAAGTTTATGATTGCAAACACAGTGTCTACAGGGTCTGGACAAAGACATGAGTGAAGAGGGCCAGGCAGAGACTCTGGGGAATGGTTCTGTTCTTGAGTCAACCAAAGCCACAGTCTCCTGGGAATGCAGGCCCAGGTGGCCAGATCTTACAGTCTCTCAGTTGAAACCCCAAATCCAGTTTTTCAGTGAATCTCCTAATTATTAAATGCCATCAATGCACCTAAGATAATTTTTATTATTATGTAGGCCACACAAAAACAGACTGAGAGCAGGATTTTGTAGTAGGGATGCCAGTTTGAGGTCTATTCTAGAGAAAGGGGTAAGTTGTGTATCTTCCAGGTGGCCATACGGTTACTTCTCTTCACTATTGGTATGTATTAGGCTTGTTGGCGAGCGCTGAGCAGCAATGGCTTGTGGATTCTAGTCCCTGAAATTACCTGAGTGGACATACTGTGTGAGCCACAACACATAACACCAAATGTTAACACCATTTTCAATGGGTTTATCATTGTCCCTGGCCTTGGGTGGAGAGAGAAGAGACTGAGATTAAGCCAGGAGAAAAAACACCATGCTGGAGATCTCAGGATGGTCCAGGCACACTCTGAGTATCTGTGCCTCAGCTTATTCAGTCCCTGGTACAGAGTACATAGATGATTGGAGGTCCAGTTGGAATGGAAAATGTCTCTATAACATCTTCTCTATGGTCTCCTAAGACTGACCTGAATAAAAATCCATATCTCCTCATTTAATAATGAGGTAATTTATGAACTTAAGAGCAGGGCAGTTTTCTCAAAGGTAGTAGTTTATCTATCTTTATAATACACCTTAAAGTAGGTAAAGAAGCAATTATTCATATTTTAAGGTGGAACTTTCACTGCACAAAAGTGGAACAAATGGACAAAACTACATAGTAATTCAGTGGTAAAACCAGGTCTCAAACTTGGACATTCTAATTTAAAGAATTCTTTTCAGTAAGCTTATCTGGAATGAGATTTTATCATAGTTGGGTGGCATGGGGCTCATTTCTTTCTTTTTTTTACAGATTTTTCAGTTTTATTGAGATATAATTGACATACATCACTAAGTTTAAGGGGTACAGTATAATGATTTGACTTACATATATTATGAAATGATTACCACAATAAGTTTTGTTAACATCCTTATCTCATATATATATATACCAAAAAAAAAAAGAAAAAGTTCTTTTTTTGTGTTCAGAACTCTTAGGATCTACTCTCTTAACAACTTTTAAATATAACATACAACAATATTAACTATAGTCATCATACTGTACATTACATCCCTAGTACTTATTTATTTTATAACTGGAAGTTTGCTCCTTTTGAACACTTTCACCCAATTTCCCCTTCCCCATCCCCTGCCTGTGATAACCACAAATCTGATCTCTTTTTCTGTGTTTGGTTTTTTGTTTATATGTTTGTTTGTTTTAGACCCAACATGTAAGTGATATTAGACAGTATTTGTCTTTCTCTGTCTGATTTATTTTACCTAGCATAATGCCCTCAAGGTCCATCCATTTTGTCACAAATGGAAAATTTCCTTCTTTGCATGGCTGAATAATATTCCATTGTATATATATACCACAACGTCTTCATCCATTCATCCATTGATGGACACTTAGGTTGTTTCCTTCCATGTCTTGCCTGGTGTAGATAATGCTGCTGTGAACATGGGGGTGCAGCTATGTCTTTGATGTAGTGTTTTTGTTTCCTTCAGATATATTCTCAGAAATGGAATTGCTGGATCATATGGTAGTTCTATTTTTAATTTTGGGTGGAACCTCCATACTGTCTTCCACAGTGCCTGCACCAATTTACAGTTCCACCAACAGTTCACAAAGGTTCCCTTTTCTTCACATCAAGGCTAGCATTTGTTATTTCTTGTCTTTTTGATGATGACCATTTCAGCAGACACTAATAAGACTGGGGCTCATTTCTGAAGCACAGCTAGGATTCTGGGCTTGATCCCAGAGACCTGTTTTATTAAAGATATTGCATGTGTATTGTGTGTGTGTTCTTTGTAGAATAGGACAAGCTGCCTAATTATCTTTAGACCCCATGAATATTGGGGAACCCTCAGCTCAGGGTATAGCAGAATGCTCTCAAAGCATCTGGGGTTTTGCTCCTGGGGCTGCAGGAGGCTGAGCGTAGCACAGGACAATTCTCTCTCCTTCTCCATGAAAACAGCCTTGACCTTATTGTGTGAGTTTAGGTGAGCCATCGCATGCCTGCTTCTGTATCCATTAACGTACATCACCCCTAGTGAGCATTCAATGCATTTTTTTAAAAAGATAAAATGTAAAACTAGAGATGGGAAGACTTTGTAAAGTAAAAACAAGCATGCACATATGAAAGAAAAGTGAGATAAGCCAGATAAGAAAGACAAATACTGTATAATATCACTTATATGTGGACTTTAAAAAAGCCAAACTCCTAGAAGCAGAGAGTAGAATGGTTACCAGAGGCTGTGGTGGGGGAACTGGGGAGATGTTGTTTACAGGTACAAACTAGCAACTAGAAGATAATTCAGTCCTAGAGATCTAAAGCACAACATAGTGATTATAGTAAACAATAGTGTATTATAAACTTCAAAGTTGCTAAAAGAATACATCTTAATTGTAGACCCTATGCTCAGAGGATTTAAGGCTCTGCTGTAGCCTCTTGATTTCTTATATTTTACTGAAGGGCCCCACATTTTTACTTCGTGCCGGCGCTGTCCCAAGACCAGGGTGGTCAGTTGCTCCACCTTCCCTGGGTTCTGCTGGCCTGACCTGTGCCCCGGCGGGACAACCCACAGCCCCTGACTGGCCCTCACCCCAGCTTCCTCACACTCCCCTTCTCTGCCTTCTCTAGGGCCCTAGGGACACAAAAGGGGTGATTCCATTCTTTTCTTTTAAGACTTTCCCATCACGGACATTTCTTTCCCTACCCAACACAGCCAGGAGCCCCATATCAGCGTTCCTGTGGTCTCCAAGATTCAGGGGACTTATGCCAAGGCCCACCTCCCAGCTCCTTTCCTGATGGCAGATCCCTGCTCAGAGGACAGCCCATTGGGGAACAAGATCCTAGCCCCCTGCTTGCAGGTACCCCAATCTCTGCAACTGATTCCCCTGAGCCCCTTTCACTCTCCAGTTCAGGGAGTGAGGGGACACTTCCTCCCTCCCAGGAGGAAAAGAAAAGCAAACAGGAAAAAAAATCTGTATTTTAAAACACAGCAAATATGATGTGATATCATATAATAAAAATGTATGTACATGTAAATGTAATTTTTTTAAAAAATTGTAAATCCATATAGGAGTGAAATGGAGCAGGACGCTGTGGTCCTTCCCCTCCCCTGCCACGTCCTCCACCTGCCTTTTGTCTGTAGAAAAACTTTAGTCAAAGAATAAGCTTAATCAGAGAAGTGAGAAAATGCAGACGCAAAGGAAAACAGTCAAAGAAGACAAAATAATAATAGTTTAGTCATTAAACAAAGTCAACGACCTTTAGTTCCTCCTCAAGGGCTATAGATTATATTCTGAGCCATATCCTGTGAGATGTTCTGTAGATACTGAAACCCCCACCAGGTGGAAGACGTTAACTACATGATGACTAGACTGTAGCCATGACGTAAGCTGCCACAATTCCGATAACTGGCCTGAGAGAAATGGGAAAAAAAACAAATCCCGGAGCTAAAGACTAATTGTATTCAAAACAATCAAGATAATGCTGATCAGACTACTGCATGACCAATTTCAAAATGACTGTCAGAGCTGACTGTGCTGTTTCTGCATGTAGCCCCTTCCCTCCACCTATAAAACCTCTTGCCCACTGGTTGTCAGTGGGGGGAGTTGGCCTTTGGACACGAGTCTGCCCTCCCCCAGTGGCCCCCGCCCCGATTGCCGGCCTGCAGAATAAAGCAAACTTTCCTTTCCACCAATATCACCTCTCGAGTGTTGGCTTTAGAGTGGCGAGCAGCCGGACCCCACTTTCAGTGACAGGAGTCCACCTTTATTTTTTAATGAGCTTTTTATAAGAATAGTCTTAGATTTACAGGAAATTGCAAAGCTAATAGGCTCTCCACAACTAGTTTCCCCTATAGTTAACATCTTACATTCCTGTGGTGCATTGGTCACAGCTAATGAACCAGTGCTGCTACATTACTATTGACTAAAGCCCACACTTTATTCAGATTTCCTTAGTTTGTACCTAATGTCTTTTTTCTGTCCCAGGATCCCATCCAGGATCTCACATTACATTGAGTCATCATGTCTCCTTAGGCTGCTCTTGACCGTGATAGTTTCTCAGAGACTTTCCTTGTTTTGAGGAGTATTGGTCAGGTCCTTTAAGGAATGTCCCTCAACTGGGATTTGTCTGATGTTTTTCTTATGATTAGATTTGGGTTCTAGGGTTATGGATTTTGGGGAGGAAGACCACAGGGGTAAACTGCTACTTTCATCACATCATATCAACATGACTTACCACTGTTGATGCTGACCTTGATCACCTGGCTGAGGCGGTGTTGATCAGGTTTCTCCACTGTGAAGTTCTTCTGTCTCCCTTTCCATGTTGTACTCTTTAGAAAGACATCACCATGTACAGCCCACACTTAAGGGTGGAGACATGCCCTACTTCTCATAAATTATTTTGAATTCTTCTGCTTGAGACATTTGTCTCGGATACCCTATTTATTTATTCAATGTTTATTTATATCAGTATAGATTCACAAAAAGTTGTTTTATATGTTGGGAATAAATCAATACTACATTATTTATTTTGTTGCACTAATTGTCCAACTTTGACCATTGGGAACTCTCTTAGTTGACTCCTGTTTCCCTTTGACATATGTCATCATTTTTTTTTTCTTTTTTTGTGCATTCTTACTTTTTGGCACTACAAGATGCTCCACGTTTATCTTGTATATTTTTTACCCTAGTCCTAGAATCAGCCATTTCTCTAAGGAGCCCTGGTTCCTTTTAGTGGAGGATGGTATTAGACACAAAGATCTGGGACGAAGTGTGCTCATTGCTACTGGAGTATTATTGCTTCTAGGCCCTTTCAGCCGACAGAGCAAAAAAATCCATGAATTCCATGTGTGTGTACTAACTTATACACAAACTATCATATTTTATATGTAACTATCTCTATATTAAGCTAACCTTGAGCTCATACTGATGTCTTCAACTATAATCCTGCTATAATCATTCTAGTGTTACCTCCTTGCTTATTGTAAATGCCCAAACAGCGAGAAGCTGACTCCACCATCTACTATCCTTTTACTTAATTATTCAATTCCAGTATACATGTATAGTGGTATCAAAATTGTGAACCTGAAGCCCTGTGGGAAACAGTTTTTTCAACTACAGTACTGGTCACCTATCTTTTTATTACATATAATATGTATATAATAAATGTATGTGTAATATACACACACCATATATTGTGTGTAGATATATAAATAAAAATATACCTCAGCAAGGGTGATATTTATGCATCATCTGTAAGAATATAAATATGTAAATTGGTACAATATCTATGGAGGTCAATTTAGCAATATATTTGAAAATTAAATACAGATAACATACACTTTGGTCCAGAAATTATTATTCCAGAAGTTTATTCTACAGATATCTTGTACGTATATAGAAAGATATATGTACAGCTTAATAATTACAGCTTAGTTTGTAATAACAAAACAATACAACAATCTAATATACACCCATCTAAGATTGGTTAGATAAATTATGGTAGATCCAAACAAGGTAATTCTAGACAAAAGCTAAAAAAGAATGAGGCTGTTCAGTATGTACCATTATGGAACAATTCCCAAGATATATTTTAGAAAAGAAAAAGTAAGTATAAAGTGTGCTACCATTTGTTTAAGGAATGAGATGTGTTTTGGGTGGGGGGTAGATGTACATGTGCTTGTTTATACCAAAAATATACCCCAAAGGCTACCAAGACACATCCCAGTGATTGCCGATGAGCAGAGGGGCCAGGCAGCTGTGGGCAGGGGATGAGGGAAACCTGTTTTTGCCTCAGGCAACTTCGCTGCCCTTGAATTTGGTACCATGTTCATATATAACCTATTATACAATATCTTAGTTAAGATTTTTTAAATAACATGGCAACCTGACTCTGTGTTTCAGGCTCATCATCTCCAAACTGGGACTCCACCTGCTCTAGATAACGCATCTGCCCTCAGTCCTTCCCAAGGGCAGTGCCCCAGAGTTGTGTTCAGAAAAAACAATGCAGTCTGAGTCCGGCAGCAGCACATGGATGCGCCCCTGCAAGATGCAGCCTCCCACTCACTCACTGCCTCCCTCGAGTCCCAGGGGACGCATTATCTGCAGTCATGGCAGCAGCTTCACACTCAGCACACACTAGTATTTGAGAGCACCGCCCTTGTACCCCTACCCCATGTATGGATGGTTGCTGATCACTATGGTCTCAGCTTTTGCAGAATCTCTGGGTCTCAGTTCCTTTTCCTTTGCTGCTACTGCTGCTGCAGGAGCAGAGCTTGGTCCTTCCTTCCCCAGCCTGTTTCTGGCTTCCTCTTCCCTCCAGCCCGGTCCGCTCATTGAAGATGTCATGACCTTCAGGGCTGGGCCAGACCCACCGCTTCCCTGGCCACAGTCTCTGTCACCTCCCTGACTCAGTGTAAACTCCTCACTCTGACACTCAAGACCTTGACACCCTGATCTGTCTCTCCTTCTCCAAGCTTGTGTCTCAACCCTTCCCTCCAGACATCCTACCCTGAGTGGACTGGAAATTCCAGTCCCCCACACAGCCTGGGGATGGCCCACGCCTTCTCCTTTCCTTTGTGATCTCTCCCCCAGTCTTTCTGCAAGCATCCATGCAAGTGGTTGCAAAGTGGCCCCCTGTGGAGGATTTGGCATGTTTGAGTGTGAATACAGCACAAATAGTAGTCACAGCTGACTCGTAGTCAATGCTCCCTACACCCCCTCTGTAATTCCCACAACAACCTTCTCAGAGGCAGACTCACGAGTGGGGCTGTGGTGAGAGACCACCAAGCTCCCAGCCTGGTTCCACTGCTAGCTGTGTGACCACAACCAAGTTACTTGACATCTCTCTGCCTCAGTTCCTTCATCTTTCAATGCAGATACTAAAGCTTCTGTTATTGACAGTGTTACAGGAAACAAAGCATTACCACATGTAACTGGAGTCTGGCACATGGTTGGAGCCCAAAGAATCATCTTTAATTATTAGCAGGATTTTATACCTGAGGGGTCAGAAACACAGAGATGAAAAGTGACCTTCCCCAGGTCACACAGCTGGCAAGTGTAGGGGATAAGCTTTAGACACACGAAGCCTTTTCAGTGAACACTGAGATGATGCCAGGCCTGCCATGCAGCACAGGGTGAGTGGCAGAGGGGCGTCCAGAGCAGGTGCCATGGCAGCCTCTCAACAAACAGTGGTCAGGTGAGAGGGAGGAGGGGGATGAGATGAGAGATTACAGGAAGGAGATTAGAACGCCGTCTGTGAGCGCCACGGTCAGAAGTCCCCCGCATGTCACAGTGAGCCTGGGCCAGCACACACTGGCCCTGCAGACCTTCCACAAACAGAACCTTGAATGGAGGAAATGGGAATTTGACTCTCCATGGACATTACTTTGCCCTGTGTTCTTACGGGACTAGAAAGTTCGAGTGGGGTCAGATTATAGAAAATGGTGAAAGCCAGAACGAGATTTTGAAGTTAATTTCCTGAGCAGCCAGGGGGCATTCAAAGGTTTGGGCTGGGATGGGACAGGTGAGTGTGACACGAGAGGAAGACAGCCTGGATCCTCTGCTAAGGAACTGAGCCCTCCCCCAGTGACCGGGCATGCCTCAGCCGGAAGCCAGTGACCCCTGCTTCTCCAACTCAGCACCTCTCAAGCTTCCTCATGTTTTCAGCCCCTGGGCCAACTGGCAAAGGAAGGAATTGGTCAGACAGTGGTTGTGGATTACCAAGGACTAAGAGCTCCTTACCAGCAGTGGGAAAAAGAAAAGAAACTTCCTGCAGTAATAATTTCTTGACATTTTACAAAAATGACTTTAGAACTACAACCAATTTGGTATGCAAACTAGAAAAAAAAAAAGAAGACTACCATATTTAACCCAATAATAATATGTGTCTCACAGCGAGAGAATAGTATTTAAGCTATTTGATCATTGTGAATATTGTGACATAATGAAATTAAAAATGCAGAATTTAGTGCTATGAATTTACCCCATGGATGTAGTCACAATAGTATTTCAAGAAAGCACATTGCAATGTTTACCACGTGTACAAGAAAAAGAAAGGACAAATTAGAAGTCCATAAGTCCATCATGGAGTATCATGTAGCTATAAAACTGAAGAAGATAGAAAAGAACAATTTGAATATGCAAACATCTGCACACACATTTACGTATGTATATTTTTATATCCATACACAAATTCCAGAAGGCTACACAAGGAACCGTTAAGAGTGGTGGTTTTGCAGGGACTTCCCCAGTGGTGCAGTGGATAATACTCCGCGCTCCCAATGCAGGGGGCCTGGGTTCAATCCCTGGTCAGGGAACTAGATCCCACATGCATGCCGCAACTAACAGTTTGCATGCCACAACTAAGGAGCCCGCCTGCTGCAACTAAGACCCAGCACAACCAAATAAACAAATAAATAAAATATTTAAAAAAAAAAAAAGAGTGGTGGTCTTGCAAAGGTGACTGGTTTTCTCAGAAGAAGTCTTACTTTCCACTAGATACCGTTTAGTCCCATTTGAACTTATTCTATGTATGCATAGATAACATTCTAAAAGTAAAAACTAGTTAGTGAGTGAGGTGGCAGGTCTGGTAGAGATTCCTGGCTGATCACCCAACCTCTTTTCTGTCTTCTGTGAGCACACAGCTGGGATATGTTCCTGCCTTCCTGCAGTCAGGTGCAGAAGTGATGTATGCCCTCCCCCACGTGCCACTCCCCGTGCTGCTTCCACCACCAGCTTCATGAAGGGGATCAAGGTGACTTGGAAGCCAGGTATGGAGGGGAAGAAACACTTGCCAAGCATGAACACTCATTCCGGACATTATGTGAATAGGAAATAAATTCTACCAGGGATCCTTGGAGACTTTCAAGATAGATCTGTTACAGCAATAGGATTAGCTTAATTAAAACTGAAGTTTTTATATTGAAGTGGGGTACTTAAGAATCCCCCACAAACCTAAAATATGTGGCTTTGGCTTGGTGGCAGAGAGTGGGAAGAGAAGACCCATATACTGCAGTCACAAAACATTTGATGCAACTGCTTGCTCTTGACAACTTAGAAGGTAGGTCACATGGCTGGTGAGCCCCCAGCTCTGAGTGAAGGTGTAGGAAATAGACTATGTTGCTTTTACTTTCTGCTTTTAGCCAAATGTTATAAGGAAAGCATGAGCTCTAGGTAGACTTGCTACGTTTGCAAACAAAAATGAAAGGGAATAAAGAAGATTCAGAAATTTGGGGACTCATACTTTTAGAAAATGGGTTCTACGCCACCAAAAATAAGAGATAAGATTCAGGGAGGTTTGCTAAGGAATGTACTCATTCAACTTAGTTCTAAGGCAAAGATCAGATGCCTGCAGCTTACATCCATGCCCTGTGTTTCTGATAGACTCAAGGTTAAGAGAGCAGGACAGGGGGTGAGGAAGTAAAACAAAAAATAAATCTAGCTTGAGAATATGTCCAAGAAAGAATTTTCATTATGTTTAGAGGCACACAGAACTGACTAGAGACAAATAGATGAAAGACCACTAAGTTGTTGTAAGATTCATGTTGCCAAAGAGATCACGAGCACAGCCTAAGAGCAGTTTTTCAATGTTGGAGCCTTAAAACAACTCTTATTGTGGTCTTATTATGTCCCTTTCCCATCACTGGATATTTCAAGGGACTGAGAGGGAACCAGATAGCTTGTGTTTTTAATCTATAGGTGGCCCCCCAACCCCTGCCGACCTGATGGAGGGCACTGTGCACACTTCCGTCCTGGGAGTTGGAGGTAGCAATGGGACAGCCCATAGAAAGCTCTCTTTCCTAAAAGTAAACCACATTCACTTCATCTTCAAGGTTGGAGTGTTGCCAGAGTGTAGACTGCTGCTGACTGCTGGCCGCTCATCTAATTCATGTCCTCTTTTTCCTGGACCCAGGCTAGACTGTGTGCCCCAGTTTCCCTTGCAGGGAGGAGCAGCCATGTGACTAAGTTCTAACCAGTGGGATGCAAGCAGCATTACCTGCTCAGAGTTAAGACTGGCTCCTGGGGAACCCCGCACACTTGATGCTCCAAGCTCGCATCTTGACGGGAAGGAGCACAGTGGCCTTGGAAATTGTATGCTGATGGAGCAATAGTGGGGAAGGAGCTTTGCTGTTGGAGGACAGTTGCCTGCTTCTCATGAGCACCTGTGTGGGGCTTCATATCAGCTACAAATGAGCTTCTATTGAGTTCAGCCACTAGGTTCAGGGGTCTGTATGTTACAGCAACTCATGCTACCCAATACCAACATAGATGTACTGATAGAAAAGAGACAAATAACAAGGTATGGAACAGTGCACACAATAGGACACCATTTTATAATTTTTAAAGCACATGTTCATATGTGAAAGATGTTTTTCTGGAAGGCTGCATAAGAAACTGTGAACACTGGGGCCAGGAACTTCCTGTTATGAGTGGACAGGAGACCTTTATTTTTCTTTTTGTAATTAATATCACTTTGAAATTTTTAGTATACGCCTATACTGATTTCATGAATATTATTACAATATGCTTCTTTTTGAGACATAAAGTTTTTCATATTTGAAACTTTTATAAGAAGAATTGAGCATATTTTGTGCTGTTTTCAGAAAAATGAGGATTAATGGAAAAGATATAAGGAGAAAGCTGTGAGCTTCATGTGAAGTTATTTCTCAGGAACAGAAATGTTCTGCCCCCAAAACATCTGTGTGCTATCAACCAAAGGGGAGGGGTGCGTATCAAGTAGACTCTAAAAGGATTTCCCACATTGAGGAAGACATTGGATAAACCAGTGGCTCGCAGCTTTTTTCAATGAATGATAATAGTTACAGAAACCCACTTCATAAACTGAAGAAGCGTTTCAAGATCTGAAGCAGAGTCCTGGATGACCCTGGCACCTGTGGTGCCTCCCTATGGCCCCAAGAATATAATGGGCCCATATCTTTTGGCACCAGTAACCCTTAACAGTGCCCTGCCACTGTTCCCAGCACACCAGTTCTGTCACCCAAGTTCATAGCCTTCACCAGTTGGCAGCACATAGATGGTCTTTGAAGGACGCAACTCATGGTGCTAATCAGTGGTCATGGCTGCAGGCTCTTCACCCTCAGCTCCTAGGTGCCCCTAGCACCCTGCTCCTCTCCTGAAGTTTTCCAGGGCATGGCACAGGCCAGGACACAGGAGCTGGCCTGGGAGGTCAGCACAGAGGGAGGGTGGCCAGCACTGGACAGAGGGTGGCAGGAATGGACCATCCACACAGCAGCAGGATGAAGAGGACAGACTTGCATTTTCTGTCGATGGCACAGTCCACTTTTAGATGGTTGTGGGCCAGAAAGACAGTTAATCCTGGAATTGGGATAATGAAAGAAGAAATGTCTGGATTTCTCTGTAACTGGGACACTAACATGTCACTAATTCCCAGGGAACAGAATTGGAATTTATCCACAGCCCTCAACTGTATATCCTGCTATAGTTTATTGCATATAAGAATGATTTAGTGACATATGGATTAAACATAGTAATTTATTAATTCAGCCTAAAAGCTTTTATTGGGTACCTCCTATGTGCCAGGGATGACACTGACCTGGTATAGTTCACCATTTGATGGGGGGAAATGAAATAACTGTCCCTGCTGACATCTAGGGCTCTGAGGTAGCCCTGAGGACTGCTCGGGGAGGTTGAAGGTCCAGAAGGCTACAGCTGATCTCAATGAACCCCAATGTCGGTGACATGAGCTCCATGTTCAAGAACCTCTCAAGGAAAAACAGTGGGGTACCTGGACCCCATAGACCACACAACTATTGTGCCCCATTTTTGAGGACCATGATGGGCACACTGGATAGTCAGGACCATGCATAGTAGTACCTTCTGCTAGCATCTCCCACGTGATGCAGTGGATCCTGTCCCGAATCAATTTACAGGTGCACTGAGGAGACAAGACTAATTGAGATGAAGAAATTAGAAGAAAAGTGCCCCAGAGAACATAGAATTGACTGTAACAATGGTCGCATCTGGCACTGAGCCAAAAATGGAGTTGAATGAAAGAATAAATGAGGGGATAATAGCACATAGAGGTGTGAGTGAGCCAGTTCATCAATGACAAGATTTGGGACTGGCATGGCTGATATGAGAGACATCAGGTACTGGGCTGCACCCAGGGATTGCCGTCAGTGAAGGACACTGGGAGCCCCTCATAATGCCTAGGCCTCGAGAGAAGACAGGTGGTGAAAGAAAAGGATCACCACCCTTGGGACTTCCTCAAATAACCAGTGTCACGAATGTTCCATCATCTAGTGACATTGTTGTTTGGGGAACTCTGGAAATTAGCCTAACTTTTACCTTTTTCATCTAAATATTTTGGTAGAGTTAGACACAGGTGTGCTTTGAATTAACGTGAAAGGTCTTTTTTCATTTCCCTGTTTCAAGGACAGTATTTGTTGGCTTTATTTGGGATCTATTGGGGAAAGTTTTAAAATGCTATCACAGAACATAGAGACACTTTCATAAGAAATTCCCCTCCTGTGGGAACTGTGTAAGAGTTCAAAATAAAAGAACTCCTGACACTTCTTAATTAAATGCAGCCCTTAGTTAGGTCACTATGCCAGCAGATGTATTTTGCAGCTGTTGAAGAAAGGAAAAAAGCCTTTATGTTCCACACACAACAGAGGGAGAAGCATTTCTTCCTAGAGAGGTGAGTGTATGATTTGAACCCAGCTGTCTTCTCTCGTCCTCTTTTTTCGTTGACATGCCTGTCAATACCTGTTCTGGCCCTTGTGTCAAGTTATAGAATATGTATTTGGGAGAAATGCTTCCAAACCAGCAGTGCACATAAGGCAAATGATCGTTCCTCTTCTGCTTCCAATGCCATCGAATTGTGATGTCATCTACAAAATAACCCAAGCAGTAAATTGGGACTCCGGCTTGAGTTGGAGCTGTTGGTCCACTCATGTTGCCAGCAGCCAGCCTGCTCTGCAGCTGTCATTGGCCTCCTGTCGTTTCCAGAGAGCAGGTGGGAGAGCACTGCACGCGTCCATGACTGACCCCTTCAGACGCACGTCTTCACCTAGGGACAGGATAGGGGAACATGTCCTCCGTGGCTCATTCATCATGGCAAATGTCAATGCAGGGAGATGGCTTGTCAAGCTAAGGAAGCTTTCTGGCTCATTTTACCATGTGATGGATGCACCAAGCCACTCATATTAGCACAAAACATCCTGACAGATCAGCTGTATGAACACGTTTATATACTGTGTCTGTCCCATTGCGCTCAAGAATCGATACGGCATCTATTCACTCTTAATTGTCCTCTAATAGTTTCATGTGTGTCAGGCCTGTCTTTGTACTTTCTGTCCTAGCTTTCCTGGACCTGGAATTATGGGGCAGGCGGCATGCTTTAGTAGAAAGAACACTGGATGAGGGCTGGACAGACCTGGATTTGTATCACATTTTAAAAAACTATTTCTGCTGTCTGAGCCTCCGTTTCCTTATCTGCAAAGTAGGAATACTACCATCTAACTCCCAGTGTGACTGTGAAGATCCAGTAAGCTGGTGAGCAAGCATAGGGCACTCCCACACAGTACCTTAGGGGTTCTCCACAATCAAGGAACACAGCTCCTTCACTGGTTTCTCGAAGGACACACCCCAAGTAGCTGGTGATGTTACACAAAGTGACCAGGTCCAGAAGATGACATATGTCCTAGTACGTATGTTTTATCAGATTGACAGTGAACTCCACCGGGATAGTCCTACTTTATTGTACGGTTCCCACAATGTGCATTGTGCATTAGGATCACCCTGGAACTTTTACAAAATAAAATACCCCATCCCTAGAGACTCTGATTTAGGAGGTCCAAGATGGGTAGTGAGCCCTGTTTGGAGTCTGTGTCCCTGCCTGGAACATAAGGCCACCTCAAGCCCTCCAGGACCAAGTTCACAGCATGGCCTTCAGAGTCCGCCTTCCCTCCCAGCACAGTCCCAAGGGCCAGGCCCTGGGGTCTGAGCGGGGTGGGCAGGGCTGTGCCAGGATGCGGAGAAGGGGGAAGAGTGGAAGCCGCTGCTCTGCTGCCTTCCCCAGGCTGGGTGCTGCTTGGAGCACCGCACACACAGCACACTTGCCCTCACACTGTGCGTGTTGCAGTCAGTAAGCATGTGAGTGTCTCCTTGCTCTGCTGTATCACTCCCAACATCCTCCACTGGTTCTGCTCCTAACCGTTCTCTCCCATCCAGCCCCTCTCCTCCCCTTATCGTGCATGACTTTAATGCTTGCCCATCCCTTGTCTCTCCATGCTGTGACAGCCTCTAATTAGTCCCCTGGGGGTCAGCATTTTTAGCTCAGACCCATCTGCTCACAGCTGCCAGATGGATCTTTCTGATGACACAAAAATGATGACTTCACTCACCTGCTTAAAATTCCTCTTTGATTGCTGGCTTAATGATAATGACAATAATAGGTGATCTTGCCTACTCCTCACCCCACCCTAAGAGAAGGTAGTATCATTTTTCCCATTTTACAGAAGGGAAATCCAAAGCACAGAGATGCCCAGCTACACACAGCCAGGAAGTGGGGCAGACAAGACAAGTTCCTCCTGGGTCCTCATCACCTTGTCCTTCCTGGAGCATGATGGCTGAGCCCTGCTCAGGGGCCTGCCCCAGTCTGTCGACTCCTGTCCCATCAGGGCCACTCGTGCCCTCCCCAGTTCCCCTCCTTGCCCCAAAATCCGGACTGCCCTAAGGATACTGGATGCCCCTCTCTGTTCACTGGGGTAACAGATTCTATACTTTAAGGGAGTCATCCCTGCCTCCCTCTTCCCACTTGGCATCCTCGGTGACAGAGAAAATTGGTACCCAGACTTGGCACTAGCCTGGCACAGAGGAGGTTCTTAGTTGGATGAATGAGTGAGTGAATGAACAAATGAGTGAGTGAATGAAAGGTCACTGGTAACGAAGGGGAGCATCAGAGCACAGAAACTCCTAGTCACAGCAACTCATGGCAAGAGCCAATAAGAAATCTGTGGCTGACCCCCTTTCAGCCTTTCTCAGGGCACCATATTCACCCTCAGTATTACCAATACAAAGGCTTTTACCATTTCATTGCAAAGGGATTCCCCAAATGGCACTGTGCCAGAAATATCTGGGAGTAAGCTATTATCCTAATAAATACATTTTGGTGGGTTTTGTTTCCAACAAAGCTTGACATGTAAACAAAAAAAAATTCTACATGGTCAATTTTCCACCAATAATTTTATTTGGCCATCATGTAAACATAGGCTTGACTAAACCTCTCTACAAAATTTCCTTTAAAATTGTCAAAGGTATCTTCTCTCTGGCATTTACTCCCCATCCTGTAACATTTTATCAGATAATATATAACCATAATGACAGCAAACATAAGCAAACAAGCAAAATTTAAAAGGCAACCTATGGAATGTGAGAAAATATTTGCAAGCCATCTATCTGATAAGAGGTTAATATCCAAAATATATTAAAAAGTCATACAACTCAATGACAAAAAAATCAAACAATCTGATTTTAAAATGGGCAGAAGACTTAAATAAGCATTTTTCCAAAGAAGACATACAAATGGTCAGCAGATATATGAAAAGATGCTCAATACCACTAATCATCAGGGAAATGCAAATCAAAACCACAATGTAAAGTCACCTCACACCTATTAGGACGACTGTCATCAAAAAGGCAAGAGACATGTATTGGCAAGGCTTTAGACAAAAGGTAACTATTGTGCACTGTTGATGGGAATGTAAATTATTATGGTCACTAGGTGAAACAGCATGAAGATTCCTCAAAAAATTAAAATAGAACTACCATATGATTCAGCAATCCCACTTTGGGGTATATATCCAAAGAAAATAAAAACCTTTCTCAAAGAGATCTCTGCATCCTCATGTTTATTGAAGCATTATTTAAAATAGCCAAAGAAAATAAAAACCTTTCTCAAAGAGATCTCTGCATCCTCATGTTTATTGAAGCATTATTTACAATAGCCAAGACATAAAAACATCCTACTTATCCACTTATCCACTGACGATTGAATGGATAAAGAAAATGTGGTTCATGTGTGTGTGTGTGCGTATATATATATATATATATATATATATATATATATATATACAACTGAATATTATTCAGCCACATAAAAAATAGGAATCCTGCCTTTTGTAACAACATGTATGGATCTTGAAGGCATTATGCTAAGTGAAATAAGGCAGACAGAGAAAGACTATATGTTTATATGTCATTTATATGTAGAGTTTAAAAAAAATCAGATCTCATAGAAATGGAGAGTATAATGGTAGTTGTCAGGGGCTGAGGGGTGGGGAAAATATGGTGATATTGGTCAAAGGGTACAAACGTCTACCTGTAGGATGAATAAGTTCTGGTAATAGAATGTATACCATCACGTATATTATTAACAATACAGCATTATATACTTGAAATGTTGAAAGGGTAGATCTTAAATGTCATCACCACAAAAAATGGTAATTATGTGAGGGGATGGAGGTGTTAACTAACCTTATTATGGTAATCATTTCACTATATATGTGTATATGAAATCACTACATTTTACACTTTACTCTTACACATATTATATGTCAATATAATATTGCAATCATTTAGGAAAAAATATATTCCTCTGGATTTGAGGGAGCTAGTTATACTTAACTGCTTAAGGTAAAAACATTATGCCTTTTATTTTTCTTCTAGTTATCAAATGCATTCTAGAAGAAAATATTACATGATATGGCCTCTTTAATAATGCAGTGTTTATATCTTAATATAAAATATGATCTAAGTAATACCTCTATTAAAATTTGACTCAGAAATGCCACTGTTAGTTGTCTTGGGTCTTATTCATAATAAGCAGTACTGTACAACAGATGTACCAAAAATGTTATTGAACATCATTCACCATGCATATAAGGTAATTATGTGTTTTTGAAAACTTGAGAGAAAAACAAATGTACATGTAGTAGTCAGTTATTTACAAAGTCTTACTAAGCAGCCTAATAGGGAATCAACTGTGCATTTACTGAATGGAGCTGGGCATCAGCAACAAAGTTTTTTACCTCAAATTTGAATTAGACCTCCTGGAAATATAAAAAAAGAGAGAGATGGTATAAACTTGAGTAATCCTTTTAAAAATGCATGGCCTATACACAGGGAAAAAGCAATCATTGGAAATTTATCTCTGAGGAAGCCTTGACACTGGACTTATTAGAAAAATGTTTAAATCATCTATTTTAAATATGTTCAAAGAACTATAGGAAAACATTCTTTAAAAGTTAAAGAAAAGTAGGAAAGTGATGTTTCACCAAATAGAGAATACTGATAAGAAGAAAGAATATAATAAAAGGAACCATATACAAACTCTGAAATTGGAAAGTAAAATAACTGAAATAAAAAGTTGACTAGAAGGGCCAAACAGCAGTTGAACAGGCAGAAGAAAGAATTAGGGAATTCAGAGATATGTCAAGTGAGATTATCCAATCTGAAGAACTGAAAGGAAAAGAGTGAAGAAAAATTAATGGAGCCTTAGGGACCTGTGGGACATAATCAAGAATATTTGCAAATGCATTTTGGGAGTCACAGAAGAAAAGGAAAGAATGAAATAAACAAATAAAATATTTGAAGAAGTAACAATCAAAAACTTCCCAAATGTAATGAAAAACATTAAATCAAGAAAACTAATGAACTCAAAATAGAATAAATTCAAAGATATCCATACCTTATGTATATTGCTATCAAATTGTGGAAAGTTAAAGACAAAGAGACAATCTTGAAAGCAGCAAGAGACAAATAACTTAGGTACAAGGAATCCTGAAAAAAGATAAAGAGCTGATCTTTCATCAGAAACCATGGAAGCCAGAAGGCAATGAAATATCTATTCAATGTACTGAAAGAAAAAGACTGTCAAGAATTCTACATGCCACAAAACTATCCGTCAAAACTGAAGGAGAAATTAAGACATTCCAAGATAAACAATAACCAAAAGAATCAATCAATAGCAAATCTTCCCTATGAGATTAAAAGGGAGTCCTTCAAGATGAAATGAAAGAACATTGGAAGATAACTCGAATCCAAACAAAAAGAGCACCAGTAAAGGTAACCACATAGGTATATAAAAGATAGTAAAAATTCATTTTAATTACTTTTTGTCTAAAAATGATGTGATATATATACAACTCTGTAAATATACTAAAAGCCATTGAATTGTACATTTAAAATTGGTGAATCTTATATATGTGAATTATAACCCAATAAAGCTGTTTTTAAAGCTGTATAAAGTAATAATTATAATACTGTGTTGATGGGTTTATAATATCTTAAGATGTAATTTGTATGGCAATAATGACACAAAGTGAGGGGGGATTGAAGCTATATTAAATTTTCTTTGTAATATTGAAATCAAGTTAGTATTAATCAGAACTATAAAATGTTAAGATAATAATTGTAATGTCACAGGGAAACCATAAAGAAAATAACACAAAAATATACTAAAAGGAACAATAAGGAAATTAAAGTGGTATGCTAGAAAATATCTATGTAGCACAAAAGAAGGAAGTATTGGACTAGAACAAAGTTATAAAACACATAGAAAATAAAAATCAAAGAACACATGTATTTCCTGCCTTATCAGTATTTACATTAGATGCTAATAGATTAAACACTCCAATCATAGTGAATTTTTAAAAATGATCCAACTATGTGCCATCTACAAAGGCAAACTTCTAAGTCAAAGACATGAATAGTCTGAAAGAAGAAGGATTGAAAAAGAAATATAATGCAGACAATAACAAAAAATAGCTGGAGTGGCTATACTAAACCAGAAAAAAATAGACACTAAGACATAAATTACTAGAGAATAAAAAGGATATTATAATGATAAAAGATTCAATCCATCAGGTATAAACAATAATTGTAAACATATATTCACCTAACAACAGAGCCCCAAAATATAGGAATCAAAAACTGAGAAAATTAAAAGGAGAGATAAACAATTCAAAAATAGTAATTGGAGACTTCAATACCCCACTTGCATTAATGGATAAAACAACTAGAAGATCAACAAGGATACACAAGACTTGTACAACACTACAAATTAACTAGAAGACCTAACAGACATCTCTACAACATGCCACCCAAGCTACACATTCTATTCAAGTGCAGATGAAACATTCAAGATAGACCACTGCAAAGCCATTATAAACAAGCCTAAATAAATTTAAAAGGATTGAAATCATATGAAGTATGTTCTTCAACCACAGTGGAATTAAATTCAATAAATTTAAATTCAAGAAATCAATAACAGGATATTTGAGAGATTAACAAATAGGTGAAAATTAAACAAAATACTACTATGTCCAATGGGTCAAAGAGGAAATCAGAAAGGGAATTATAAAATATTTTGAGATGAATAAAAATGAAAACATCAGATAAAAAAACCTTATAAGATGTACCTAAGCCAATGTCCAGAAGAAAACTTATAACTAAATTCCAGTGTTAAAAAAAGAAAGTTCAAACCTAACCTTCAAGCTTAAGAATCTAAAAAAAGAGGAGCAAACTAAATCCAAAGCAAGAAGAAGAAAGGAAATAGCAAAGATGATGATAGATAGACAGATAGATGATAGATAGAGAGAAATAAGTCATAGAAAAATAAACAATAAAGAAAATCAACTAAATAAAAATTCATTCTTTGAAAAGATCAATAGAACTGACTAAGCTTTACCTAATTTTCCAGGGAAAAGGTTAGAAAAGACTCAAATTACTAAAATCTGGAATGAAAGAGGGAACATCACTATCTTACATAATTATAAAGGACTATGGGGGAGGACCTTCAAGATGGCAGACGAGTAAGATGTGGAGATCACCTTTCTCCCCACAAGTACATCAGGAATACATCTACATATGGAACAACTCCTACAGAACACGTACTGAATGCTGGCAGAAGACCTCAGACTTCCCAAAAGGCAAGAAACTCCCCACGTACCTGGGCAGGGCAAAAGAAAAAAGAAAAAACAGAGAAAAAAGAATAGGGATGGGACCTGCACCTCTGGGAGGGAGTTGTGAAGGAGGAAAAGTTTCCACACACTAGGAAGCCCCTTCACTGGCGGAGATGGGGGGTGGGTGGGGGGAAGCTTCAGAGCCACGGAGGAGAGCGCAGCAACAAGGGTGCAGAGGGCAAAGCGGAGAGATTCCCACACAGAGGATCAGTGCTGACCAGCGCTCACCAGCCTGAGAGGCATGTCTGCTCACTCGCCGGGCTTGGGGGCTGGGGGCTGGGGACTGGGAGCTGAGGCTTGGGCTTTGGAGGTCAGATCCCAGGGAGAGGACTGGGGTTGTCTGCGTGAACACAGCCTGAAGGGGGCTAGTGCACCACAGCTAACCAGGAGGAAGTCCAGGAAAAAGTCTGGAACTGCCTAAGAGTCAAGAGACCATTGTTTTTGGGTGCAGGAGGGGAGGAGATTCAGAACAGTGCCTAAACAAGCTTCAGAGATGGGCGCAAGCTGCGGCTATCAGAGCAGACACCAGACGTGGGCATGAAATGCTAAGGCTGCTGTTGCAGCCACCAAAAATCCTGTGTTCAAGCACATGTCAGTATCCACACCTCCACTCTCAGGAGCCTGTGCAGTCCACCAGTGCCAGGGTCCCATGATCCAGGGACAACTTCCCCAGGAGAACACATGGCACGCTTCAGTCTGTTGCAACATCATGTTGGCCTCCGCCACTGCAGGCTCGCCCCACATTCCGTACCCTCCGTCCCCCCAGCCTGAGTGAGCCAGAGTGCCCTAATCAGCTGATCCTTTAACCCCTTCCTGTCTGGGTGAAAAACAGAGGCCAAAGGGTGACCTACATGCAGAGGCAAGGCCAAATCCAAATCTGAACCCAAGGAGCTGTGCGAACAAAGAAGAGAAAGGAAAATTTCGCTGTGCAGCCTCGGGAGCAGCAGATTAAATCACCACAGTCAACTTGATGTACCTGCATCTGTGGAATACCTGAATACACAATGAATCATCCCAAAATGGAGGTGGTGGACTTTGGGAGCAACTGTAGACGTGGGGTTTGCTGTATGCGACTGATTATTTTCTGATTTATATGCCTATCTTACTTTAGTTTTTAGTGCTTGTTATCATTGGTGGATTTGTTTATTGGTTTGGTTGCTCTCTTCTTTCATTTTTAACTACTTTTTATTTTTTTATTTTAATAATTTTTTAAATTTTCTAAAATAAATTTATTTTATTTTATTATATTTTTCTTTCTTTTTTTTTCTCCCTTTTCTTCTGAGCTGTGTGGCTGACAGGGTCTTGGTGCTCTGGCCGGGTGTCAGCCCTGAGCCTCTGAGGTGGGAGAGCTGAGTTCAGGAAATTGGACCAGCAGAGACCTACAGGCCCCACATAATATCAATCAGTGAGAGCTCTCTGAGAGAGCTTTATCTCAACACTAAGACCCAGCTCCACTCAACGACCAGCAAGCTCCAGTGCTGGACACCCCATGCCAAACAACTAGAACAACAGAAACACAAAGCCACCCATTAACAGAGAAGCTGCCTAAAATCATGATAAGTTCACAGACACCCCAAAACAAACCACCGGAGGTGATCCTCCCCACCAGAAAGACAAGATCCAGCCTCACCAATCAGAAAACAGGAACCAGTCCCCTCCATAAGGAAGCCTACACAACCCACTGAACCAACCTTATCCACTGGGGGCAGACACCAAAATCAACGAAACTATGAGCCTGAGAAAAGGAGACCACAAACACAGTAAGTTAAGCAAAATGAGAAGACAGAAATACACAGCAGATGAAGGAGCAAAGTAAAAACCTACCAGACCAAGCAAATGAAGAGGAAATAGGCAGTCTACCTGAAAAACAACTCAGAGTAGTGATAGTAAACATGATACAAAATCTTGGAAAAAGAATGGAGAAAATACAAGAAACGTTTAACAAGGACCTAGAAGAAATAAAGAGCAAACAAAGAATGATGAACCACTCAATAAATGAAATGAAAAATTCTCTAAAAGGAATCAATAGCAGAACAACTGAGGCAGAAAAACGGATAAGTGACCTGGAAGATAAAATAGTGGAAATAACTACTGCAGAGCAGAATAAAGAAAGAAGAATGAAAAGAATTGAGGACAGTCTCAGAGACCTCTGGGACAACATTAAATGCACCAACATTAGAATTATAGGGGTCCCAGAAGAAGAAGAGAAAAAGAAAGGGACTGAGGATATATTTGAAGAGATTATAGTTGAAAATTTCCCATATATGGGAAAGGAAATAGTCAATCAAGTATAGGAAAAACAGAGAGTCCAATACAGGATAAATCCAAGTAGAAACACGCCAAGGAACATATTAATCAAACTATAAAAAATTAAATACAAAGAAAAGAGCAGCAAGGGAAAAGCAACAAATAACATACAAAGGAATACCTATAATGTTAACAGCTGAACTTTCAGCAGGAAACTGCTAGCCAGAAGGGAGTGGCAGGACATATTTAAATGATGAAAGGTAAAAACCTACGACCAAGATTACTCTACCCACCAAACATCTCATTCAGATTTGATGAAGAAATTAAAATCTTTACATACAAGCAAAAAATAAGAGAATTCAGCACCACCAAACCAGCTTTACAACAAATGCTAAAGGAACTTCTCTAGGCAGGAAACACAAGAGAAGGAAAAGACCTACAATAACAAACCCAAAACAATTAAGAATATGGTAATAGGAACATACATATCAATAATTACCTTAAATGTAAATGGATTAAATGCTCCCACTAAAAGACATAGACTGGCTGAATGGATACAAAAACCAGAGCCGTATATATGCTGTCTACAAGAGACCCACTTCAGACTTACGGACACATACAAACTGAAAGTGAGGGGATGGAAAAAGATATTCCATGCAAATGGAAATCAAAAGGAAGGTGGATTAGCAATTCTCATATCAGACGAAATAAACTTTAAAATAGAGACTATTACAAGAGACAAAGAAGGACACTACATAATGATCAAGGGATCAATCCAAGAAGATATAACAATTGTAAATATTTATGCACCCAACATAGGAGCACCTCAATACATAAGGCAAATGCTAACAGCCATAAAAGGGGAAATGAACAGTAACGCAATCATAGTAGGGGACTTTAACACCCCACCTTCACCAATGCACAGATCATCCAAAATGAAAATAAATAAGGAAACACAACTTTAAATGACACATTAAACAAGATACACTTAATTGATATTTATAGGACATTCCATCCAAAAACAACAGAATACACATTCTTCTCAAGTGCTCTTGAAACATTCTCCAGGATAGAACATATCTTGGGTCACAATCAAGCCTTGGTAAATTTAAGAAAATTGTAATCATATCAATTATCTTTTCCAACCACAATGCTATGAGACTAGATATCAATTACAGAAAAAAACTGTAAAAAATACAAACACATGGGGCTACACAATACACTAGTAAAAACCCAAGAGATCACTGAAGAAATCAAAAAGGAAATCAAATAATACCTAGAAACAAACCACAATGAAGACACAATGACCCAAAACCTATGGGATGTAGCAAAAGCAGTTCTACGAGGGAAATTTAGAGCAATATAATCCTACCTCAAGAAACATCTCAAATAAACAACCTAAACTTACACCTAAAGCAATTAGAGAAAGGAGAACAAAAAAACCCCAAAGTTAGCAGAAGGAAAGAAATCATAAAGGTCAGATCAGAAATAAAGAAAAAGAAATGAAGGAAACAACAGCAAAGATCAATAAAACTGAAAGCTTGTTCTTTGAGAAGATAAACAAGATTGATAAACCATTAGCCAGATTCTTCAGGAAAAAAAGGGAGAAGACTTAAATCAATAGAATTAGAAATGAAAAAGGAGAAGTAACAACTGACACTGCAGAAATACAAAGGATCATGAGAATTACTACAAGCAACTATATGCCAATAAGATGGACAACCTGGAAGAAATGCACAAATTCTTAGTAAAGCACAACCTTCTGAGACTGAACCAGGAAGAAATAGAACATATAAACAGACCAATCACCAGCACTGAAATTGGAATTGTGATTAAAACTCTTCCAACAAATGAAAGCCCAAGACCAGACAGCTTCACAGGCGAATTCTATCAAACATTTAGAGAAGGTGTTAGCACCTATCCTTCTCAAAATCTTCCACAATATAACAGAGGGAGGAACACATCCAAACTCATTCTACAAGGCCAACATCACCCTGATACCAAAGCCAGATAAACATGTCACAAAAAAAGAAAACTACAGACCAATATCACTGCTGAACATAGATGCAAAAATCCTCAACAAAATACTAGCAAACAGAATGCAACAGTACATTAAAAGGATCATACACCATGATCAAGTGGGGTTTATCCCAGGAATGCAAGGATTCTTCAATATATGCAAATCCATCAATGTGATCACCATATTAACAAATTGAAGGAGAAAAACCATATCATAATCAATTGATGCAGAAAAAGCTTTTGACAAAATTCAACACCCATTTATGATAAAAAAACCCCCAGAAAGTAGGCATAGAGGGAACTTACCTCAACAGAATAAAGGCCATATATGACAAACCCACAGCCACCATCATTCTCAATGGTGAAACACTGAAACCATATCCACTAAGATCAGGAACAAGACAAAGTTGCCCACTCTCACCACGGTTATTCAACATAGTTTTGAAAATTTTACCCACAGCAATCACAGAAGACAAAGAAATAAAAGTAATCCACATTGGAAAAGAAGAATTAAAACTGTCACCATTTGCAGATGACATGATATTATACATAGAGAATCCTAAAGATGCTACCAGAAAACTAGTAGAGCTAATCAATGAATTTGGTAAAGTAGCAGGATACAAAATTAATGCACAGAAATCTCTTGCATTCCTATACACTAATGATGAAAAATCTGAAAGAGAAATTAAGGAAACACTACCATTTACCATTGCAACAAAAAGAATAAAATACCTAGGGATAAACCTACCTAAGGAGACAAAAGACCTGTATGCAGAAAACTATAAGACACTGATGAAAGAAATTAAAGACGATACAAACAGATGGAGAGATATACCATGTTCTTGGATTGGAAAAATCAACATTGAGAAAATGCCTATACTACCCAAAGCAATCTACAGATTCAATGCAATCCCTATCAAACTACCAATTGCATTTTTCACAGAACTAGAACAAAATATTTCACAATTTGTATGGAAACACAAAAGACCCCGAATAGCCAAAGAAATCTTGAGAAAGAAAAATGGTGATGGAGGAATCAGGCTCCCTGACTTCAGACTATACTGCAAAGCTACAGTAATCAAGACAGTATGATACCGGCACAAAAAAATATATAGATCAATGGAACAAGATAGAAAGCCCGGAGATAAACCCACAAACATATGGTCAGCTTATGTTTGTTAAAGGAGGCAAGAATATAAAATAGAGAAAAGATATCCTCTTCAGTAAGTGGTGCTGGGAAAACTGGACAGCTACATGTAAAAGAATGAAATTAGAACACTCCCTAACACCATACACAAAAATAAACGCAAAATGGATTAAAGACCTAAATGTAAGGCCAGACACTATAAAACTCTTAGAGGAAAACATAGGCAGAACACTCTATGACATAAATCACAGCAAGATCCTTTTTGACCCACCTGCTAAAGAAATGGAAATAATAAGAAAAATAAACAAATGGGACCTAAAGAAACTTAAAAGCTTTTGCACAGCAAAGGAAGCCATAAACAAGACAAAAAGACAACCCTCAGAATGGTAGAAAATATTTGCAAATGAAGCAACTGACAAAGGGTTAATCTCCAAAATATACAAGCAGCTCATGCAGCTCAGTATCAAAAAAACAAACAACCCAATCCAAAAATGGGCAGCAGACCTAAATAGACATTTTTCCAAAGAAGATATAAGATTGCCAACAAACACATGAAAGGATGCTCAACATCACTACTCATTAGAGAAATGCAAATCAAAACTACAATGAGGTATCACCTCACACCAGTCAGAATGGCCATCATCAAAATATCTACAAACAATAAATGCTGGAAAGGATGGAGAAAAGGGAACCCTCTTGCACTGTTGCTGGGAATGTGAATTGATACAGCCACTATGGAGAACAGCATGGAAGTTCCTTTAAAAACTAAAAATCGAATTACCATATGACCCAGCAATCCCACTACTGGGCATATACCCTGAGAAAACCATAATTCAAAAAGAGTCATGTACCACAATGTTCATTGCAGCTCCATTTACAATAGCCAGGACATTGAAGCAACCTATGCGTCCATTGACAGATGAATGGATAAAGAAGATGTGGAACATATATACAGTGAATATTACTCAGCCATAAAAAGAAACGACATTGAGTTATTTTTAGTAAGGTGGATGGGCCTAAAGACTGTCATACAGAGTGAAGTAAGTCAGAAATAGAAAAAATACCGTATGCTAACACATATATATGGAATCAAAAAAAAAAAAGGTTCTGAAGAATCTATGGGCAGGACAGGAATAAAGATGCAGATGTAGAGAATGGATTTAAGGATGCAGGGAGGGGAAAGTGTAAGCTGGGACAAAGAGAGAGAGAGACATGGACATATATACACTACCAAATGTAAAATAGATAGCTAGTGGGAAGCAGCCACATAGCACAGGGAGATCAGGTTGGTGCTTTGTGACCACCTAGAGGGGTGGGATAGGGAGGGTGGGAGGGAGACACAAGAGGGAGGAGATATGGGGATATATGTATATGTATAGCTGATTCACTTTGTTATACAGCAGAAACTAACATACCATTGTAAAGCAATTATACTCCAATAAAGATGTTAAAAAAATAAAGTAAATTCATTACTTCTAAAAAAAAAAGAACCTGAGCTTCATTAAGTCCTGAAGCCAGGTATGTGATCTCAGTTGCAAGACCGTGGGTTTTGGCCAGGTTCGAGTCCCGGCCATGTGGGTTCGAGTCCCAATCTGAGTTTTGGCCGTGTTTGAGTCTCAGCTGCGTGGTTCCAAGTCCCAGTCTGGGTTTTGGCTGGGTTTGAGTCCCAGCACGTGGGTTCAAGTCCCAATCTGAGGTGCACAGTTTCAACAAGGGTAGTCCAAAAGGGAAAATCCCAACCAACATTCTGCCACAGGCAAAGCCTGACGCGAAAAGGTACCCTGGTGTTGTCACATGTGAGCCCTGTTATTCGTCTCAACCAGTCAATGCAAGTACTGAGACACATACATACAGACAACAAACATGGTCCCACAAACAAAAGATCAGACAAGATGTAGCCCACTTTCACTCCCAGACAGAGGACTCAAAATGGCTCGCAATGATCCGGTAGAATTTTCCCACCCTACAAAAGCGAGAGTGGCTCACCCCAAAACAATACACACAAAAACACAAACGACAGATAGGCTATGGCCACACAGACAGAAACTCAGAGGAGGTATAGTTTAAAAATTCTACTTCCACTCCCGGACAAAGGCTTCCAAACAGATTGGCTCAGTTCTTGAAAGAGAACAAACCCAGAGTTGGCTCTCAGGGGGCCCAGAGTGGCTCAGTTCCTGCAAGGGAGTGAGGCCAGAGTGGCTAGCCCACATGGAGTGGAGAAAATTCCCAGCCTTTCCATTCCTGTGACAAAACAATTCTAGCTGAAGAATAGTGTAATAATTTAGGCCACCATACAAAGGCCACCTCTCCTCACTTTTAAGAATATACATTGGCTAAACAGAGATTCATAACTATAGGCCGACCAATCTGCCAAAATCTTCCCTAGGGGGCTGTCAGATGGAGAGGAAGAGGAAGCGCTTCCCATACTGAGTCGAATTAAACAGCTATGTGCACAAAACTGAAAGCAAAACCAGAATTCTCACCAGCCAAACGGAAGCCACACACATGCACAAAACAAACCCAAAAAAATTAATTAATTAATTAATTAATTAATTAATTAAATAAATTCTGATCTAGTTATAATATAATTAAATCACTTTGCTGTATTTTTTGGTTATTTATATGAACAAAAAAACCTGAAAAATAAATCTTACTCACAGAAAAAAACAATAGTTTAGAGATTCATCTTAATGCATTTATTAAAAGAAGAAATGTTCATAATCTGAGAAAAAACATTTGTGGTAATACTAAAACGATCAAAATGTTAAATCAAGGTTGTGATTGATATAAAAAAATAATAAAATAAAAAATTTTTTAAAATAAAAAGGACTATGAGCAATTATATATCAACATAGAAAACTTAGATCAAATTCACAAATCCCTAGAAAGACGATAAACTATCAAATCTCACTCAAGAACAAGTTTAAAAATCTAAATAGGGCTTCCCTGGTGGCGCAGTGGTTTGGAATCCACCTGCCAATGCAGGGGACACGGGTTCGTGCCCCAGTCCGGGAAGATCCCACATGCCACGGAGCAGCTAGGCCCATGAGCCACAACTACTGAGCCTGTGCTCCGCAACGGGAGAGGCCACGACAGTGCAAGGCCTGCGCACCACAATGAAGAGTGGCCCCCGCTCGCCGCAACTGTAGAAAGCCCTTGCACAGAAACGAAGACCCAACACAGCCAAAAGTAAATAAATAAATAAATAAATAAATCTAAATAAGCCTATAATAAGTAAAGAAATTGAATTCACATATTTTAAAACTTCCCAGAAAGAAAGTCACAGGCCCATATGGCCTTACTGAAGAATCCTAACAAAAATATAATCAAAACCAAGCCTTCAGACACTCTTCTACAAAATATTAGAGAAGGGAATACATATGAACTAATGCTGTGAGGCTAGTGTTAGGCTGACACCAAAAACCAGACAGAGATATCACAATAAGATAAAACTACAGATCAAAATCCTTATAGACCCAAATATCCTCAAGAAATTCTTCAATTAGCAAATCAAATGCAACTACATATAAAAAGCAATCTATGGTGACCAAGCGGGATTTTTTCCAGGAATACAAGGTTGGTTTAACATCCAAACATCAATGTATTACAGTATACCTTATATATAAATTATAGGACAAAATCCTCCCAATCATCTCCAGACTAGCCAAAAAAGGCATATGACAAAATCCTACACCTTTTCATGATAAAAACATTCAGCAAACTGGTACTAGAAGGAAACTTCTTCAAACTTATAATGGATATCTCCAAAAACCTACAGGTAACATCATACTTATTGGTTTAAAACTGAATTCTTTCCCCTTAAAATCAACACCAAGATAAAGATGTCTGCTCTCATCACTTCTATTCCGTAGTGTATGGAGATTCAAGTCAGGGCAGTTAAGCACGAAAAAGAGATAAAAGACATCCATACTGGAAAGCAAAAAGTAAAATTATCTTTAGTCACAAATGACATAATCTTATATACAGAAAATCTTACAGAATCCACTAAAAAACTATTAGAACTAGTAAATGAGTTCAGAAAGGCTGGATAATCCAGGGTCAAAGTACAAAAATTAATTGTATTTCCATACGCTAACAATGAACAACATGAACTTAAAACACGTTAGAGCTTCAAAAATCAAAGAATCACGAGCAGAGACATTAGATTACCTAAGGCTTTTAATTTGGACAAGGGCTATTTCACCGTAACTGAACAGAAATCACATCACCTTCAGGCATGCCTGTACCTCAGTCTTCAGCCACATCATCTAACAGTGGTTGCCATGGCAAAGATGGTTCTAATTTAAAAAGGTGGCAGGAACCTCTGCTTGGCACCCAGGACAGCAGAAGATACTGGGGAGTCCACACCCACTAAGGGATATCTCCACACCTCCTACTAGACCCTGGATGCTTGGATATTAAAGCAATGAGAAGCCAGAACAAGCTCAATAGGAGTAAATGGCTACTCCCTAAAGGAGATGGATTTTTAAGAGGAATTTGTTAAAATTAAATTGTAGGGGGGCTTCCCTGGTGGCGCAGTGGTTGAGAGTCTGCCTGCCAATGCAGGGGACACGGGTTCGAGCCCTTGTCTGGGAGGATCCCACATGCCGCGGAGCAACTGGGCCCGTGAGCCACAACTGCTGAGCCTGTGCGTCTGGAGCCTGTGCTCTGCAACAAGAGAGGCCGCGACAGTGGGAGGCCCGCGCACCGCGATGAAGGGTGGCCCCCGCTTGCCGCAACTGGAGGGAGCCCTCCCACAGAAACGAAGACCCAACACAGCCAAAAATAAATTAATTAATTAATTAATTTTTAAAAAAAAAAGAATGAAATCCCAGCGTGGCCTTGGGCAATTGTGCTCATCCAACCGTGATCCCCATTTTATAGATGCAGAAACGGACCAGAGAAATTAAAAAAAAAAAAATTAAATTGTAGGGGTGTCTTTGTTTTTGTGTTTTAACAAGACAGTGCACGTACAGAGGTTGAAAGTTAAATAGCACCACAGGATGAAAAAGATGTGTAAGCAGGGCCCTGCCTTACTCCTTCTCACCTCAAAGAGCCCGCTGCTCAAAGGCACCGCTTCAGCCTCTGCACCTGCTCCCACGTGGGATGCACCTACCTGCGTCCCACGGTGTGTCCCTGCTGCTGCTCCTTCACGTTCAGGCTTTACCGATTGAATTCCTGCCTTTTGTACCGTCTCCCTGTCCACCTACACAGACTCATCTCCCTCTCAGCCTGCCATTATGATTGCATCATACTTTCTGTTTAAATAATTACCTGAGGTTTGAATTATCATAACAATGGACATAAACATTTTTCATGTCAGGTTCAAGAGTATACAATGATTACATTTTATTTCTTGTATAACTTTTTTGTTTTTGTGGGGGTTAATAAGTCCCTGTTTGTTTGTTTAGTTTTCTATGTGCCTTTCCCTAGTTTAAGCTCTTCAATATCAAATGAACCCAAAAATGTATTAGTTCATTTGTTTCTCTTGGAGTGATCTCCGTGGAGTCCTCTGTGCTCCTGCACAGTTCCCCTCACCATTTCTGGGCAATCCCTTCACTTCTCCACATGCATGGGATCCCTCGTTTCCTGGATTCTATGTGTTCCTTTTTCTCAAACTACTGCCTTATTTTCTTGGGGCACAGCTTCCGGATAGGCTCTTGAAAAAGGATGACAAGGAGGTAAGTTTTCTAAGATTGTAAATGACCTAAATTATCTTTATTTTAGAGGCATCTAAATCTCCATCCAAGAGGCAAATGGATAAACAAACTGTGATATATTTACATAATGGAGTACTATATAGCAGTTACATAGATGAGATTTACACGTATGAACATGGATGTAACTCACAATAATCATATTGACAGAATAAAAGGAAACTGCAAAAGACTACATAGTGCAATAATGATCTATAAATATGTAACATCACTGCAATATGTATATATATATATGTATATAAACCATATATATATATATAGTCATCTCATTATTTTGTATTTGTGAATTTGCCTGCTGGCTAAAATTTACTGGTAACCGTCAAAATCAATACTTGCTGTTTTTGCAGTCATTTGCAGACAATAGGCAGATGGGAGAAAAATTTGAGTAGCTCTCACACATCTTCTCAGATGAAATCAAGATGCCTTCTTGTCAGAGCTCTCATGAACAAAGGGCGGAGATGGAAGGGGAGAGTGCGGTGCAGGGCAAGCAGCTCAGCTCCAGATGCATGGGTTTGAATCCTGACTCTGGCACCTGCCAGTAGGGAGGCCTTGGGCAAGTCACTTGGCACTTCTGAACCTTGTTTTCTCTTTATAAATAAAGAAAGTAGAATAAGTTGTTTTAGGATTTAAGATTACAATCTATGTGAGACATGTAAATATTTCCCCTTGGAGAAATGTTTCACACACACACACACTTTGGCTGAGCACAGAATTCCAGATGAGAAATCCATTACTTACAAAAATGTGAAGGCATTGTTCCATGGTCTTCTAACCTTCAATGGTGCTATTAGCAATGCTATCTTACCTAATACTTTACCTAATAGTATTTTAAATACTAGTTCTTTAAATCTAGCAACTTGTTCCTTCAGTTCTGGATGTTTTTCTTTTATTATTCCTTAAACAAGTTCTTCCACTCGGGCTGACGGTTCTCTCTGCAGAATGATCAGGCAGGGACCTGGCCATTCCACTGGGCTTTTAGCATTTGGTACCTGTCAGCATTTCCTCTTAGATGTGTCCTTTTTCCCATAAAGAAATTCTCCCCTTCATGCCTTTATATAAATAAAGATCTGATTAAGCGGAAAGATTGATCATTTTCATGGCTAGAAGACAAAATATTATAAACTTAAATCTATAAATACAATAAAATTGCAAAAATCATGTTTGTGTGTGGGTGTCTGTGTGTGTGTGTGTGTGTGTGTCTGTTTGTGTATGTGTGAATGTGTGGGTATGGGGTACGTGTCAATATGTTCCATGACAAGCTCATCTTAAAATGCATAGGATGATAAAGAGACAGGATAATTTTGGAGAATAAATGTAGATACACGTCCTAACAATTACCAAAGCTATTATAAAGCTAGGGTAATTAAGATAGAGTAGGATATTAGCACAAGAATAGACAAATTAACCAATGAAACAGAAAAGAGAACCCAGAAACAGAACTTGAAAAATTACACAATTTAGAGATCAGAGGGGGAAAGATGAACTATTCAATAAAGGACGCTGGGGCTCTCCAAATGGCAAAATTATAGCAATAATAATAACAACAACAACAACAAAATTTTTTTTCACTTTCACTATTAACAAAATTAATTCCAAGCAGATTAAAAATTGAAATGTGAAGAGCAACAATTTTAAATTTTTTGAAGAAAAGACAGGAGATACACTTATGATCAACTGATAGAAATAGAAAAGAACTTCTTATATTAAGACACAAAATTAACCATAAAGAAAAGCAAAATAAGAAATTTGGCTTCATTAAAAGAAAAAAATCTAAACAAAAGAACAAAAATTACCTTCTAAAAGGTGAAAGTATGAGCCACATGCTAGAATTAGATAATGAAGTATACAGATAGAGGCAATGCATTTGACCAGCATAACCATCTGTCCTGGTCTGCCTGGGACAGTCCTGGTGCACATCTATGGCCTCAGTGTAACTGTTATTTATACCCTATTCTCACTCTCAAAAATATCTAGCTGGCATGATGTATTATATGATCACTCTACATATAAACAAAAAGGATTAGTATCAAACAGTAATCACAGAACCCTTGCAAATAAATAAAAATTCTAAAATATTAAAAAGACAACAAGAAAATAAACAAGGAAAACAAAACAAAACAAAATGAGCAAAGACTATGGTTAAGCAATTCACAGAAGAAGAAAAAACCCTAATGGCCATAAACTCATGAAAAGATGTTCAACTTCACTAGTGAACAGGAAAATAGAAATAAAAACCATACCCATCATATTGGCAAAATTTAAAGTCTGAAAATGCCAAGTGTTGGAAGGATATAGAAAAACAAGGATGCTCATGGCCTGAAGGTATGAATGTGAAAGGACTCACCTCCTTGCAGAGCGACTTTGTATTATCTGGTTAAAGCAGATACTCTTAGACCAGCAGCTTGACTTCTTGAAACTTTTATTTATGTCCACAGAGAGATACGGACAGGATGAGAAAATTTGGAAATCATCTAAATGGGCAAATAAATTAAGCCATGTTTTGGCAAAGTAATATTATACAATACTCAAAATAAATGATCTGGTCCTAAAACATCAACATAGGCAAACCTTAAGCACAGTAGTGAGAGGAAAAAGCAAGTGGCAGAAAGACATATAAAGTATGGTACAGCCTATATAGAGTTAAAAACATGCAAAGCAATGCTACTCATTGATTAGGTGCAGCTTCTAAAGAGTTGCTACTCACTGAATACACTGAATACATAAACACTAGAGAAAGATGCATGAGGGTGAGAAATGCAAGCACCATGATAGCCATATTTCTGGAGAGAGAAATAGTAGAATGGGACAGGAGAGGGTTCGTGGAGGGCTTTAACACTACCCGTAGGATTTTCTTCCTTTTGAGAAAATAAGATATGAAACAAATATGATGAAACCCTGAGATTGAATGAAGCTGTGTGGTGTACACATGTATATTCTTTTATATAATTCCCTATACTTGCCTGCATGTGTGAAATATTTCATAATAAAACCTTTTGATAGTAAAATAAGTAAGTAACAGTCAGTGGGTCTGGGAATTTAATTGTCCATACCTAGTTTCTGGTGGGAAAAATCAGCTGTTCTCTCCAGATCTAGTGTCAGAGCCCACAGGAAGCCAGCCAGCTTTGTCTCATCATCTCAGCCAAGAAACTGGACCCCAGTTTCACAGAAGCCCTAGCAGGTGCTGCCCGTTCCATTTTACACACAAAGATGGGAGGACCCCACGAAGGACAAGGGATGAGAAGTACTTACGTTGGGGGAGGGGATACTGTCACACCTCGCTCTTCTTGTAAGACCACTATACAGGATGCAAGTTTCATTCTCCTTTTCTTGAGTAACTGAGCTTGTTTAGCAGCAAAATGATTTTCTCCCAGAAGCAGGGATAGCCACAGTCCACTCAAAGTGTAGATTTTCCTTCACTAGAGATTTCTCTGCAAGCTGAAATTTATTTTCTGGGAAGAACACAGAATCAGACAAGGTTGGGAATGTGCAGATGTGCCCCAGGGCTGGCAGTCATGCCCCACCCCAACCCTGTCTCTCTGAGTCTCTATCTCCAGGGAGGTACATGAGTCCTGGGCCCAGGAGACTGGGTTCTCCCATGGCCACACCATCCTGGATGGAGCTGCAGCCTCCCCGGAATGCCCTTAAGGGCAATGTGTCCCCAAACTTCCTCCCATGGCCTTTCACTCATCCCCAGACTTCCACAACTGCAAATCTCTTGTGTTGGTAATAAACCTGGTGTGCTGAAGAGAGGGTAGCAGCTGTACTTGAATCTGTGTCAAAACCCTGCTTCAGTAGATTAAAAAGCAGTCGTCAAACAAGTCCAAGTCAAGCCCCTCCAGTCCACTGAAACTGGGTTTTCCTCTCTGTGGGGCAGGAGGGATACGCTGATCTTGCAGATTTCTCGTACATGGTGGAAATAATACATGCAAAATATTGGCCTGCAGTACAAGCTCAAACGTTACCACCTCTGGAAGGTAATGTTTCCTACCCCTCTGACTCCCTCAGTGGATTGGGTTCTCCTCCTCTTACCCCAACTCCACCCCCTGACCAGACCAGGCATCTGGCTTCCTGATGGTATTAATGGTCGACTCATACAGGATGTTTGCATGTCTGCCTCTTCTGCAGATTGTGAGCTTCTGAGGATGATATAAGAGCGCTGCCCCCCTTTCTGCTGCCCCAGAGCCAGCACCAGAGGCTGCAGAGAAGATTGAGAGAGAGAGGGAGAGTGTGTGAGTGAGGGAT
This sequence comes from Balaenoptera physalus, assembly GCF_965194825.1. Taxonomy (NCBI): domain Eukaryota; kingdom Metazoa; phylum Chordata; class Mammalia; order Artiodactyla; family Balaenopteridae; genus Balaenoptera; species Balaenoptera physalus. Next base: position 5,329,670 of record NC_138885.1, on the reverse strand, counting down.
TGAGAGAGAGAGAATGGATGTGGGAGTGAAGGAGAGAGAGAGAGAGAGGAATGGAGAGAGAGAAGTCTCCCTGGGCCCTTTGAAGGACAGTAAAGGTAAATAAGTACACATGGGGTGCCCAGACCCCCAGGATTGAGTCTCCAGTCCACAAAGGGAGTCATCATGTGACCACTGAGGTCACCCAGAGAAGGTGAGGTCAAGGACATTGAACTCTCAATGGAACCTACAGTGTCAGGCCTGAATGTGTGCCTCCAAAGGTACTAGAGTTGCACCTGGGGACCTGACCATGGGCCTCCTCCACCAGCCAAGAACCCCTCTTGCAGAAGCTCCCTTGGGGCCCAAGAGAATGGGAGGAAGCTCCCACAGGCAAAGATGGGAGGGCTGAGGCCCTGGCAGCAGATAAAGGAAGTGAAGGGGACTTTGATCTACCCCCAGGGCCAGACTGGGTATTTTGGACCCATTTCACAAATGAGAAAGTAGTGGTTCAGCGAGGTTAAGTAATTAATCAAGGTCATGCATGCAGCTAGTAAGGCATCAAGGTTTGGGCTCATGCAAAGATCATGTTCCCTGCACTCAATGGGCCTGAGGAGAGGCAAAGACCCCTGGGGTGGGCCTCACCCTGGAAGGAATCAGAGAGAGAGGCCACTGTCAGCTGCTTGAGTGAACAAATAGATTCTTTTATGCAGCACAACCTTGCCTTCCTCTCAGGTAGGGCTCTTTAGCTAGAACATGTATGGGTGATAAGTGCTAATAATTCTAAAAATTAATAATAGCTACCGTTACAGAATGCCAGACAAAGGGGGCACATTAAAGACATTTCACACTTGATGCTCACAGAAGCCCTAGCAGGTACTGCCCGTTCCATTTTACACACAAGGATACCGAGGCTCAGCAAGCAGGTGGCATGTCCAAGGTCACACGGACTGCAGGCAAGGCTTGAACTCAGGCTGCACAGCTCCAAAGACCCTTCATGTCCCAGTGCCCCGTGCCCCCCGAGTGTTAGTATAGCTTCGCCTGCTATTCGCAAATCACAGATAATAGAAGTGATCCTCAAGAAGGCCCATGAAAAACCCACAGCCAGGAGCCAGGTCAGCCCTCACCCCTAAGAAAACCTGTGTGATGGACTTCCTTGGTGGTCCAGAGGTTAGGAGTCGGCGCTTTCACTGCCGGGCCTGGGTTCAATCCCTGGTCGGGGAACTAAGATCACACAAGCCCAGCGGCGCAGCCAAAAAGAAAAGAAAAAGAGAAAACCTGTGTGGGAGCCTGTGGGGACCCAGGTGGGCCACACAAGTCCACCGGACCAGACTCTTCCTTCAAGAAGACAAATGCTCCAGCAGGAGCCGGATCCCCATGCCGCTCCCAGGTACCCTCGCAGCTGTGCCCCCTGCCCCAGCCCCAAGGGTCAAGCAGTATCCACCATGGGCCAGGCAGGCAGCTGAGGACAGGAGCTCCCCACCCTGCAGTGACCTGGGCCGAGTTCTTCTGCAGCAGCTCTCAGCCTTCCATAGCCTCTGGATCAGCCACCCGCCCAGCTCATCACTCACTTCTACTGCCAAACCCCAGAGCCCTTCCCCCTATCTGAGGAAATGTCCACCGTGTGAGCCCTGGAGGAAGACCCCAGCCCCTCCTCAGAAGCTCATAGCCATGATCTGACTTCCCCAGACTCCTGGGCAGTCGGAGTGAAGGCTCAGAGCTGGAAGGCTTGCAGACGCCCCATCCCACGCTCTGCCCTGGCGGCCTGGCGCTGGGCCAGGCAGGAGCAGTACTGTGCTGGGCCCAGGCGGGGTGCAGGTAGACCGGGGGCCCGGAGGCAGCCTGCCGTCCTCACTGCTCCCCAGCCCTCTAGTAAGTTGGGAGGCCCAGGAACCATTTAATGAAATGCTTTTCTGCTTCAATCAGCCAGAGTTGGTCTCTGGTGCTTTCAACTAAAAATCTTCCTTCACTCGCTCACTTATTTATTCATTCACTCACTCACCAAATACTCGTTGCTCCCCTGGGATCCACAGGCCCCTGAGCCACCTCCACCACTCACTGCTGTGTGACTGCAGATGAGTAGTTTACTTTTTTGTGTTCAGTTTCCTTACCTGGAAAATAAGAATAATTATCACTGCTAGCTCACAGGATTGCTGTAAAGTTGCCTGGGGTACAGTAACGTGTATGTACTAGTTAATGTGGTCACTATCGTCATCATCACCATCATCATCATCATCGTTATAGCTACCACTACCACCGTGGGCCAGGCACACAGCTGATTCTGGGAGGTAAGTACCACCAGGGCCTTAATCCCAAGGAGCAGCAAGTCTGACTGTGAAATAGACAGGACATGTGACCATAATGGCAGATGGTGATAGTGTTGGGGAAGGGAAAGAACAGAGGGGGTTGTTCCATGGAGGGGTCAGACTTGCATCTGAGAGAGACCGACCCCAACAGTAGGGACCAAAATCTTTCCCCCACTGGCTAGTCTGAGGTGGACACATACCACCCCTTTTTTCTGTATTCTTTCAAACTGCAAACATGTGGCCAGCAGGGGGTGTGGGGGAGGTCGGTTCTTGATGCCCTCCCTTCTGAAAAGAAGACACACAGCAGCAAAGCAGCTGCAGCCTAGGGCTGGCAGTGAGAATATTTCCACGAGGCAGAGAACGGAGGTGGGGAACAGTGGAGACTCCCAGCAATTTGCTGAGGGGGTTTGTCATTCTGGGCCAGCTGCCTGCCTCCCCTGGGCCAGAACCTGACCTTGAGGTTTGATCAGAGATGAAGCCCCAAAGCCACCGGGCAAGAAGGGAATGAAAAACTCACCTGGGGAGGGGTGTCTTCTTCTAGTCCTCACAGAGGGCCCCCTCTCCTCACTTCATCAGCTGCACCCCAGGAGGTATGAGGAAGGATGCTGTCTCAGCGGGCCATGGGGGAGGAGAAGGCAGCTCTCCAAGCTGCCCAGACCTTGGAAAGGAGAGGTTTGTTTCCTGGTTTTGTTTTTGTTTTCTTGGGGTTCCTTGCTCACTGTCTCCTGTCTCACCACTGTCCCCAAGGTTTCCAGGACCCTCACACTGCCCCCTGGTGGCCTGCAGTCCCACTATCTTAGTCCCACCCTTCTGAACCTTGACCTGCCAAAATACCTCCCTGAAGAAGCCAGTAGTCTAGCCAGCGGCTCCTTCCCCTCTAAACAACGGCACAGGCCTCTTTGTTAAAGCCCTCTCTCTCTCTCTCTCTCACACACACACACACACACACACACACGCACACACACACATGCACACCTCCCCCACATTTCCACCCTCCTCATCCTGGGCTGTAGGAAATCCTGGGACCCCGAGCTCTTCCCACGCCGATCCCGGCTTCCTCATCCAACCCACACGTGCCCTTTCTCCAGGACGCAGCTCAGGTGCCAGGAGCCCCAGAAATTCTCTGGTTTCTCCCTCGAGTGACTTCCACTCTTCTGTGTCCATAGCACTCTGTTCTTGCCACGTTACAGGTGGATCCCAGTGTGCCACACTCAAAACTTCCAAACGTAGCAAACATAAATGCAAATGCACCACTGATGTCGCGCTGAGAAATGATTTCACTGGACACTGAACGAACGTCCAGGCCATACCACACACTACACGACAGAAGCAGAATAAACTCCCTTTCTTTACTTCTACTCTTTCCCACAAGCTCCTCCCGCTCCCAGCCTTCGCATCTTGCCTCTTCTTTTTCCTACACTGCCCTCCGCGGTCCCAGGTCACGCTGGCCCCCTGCGGCCTCCGCTCCTCACCCCGCGAGAAGGAGCCAGAGCGGCCCTCTGGGGCATGAGCGCGCATGCGCGCCCGCGCAGCCTGCAAAGGGGGGGGGCGTCCCGCCCTATTCCAAACCGTTCTGTCCTTGAGGCTTGTATGGTGGAGTCTCGGAAGGGGTTCGGGTGGAGAGGGAGACCACATGCCCCCAGAATTTCCTTGGTTGCCGGATTTGCTCCGCAAGCGAGAGAAAAGCGGTTTCCGAAATCAACGCATTCTCACTGGGGTGTATTTTGACAAGAAAATAAGGTTTGTGTCACATTTTTAAATTATTTAGGTAATGAGTTCTCCCACGGCTGTGAGCTCCGCTGAGGCAGGGTCCCTGCTTCTTTCCTCTGCACACCCAGCACCACGCAGCTCACGCCGCAGCGGAAAAGGCAGGATCCAGCCCAAAGGCCCACACTGCGGCCCCAGCGTCAGACCCCACGCCCACTGCCACCGTTACTGTCCTCATCACTGCTGCAGTTCTGGTCACTGTAAATATGCCCTGAACTAGACGACACAGTGGTCGGGCTGTGGGCGTTTGTAAACCTGGTGCCTTGAATGCAGGAAGGAGTATGTCCCACAAATGTCCATATTCATGACTCCGGTGCTTCTTGTTCTGCCAATTGCGCAGCCCAGCCGCAAAGGAAGGGGAGAGGATAATTCACGCCTTCCTCAAGAGTTAATCCTGAGCCTTTATCTATGCAAAGCCTAGTCTGGGGGACCATCAGACCCAGCCCACGTGAGGACCCAGCTTTAACTCCAGCTTCCCAGGCAGTGGACACGTGCCAGGGGAGGTGAGGGCACTGCAGGCAGGACAGGCTGTGGTCTCCCAGCAGGCAGACAGCAGGTGCCCCCGGAGCAGTCCTTGGAGGAACATGAATAATGATAAAGCCCAAAGAAGAGCCTGGTGATTGGCCCCTGGGAGAGTTTGCAGCACCTGTCACACGCACTTCTCATCATACGCGCATCTCCCCCGTGCCTGGTGTGAAAGACCTCCCACGACACATTTCTTTTTGTCTAGCGTGTGCCTGGGGAGTATGACAGGTGGCAAGATCTAAGAATACCCTCATCTGCCTTCTAAAATGAGATGGAAAGGGGCCCAGCGGGGAAGTCCTGGGCTGAAATATTATTATTATCAATTACAGTGACACTTTCTGACAGTACAATGCTTTGTGATATGTCAAAGCCTGATAATATCTGCTCTTTTGTTTGGCCCTCGCCAGCTGGCTTTGCAAGACCAAGGCTGTGATCCCCCACCTCTGACAGGGGAGGAACTGGAGGTGGACTCCAGAGGCTGACCCGAGGCCACACGGAGGGAGTGGCCTCAATAGGCCGGGTCTCTCTGGTGCCCACATGACATGTGGCAGAGCCTATGGTCCAGGCACTAAGAAGAGCAGGAAGAGGGGAACTGACCCCCAGTGCTTGGGCTCTGCCGGCTTTGGTTGGCTGCTGTTCACGATGGGGAGCTGTGGCCCCGCTCCCAGGGAGCCTGCCTCACTGCTCTGTGCATGGTCACCACTTCCCTCCTGGTATAAGGGGCACATGTACTAGTATGTCCTGAACTCTGAGGGTCTGTGAGAGCTCACAAGGCGATAAAAATATGTTCCAAGAGCTTTTAAAATATTCACATCATTAGACCCAGTCGTTACACTTCTGGGAATGCAACCATGGCAGAGTGGAAAGAGGACTGCTTGAACTTCACACGAATCAGGATTCACATCCTGACTCTACATTCCCTCACTGGGTGGCGTGGGAAAGTTACCTGCCCCATCACCTCCTGCTCCCTAGCCTGTGACTCATAGTCACAAGCCCAGTGGACTGTGCTGGAATACAAGGGCCACTCTATGAATAGTGACCAGTGTCATGAACACAGAAAAACCACATTCACCAAGACGCTTTTCACAGGTATATTTAGAGAGTAGAAAAATCAGAGTGGTGCAAGCTGCACTATTTTATTCCAGAAGTTTAAGAGTTTAATTTAAAAAAAAAAAAGAGTTTAATTAAGTGTGACTCTTTAGTAGATGCCACAATCGAGGTGAACTTCCAAGGCTAAGAAGCCTGGTACCTGCTGGTGGTCACCCAGGAAACTGCATCCCAATGAAAAAGAGTTTCAAGGGGTTCATTCATGCCACCGTAGTGGCTGGAGAGTTCAGAGGACCCTGGAAACCACCCACACTGATCCTGTAAATTCATAAGTGAGGAGACCTAGACCCCAGACAAAGAAATAACCCACCAATGCTCTTAGGCCCCAGAGGGGGCATCAAGTCCATGACACCAAGACTTCTGAAGTCCCTGCCATCAGGCCAGATCTCGAAACCACACCAAGGGATAGAAAGAGCACCTGAGCAGAGGCAAGGGCAAGGAGACACAGCTGAGTTGTTCCTGCATTTTATGATCTGATTACAGCGGGAAATAAGAAGAAAGTCTGGTTCTCTACTAGCAGGGTGACCAGCCTCGGCCCACCGCTGTCCTGGAGTCATGTCCAATTTAGCATTTGTCCTGGGTTTATTAATGAAGAATCATGACTAGTAGTTGTATTGATAACCCAGGATGAATTTGCAGACTTCCAATTTACACTTCCAGCTTCTTCTGAGGTCTGTTAAGTATCATTCACGATGAATGGGTCCAGAGGTCTTCCATTGGCATCTGAAAGGTGACAGTGATAAGTCATCTGTAAACATCTTCCTTTCCAGGATAGAATGCCAGGTCATTGCTGTCATGAGAAAGCTCACTCAAACACAAGCCGTTAGGGACAGGTAACTGCTCCTGGCCTCTGTGGTGGTAGGAATATTCAAGGCTACTGCTCGTGCTCGGCAGGCTTGCAAATGAGCCATGACCAGGCTGCAGCCCTGTGGCGCCATGAACATGCGTGGGAGACTGAAGTGGAAGACTCCCGCTGTGGCACATGAGGAGAGGAGGTCGAAGGATCCGCTACAGTGTTTGTCATGTGGCCGTTTACTTATTTTATTATTCCATAACACTTAAGAGAATTTTTTTTCAATGAGCGCTTTCAGTAGCAATGAACTCAAAGAAACCCACATTCATATTTAATGAAAGTTAAGTACTGTTTACTAGTATTTTATTGAGGATTTTTGCATCCATGTTCATCAGTGATATTGGCCTGTAGTTTTGTTTCCTAGTGACAACTTTGTCTGGTCTTGGTATCAGGGTGATGGTGGCCTCGTAGAATGAGTTTGGGAGTGTTCCTCCCTCTGCTCTATTTTGGAAGAGATTGAGAAGGATAGGTGTTCGCTCTTCTCTAAATGTTTGATAAAATTTGCCTGTGAAGCCATCTGGTCCTGGGCTTTTGTTTGTTTGAAGATTTTTAATCACAGTTTCAATTTCAGTGCTTGTGATTGGTCTGTTCATATTTTCTATTTCTTCCTGGTTCAGTCTCAGAGGTTGTGCATTTCTAAGATTTGTCCATTTCTTCCAGGTTGTCTCTTTTATTGGCATATAATTGCTTGTAGTAATCTCTCATGATCCTTTGTATTTCTGCAGTGTCAGCTGTTACTTCTCCTTTTTCAATTCCAATTCTATTGATTTGAGTCTCCTCCCTTTTTTTCTTGATGAGTCTGGCTAATGGTTTATCAATTTTGTTTATCTTCTCAAAAAACCAGCTTTTACTTTTAATGATCTTTGCTATCATTTCCTTCATTTCTTTTTCATTTATTTCTGATCTGATCTTTATGATTTCTTTCCTCCTGCTAACTTTGGGGTTTTCTTGCAAAAATCCTCAACAAAACACTAGCAAACAGAATCCAACAGCACATTAAAAGCATCATACACCATGATCAAGTGGGGTTTATCCCAGGAATGCAAGGATTCTTCAGTAAATGCAAATCAATCAATGTGATACACCATATTAACAAATTGAAACAGAAAAAACATATGATCATCTCAACAGATGCAGAGAAAGATTTCAACAAAAATTCAACACCCATTTATGATAAAAACCCTCCAGAAAGTAGGCATAGAGGGAACTTACCTCAACATAATAAAGGCAATATATGACAAACCCACAGCCAACATTGTCCTCAGTGGTGAAAAACTGAAACCATTTCCACTAAGAGCAGGAACAAGGCAAGGTTGCCCACTCTCACCACTGTTATTCAACATAGTTTTGGAAGTTTTGGCCACAGCAATCAGAGAAGAAAAAGAAATAAAAGGAATCCAAATTGGAAAAGAAGAAGGAAAGTTGTCACTGTTTGCAGGTGACATGATACTATACATAGAGAATCCTAAAGATGCTACCAGAAAACTCCTAGAGCTAATCAATGAATTTGGTAAAGTAGCAGGATACAAAATTAATGCACAGAAATCTCTTGCATTTCTATACACTAATGATGAAAAATCTGAAAGTGAAATTAAGAAAACACTCCCATTTACCATTGCAACAAAAAGAATAAAATATCTAGGAATAAACCTACCTAAGGAGACAAAAGACCTGTATGCAGAAAATTATAAGACAGTGATGAAAGAAATTAAAGATGATACCAACTGATGGAGAGATATACCATGTTCTTGGATTGGAAGAATCAACATTGTGAAAAAGACTCTACTACCCAAAGCAATCTACAGATTCAATGCAATCCCTATCAAACTACCACTGGCATTTTTCACAGAACTAGAACAAAAAATTTCACAATTTGTATGGAAACACAAAAGACCCCGAAGAGCCAAAGCAATCTTGAGAACGAAAAATGGAGCTGGAGAAATCAGGCTCACTGACTTCAGACTATATTACAAAGCTACAGTAATCCAGACAGTATGGTACTGGCACAAAAACAGATACATAGGTCAATGGAACAGGATAGAAAGCCCAGAGATAAACCCACGAACATATGGTCACCTTATCTTTGGTAAAGGAGGCAAGAATATACAGTGGGGAAAAGACAGCCTCTTCAATAAGTGGTGCTGGAAAACTGCACAGCTACATGTAAAAGAATGAAATTAGAACACTTCCTAACACCATACACAAAAATAAACTCCAAATGGATTAAAGACCTCAATGTAAGGCCAGACATTATAAAACTCTTAGAGGAAAACATAGGCAGAACACTCTATGACATAAATCACAGCAAGATCCTTTTTGACCCACCTGCTAAAGAAATGGAAATAATAAGAAAAATAAACAAATGGGACCTAATGAAACTTAAAAGCTTTTGCACAGCAAAGGAAGCCATAAACAAGACAAAAAGACAACCCTCAGAATGGAAGAAAATAGTTGCAAATGAAGCAACTGACAAGTGATAAATCTCCAAAATTTACAAGCAGCTCATGCAGCTCAATATCAAATAAACAAACAACCCAATCCAAAAATGGGCACAAGACCTAAAGAGACATTTCTCCAAAGAAGATATACAGATAGGCAACAAACACATGAAAGGATGCTCAACATCATTAATCATTAGAGAAATGCAAATCAAAACTACAGTGAGATATCATCTCACAGTGGTCAGAATGGCCATCACCAAAAAATCTAAAAACAATAAATGCTGGAGAGGGTGTGGAGGAAAGGGAACACTCTTGCACTGTTGGTGGGAATGTAGATTGATACAGCCACTATGGAGAACAGTATGGAGGTTCCTTAAAAAACAAAAATAGAACTACCATATGACCCAGCAATCCCACTACTGGGCATATACCCTGAGAAAACCATAATTCAAAAAGAGTCATGTACCAAAATGTTCATTGCAGCTCTATTTACAATAGGCAGGACATGGAAACAACCTAAGTGTCCATCAACAGATGAATGGATAAAGAAGATGTGGCACATATATACAATGGAATATTACTCAGCCATAAAAAGAAACGAAAATGAGTTATTTGTAGTGAGGTGGATAGACCTAGAGTCTGTCATACAGAGTGAAGCAAGTCAGAAAGAGAAAAACAAATATCACATGCTAACACATATACATGGAGTCTAAAAAAAAAAAAAAAGGTCATGAAGAACCTAGGGGCAGGATGGGAATAAAGATGCAGACCTACCAGAGAATGGACTTGAGGACACGGGGAGGAGGAAGGGTAAGCTGGGACAAAGTGAGAGAGTGGCATGGACATATATAAACTACCAAACGTAAAATAGATAGCTAGTGGGAAGCAGCTGCATAGCTCAGGGAGATCAGCTCTGTGCTTTGTGACCACCTAGATGTGTGGGATAAGGAGGGTGGGAGGGAGGGAGATGCAAGAGGGAAGAGATATGGGGATATATGTATATGTATAACTGATTCACTTTGTTATAAAGCAGAAACTAACACACCATTGTAAAGCAATTACACACCAATAAAGATGTCAAAAAAAAAAAGTTAAGTACTGAATTTCTACTTCTCAAGGAAGTCTTTGATGGATATGCACAAAATGTCAATATTTACCATGAGAACCCTGGAAAACCAAACCCCCAAACTTAAAGAAAGAGATCAGCTTTTAATCCAAAAATTCAAAGGTTTGTGTGCGTGTTTCAAGACTGTGCCCTGTGATGATGATTAAATCCCCATAACTGCAGAATGTACCCCTCTGTCTGTGAGGCATGATTTTTTTTAACATAATTATCACTGTATTTTTGTATAGCTGGTTTATTATTTTTTAATTTAATTTAATTTTTTATTGAAGTAGAGTTGATTTACAGCACCGTATTAGTTTCAGGTGTACAGCACAGCAATTCAGAATATGTATATTCTTCTTCAGATTCCCTTCCTCTATAGGTTATTACAAGATATTGCATATAGTTCCCTGTGCTATACAGTGGGTCCTTGTTGGTTATCTATTTTATATATAGTAGTGTGTACATGTTAATCCCAAACTCCTAATTAGCATGACTTTTTATTTACATCCACAGGTTGTGTTCTAGGATGTATTTCCTTTGTTTTGATTCCAGTGTTTGTCGTGTAGTTACAAAATGTAAAATGATAGTTGACTTCATCAGCAGAAGAACATCACACACAGTGAAATGATGCCAGGTTTACACCACTGTCCTCAGATGCTTCAAGTAGGAATTAGTTCATTCCATTAACGGTTTGATTTTCTCATCAATCAATGGAATCAACATCAAACTTGTGTAAGTCCATTCCATCAAAGGTGAAACATTTGACATTATTATGACTGCTATTATAAATCAGTTTAAAGGTTCAAAGCTGAAGATAAAATTATTGTTTTGCAATGACTACGTGAATAAAACTTTTAGTAGCACACAACATGTGGTAAAAAAAATTCTTAACTAAATTTAAAAAACATCTGTAACAGAATGTATTTGGAATAAATTGTAGTGTGCATATAATTGATAATTGCATTCCAGCAAGCTGCACTATTTTATTTGAATAGAAAGCACAGTTTTCACATTTAAAATACTTCTATATATATAAAGGGAAACAGACCTCAAAATGTTTATAACAAAACCGATGTGGAAAACAAAACATCACCGTGCTTTCTCTCTTTGCGGTCTGTTATCAAGCTGGTATTAGAAATATTTGAGACCTCAAAGAACTACTTTGTGAACCAACCTAAATGGCTGACAGTGATACTAGACCTTTTTGCAAATGAGTCCATGAAATTCTAGTTGCATTTAGATCAAAAGTGTTCAAAGAAATACACACACCAAAAAAAAAAAAAAACAAAACTGTTTTGAGGCTTTTATCAAAATGTAATTATTGGAAACAAACAGGAAACCATTGAAATTTTTTCCCCTCAAATAAGCTGAACAAAATAAGCAATCAAAGCTCAAGCTATGTATGAGGTTTATCTAAAATATTATAATTGTGCTTTGTAAAATTTCAACTGATTGGGAGAATGTTTTGATAGAGTTATATTTTTAAATGGATAAATTTATATTCTAAATTGTAATAAAATAAAATTAAGAAACCCCATGATTTTGCAGCATCTAAATTTAGCAAAACCTTCAAAGGAATAATAGAGATAACATATTAATAAGTTTTGTAATGTAAAAAGTTTTCTAAAGAAAGTGCTCTGTGGGGAAGCCATAAGATAATTCCTATTGAGATATTTGGGCTGACATATTTTTCCATAAAATACAATTTTGAAAAAAAAATTGCATGCAATTTTGTGGGAAAAAAAATATGACCACACTGAAAAAAGTACGTTCATCAGAAAAATACCAGGAACTTTGTATTAGAAAAAGAAATGGCTAAAAACCAGACAAACAATGGTCAAATTTGATTTATCAAATTTAGGATAAAGTCAAGCAATAATTAATGGCAACAGATGTTTCATCAAAAAAGTATTTTTAAAGAATGCATTTTGCTACTTTATTTTGAAATTATGTTTAGATAAGATGTCCATGTCTACACAACTATTATGAAGTGCAACAACTACTCCATACTGTTATTTTATGACATTGTTTGTAGGATAAGCATAATTGTACTTAATGTTAGGTTATCTGAGGCATCCGTTATCCACACCCCTGTAAACCTATTGTCCGTCTCTAAATGTCTGCAATGCTCCCCCAATCATAATGGCTTAGTTGGTGACTCAGTGCCTAGAAGGAACAGCACCACACTACTTTTTTTTTCTCTTTTCCGTCTTTATTTTATTTATTTATTTATTTATTTTTAACATCTTTATTGGAGTATAATTGCTTTACAATGGTGTGTTAGTTTCTGCTTTATAACAAAGTGAATCAGTTATACATATACATATGTTCCCATATCTCTTCCCTCTTGCATCTCCCTCCCTCCTACCCTCCCTCTCCCACCCCTCTAGGTGGTCACAAAGCACAGAGCTGATCTCCCTGTGCTATGTAGCTGCTTCCCACTAGCTATCATTTTACGTTTGGTAGTGTATATATGTCCATGCCACTCTCTCACTTTGTCACAGCTTACTCTTCCCCCTCCCCATATCCTCAAGTCCATTCTCTAGTAGGTCTGTGTCTTTATTCCCGTCTTCTTATTTGCTTACTACCTACTGAGTGTGTACTGTGTGCCAGGAACCACATAAATAACCTGACGAATGCTAGACCCCTGTTATCATCATCCCCAGTTTAGAAACAAGGAAAATGAGACTCAGAAGGCTTACATTCCTATGCCAGGACCGTATGAGCAGGAGATGGGCTCCATCTATCAGGACCTATGAGGTCCCCATGATATTGTACTGTCCCCCAGAATGGCAGACAACACAAAGCCTTTAAAGCCCACTTAAATTTACAGTGTCTCCTACCATTCTCTTATTTCTTTTTCATGTTTTTTAATCTTAACTCCTTGGTCATAGATTATTTTCCCCAGAATGGAAAATATTTTTGCTTTTCTGATCATACATACATAGTCCTCCTTGAGAGTGGGGGTTATACCTTCTTCAGTACAGCTGTGAACAAGAGAGATCAGAGCCCACTGTACATTATAAACTTTGGCCAACCCATTGCTAAGTGAAATTTTGTTGCACTGACCACCACCAACACAGAGTGTCGGTGATGATAATCAAGGGATAGAAAGGAGAGAAACAGCCATGAACTTAATTTCTCAAGTCTTCATTGATGAACGGAGCTTGTTATTTGCCCATGTGGTCAGCCTCCCTCAGAGGCTGGAAACTTGCATTCTGGCAACTGAGAATCTCCAGTTGACACCTGGCAACCACTAGAAACATTCTGGGATTCTTTAAGCATTCATGGTTCCACCAGCAAAGAGTAAGGAGTGAAGAGCAAAATAACCTAACTTGACCAAAGTGATTCCTTTAGTTAAGACATGTGTTACAGTCTGCCATTTTAATCTGTAATTCTTACCCTCTGTGGGAATTCTAAGAAAAGAAATTGATAGATATCAAATATGAACATTTATGAGGAGGTATTATTACGTTTCTTAGAAATACATAAACTAGGTAAGTAATGCTTTATTAAATTTTGATTTCCCAGAGATCACACAAACTATATTTGCAAAAGGCTAAACGAAGTGGAGGGCGAGAGGAAACTCATGCATGCCCCCACCTGCGATCTCCCAGCCTTCATCATCATTCTCTCTACTCTTTAATTAGCACTGTGCCCCTGAGCAGGTACTAAGCTCAGCGTCTTACACATTGGTTATGTATTATTTTCCTCTTCTTATAAGTATGGAAACTCAGGCTGAGAGAGGTTATTAAATAATTTTGGCAAGGTCACTCTATACTTTCTGTTTCTATGATTCTGCCTATTCTAAGTACCTCATATAAGTGGAATAATACAGTATTTGTCTTTTTGTGACTGGCTTATTCACTTAGCATAATGTATGCAAGGTTCATCCCCATTGTAGCATGTGTCAGAATTTCCTTCTTTTTTAAGACTGAATAACATTCCATTGTATGTATATACTGCATTTTATTTATCCATTCAGCCATCAATGGACTCTTGGGTTGCTTCCACATTTTGGCTGTTGTGAATAATGCTGCTATGAATATTGGTGTAAAATGCCTCTTTGAGACTCTGCTTTCAATCCTTTTGAGTACTTACCCAGAATGGAATTGCTGGATTTTATGTTAATTCTTTTTTTTTTTTTTTTTTTGAGGAAACAGCATAGTGGCTGCACCATTTTATGCTCCCTTCAACAGTGCTCAAGGGATCCAGTTTCTATATATCCTTGCCAACACTTGTTATTTTCTGTTTTTTTGATAGCAGCTATCCCAATGGGTGTGAGATGACATTTTATTTTGATTTTGATTTGTATGTTTAATGATATTGAGCATCTTTTAATGCGCTTGTTGGCCATTTGCACATCCTCTTTAGAGAAACGTCTATTCAAGTTCTCTACCACCACATACAAAAGTCAGCTCAAAATGGTTTTAAGACTTGAAACCATAAAACTCCTAGAAGAAAACATAGGGGAAAAACTTATGGACGTTGGTCTTGGCAATGATTTTTTTTTTAATTTGAGACCAAAAGTACAGGCAACAAAAACAAAAATAAGTAAGTGAGACTACATCAAACTAAAAAGTTTTTGCACAGCAGAGGAAAAATTCAGAAAAATGAAAAGGTAACCTATGCATGGGAGAAAATATTTGCAAACCAAATATGTGATAAGGGATTAATATCCAAATTATATAAGGAACTCATACAACTCAATAGCAAATAATAGTAATAATAACCCAATTTAAAAATGGGTGAAGGACCTGAAAAAATATTTTTGCAAAGAAGACATACAGATGTCTTCTTTGGCCATACAGATGGTCAACAGGCACATGGAAAGATGCTCAACATCTCAGAGTTTTATAGTTTAAGGCCTTATGTTTAATGATCAGGGATATGCAAATCAAAACCATAATGAGATATCACCTCACACCTCTTAGAATGGCTGTTATCAAAACGCCAAAAGATAAGTATTGGTGAGGGTGTGGAGACAAGGGAATCTTGTTAATGGGAATGTAAACTGGTACAGCCATTATGGAAAACAGTATGAGGTTTCTCAAAAAATTTTAAATAAAACTATTACATGATCCAGCAATTCCATTTCTGGGTATATATCCGTAGGAAATGAAATCAAGATCTCAAAGAAATGTTTGCACTCCATGTTCATTGCAGCATTATTCACAATAGCCAAGATATGAAAACACCTAAGTGTCAGTTGATGGATTTATGGATAAAGAAGATGTGGTATATGTAAATAATGGAATATTATTCAGCCAAAAAGAAAAAAAAAAAAAAAGGAAACCCTGCTGTTCGCTACAGCATATAAACCTAGAGGACATTATGTTAAGTGAAATAAGCCAGACACGGAACAACAAATATCCCATGATCTCAGTTTTATGTGGAATCTTAAAAGAAAAAACCAAGACAAACTCATAATAACAGAGAGTAGAATGGAAGTTTCCAGAGACTGTGGGTGGTGAAATAGGGAGATCAAAGGATACAAACTTTCAGTGATAAGATGTGTAAATTCTGGAGACCTGACATATAGCCTGGTGATTATGGTTAATAATAGTGTATTGTACACTTGAAATTTTCCAAGAGAGTAGATCTCAAGTGTTCTTACCACACATGTGTGCACACACACACATAAATGGTAACTATGTGAGGAGGTGATGAATATATTAATCAGCTTGATTGTGGTAATCATTTCACAATGTATACATATATCAACACATCACATTATACATCTTAAATATATACAAGTTTTATTTGTCAATCATAACTCAATAAAACTGGGGGGAGGAGTCTTTTGCCCATTTTTAATTGGGTTGTTCTATTGTATTGTTATTGAGTTTTAGGAGTTTTTTTTATATTCTGGATATTAACCCCTTATCCTGATATGCAAATATATTCTCTCATTCTGTAGGTTGCTTTTTCACTATGTTACTTATGTCCTTTAATGCATAGAAGTTTTTAATTTTGGTAGAGTCCAATTTATCCATTTTTACTTTTGTTATCTGTGCTTTGGTGTCATATCCAAGAAATCAATGCCAAATCCAATGTCATGAAGATTTTCTCCAATGTTTTCTTCTCAGAGTTTTATAGTTTTAGGCCTTATTCTTAAGTCTTTGATCCACTTGAGTTAATTTTTGCATACTGTGTGAAATAAGAATCCAGGTTCACTCTTTTTCATGTGGATATCCATTTTTTCCAGCACTATTTGTTGAAAAGACTATCATTTACCTATTGAATAGTCTTAGAACCCTTATCAAAAATCATTTGACCATATATGTAAAAGTGCACTTCTGGGCTCTGCATTCTATTCCATCAGTTTACATGTCTTTCTTTAGACAGGTACCACACATCTTGATTACTGTAGTTTTGTAGTAAGTTTTGAAATCAGGAAGAGTGAGTCCAACTTGGTTTTCTCTTTCAAGATTATTTTGGATATTCAGGATTCCTTGAGATTCCATATTAATTTTAGAATACAAATTTTTCTACTTCTGCAAAAAACATCATTATGATTTTGATAGGAATTGCATTGAGTCTCTAGGCCACTTTGCATAGTATTGACATCTTAATAATATTAATTCTTCCAATCCATGAGCACAAGATGTCTTTATATTTGTGTCTTTAATTTCTTTCAGCAACATTTTATATTTTTCAGTGTAATAGTCTTACACCTCATGGGTTAAGTTTATTCATAAATATTTTCCTCCTTGGATGCTATTGAAAATGGAATTGTATTTTAATATCCATTTAGGATTGTTCATTGTTAGCAAGAAATGCAACTGATTTGTATATGTTGATTTTACATCCTACAACTTTGCTGAATTTGTTTATTAGTCCTAACATTTTTTTGTTGTTGTTGAATCTTCTGGGTTTTCTTCATATAAGATCATGCAAACAGAGATAATTTTACTGTTCCTTTCCACTTTGGATGCCTTGTATTTCTTTTTCTTGTCTAATCACTCTAGCTAAGACTTCCAGTACTATATTGAATAGTAGTGGTAAGACTGGGCATCCTCGTCTTGTTCCTCATCTTAGAGGAAAAGCTTTCAGTTTTTCACCACTGAATGTAATGTTAGCTGTGGGCTTTTAATATATGACCTTTATTATGTTGAGATAGTTTCCTTCTATTCACATAGATCTTTTAACTGCAGCCCACAAAATCGATTTGCGTGACCTCAATACTCCATTCAAACAATGAATATTGATATAGCACCCTCCATGGCCCTGACATTATGCAACTCCATGTGAGGTGATTCACAGAAGTACAAGGGCACAGTCTTGGCCTTGAAGAAAGTTATCTTTGTTAGAGAAATAAAACAACAGAGAGAACATTTATAACACAGTATAAAAATACAAAATAAAGAGAGTAAACATGGCAGTTGTTCCGAAGGGAAATGGACGCAGGCTCAGGTGAACAAGATGCCATCCATCTGGAAGAGGAGAACCCTTAGCTGAACTTTAAGGCTGAACCCACCTTAGACCGGCAGATGGTGGAGAGCACCCTCCACAGACACTGCTGGGGCCACTCCCTTACCCCCTTCAGGGCTCTGCCCTCCTGCCACATATCAGACAGCCTTTTTGGATGACCTTATAAAAAAGCCAGTCTCCACTGCATTGCTCTCCAACCCCTGCTAGTTTTATAGCATGAATCACCATCTGAAATCTTGCTCTGTATTTATCTATGTATCTGTTTTCCTGTTTATTGCCCCATGGTAGAATATGAACTCCATTAGAGCAGTATTTTTGACTGCCTTGTTCACTGCTAAATGCCCAGCTTCTTGAACAGATTCTGGCACATGGTAGGTGCTCAGTAAATGTCTGTTGAATGAACAAATGAATGAGTGCATAAATGAATGAATGAGAATATAAGGCCCCAGAG
This sequence comes from Balaenoptera physalus, assembly GCF_965194825.1. NCBI lineage: Eukaryota > Metazoa > Chordata > Mammalia > Artiodactyla > Balaenopteridae > Balaenoptera > Balaenoptera physalus. The sequence continues at coordinate 5,311,705 of NC_138885.1, read as the reverse complement.
CCAGAGTGAGGTAGGAGATAGATGGACCCCTGGACCAGAGAGCTGAGGTTTGTCAAGTGGAGTAAAATTGAAGCTTTGTTCTCACCCAGACACTCCAAGGACAAAGCTAGTGGCAGAAGCTGAGCTCTGCTGAAGTAAAGAGATGACCACTCCTGAGGTCAAGAAAAACTTCCCTGTCTGTACATGCGCAGGAAGGCTCCTTGGGGGTCAAAAAGGGAGGGGCCGCCATCCCATAATAAGCATGGACATGCACCCACAGGCCTCTGGGGTGGGATCCAGCTTAGCAAAAGTTGCACATGCATGTTGGGGAGGGTCCTGGAACAGGGCAGGTGTGGAAAAACAAGCCAGATAATTGGCCAAAGGTAAACAAAGACCCAGAAGAACTGTCCTGTATAAGTGATTTAAATCACCTGCTCCTCATTCAGGATTTTTTTTTTTCCGCCCCCCCCCCCCCGTCCCTGCACTCCTCTCCAGGTGTGTACTTCTGCCCTGCTTCTGACTTAAATAAATTGTTTCCCTGTGTGCTCTCTCATTAGTTGTGCTGTGTCTCTAATAATAAACTTTGTACCTGTTTTTTAGTTTTTGCCTCCTTGAAACATTCTTGCTTTCAACAGAGGTAAGAGCCAGGGAAACTTTGCTTCTTGCTTCTAGCTTCTAGCTTCTAGCCTCTGGTGGTCTAGCAACTATGATTCCTGGTTTTCATCCAGGCTACCCAGGTTCAATTCCTGGGCAGGGAACTAAGATCTCTCTTCAGGACCACTCGCTGCTGTCTCTCCGAGATCAAGAGCAGATACATATGCTAAAGACAAGGTCAGAGAGGTGCTGGGTTGGACCAGACTTCCAATGACCAGCACTGTCAGACAAAGAAATAAGGTCTTGATACACCGATTTAGGTCAGGCAGTGACATTAGAGAAAAGTATGATGGTTCGGTGACATTTATGCAAAAGAAACCAACGAACTAAACATATGACTATTTCCTGTGGAAATTCACCAGAGGCTTTAACAGATATTGTCTCTGGATATGAAGGTTAAGGGTGATTTTTTAAAATCTGTTTCTCCTTATTTTCTGTATTTGGGTGGTTTCTATAATAAATATATTTTGCCTTTATAATAGAAAAACATTTTTAATTAAAAAAGACCAGGAAAGTGAATATAATAGCAGCATGCAGGAGAGATAGAAGGACAGAAGCTAAAGATGGAAAACCCAATCTGCCAGAATGTTAAAGAATAAATTCAACCTATGTGAAAATGGCTAAATCTATTGTCCTCAAAAAAAGTAAACAAACAATATTCAACAGGATTTTAAAATTTTTTTAAGATATAATCTTTTAATTAATTAGTATTGTAAAGCCAATCATAAGGTATTGATTGCCAAGTTATTAAAAAGAGCAGTTCAATTATCCCAGAATCTGGTTCGCTCTTGGGATCCTGTCCTGAGAACTGGAGGGCTGACTGACCTGTCAAACCACAGGTTCTCACTGAGGATTTTAACACTGTACACAGTGCTAAAATCTGTCTTGAAGGCTATTTGAAATCAAAACAAGCATCTTTAAGATCCTAAGAGGTGTTCGTGGGGAAATGGGTTTGAGTGACAAAGTTGGCTCTGGCACATGGTTTCTGCAGGAGTCCTTTTACTACAAAAGTATACATTTGTAATTAATGGAGGTGAGCATACAGCCCCCTGGAACCATCTGAGAGCACAACCTCAGGCAGGGACAACCTCAAGGAGGAGGTGATGTGGAGCTAGGTCCTCAAGGACAGCCACCCTGGCTGCTAAATGTTTGGAACACCACTCTTGGGGGTAATCCAGGAAAAAGGAGGTGAACCAATGAGGCCCTAGACTATCACGCAGGCTAGAGGAGAGGGGCACAGAGTGATCATGGCTGGAAGATGCCCCACACAGCAGAGAGGTTTTTAACGGACAGCTCATATGGAGCTTGCTTCCCTCCTGCCAAAAGCAAGTCACTAAATATTTCTCACACTACTTCAATATAAAAGACATGGGCATAAAGAAAAGCAGGTAAGAGGAGGCTGTAGTAGAAGTTTTACAGAGCAAGTTTGAAAGGACATAACCCCCTGTATGTTTCAGCATCTTCACTAATCTTCACAGGAGAAGAAGCTACCACTCTAGACTTGGAATTACAGCTGGTGGTGACTCAGTACTCACTGCATGAGCCAGAAGCAACTGTAAATAGAGAGGAGGCACTGTAAGAGTAGAGCATGCTTGGGAGGTGACCCTGCTGTCACAGACGCCTATGGGGAGGCACAGGGGACAAGCAAGAACATGGCTGGTGCAGCACTTCTACAGTGGAAGGGGTGGGAGTTACATCAGAACAATACTGAGGATGTGTAGGTTGTATGTGATGTGTGTGCATGCATGTGTTATCTATGATATGTGTGTATATAGGTACACATGCATGCACGTGTTCTATATTCCATGTGTGTATGTAAATATACACGTATGTGCATGCATTGTGTTGTATATGATTTACATATGTATCAACTTGCATATATCTATCTATATATATATATATACTGTATACAGTTTACTACAGAATCAGCTTACATATACATACATGTACATGTATAAGTATTTACGTGTGTGTGTGTGTGTGTGTGTGTGTATATATAAAATTGATTCTGTGGTAAACTGTATATAGTTCTCCTTTGTGGGCTGGCTTCAGTTGTTCTCATATAACCTCTTTGCCTCTCCCTGAAGCTCTGGGTTGAAGTACCTCTCTCATCTGGGACAAGTGCAGGTGCCTGGGCTCACCCTTTCTGTGAGTAAAACAGGGCAGAGGCCATTTCCATAGAAGGGGGCTGTTGTGCAATAGGAGCCCCAATTGTGCCTCTTCCACACCCACAGGCCCCTGCCATGTGCAAACCTTCAGCAGATACTCTCCTCTGAGCCATGTAATGGTCACAGCTATGTGGCTTGGGAGTAAGAGCTCTGGCTGCAGACTGACACTCCTCCTTCTGCCAGAGGGCACTGAAGGATAGGGCACGTGCCTTGTACATTTCTTATAGCGTGGTCACCTAGAGTGAGCATGGTCTGTGTGTAATAGGGAAGAACAAATCTCACTCCATATTACACCTGTTTCTTTTACTCTAACCTTTGTAGTCTATTTTTTTGCTAAAAGTTAAGAATATTGCCTAGAGCCTGAAGTATACAGGATAGCCCATTCTCAAGGCTCTGACCTTTAAAGGTATAACCCTTTTCCATTCATATAGAGACAAAAAGTTTCAGAACACAGAATAGCATTGGTCTTGTTGGAGGTTTACAGGAGCATCATGACCTGACCTACGGGGACCCTAACCCTAACGGATTTGGGCACCAAGAAGCCTGAATTCTAACTCGGGCAAGATGGTTCCTTGGGACACTTGTCCACCATCTTCATTGGTCTGCTGGCTTTCCAAAAAAAGTTGTTAGTCCTTTGCCCCAACAACTTGTCTCTCGATTTATTGGCCTGTCATAGGGCAAGCAGTACGAGATTGGACTCGTAACACATGGACTAATATAAGCCCCGATCTGAATCCCAGCCCTGCCATGTGCTCTCTGCAAGACTGAGCCAGTGCCTTCATTTTTGCCTTAATGAATTCCACCGCTGGTCTGTGGAAGGAGCCCAGCCAAGTTCGCTGCCCTTCCCTTGGACATCCCTGCAGCCCTTCTGCAGCCAGGTCCATGAGAGGCACTGGGGAGTTCCTTGCTGGTTGAGAGCTAAATTGAAATCAATGCATCCTCAGCTGGCTATAGCCTCTGCTTGGGGCCCGACTCCTACCCTTGGCCTCATGAGAACTAGAGTTGTGGAGAGAAGCATAAGTCATGGGCGAGAGCAGGAGACACCGCGAGGGCCTCGTGCCCATGCCACCTCCATGTCTCACAATCCTCTTCCCTTTCCAAGGGTGCGGGGCCACCGTACTTTGCTCATGGATGCAGCAGGCCTGCCCCTTGAGGCCACGGCATAAACCTTCAACTCTCTCGAGCAGATCTCGTGAATCCTCACACAGGATCCTTAGACGACCACAAGCTCAGCAAGGGAGGCTGGGGCAGGGAGGCACGATTGACGGGTGCAGGGAGGCCACGGAGGTGCTCGGTAATTATAAGTGGAAATAAAGGAAGGGATAGATTAATGAATGAGTGAGTGAACGAACTAATGGATGAGCCAGGAGGTTTACTCCACTTACAAAAATAATTCACGCTGCCACACAATAGATACCCATGTATTCAGTTTTCAAAATCCCGGTAAGCCAGTTATTTTAGAACAATACAATAAAAGACAGAGGAAATAAATCTTCTCAGAGGAAAAACAATGGTTTGAGGAAAGTGTATGTTCAAGGGGAGTAAAGCCCACTGGGAAAGCCAGAACAGACCCTGTATTTCTTGGAGAAATTCTTCTTTTTAAATCACTTGCCCCCATGCTAACAAGGTCTTACTTCTACCAGCACAGACAGTTACCATTTATTACTTCTTGGCCTGTGGGGGTAGATATCTTAGAGCATTTTTCATACCAAGGAAGGTTGTGTTTTATTATCATTTTTATTATTATTATTATTAAACTAAATCAGGGTAATGAATCCAATACAAGAAGCATTCATTCATTGCCGGCCTCACCAGCTGAGACCAGCATCACACCTTTGGTAGCAGAGGACAGCAGAGTTGGGTGGACACTAGCCATGGGGAGTCTCAACGTACATGGTTTATTTTGTAACCATTTTCATTTTATTTATTCAGTGCTTGTTTGATTATTTCACAGGCATCTGCTGCCCAAGGCCAGAGGTAATGGGGCAGGTCCGTTTCTCCTTAAAGGCACCCAAACAACTTCAAAGGGAGGAAGGAAAGCAAAAAGGACCCATGCTCACTTGGAAGTGAGGGCCTTTGACCAGTGAGGGGAGGGCTGGCTTTTCATGCAGTGACGGAGGAGGGTGACCGCTGGAAATCTCATCTCCCTGTGGAAAGTCTGTTTCCATTTTTTTCATGTGGCTGGAGGTTCCACCATTAGCCTAGTGCCTTTGGGTCACTGCCTTGAAAACTGTGAGCTATCAGAATGTCACCCAGCCCTCCACAGGGCCAGAGTCTCCTTGGAGGGTCCTGGCGGGGTTGCCGGAGCTGGAAGTCACTGCTCTCAGGTACCCCGCTGGAACACGCTGATCTCTACAGATCAGGTTAAGACAGGCCACCCCAGACTAGCCCAACAGGAAGGGGCATTGGGGCTGTGCCGGCTCTGTCACCCCCTTCCGGCAAAGCCAGACAGGCCTGAGTCCCAGGGCAGGCTTTCCTCAAGGACACCGCATGATCATGACCCATCACAATGCCCCTGGGTCCTTTGGTTTCCCCATCGTGTAATGAGGGGTGTGAGCTACATGATGACTCTCTGAGGGCCTTCTAAGCTCTGGCATAAACATGATGATTTTATGTTTTGCAGTTCCTTCCAACGGCTGTTTCTGCACTTTCTAAAAGAAAATCAATTTGCTTATGCGTTTTTCCATCTACTGTCCTCCTTTCCACCACAAGCCCATCTTGTGAATTATGCAAACTTCGCTTGCCACCCAAGATGAAGCTAATTAAAAATGCTAAAGGACACATTAAATGGAGTGTCTGCCACCATTTTATCTTGGTCAACACTCGTGAGTGACTGTCAGTCCTCACCACAGAGCTCCCTGCCCCATCTCAGACACATATCATCACCACAGTGATCAAAAGGCATGGGGACAAATCATGCTCCAAAGTACACGATGAGCACTGAAATAGCTGAGTGGTAGGATCATTCTGAGTCTTGTGTAGATGTTGCCTCCCCCTTTTCCACCCCTTACCCCCAGAAACACACAAATTTGCGTTAGCATAACTTTAAATTTCTAGTACCCACTTCAGCTGCTAATAAATTTAATGAAAAGTGTCCCCAGGGAGTTGTCTCAAAAACCCTTTTTATTGGAAGCCTATTTTATGGAAAAGATGGTTTGAATTATAGCAAGAAAAATCTAAGCTACAGAAAGGAAGCAGAAATTCAACAATATCAGTTCTTAGGAATTTAATAAAAATGACACCCTAAAAAAGGTGCAAAAATCACCGTTGACTCTCAGCAGTGTTTGACTTTTCTTGAAACATCCTCTTCCTTGGCTTCTGTGTCAACTTCCCACAAGCTGTCTTCCCACATCTCCTATCTCCCAAGCTGCTTCTCAGCCTCCTTTGTACTCACTCCCCAGGCCCTGACTACAAATGTCTGAGCTGATCAAGGTGCCACTCAGCCCCCCATTTCCCCTCCTGGATACCTTGCCCTGGACAACCCTAGCCACAGGTGCCACCGGCATGCCAGCAACTCATCCTTTTATGTGCCCTGACCTGACCTCATCTGTGGCCTCCAGACCAGCTCACCTGCCATCCTGCCCTACCTCAACCCCTCCTCTTGGGTATTGCAAAAGTATAGCAAACTCAGTATGTTCAGCTGAGTTCACCTTTTAACCCATACCAGCTAGGTCCTTCTCCATGTCCTCATCTCAGTGGAACCTCCATCAGCTGGATCACATGAGCCAGAACCTGAGGTCCAGTATTAAATTGTCCCGCTCCTTCCTCATCCCACAGCCAGTCCATCATCAAGTCACTAGATATTGGCTTCTAAACCTATATATATAATAATTTTGTTCCATATATGTGGTGAACACGCATCATTTTCAAGAAAACTTGTAACCACAAAATTTGGTCATGTACAAGGCCAAATGAAAATGTCAAGTAATTCCCTAAAGCAGAAATTATAGGAACCACAATCATTACCCACAATGCAGTAAAAGTTAATATGGACCACAAAAGGATAGCCCCCTCAAAATTGATTAACTCTAAAAATAAAAAGAAAATATTTTTCAATAACTCAGACTAAAAAGAAATCAAAACTGAAACCTAAAACTATTTAGAGGAATAACTATGGTAGGACTCTCACCTCTTGGGCTGACCGCCACCAGTGTCCCTCAGTGGCCATGGCAGTCCTGTGCTGCGCTGATGTCCACTTGCCTTTCCCTCCAGGCACATGGGAGGCTGGACTTCCTCATCTTCCCGCGCCTGCCATGGCCCTGTGGTCAGATCTGGACAGCGAGTCCTGAGTGACATGCATCACTCTTGGGCAGGGACATTTAATTGCTGCCATGCAACCCCCCAGGGTTTCTTCTTCCCTCTGAGCTGGCGGCTGTCCTGCCCACCTAGCTCCCCATGACTGCAATGAGCAGGATTCCTCTGCTTACCCACAACTGCTTTAGAATTTTAACAACAAAATCGCCTTCATTGTCTTGAGCCCAGAGATTTGGGGGTTGTTATTACTATAGCACAACCCAACCTATGGGGATCAATGAGTGGCTCTTCCTTGTGCGTTCATAAATAAATGTGTATGCATTTATTCAGCAAATTGTATTAGGTTCCTATGCTGGATCAAAGTGTAACTGACAGCAAGACAAATAAAGTCCTTGCCCTCATGGAGTTCACATCCTAGTAAAAGGGCAGGCTGTAAGCAATTGAATAATAAACAGGACAATTACATACTGTGTTATGATGGAGAGAAATGTCATGTGATGGAGCATGAAAATGAGGGGGACCTACTCCAGGACAATGGGTCCAGAGAGGTCTCAGTGTGCAGCATCCTGAGGGTGTGAGAGCTGTGGAGGGAACTCCAAGGGCAATGCCTCAGGGTGTTTGGAAAGCTGAGAGGACAGGGCAGGGAGAACAGGGACGAGGCTGAGAGAGGAGGGTCAGAGATACTGGAGAGAAAGTAGACAGGACGGTGTCATAGGAGCCAAGAGGGACTGTTCCCACATCGATGTTGTGAGAGGTCAGTACAGACAAAAGGGGCAGCTGGGTTGGAATCCATGAACCCACGAGCAAGTGGGAGGGGGAAGGAGAGGCAGTGAGTGTGGGCAATTCTTTTGAAAAGGTTTCTTCTGAGGAGAAAATAAGATAAATGCAGAAGTTTCTGGAAGGAATGGTTTGTTTTTTCACGGGAGATTCCAAATCATACTTGTTTGCTGATGGGAATGATCGGTGGAGAGGGAGAGACTGGGGGATCAGAGTGGGGGACCCTTAAAGGGCGAGCCTCCCGGAAAAGGAGAGGAACTGGGGTCTGCGGCCATGTTGGGGACCATGGCCGCTTACTGGGAGGAGGAAGAGGAGCTTCCGCAGTTGAGACCAAGGGTAGGAGGCTGGGAGACCACTCTGTGGTCTCACCCGCTCCCTAATCTGTATCTCCCATGCTCCAGACCTGCACGTGCCATGCCTTCTTGGGGTCCTGTGCTAAAACCAACTCATAGTCTCTTTCCTCACACCTGCTCTTTTTCCCAGGGCTTCCACAGTAGCAGGTATTTAACTATTAGTAACTGATTAATTCCATGCTACTTGATGAAAATAACACAATGTACCATCAACATAGACACTACCATTATCTGTTTAGATAATAATAAAAGTCATTTCCCCTTATTTCATGGCTTATACACTATGACATAATCCTCTTATTTCCTTATGGGAACTCTGTGGGTAGGAAGGGCAGGTGATATGAATCCAACTGTGTAGAGAAGGAAGCTGAGGCATGGAGAAGTTGGGACTCATTCAAGTGCAGAATACTTTTCATCCTACATGCTCATTTTCTACCACTATTCAACATTTGACCTGTTGTTACGAAAAAGGGATTGGTGATGGATACATCTTTTAGTATTTTGGGAACTGAACTAAATTTTCCAGCTCCCTTGTGCACTGGTTCTATTTCTTTAGAGATGAATGGTTGAGAAGCAAGGACGAATGTGCTAACAGACAACACTATTTCATATCAAGGAGTTATTAGCCCAAAGAAGATGAGGAATAAGGAATAGAAATATATCCTCTATACAATGAGGTGCATAGCTCAGTGAAGTGGCTGACTATATGATAAAGGAGGAATCTTCTAGAAAACAAAGGTAATGTACAGCATGAATCCCCACAGCCAGGATGAGTTTCCTTTCTTTATCCCTGTTTGCTTTTACTTTTTCATATATGGGATGAGTGCCTTCATTTTGTTCATGAGTATCATGATTCACATCTAAGACCAGCTCTTCCTGACAAGAGGCTGCAGTCTTGGCCAGAAGGACTCTGGGCTTGGGGACCTCACCCCCCAAAGCTCTGCTCCTGACCTCAGTCTCCCTGACCTTTTGATCAGCTCCCGACCAAGACCTGCACCTAGGTGGACCGCGGCACTACCTGTACCAAAGCACAGCCTCTGGCCACACCTGGTGTCCCACCTGGTTCCCACAGCATCTGTCTTGCATTGTTCTATAGGATGCTCTGCTTCTGACTCTTCTCTCCTAGGCTGAAGCTCTTTGACAATGGAGACTGTTTCTTCTACAGAAGGAAGCTTAATAAATCCCTGCTCTATCCACACTTGTGGGCACCCAAAGGATGGGAAGATTCCTCACTTGACAGATGGGGAATCTGAGGCCTGGACATGTTAAAACTTGGCCAAGTTCAGACATCAGGGATGACTTGAGCGTCCCTAAATCTGCCCTGAGTCTCTGCCCAGGCCTCTGCTGCTCTTGGCCCTTGGGGTCCATATCACCCCAGTTCTCCTCCCGCTGCCCAGGACTAGCTGTCAAGACTTTCCTGTGGGCAGATGTTTCAGGGAGCATTTATCCAAAAAGCAGGGAGAATTTATCCTGCCAGTTGGTTGATTCTTCTTTCCACCATACAGAATTTCTGATTTTATTGGGTGGTTGAAATGTTGAATCTGCAGGCTGGGAAAATAAATTAAGCTATTAACGATTAATACCTCCATATAAGCTAGTTTCACTTTTAGTAAAGAACAAATTTCCACATTGTTTTTCCTCGATGTTAGTGGGGATTGTAGAAAAAAGAAAATTGGTTGGTGTTCTAAAAATTTTAGGAAATGTTATGTTTCCTAACATTTGCAGAACTTCTCCGAGCCTTTGACATGTTACTGTGTAGTGTGACTCTCCCAAACAGCCTCCTAAACATGTTCACTGCAAAGCAGCGTTCTCAAGGGGAGAACTAGCTAAGGGCACCTTTGCTCCACGGGAAACACAGAGAGGAGGGCCGAGGGCTAGACTGGCCAGGAAACTTGGGTTTGTGTTGCCTCCACACTCCTTAGCTGAGTAGCTCTACACAAGCCCTGGATTCTTTAAGCCTCAATTTTCTGATTCAGAGAATGTTAACAATCCTTACTTATCATCCATTGAGCAAGCATGCAGGCTCTTTATCTGATGAAGAACGCTACAAATATGAAATATTACAATCTCATTTACCAGGTCACTCAGTGTTGAATATTCATCCATTGCTCAAGATTTGGCTGAGCTCCCACTGTGAAGATGCAGGGCTCTGGAGCTTATGGAGCTAACTGTTAAGAAAAAAAACCTAGACAAATATCATATTATAAAGTACAATATCTATCAGGATACCATATTTTCCTGGCTCAGGCCCAGTCCAAACCATGAGAATTCAGCCCCAGATAGTTCTGGGACATTCACAGTTGTCATGAACTGGACCTCTCGGCCATTCTGGGGCTACCATTTTCCTCCTGCTCCTATGACTTGGGTGGCAATGTCTCCTGCCCTTGGCAATACTGAGGGTCCTGATGATTTTGCCATTGTTCCCACCAAAACCGCTGTTGCTGGTGCGGCTCAGAGCTATGTGCCCTGTCAGGGAGGAGTGCCTCCCTGAGGGCCCCACCATCTCTCAGCCTGCTGGGCCCAGAGGTATTGAAGCTGTCTGCCTTCCTTCTACTCTCAGAAACTGTAGTGAGATGCCCAAATTCACACATCGTTCTCCTTCTAGGACACAGGCCTAGCTTCCAGGAGCTGTGCTGGGGCATGAGCTTAATGACGGTGTTACCGACCAGGGTTCTTGGCCTCCTTAATTAATAAAAATTGATCAGAGTCCAGACAAGAAGTTCAGACAAGGCTTTACTGGGGTCCCTGCTGCAGCAGGAGGGAGCAAGAACAAGTAGCAGGTTCCCTTGCTCGCTCAAGCTGGTTCCCTACACTGTATGGGGTGAGGGTAGGGGTGGGTCCAGGGGTCGGGCCAGAGGGGTGGCTTAGGTGCTTTGCCCACCCCTTTGGTGGTATTTGTGTGCAGGGGGCATGCGCAGTACCCTGCTTTTGCTCCCAACACTCTGCTTTTGCTCCTGGCTCCAGAAGTGGCAGTTGGTCTTTTTGGTCTTTTTGTATCTTGTCCATAATTTGCCCCAACTGTTCATGCATGCACTTATTTTTAGTCCCTTATAGTTTCTTTGTATTTTGTTGCTTGAGGAGATGTTTGTCCAGGTGCAAGCACTGCGGCAAAGGCTGGGGTCCCAGGTCCCAGGTCCTAGCCTGTCTCACAACCCTGCAGAGGAGTCTGCAAGCATCCGCTGCATTTGGCAACTAACTGGTGACTGGAGAACATGAAGTTCCGGTGTCCTGGGAACGTGGGAGAATCCAAATTCAGTGGATTGAACAAAAGAAATCGGTGAAGAAGTGAAAATAGGAGAATAGGCAAAATTTTCAGGAAATGTGACTGCTAAGGAAGGATTGGGGCAGTAATTTGAGACAGATAGTCAAAGTGATAACGTTCTCAGGTCAAGAGAGGAGCACATATGCACTGGGGGCGGGGGTGAGCCGGTTAAAGAGCCAAAGAGGAAGCAGGTGGAAATGGTAGAAAGGGGAACCGGAGACTCTTCTGGAGGCCTGTGGGTGGAGTGGGAAGAGGACAGGGAGTGGGGGGAGATTCGCACCTTCGGATGGGGCACTGGAAACGGGACAGATCTTAACAGTTCTGCGGGAACCCTGAGTAGACGCTGCATCTTTGTCAGTTATTACAGGATTATTATCCTACATTTTGCTTCCTCAACAACATCAGAAACTGCAGCTGTGAGAGAAGGAGGCCCAGATGACAAATAACCGCTAAAGTAATTTCTTGGGTCAAGTCATTATTACCCCACCAGAGGTGGAGAGAATTCAACGGAGAAGGGTACCACCAACAGCAGTCAGACCACAGATGCTGAGGTTAACTGGCCTGGGAGAGGGGGAGGGAGACGCCTGTCAGGAAAGGTGATGGACAGAGTGGCTGAAAGGTCATTCCCAACAGTGGACCAGGTGAGCACAGAGTTAACCTCCTCTGTCTAGGTCAACTCAGAGGCTGGCGATGACAGAGCAACTGGCTCCTGTTTGGCCCAAAGTCAAGGTCAAATTGACTTTGGTAACTGGGCAGATACAATGAGAGTAAAAATAGGATACTTTGTTTGGATAACAAAAATGCTAAGGTCAAGAGCTGCTGAGTTAAACTGAAATCATTCAACAATGGGCATGCAAACAACAGAACCTAATCACTAAGGACCTAGCTTGGAGATATTCTGAAGAGCCATGAGGAGGTAGTGGGGAGGAGGTGGGCAAGGGGTGAGAAGTCACTGCACAGCTCAGAGATAATCTGAGGCAGGGTGGAGGGTGGGGAGGTGGTGCGCGACTGCACAAGAGAAACGGGGGACATTAACCTCTGTACCCTCTCACCCCTCTGCCCACACAGCTCCATGTTCTCGTAAGGACCTGTGTTGCTCGGGCCTGCCCTGGTACCCCTCCCCAGAGGAACGCTTCTCAGTGCTGTCCCAGTTACCAATGACAGACATGAAGGCTACAGCGCCTCCATTCTAAAACCCATGTATGAACAAATCTCTGTTTTAAAAAATTGTTTTCTCCTGTGAAGAACCTTTGGCAGCCACTCACAGGGTTCTACGGAGACAGACACCAACATGCTGATGGATGTCCCCTTATAACAGGTGGCTTTTAAAAAATGCTGGAGGCCTTTTGTATTTGTTAGCAGGTAGTTTTAGGCAATCTACGGGAGGAGGGGTGCATGTGTGTGTTTTTATTCTTGAGCATTGTAGGGCAGAGAGGTGAGACAAGAAGAGGTTGGTGAGAAAGTCCAGCCCACCTCTGTGATTTTTATAGATGTGGAAGAACTAAAGTAACTGTAGGAACACTCACTTTTAAGTAATAACAAAGATTGCAGTTCCTATTAAAATACGTATATTGTGTTTTCATACATGTTTAATGTTAGTTAATGGTAAAGATAAAAATTTGGCTTTGTTAATTTTCCTCCACCAATGCAGAAGTGTACTGTGAAGATTTCAATACAAGTTCTACCTCAGATAATGACATTTCTCAACACAGAAACAAATTTTTAAATTAATAAATATGTTACCAAAATCCTTATGTAAGGTAGAACTTTTACTGGAACTAAGAGTTAACTATTCCAAGATTCAAAGACTTTTGAAATGGGAAGGGGATGAAAGGGAGGATTGTAGCACAAAACATTGCCAAGCTTACATTAGGTGTTTTATGGACACTAACTCATTTCACGTTTCCAATAAGCTGGTTAAATATTAATATTTTATTTGGTTCAAAATAAGAAAATTGATCAATGTAATATACTACATTAATAAAATGAGGGGAAGAATACATGATCATCTCAATGAAAAAAAAAATCTTTTGACAAAATTCATGCTCCCGTGACAAAAACAGCCAGAAAACTAGGACTAGAAGAAAACTTTGTCAAAGTAATAAAGGACATCCATAAAAACCCACAGCTAACACCATATTCAATGGTAAAAGACTGAAAACGTTCTCCCTAAAATCAGGAACAAGGCAAGAATGCCAACTTTCACCAATGCTATTCAACATTGTGCTGGAAGTACTAGCAAAAGAAATTAGGAAAGAAAAATAAAAAGAAATGACATATTGACACATGCAAGAACATGGATGAATCTCAAAAACACCTTTTAGAACAAAAAGAGCCAAATACATAGGAATATATACTGTGGGCTTCTATTTACATGAAACTCTTAGAGAAGGTAAATCTACTCCATGTTGATAGAAATCAAAACAGTAGCTATCTTGGGTTGGAGGGACTGGCTGCAAATGAGCTTCAGCACACTTTCTGGGGTGATATAAATGCTCTATATCATGATGTAGATGTAGGTTACATGAGCGTGTACGTTTGTCAAACTCTACACTTATGTGCATTTCACTATGTAGATCATACCTCAGTAAAATTGTTTCGTGAAGAAAACGTAATTGGCACTTTATAAAGGTATGTTAAGTGTTTGACGTTGTGCTTAATGTTTTTTAATTTTTTAAGTCAGGGGATTCTTTTTTCAACTAATATAGCCTGTATTTAACAGAGTATCTAGAACATAGAAGCTATCAATAATTATTTGTTGTTGAATGAATGACTGAGTGGGAATGTCTAAAGTATCCTTCAAATTATCTTCAGTCCTCTAGATTCCATTCCATTTACTAAATAAAAATAATGATTTCTTCTCTATATAGTTATTCTGAATGGTAAATGAGATCCTGTCACACAGACTTCTCTCTGAGTGGTGGTGGTGGTGGTGGAGGTGGTGATGGTCATGGCTGTGGTTAAGATTGCGTTGAATATTGTTGATGCTGTTGAAAGTACATTCTCACAGCAAATGGTGCCTTCATTTTGCTGGGGGAATAAAATCTTTACCTCCATACCTTCTCTGTAAATGGGTTTGTATGTAAAACCTTAGAGACTTAGCGGGAAATGATGACTTCAGAGACTTAGCGGGAAATGATGGGATTATTCTGAAAGTTCTATAAGATGATCAAAAATTACCCTTGGTCTCCCACCCCTTAAATCCTTACTCTACAGTGAAGGGAGAAGAGCCCTTAAATATTTATATATTCTATTCATGGCTCCTGTGTGACCAAGATGATTAAAAATGTACCTCAATTTACACAATATGTAAATGAATATGATATAGTCTTAAAAATCAAATCAATTTTTGAAAATTAAATTTCTATTTTAAATTCATTAAAGGAGCTGGATGTTTACGAATAAGCCTCCCTATTTCTTTTAGAAAAGTTCTAATTTTCCCCCAGTGGGTTTGCGTAAAGACAAGGGCAACCTGTCTTCAGGAATCACTTCTATAAACTGCACAGCCCTGGAATGAGCCCCAGAGAGTAGCAGCCAAGTGAGAAGCACAGCTCCTGACCCCATTAAGCCCCAGGAACCATCCTCATCAGTTCTTGAGCTTTCACTTGATGGTTTTGTGCTTTCCAAGGAGCCACCTCTTCTGTCATTGGTGGAAGTTCCTAAGGGGTTGGTCCTGGTGGAAAAGGCCAGTAGCCCAGACACTCCTGAACCCAAGGTGAGAATCTCATCTGTTTTTACTTACATTGGCTTACTTGGGACTCACAAAAATTCCTTAGGGTACACAGGTCAGGGACTATTGGGATTATTATTAATATTATTACCATTTTATAAGAGCGAAGAGTGACAGATCTGATCCCAGAACGAGTTCTCCTAACACCAAGGCTGGTGGGCTTTCACCCACTCCACCCAGAGTTGCTTGCCCAAACTCTGGAGGTAACCATTGATACCACCAATGTTACCACAAAGCATCAGAGATGTGATCGCACCCAAACAGCTTGAATTAGGGGGAAGAAATGTCTCTTTTTCTCCAGTCTTTAAGAGGGAGGATTAAACAAAAGAATCTACAAAGTTAAATACTCAATTCAGTTCAATTGAGCAAGATTTATGGAGCAACCCATACTAAGCACTGAAGTTACAGCAATGTCTCAAGGAGTTCAGAATCCAGAAGGCAGAGAAGAACAGGCCAGCTGCCCCTTGCTGCCACACGCAGTTGCGGGATAGGCACCCTGCCACCCAAGGCCAGCCTGGTGCAGAGAGAGAGGTCTGTGCTATCCATGGCCTGGAGGCAGGGATTTGGTATCTGTGTGCAGTATTGGGGCCTGACCAACCAGGGCTTAACCAGGGATGCAGCTGTGACGAGCATCCACAAACCTGAGAAGCCCTTGGGAGATGACTTCCCTGGGCAGATTTGCTATTCTAACAATGACTCGACCTGGCTTAGCTTGGAATAGTAGACAGCCGGTGATTCTCTTCCTCTCATCAGCCCTGCCTAGGCAACCCGTTGAAAACCACTGACTCCTTAGTCCCGGGGTGTCAACCCTCTGGCCTCCTGGGAGACAGTGCTCACTTAGAGGAGGGTGTGAAGCATGTGCCCCCATGTGCTTCAGCCCCAGAACACAGGACTTCAGGCTGGTAGAAGGGCCTCAGCAAGTCAGAGCCCTGGAGGAAAGCCACACACCCATGCCGAGAGCCCAAGGTGCAGCCTCTGCCTGTGAGCACATCTGTTTCCCGATCCCCCATCTCACTCACCACCCAGGCTCCATCCTTCCAGCCTAGACCCTTCCTGGGCAGCTCAGGAAGCTCCAGGCTCTCTGGGTCACAGTCTGGCACAGGCTCTATAAGACAGGCTCCCCCTTCCACAGGCCTGGAGGGCCAGCTCAATGCCACCTCTCCAGAAAGCCTCACCCCAGATCCTCAGCTCAAAGTCCATCGGAGCCACTCCACGGGCCCAAACCCTCCGCTGACACCCTGTCTTAAGAGCAGACCCTCTGGCTGAGATGCTTGTGTCTTGCCACTGAATGTCCTTCAAGACACTCAACTCATTTCCCCCACGGGCTGCAAGCCAGGGTGTGTTCTGGGATTGCACTGTAGGCAGGAGACCTGATTCAGTCACTCCTTAGAGCAGAGCTTCTCGGCCTTTTATATCATCGTCATCATCATCAGATCACCCCCCAAGGAGAAAAATTAAGTTTAACTTTATGAGAGAAATAAATGAGAACTAATAGGAAAAGGGTGGGGGGAGCAGTTCACAGGGAAGAGAAATAATGTCTGATTATTCCATGTCAAATGTACGTTAATTTAATTTAGTAAGAGGGTAATTAGATACTAAGGAGT
The DNA here is from genome assembly GCF_965194825.1 of Balaenoptera physalus. Lineage (NCBI taxonomy): Eukaryota > Metazoa > Chordata > Mammalia > Artiodactyla > Balaenopteridae > Balaenoptera > Balaenoptera physalus. The sequence continues at coordinate 5,294,924 of NC_138885.1, read as the reverse complement.
AGGAGTTTGTGATATAAACTTGAGTTCTGGAGAAAAATAAACCATCGTAATAGCTAAGTTTTTTGTCCCCCTGCCCTCAACACCAATTTTTTACTCCTTTGGGGATGGTATCACCCTATTGAGAATGATGCCACAAAAGAAAAATCCTCAAGTGAGCAATTACATTAAAATGAGGCTGAGACCAGCCCTTTTCTCCAGCCGCATGTTCCCCGCGGTCCACAGAAGTAGGCCGGGTACCCACACCCCCTCTGCATGTCTCCAAGGTCTGCAGACCCCACCTCCTCCCAGCTTTGGCTGGGCGTTCCTCCCAGTGCTCCTACTTCAAACTCAATTTGCTCCAAATTGTGAAAGAACTCTGCATGGGCAGACAAGATTTGCCGCCAGAAGCCCACGGGTTTGCTCCCTTTGTTGGGGAAGAATCCTGCTGTCCCCAGGACGCTGATCTCCCCAAGAAGCAGCTGTGGTCACTTGGTCACTTTGCTGGGCAACCCCTTCCCTACACAGGCATAGGCCATGCCAGCCCCTGTGGAATGGAGGAGGTTAAATGAATTGTGAAAGTAGGTAAGGCTCACTGTTTCACAGCCTCTCTAATTATTTACTAATTAAAAGGAACCATAACTGTTAATCAAGGGACTGAGGGTGTAGCAATGGTTGGCAGGGCTATTTGTGTGATGCCTTTGATGGGGAAACTAAATATTACTTGACACCTTCCCACAGAGCTTTCTGACAGGGCTTTAAACATCAATCAACTATTTAAAGTCCCACATATATTGCCTTTTTTTAATTACAGAGCTTTCCAGAGCTAAGGGAATGCAAAGGAAGAAAGAATGAGGTCGCTGCAAAGAACACTCCATTTGTCTTAGAATTTGATCTATTTCCCCTCTGCTTTATTAAGACCTCGCTTTGTTTTATAGATCCTGTGACCAAGTTGCCAGTTTGTTTTCAACACAGAGTTTGCTTATTTTTTTCTCAGGGCAGGAGCCTCTCCACTTAATTGGCCTGCCTGGGGTGGATGGAGCCTTCAGGAGAGGGCATGCATTCTGAGAGGTCTGATGCTGCATCTGGGAGGACCAGGCCTCCGGGTAACCCTTCCCCACCCCAAACACCCACTCTGGTTGTATTGTGAATACCACGTTGGGAAGGAAGTAACAAGAGTGTGCAAAATCTTTCCCCAAGGGGGAAAATGAGACCACACGTTAGAAAATAGAGCTACCTTTATGGATGCCCTCATACATGACATGCTATTTTTTTAAACAGTAAGAGGAAATACAAGGGACAGTGTTTCTTCGTTCCAGAGCACTCCACAGTCTAGAAGGCAGGCGAGTTTATATATGAGCGTCAAGTCTCGCCTTGTCCTGGGCACTGGAAATAGTGTAAATACGGCAGAGTAGTTGCCTTCACAGAGCTTACGGTCTACCGGTAAAGACAGGCAGTAAATACTTAAGTAGATAAACAGGATAACTTCAGGTATGGAGAAGTGCTATGGAAAGAATAAAAGGTGAAGAGCTGCTTTAGTTATGCCAGCCCAGGACTGCCTTGCCGAGATGGTAGTATTTGAGATGAGACCTGAGGAATGAGAACTAGGCAATTATATGTGGGTGTGAGGAAAAGTCATCCCGAGAGGGAGGAGCAGTAGATGCAAAGGCCCTGGGCTGAGCAGGAATGAGCTTGGTATGTCTGAGAGAGAATAAGAAGGCCGTGTGGACGGGAACGAGGCCAGAGTGTGGGTAGGACACAGTGAGGAGGCCGTGATCTCTCTTAAGTGTAATGAGAAGCCCCTGGAGGGTTTCCAGGTATCCAAGAAAAGGCTGGCGTCTCGGGGAGGCCCTGAAGCAGCACTGGCTCATATCTGTGCCATCTGGTGGCCTCCTCAGGGACGCCCCGGTGCCATGCTCTGGGAGGACGACCTCTATGCAGGTACGTCTCAGTTGGAGGCTCCATTGCAAGCACCTCCATGTTTGGCTAAGGTCAGAGAGGGGCTCTCCCCAAGATGCTCTCCTTCTGGTTGGCCAGAGACGGTGGCATGTTTAGTCTAAAGACCATGGGGATTCTCCTCAACTCTTTCTCACATTCCAACTTCAAAGATCCCCCCACCTCTACCAGCCTCACCACCCCTCACTCATCCACCTACCCATTCACCCAACAGCACCTGGGTCAGGGAGCCAGACTACCCCAGGCCCTCAGGAGCCCCCAGCCTGGGGGAGAAGGACATAAGTAACACCGTGTCACAGGGCAGTGCAGGACTGGACACAGGAACAAGGCACAGCATGTGCACATCGAGAGGACCACCAGACATTGCCTGGGGTAGCAGGGGGCACTTCCTAGAGGTGCTCCTTCAGGTAGAGTGTGCTGGGCCGAGGAAGGAGGGGAAAGAAAGACACAGAACTGTCTGTGTAAAGACCCAGAGTCATGAAGAACCTCGAGGCAGAAAGCCATGAGGGGGTATGGGTGCAGAAGTTTGGGTTTCTCCTGAAAATCCTCCAAGTGACTTATTTCTTTTGAATTTTCCTCCTGAAGGAGGAAACTGCTTAAACACTTGCAGAGTTACATCAAATGCAATATTCAACTGTTGTTAGACTTAGAAGGGGACTCAAAACCACAGTGGACATTGCAGCCACCATTGGGGATCCACTCAACCATGCTTCCCCTTCATTCTTGCCGACAGACTCCAATCTGTTCAGCTTGCCATCCTCCTCCACGTATCTGTGTGCTCCAGAGGAAAGGGCCCATCCTCAGAACTGGGAGTGGGTGGGGGCCTACCAAACATTTCTCATGCCAGCAATTTGTTTAGGCACGGACCTGTGACATAATTTTGGTCACTGAGACACAAAGAATCTTCTAGGGAGCTTTTCGGGAAAGTTTTCCACATTGATAAAAGGGACTTAGGAAAAGAAACCCTCCCTCTTCCTCCACTGGAGGGTGGTGAATCAGCACATGACACCTGGCACTGTGGCAGCCACATTGGGACCGTGAAGATGCTGTCACTGGCAGGCTGAGAATGACAGAGTGGGAATGTGGACAGGGACATGATCCATTGTTGAAAGACTGGATTCACTAAACCCAGAGCCATCCAGCCTCAGCTGACACGCCGGAAGATTGCTTTCTGAGGCTCCAGCTCCCCTGGCAGGCCAAGTACACTGCCAAGTGAAAGTGCAGATTGCTCAAGGCTCTCCACTTATACATGGGTGTAGACTCTTAGCAGTTTAACACCCTAGGGTGCAGTTTGCTTGTGCTTTTGAGTCTGACTTAGGACCAAAGTTCTAGGTTAAAGAGGTGACCCTCTAAGTGTCTGGTCTCAGACTGGAAGATCCGGGGGATCCCCTGGTGCCCAAGAGGGAACAGAACTCAGATTCAAGGAGCATCTCAACTAAGAGGGAGAGCAAGGCTCAGAAAATGACCTATACCCATGATCTAGTTACCTCAGCTCACCCCAAGGTCATGGATCCTGCTGTGAGTGTGGGACACACTGGCACGGAACCCGGGCACCTGGCCTCAGCCAGTGAACCTTCACGCACACTGATTCTAGGAAAGAGCTGGGACTTTAGATCAGAGACGTGCCATTAGGTCAAGGCGTGGCTCTGCACCTCACCAGTGGGGATCCTTAGCCTCCCTGACCTCCCGGGGTTTTCCTTCCTCCCCTGTGGCCAACACCTGCCCTCACAGCTGTCACGAGGACTGGAGGAGGTGGGGTCAGTGCCCCCCAGTCCCCTCTCCCCTTCCTGGCACAAGGAAGGCCACATCCCCCAGCCTCTCTGGAGTTTGGCGGGGCCAGTGGCAGGTGGCACACAGCACCTGCAGGCTAGGCCCGCCCATGCTGAGCAGCTCTCCTCTTCCTCCCCTGACCGCTGGATCCAGAGCACCCAGTGGAGGACGCTGAGGAAGCCCTAGCAGACAGCAGTACCAAAAGACAGAGGAGCCTGGGTTCACAGATCACCAAGTGGAAGGCTGCCTGCTGAATGCCTGCTCAGGATTCAATGTCAGCAAAAAATAAACCTCTATTATGTCGGGTGTTGGGCGGTTTGTTACATTAGCTAGCATCAATAATCCTGACTAACACAAATGTTATGGGAGGCATAAGAGTAACAATAGATGCTTTTAAAAATCACGATTTCTTTTTCTACCTCTTGTTTTCTTCTCTCTTCCTAGAACTTGCTCTGCCCCTTTAAAATTCAAGGAGCAGGCATCAGTGTGGAGATGGCTAGCAGGAGGCTCCTTTGAAACCCTGCCTGTGGGCTCTGCCCACCTCAGCTCCTGCTGGTCAACTCTGAAGCCCACAGACGTTTAGGATCTGTGCCATGTGGAGGAGGCCTGTACCTCTAAACACTTCCTCTGATCCCCAGTGCTGGCCCAAGACATGTGCCAGCCTGCCTGGGACCTGGAGAGCAAGGGTCATGCCTGTCTACTTTGACCTCATTAAATTTCCCTGTCTCCAGGAGGCTGGAGGAAGCCGGGCAATGCAGGTGAGGACGGGTCTCCAAAACTGGCCTTGAAGACTCTGCTCCTTGCCAGGACAGTGGGACTGAGCGTGCCCGGAGACCCATCTCTGAAAGGGTGCTTCTGCCCCCGAACAGCCTCAGAAAAGAAGAGGGAGTGTGGTGTGACCTCATGTGGGATAGGATGATGATTCTGAATCTCTGGACTTAAGGGTATAAGTTCTGGGGACGTAAAATGGTTTGGCTTGTTTGCAGTTCATCTGTGTGCCCAGTTCTCTGACGCCTACATTCCACACACAGTCTCTGTTTTCCTTCAAAACACAGCACCTCTTCAAGGTCCCAGAAAGAATCAACTCTCGCAGAAAAGTCAGCAAGCATCTAGACTAGACACAGAATGGACAGACAGGGAGGGAATTAAATCATGCACATCTTAGCCAGAAACTTTTAAATTCTTGTTAGACTTTTAGTCTTCCTAAAGCCAACCCCACCCATAACACATCACCACTGTCCCCTAAACTCTGGGGCCCCTCTTTCCTCCATGTTGCAGGGCACTCGGGGCTTTCCCAGTGTCTGTCCCCAAATCTGTATAACAGCCCCCAGTGGCCACCAGGACAAAGGGCTCCTTAGAAGGCAGCCGAGGTGCACGTGTTCTTTGAGTCCCGTAAGGTCTTCCCTCAGGAACGAGCGCTCTGCCCAGTGAGGGATCCGGTGATCAAAGCGTGTTTCCCCTCTGCTGCACATCCATCATCTGCCTATCCACCCCCAGCCACCCCTCCTCATCTTCATGCAGCTGCAGAGCCGAGCTTGCCTGGCCAGCATGGTCGGGGGAGAACGGTGTTCTCCTGAAACAGCACATGGTCCAGAGAGAAGAAACGCAGACAGGTGAGCTGACTGTAGGGAGGGAAGAGAAAGGGCTAGAAGTGGTCATTGTTTCGTCAAGGAGCAGCTAAGACTCAAAGGAGGAAGTCACAGTCAAGTTCCTGCCCTTTAAGAAGACCCAAGCCCCACCTGGCACCAGCAGGTCTCAGATCGTGTTCCCTCAAAACCTCAGAGCCGGCACAGTCCAGGAGAGGCCGAGACAGAGGGGCACAGCGGGGCTGGGGGAGGATGGGGGAGAGCAGGTCGGGTCCTGAGTGGCCTCCGGCAGATGCCAAGGGGAGCACCCGATCCTACACAGTCATGGGCTCCAGGCCAGGGGCACACAGCCTTACCTGGGGGCTTCAGACAGGGGAGCAGCCTGCAAGGGCCCTGGGTGCAGGGCACACACTCAGTCAGAAACCAGGAAGGGCTGTGAGGCTGTGCACGGGGAGGGGGAAGGAGGAGTGGCGCCCAGTGTGTCTGAGGAAGAGGGAGGTGACAAGTGTGCCAGCTCTAGTGAACCACAGCTATGATTTTTGTTTTAACTGAAGGAGAATTTTAAGCCAGGCAGTGACTTTTTTGGTTTGTAAAGACCTCTCGCTTAGAAATCAGGCAGAAATCAGGCTGCATTCATCCAAATGGGAGAGATGAAGGGTGCTTGGCAGTGGCCCTGGAGAGCTGTCTGCATTCAAAACATAATTAGAAAGTGGGCTCAGGAAGAGAGGCTGAGGGAGCAAAAGAGAAGGTGACCAGGAGGACCCCGAGTTCTCTGCCCACCAGGTCGTGAGGGGGCCACTGCTGAGATGGGTGGTCACGGGAAAGGGCCCGCTGGGTGGGGAAGATCGGGACCTGGTCCCCAGCAGGTCTGCTGGACATGCCTTTGGGACATCAAAGGAGCAGCTGGATGTGCAGTCCAGAGCCACAGGGGCAGTGAGCTGGAGGGACAGGCTTGGTGACCCTGGCGTGACAATCATTAAGAGGAGCTGTGGGCACAGACGGGATGACAGACACATGTGCCTGGAAAGGAGAGCTGTGGGCTGCAGCAGTCAGGGGGGCGTCTGCTAGGCAAGGCCAGGTGAAGGGCAATAGCGCGGTGACAGGCAGAGAGGCCGGGCCCTCCGGGGTCCAGCTCAGAGCCCGCCCCATGCTCTCCAGGGAATCGTTCCCTGCCATCAGCCTGACTCAGAGCTGCTGTTAGGTGGGGAAGATGGGCACACCCGCCGCCCCCGTGGATTAGTCAACAGGAGTCAAGGAGACGCCCACGCGCGAACCACAGGACCTGGCTCTCCGCAGCTCCTCATACCCGCAGCGTCCTCACCAGTCACAGATGTTTGTGCTCCTTAGGCTTCTATCTGTGAATGAGGAGATGCACTAGTTCCACCTCTGCGAAAAGATTAGGAGAAATTACTTCCGGACACAGTCATTAAAATGACGCAGTTATACATGTCAATATTAATAACACACAGACATGTGAGCTAAGGGCTCCTCCAGGGGCCTGTCCCAGAAGAGTGTGTCCAGCACGTTAGCCCTGACATCTTCTCTGCGGTATTACTGTGTGAGGGAGATAGATCCAACTGTAAGGAATGCAGGTGAACCCCTGATGGTACTTCCGTCTTCCAGAAGGTGGGCCTCGTGTCAGAATTCTCACAGAGGGGCAAGTCCAGGAACCTTGGGATAAAACACGTCACTGATCTTCACCCAAAGCACATTTGTCCCTGGATATGATGGTGCAAACCCGGCGGAATGCAGGAACCCAGGCTCATTCACTGCCCAGCTCACATTACTATCTGTGTGAACCTGAAAAAACATGCAACCCCTGAGCCTCAGTTTACCTGTCAAGCAAGTGGGAGCTTTCACTCCTGTCGGTCAAACTGTACACAAGTGTCATGAGGTTCAAATTAGACCATGAAAAGCATGAACCTACCTGGTGAGTAAATGGAATCAATTATCAAAAGCAATTAGCAGATTCTTGGTCAACGAAATTGATTACGGAAAATGAATGACTTATGACCCCCCCAAAAATTTGAGTTTAATAAAAAGAAAAAAGAGATTTAACCCAATAGTGTTCGGCAGATCAGCCAGCATAGTCTCTATGTACAGTGTATCCTATAAGCAACTAAACCAGAGAAGTTTCTCAGGAAGATGCATTGATTCTGATTGTGGTGTCAAGATGCAACTATTCTACTGGAAAGACACCCAGCATGATACAGCAGTTACCCCTGCTCCCCACTCCCTTTCCCAGTATTGGGATGGCCAAAATTCTCCTCTAGAACTTTCTTGCCAATGCCCATTATGTGGGTCTTCATTATGTCTCAAAAGATTATCCATGGGCCCACTAACCATTAATTCTATATTCAGGAGAGAAACACTTTAATTAACAGAACAATAAGAATTTATCAGAATATTTTTCATAGCTCAAATCTGCTGAAGAAATGCAAAATGTTAGTTTAGGAAAGTATTAATATGTCCTCTACAGATAATACACTGCCCATTGACTGGTACATTTTAAAGGGATTTGAGACAAACACTAGGCATATGCAATTATGGGTCCTGTGAAATATAGACACAGCATCTTTTTCTTAATTAATAACCTGGGCAGCCAAAGAGTATTAGCAAGTGATATAAAAGAAGCTAATTATCACAGCAGACTGGGGCAGCAGTCTTCAGCACAAAGATAAGGCAACCTTCCTTCAAACAAACAAGTGGGAAAGGATTTTTTTTCCAACGACCATCTTTACAGGAGGAACAGATGTAGATAAGATCATTGTTTATGTGTACAGAGGACGGTCCCAAAGGCCTTTCCTGGCACCATCTTCCCATCTTCAATTCATCCTTCACCATGCAGCCCTTACTGAAGGGCAGCTTCAAACCTCTCCTTGCCTTGATGGCCCCAAGATGAAATCCAAACTCCTTGCTGTGGCTCATGAGGTTTGCACAACCTGAGCCTAGTGGCCCCATCAGCCCTCTCCTGCCTCTGGAGCCCCCATGCTGGCTCCAGCAGACTCTGTGTTCCAGGCTCTGCCCACTCCCCTGCCTACTTCTTGACTTGCTGGGACCAGCTCAGGTGCACTTCCCGGAACCCACGTTCCAAGGACTCCAAAGCATCTCATCAGCTGTGTCTGACCTGCAGGAGGCACTCAGAAATATTCCGTGGAATAGATGAATAATTGAGTGAGTGGGGGAGCACTTGACAGAGCCGGCCCATATCTCTGACCAGATCTTGCCTGGGCTGTGATGAGAAGGCCTGTGAACACAATGACAAAACAGTGTCCCCTTAGAGCAGAAGGGGGGCTGAGTGCGACCGGTGTCAGAAGCCAGTCCTGGCCAGGCCCAGGGCTCCGTCTGCCATGCTCTCTCTCCAGACTGGGGCTAAGGCACAGCCTGAGCCAGCAGAGTGAGTGACCCCGTGATAAGCCCAGCAAGGCTGATGGCAGACTTTCTGTTCTAAGCAGCATGTTTCGTTGTGCTCCAGTGAGTAGATAAACTCTCCCATGTAGCCGGCACAGCTCAGTGGAGAGATGAGGAGAAGGACCCTCCCAGGATAGCAGTTAGATGTGCTCCTGGGCTGGAAGGTAGCTGTCTGCAGGGGGAGAGGGCCAAAGCACCCTGCCCCCCACCCCTGCAGGGGCAGCTTTCCTGAAAGGAGAACAGAACCTAGAGGGTTCCAACGCTGCTACACAGGACTCAGCTGTCAGCGTTGATTGGATGATAGATAACCTGTGAAGGCCCCAGTGCTCGGGGTCTCCCCAGGTAAGTCCGGCTGGGAACAAGGTTCACTCTACAGAGCAGCCAACCACGAACTGCACAGGATGACCTTGTACTTGTCCCTGAGGAAATTACAGCTTAGAAGGACAACTTGTTTGTAGGTAAAGGTTAATGTCCCCTGAAGCTTGCTCCAGGACACTATACATCCATTTCCAGAGCTAAAATCACCACTCATACGCCAACGGCTCCCAAACCTGGCACTGCAGCACAGACTTCTCACCTGAGTCTCAACCTAACATCCCACAGCCTGTCACATGGATATCCCACAGGTACTTGAACTCAGAACTGAGCTCAGCATTGTTCTGTGTTCCTAGATCCAATGAATCAGACTAATAGTCAACCAGTTTCCCAAATCAAATGCTGGAAGATCATCCTTGACTTCTCCTTCTCCCTCTTCATCCACTGCCCTAACCACAGCCCAAATATCATTGACTTTACCTCTCAAATAACTCTCCAACTCACATCGTATCTGCAGGCCAGCTCTCATAGCTTATCTCCAAAACTATTGCAACATCCTTTTAAAAGCTCCCCCTGACTCCATCCTTTTCATTCCATCCTCCACTTGGACCACCAAGGTGGCCATGTCACCTTGCTGCTTAAAATCATGTCTTTCATCCCCAAGCCCATCCTTCCCTACTCTATTCTGTGATTTAAGGCTGGAAATCTGCAGACAGCCATTCTCAGACTTAGGAGCCAGCTGGCTCTGGTTAAGATACACCAGTGGAAGACAATGGCAAGAGAAAGGGAGAATGGGCTCCTGTCAGCACCCAATTTTGCCTCCCAGTAGAGGAGTAAAACACATTAGCTCCGACGTCTTTCAGAACTCCAGCCCTGACTCTGCAGTACACCCCTAGGATTATGACAGCTGCTCTTGATGTACCCCCCAGCAGCTCAACATAGATGCTGTGTCCTCGGAGATCCAGCCACCAGCCAACTGTGCCCCTTTGAAGACCTCAGTGGCCCTGCCTCTGAGTTCCTAAGATCTGGGAACATCATTTCCATTTGTTTCTACAACCTTAAGTATAATAGCTGCTTCCTGCAGTTCCTCATACCTGAGTTACTGCAGAGTTCCTTTCACTCTGCTCTTTCAGATCTGTGTAACCAATGCCTTGTGTTAAATCTCCTCTAATTGAAGTGCCTAGCATGGTTTCTTTCATCCTCACTGTACTTCATCTGATACAGGCAGATTGAAAACACAAGTCTATGTCTATTCCTTCACAAAATACCACTAAAATAACAGTAAAAAGAAAAATCAAAAGATCTAAACCTTCAAGCACAAAGAAAACACATGAAAAGATAACCACAGATGAGAGATATCAACCACATTTTGCAGAAGGGAGAGCAGCTGAGAAGACGGTAACTGACTTGGTGGACCAGAGAAAGCAGAAAACTCTGTACCTGCAGTTGCTTGGAGGCATCAGGAAGCAAGGCAGCTTCAATTGCAGAACTCTAAAAGAGTGGAGAAACAGGGACTACAGACACTCTGCGGTGAGCTCGCAGGGTGAGGTTAAAAAGAACAAAGAGGTGTAAAAACCTGAGATCTATGTACAAAGAAAAGCAGATCCCTTCCTCCAGCCACACAGCAGAAGCTGCTCCTCCCCGTGGTTGCTGAACGAAGCAGATCACTATTGAAAGCGTGAGCCAGAGAGGGCCTGGAGAGCAGACCACTGAGGGAGGGGTTGTCTGGAACACAGGGAGTAGGGGGCATTCAGCAACAGTCTGCAGTGCAAATCAGCTAGCTCCTTTTTTTTTTTTTTTATTGGAGTATAATTGCTTTATCATGTTGAGTTAATTTCTGCTCTACGGTGAAGTGAATCAGGGATATGTATACATATATGCCCTCTCTCTTGGACCTCCCTCCCACACCCCCATCCCACCCATCTAGGTCATCACAGAGCACCTAGCTGAGTTCCCTGTGCTACACAGCACGTTCCCACTGGCTATCTATTTTACACATGGTAGTGTATTTATGTCAAATCTCCCAATTCATCCCACCCTGCCCTTCCCCCCCGTGTCCACAGGTCCATTCTCTACATCTGCGTTTCTATTCCTGCCCTGCAAAAATGACTATACTAACCAAAGCAATCTATAGGTTCAATGCAATTCCTATCGAATTACCAATGGCATTTTTCACAGAATTAGAACAAAAAATTTTACAATTTGTATGGAAACACCAAAGACCCCAAATAGCCAAAACAATCTTAAGAAAGAAAAATGGAGCTCGAGGAATCAGGCTCTTTGACTTCAGACTATACTACAAAGCTACAGTAATCAAGATAGTATGGTACTGGTGCAAAAACAGAAATATAAGTCAATGGTCCAGGATAGAAAGCGCAGAGATATACCCATGCACCTATGGTCACCTAATCTATGACAAAGGAGGCAAGAATATACAATGGAGAAAAGACAGCCTCTTCAATAAGTGGTGCTGGGAAAACTGGACAACTACATGTAAAAGAATGAAATTAGAACACTCCCTAACACCACACACAAAAATAAACTCAAAATGGATTCAAGACTAAATGTAAGGCCAGACACTATAAAACTCTTCAAGGAAAACATAGGAGAAACACTCTTTGAAATAAATCACAGCAAGATCTTTTATGACCCACCTCCTAGAGTAATGAAAATAAAAACAAAATTTAGCAAATGGGACCTAATTGAATGTAAAAGCTTTTGCACAGCAAAGGAAACCAACCATAAACAAGATGAAAAGACAACCCACAGAATGGGAGAAAGTATTTGCAAATGAAGCAACAGACAAAGGATTAACCTCAGCTAGCTTCTTGTTTCCTCCCTACCTGCTTCTCAGGAAGCTACCAGAGCACATGCACCAGCAAAAGGAAGGCACAAATAAGCTCTTAGATACCACATCAAAAACACAGGTGACAAAATATAAAAAACAGATGCTACCATCCAGAAAGTAAAAAGACAACATTTTTAACCTTTTATTTCTATTCTCAAAAATAGAATAGAATGTGGAGAAAGGGGAACTCTATTGCACTTGGTGGGAATATAAATTGGTGCAGCCACTGTGGAAAGCAATGTGGAGGTTTCTCAAAAGAACTAAAAATAGAACTACCATATGACCCAGCAATCCCACTCCTGTATATATATCCGGAGAAGATGAAAACTCTTATTCAAAAAGGTACATGCACCCTAATGTTCATAGTAGCACTCTTTGCAATAGCCAAGACATGGAAGCAACCTAAGTGTCCATCAACAGATGAATGGATAAAGAAGATGTGGTACATATATTACAATGGAATACAACTCAGCCATAAGAAAGCATGAAATTTTGCCATTTGCAACAACATGGATGGACTTGGAGGGTATTATGCTAAGTAAAATAAGTCAGACAGAGGGAGACAAGTACATATTTGGAATCTAAGAAATACAACAAGCTAGTGTATATAACAAAAAAGAAGCAGACTCACAAATATAAAGAACAAACTAGTGGTTACCAATGTCGAGAGGGAAAGGGGAGGGGCAATATAGGGGTGAGGAATTAAAAAGTACAAATTATTATGTATAAAACAAGTTACAAGGGTATATTATACAACACAGAGAATATAGACAGTATTTTATAATAACTATAAATGGAATATAACCTTAAAAAATAGAATGTAGAGACTATTTACAAATCATGTATTCCATAAGGGACTTGTATCCAGATATATAAAGAATTCATAAAAATCAATAAGAAAAATTTAAATGACCTAATTAACAAATGGACAAAGGATCAAAATGGACATTTCTCCAAAGAAGATACACAAATGGCCAATAATCACATTAAAAGATGCTCAACATCATTAGGGAAATGCAAATCAAAACCACAATAAGACTCCATTTCACACCCTTAAGATGGCTGTAATCAGCGAAGTAAAATATCAAGAACTGCTGAGAATGTAGAGAAGCTAGACCCCTCATACATTAGTGGTGGGAACATAAAATGGTTCAACCACTGTGGAAAACAATTTGGTGGCTCTTCAAAAAGTTAAACATAGATTTACCATATGACCCAGCAATTCCACTCTTAGATATATACCCAAGAGAAGTGAAAACAGGTGCTCATATAAGTACACATACATCCATGCTCATAGCAGCACTATTCACAATTTTCAAAAGTTAGAAACAGCCCAAATGTCCATCAGTAGATCAGTAGATTTTTTAAAATGTGGTATATAAATAAAATGGAATAATAACCAGTCATAAAAGAATGAAGTACTGATAAATGCTATGTGGATGAACCTCAAAAACATTTTACAAAATGAAAGAAGCCAGATGCAAAAGGCCACGTATTATATGATTCCATTTATATAAAATGTCCAGACTAGGCAAATCTATAGAGGCAGAAAATAGATTAGTGGTTGCCAGAGGCTGGGGGAAAGGGTACTGGGGAAAGATTGCTAGTGAGTATGGAGTGTCTTTTGGGCATGATGAAATATTCTAAAATTAGATTATGGTGATTGCATAACTCTGTGATTATACCAAAAAAAACAAAACATTGAATTGCACACTTTTAATTGGTGAAATGTATGGAATGTAAATTTTCTTTCACCTGATGAAGTAAAATTGTTTGTGTGTGAGGTGTTTCAGATAATTTACACATTCCATACTAGCCTTGCCTGGGAAGACATAACCATGACCATGGAGCAGGAATCACACCTTCATTGCAGAAAATCCGTGGAGCAATTCATGAAGGATTATGACCCCAGATTATGATCTAATTAACTGAAACACTCCTGAGATAACAGAAATAACTTTTGCACAGTATTTTCCATTTTGAAATGCACTTTATAACTTAATTGGTCTGAAAGCTATCATTCCAAATCTTTCATTTCCCCATGACTATCTGATAATCACACACGCAGGAACCCTTACAGGCATATACCTCAAGGACACGTGGCACAATTATGTTTAGGGCAGATTAAGATGTCAATCTCTTTGCAGCATCTGATCTCCTTTTAGATGCATGTTAGCAAAAAAACAGCTTGCAATGAGGATGATCTGGTTGTCTCAGGAGTGCCCTTGCATCCATCATGACCAGTTTGGTCAGTCTCAGAAGGCTGGGACAGTCCAGGCAGGCACTGTCCTAAGGAGAGTATAGAGGAGAGGGAGGATCAGAGAGAGTCAAGTGGAAATGGTGTAATTCAACAATTCTCAAGGAAAGCTGTCACCAAGGGGTCATGCAAACCATAGCCACAAAGGAAGGCAAGTGGGACACCAAGGCAAGCCAGTCAGGGAGCAAGGCTCGGGTTTGCAGGACCTGGGCAGCAAAGGCGGGATTCAGAGAGCTCAGGAGAATGGCAGAGGTAGGAGGCACCTGTGTGAGGGGAACATATGCTGTTTCTCTGCAGGTTTCCCTTTCCCCTTCCCACCCATTAGCACCTCAGCCACTGCCCTCCTGAGACCAAACAATGAAGGAGGTCACTCCCTGCCCCTGGAGATGGTTTGTGAGCTGCTCCATCAACGTGCGAGCCTACTGTGGGACTAGCTTCAGCCCCTCTGCTGCCAGCTTTGATAGGAAAAGGTCATTTTTCAAACCAAACATGGAACAGTCCATCAGCATGTGCTGCAGATGATAAAGCACCCTCTCCTACAGTCTATTTTCCCACAAATCTTCTTTACCAGCCCCTGCACACTCCAAGCCAGCAGCTCTCACACTTCAGCCAGCATCAGAAACACTGGGAGGGTCACTAAAGCACAGGGTGCTGGGACCCTCAGGTGGCAATGACGGTAATGCAGGTGCAGAAACCAGACTCTGAAACCCACCCTCCAAATGTTCCTCCCAAGCCTCCAGGCGCACTCAGTAGCCCTATGACCTCAGAGAAGTTCTGGAGCCACGCCGTGCCTTGTTTCCTTATCTGTAAAGTGGAAAACTCCCAGTTCACAGGGTTGTTGTAAGAATGAGTGAGCTAACAGGTGTGAAGGTTGGGGACAGTGCCTGACACTCACCGGTGCCGTGCCTGTGTCTGAGCTCGTGACCATCCCCCAGTGACTTGTCAGTGCACAGGATTGGGTGTCTGATGCATTCACGGTCTCTGGTGGGAAACACTGTTCATTTTCTCATGAGAAATGGATATGGTACAGCTGTTTCTGCCTATATCCTAGCTGACATTTCAATTTAAATGCCAGCTGTACACGTCTCTTCACAGGTGCATCAATTGATCCAGCAGCTTTGAGTGAGAACTTACCTTCCAGATGTGATGTACTGGCGTCTGCCCCGACTTCTCACCTCATTACAACTCTCCTCGCCCATGCAGGTCGGGGAGAACGCAGAGGCCGGCCTGTCCAGTCCAGCTGAATTTAAGGGCAACAATTATTTGACTCTTGTGTCATGGTTTTGTACCTTTAAATAAGCCACAATTTAGATAGATAGATACAGATATATAGATGTAACTGAATCACTGTGCTATACATCTGAAACTAACACGACATTGTAAATCAACTATACTTCAATTTAAAAAATAAATAAAATAAACCCCAAGTTCTTTGTAGGCAGTGGTTCCTTCTTTCCTCCCTGTGCTGACAAGAAGCGGGGGTGCTCTGGGGAGGAAGAAATGTGCTCGTGCCTGAGTGAGGCCATTTGTGAAATGAGGGCTCAGGTGGGCAGAGCCGGCACAGGGTCTCATGGAGAGACAGCTACTTTGAAAACCAAAAGGTGGGCAGCCCCCCACCTGCTGGGACTCAGTTCCTCACCTTGCACACAGAAGGCACCCACTAGAAGCCTGGATCCTTCCAGCACCCGCCGCATGGGTTGTGTTTACTGGTCTCTCCGCAGGCGCGGTGGATGGACCAGGATACCCCACGTCGGATCCCGGCACCCAGCACAGCCTGGCTCACGGAGGGCCTCAGCCAGCAGGTGCAGGATGGGAGGCAGGGCTCGTGGTTGAACTCTGTGCTGCTGGGGAGCTGGGCCCCCACTGGGGACAGAAAGTCAGTCATTTGCCCCCCATTCACTCTCCGCAGCAGCCTATAGATTGCTACATTCTAGCTTCTGCTCTCCCAGGCAGTTGTAAATTGATCATTTGATGATCTATTCCAGCATTTTCTCACCCTTCCTGTTAAGCTGACAGATGCCTAACTGTAGGCCCAGGCTTGCTGAGGGTGGGCACTCTGTGACCAGAGCTGCTTAGGGTCTGCAGGAGGCTTGAGTCTGAGCTGAGAAGTTCTTTCTACAAGTCTTTGATCTGCATCTCTGCAACAGTGGTTCTCAAAGTGTGGTACCCGGCCAGCACCATTGGCATTACCTGGGAATCTGTTAGAACTCCACATTTACAGGATTCAGTCCAGATCTGCTGACTCTGACACCTGGGGGTTGAAGCCCCACCAATTTGTGTTTTATGAGCCTTCTAGGTGATTCTAATGCTCACTAAAATTTGAAAGCCACCGTTCTGGAGACCCCAGGAAGAAGTTAGGATTGAGACAGTAATTCTTTATTGAAGGTGAAGAAACTCAAAGCCAAATGCATATGATTTGTACAAGGTGACTCATTCGTGTATTCTTTTATTCTCTCATTAATTTGTCGAACACTAACCGATTGCTGGCTCTGTGCACGGCACTGGGATAGGAACACAGGTTACAACCCCATATTCAAGAGTTCACAGTCTAGTGAGAGGAGACAGAAACGCAAAAGAGGGGATTAAAATCTGCCAATACAGTCAGCAAGCACTCTCATGGCCTGGAAGTGCTGGGCAGCTGCCCCAGGACACGATGGTGAACGTGTCACCACACGTCCAGCCTCGTGGATGCTGCAGCTGAAAAGGGAGCCAGACCTCCAGAGAAACACTCACAGACAAAGGCTGGGCTAAGTGCTATGGAGGCACCCAGGGCAGAGCGGGTGGTGACATGGCAGGTGGAGTTGCCTAGTCTGCAGGGTCCAAACAGCCAGCTGTGGGAATGAGAGCAGTGCTGACCAGGGAGGATGGGCGGGAGTGGGAGGGAGGGAGGGGCATCCGAATGTGCAGGCTGCAACTCGGCATATCCCGGGTCCTCTTGGTCGCAAGCATCTTGGAGGTCTAAGTGGAGATGTCGAGATAGCAAGTGGATATATGGCTCTCTGGTGAGAGCCAGGCTAAAGATGAGCAGATGACAGTCTTCATCCTTGGGGTCTGTGGCTCCTGAGACCACCTGAGAAGGGGATGCAGGCAACACACCCACTGGGGAGGGGTGGAGGGGTGAGGGAGAGGATGGTACTGGCAAAGGTGAGAAGTTCGTCTCCACTTAGGAGATTGGGATTAACATACACACACGACTGTATATAAAATAGGTAACCAACAGGGACCTACTGTAGAGCACAGGAAACTCTCCTCAATATTCCGTAATAATAACTTATTTGGGTAAAGAACCTGAAAAAGAATGGAGATATCTATCTATCTATATATATATATATATATATATATATATATATATGTATAGCTGAATCACTTTGCTGTACAGCAGAAACTAACACAACATTTTAAATCAACTATAATCCAATAAAAATTTTTAAAAAATAAATAAATCCTTTTGACCACAATAAAAAAGTTCATCTCAGAGGACAGGACTTCTCAGCTGGTTGTCCTGTGTGCTCTGTTGGTTTTGTCTCCGTACAGTGGGAGAGATGTAAGAATAGGAGGGGTGGGGTTGCAGATGTAGGACGTGGGGCTCATGGATGGGGCAAGGTCCCTAGGCAGAAAGAAGGGGTGGAATCCAAAGCATGGGAGGGCTGTTGGCCTCAGAAAGAGAAGCTCACAGCTCCTCTGCTATAAAGAGAGAGAGAGAAGGAATGGCTACAGATGCAAGATGACCGACGGGCTCGGCGACGGAAGCTGGGGACATCCCTGGATGGCTTCCGTCGTCCCTGCAAGTAGGTAGGGACGCCTTGCTAAAGGAGAGGGAGGAGCTGGATGTGGGAGGACAGCCCAGATGTCCTGAATGTTGTTGCAGGTACTGGATGCTCAAGCTAGCCGGGCAGATCTACCAGCACTGCAGGGCACAGGGAGGGCTGCGGAGGTTGGGCAACACAGGTGCACATCCTCCGTGACAGCCAGCCCTCTGATTCCTCTGCCTGACAGAACCAGAATAGACACGGGTCTCCAAGCTGTGGGGAAAGATTGGAAGGTGGGCAAAACTTTTATGAAAATCGCTCTGCCCTGTGTGGGTCCAGGCATCAGACAGCCTTGGTTCAAACCTTGGCTCCAACCAGGATTTAGTGGTGACCTCTGGAGCAGCCTAGGTGGCCTCGCAAAGCCTCATCTTCTTCCTTGCAGAAGAGGGATAATCATATGGCTTACACTGAGGCCACTGGAATCGTCCCCGGTGTGCCCGGCACGCAGTGCCTCTCCGGTCCACAACCATGGTACAGTCAGCGGTGGCAAGAGATAAAGCTGGACTCCCCAAGTCAGACCCCCATGCAGTCACACAACCCCCCACAGATGTGTTCAGAGAACCACACACTAGGAGAGGACCTCAGCTTAATCACTTTTTCTTACCCTAATCCAAAGTACCTTAACTGTGAACAGAAACAATGCTGGTCACCCTGGGCCTTAAGTAGCCATTCCATTTATTTATATTTTTTTAAAGGGAACTTTTATTTATTTATTTATTTATTTTTGGCTGCATTGGGTCTTTGTTGCTGCGTGGGCTTTCTTTAGTTGCAGCGAGCAGGGGCTACCCCTTGTTGTGGTGCACGGGCTTCTCATTGCGGTGGGAAGTGCTTCTCTTGTTGCGGAGCCTGGGCTCTAGGTGCACTGGCTTCAGTAGTTGTGGCTCGCGGGCTCTAGAGAGCAGACTCAGTAGTTGTGGTGCACGGGCTTAGTTGCTCCACAGCATGTGGAATCTTCCCGGAGCAGGGCTCGAACCCATGTCCCCTGCATTGGCAGGAACATTCTTAACCACTGCGCCACCAGGGAAGCCCTAGCCATTCCCTTTAAAAAGAAATCTCTGGATTTTCTAAGGCTCTGGAGTCAGCTAAGCTGGTCTTCCCTAAAGAGGCTTAAATGCATCTGTCCTGCCCGGGTGCCCAGTGATGCCCAGTGTGGACAAAGCAGCCCCTTCCTGAGGCACCTGCCGATGTTTATGCAGGTGCTGCAGGGGCCCCTTCTCCCTCCCCACTGTCGTTGTCCCTGGGTTTGCTGGAGGAAAGAAAGGGGCATCATCCTGCTTGCAGACAACCAAAGGAAGAAAGATGCCAGTAATGGTTAAATTCCAAAGGAAGTGGCGTTCAAAATGTGAGGCTGATCTCTTAGGAAGAGTATCCCCAATAGAGAGCTTTGAAGTCTGGCCTCCACAACTTACTTCAAGGCTGAACTCTAATGAAACCTGCACATCTAAAACTATATAAATTAACAGTCTCATTAGGGCCCTGGAGCTACAGGTTCTGTGCAAAACAGGCCCATTTAAATGTAAATCTTGACATTCAGCCCAAGACTAGAAAAGAAATAGTTTCCACACCTAAGCACGGGTTAGGAGACTGAGGACTAAATATTAATTCTTTATGACAGAAGACTTTTTAATCATGTTTACTTTTAGACTGTCATGATTCTGGGTCTCTTCTCCGTCTTGGAGAATATTGGATTTCTAATTACCTGAAACTCGGAGACGGCATCCACATGCCTCTCAGGTTCTCCTTCAAGGCCACAGATAGTATGATTAAGTGTAATTTTGTTAAAAGTGGAGCTCCCAGTGCTGCTGACGGGGGTCCTGGAGACACTGAAGATAATCAAGCAGAAATGAAAACATGTGATTCTGGCCAAAAATGAAAAGAGAAACCTGGTCTGAATAATAAACCATGCTGCTGATAAAGCTTCTGCTGTTTGTAAGATAGTGGAAAAGCTAACGTCCCTCATCCCTGTGTATTATATTCCGCTGAAACAGTCCTGGCGGAAATGTGGTCACTTAGCTACCTAGAGGTAACGTGATTTCCATCTCTGCCTTCGAAGCTGACAGCCTGGGTTCGAATCCCTACGCTCCCCTAACAAGCTGGGTGACAGTCAGGCATCATGTAACGTATCTGAACCTGCTCGCTCAGCGGGCTGAGAACACCTTCCGGGTAGGATGCTGTGAAGGTCAGTGTGATGGCCCAGGCCAGTGCCCAGGTGCCCAGGCCCTCACAGAACCTCCCCCGGCTCCCCAGCCACCCTCTGGGGTGGCCACACAGATCCCACAGCAGCACAGTGCAGACCACGTTCTGGCTTTCTTAATCGTGGCCCTGTGGCCCTGAGAACATGGCCTAGCGTTCCCGTCGGCAAGATAGGGAGCATCTCACCTTCCTGGAGAGCTGTGAAAACACACCCAGCATAAAGTCAGTGTGCAAGGGCCAGTTCCCCCCTCCCTTCATCCAAACATCCCAGGAAACGTGAAATAGCAGAGTGTGGGTTTCCGCTCTTGAAGACATTGCTACCTACTTAGAACACACACCTCTATACCTTACGAACACAGGAAAGGCACCCCGGGTGCTACAAGCCCAGGACGTCCACTGAGGCTCCGGGGTGGCAGTGGGCAAGTCCTCAGGGCATGGGCTACACCTCAGAGCTCCAGGATGGACCTGGCTGCGTGCCTGTGAGCCCTGGGCACCAACGTGTTTTCAGCACTCCATGCGCACCTACAACTGCTGCTCCCAGGACCCGTGCTTGTCCTTTAAAATGTCCCTGAGTGAAGTTCTGCCCTCACTCCAGCCATGTGAGAATGAGTGTCTCCTCCATCGTATCCATTATTTCGTTTTCTCACCCATGAACCACACTGTGTATCCAGCCACACAGACACGCACTGTGGGTTCTGTGTACTTCTCGGTGTCAGGCACCAGCAGGAAACAGCACGTTTAGAACCCCAGATTTCCACCAGCCACTAAGCCACCCTAAATTACCGTTCAATCTAAGCAAAAGCAGTTGCTTTCCAAATGCAGCTTTCGAAGAGTCATCTAACGCCCTAACCCACCCTGAGTCCCTCCACTGCAGAAATTCTGGAGCTTCCACTGGGCTATGAGGTGAGCAAACCAAGAATCTCACAGTCTAGTCAGGAGCAGGGCAGTCAATGGTCAAGAGAACCTCCCAGCACCAGCAAGCCCACGGTGACACAAGCCCCTGTACTCCCAAAGGCCGGAGCCCAGCGCCCATGTGGCTTAGAGGAAGACAGGGCTGGTGAGATGGGCAGGAACCAAGACTGAGTGGGCCCCGCATCCTGGGGTGAGGAGCCTAATCTTCATCAAGGCAGCTTTAATCTGGGGAGTGACTGGTCTGCTTGAATCTTGCTCCAGTATAGATGTTGGATGCAGGAGACCCAGTGGGCAGGGAGACCCCTTAGTGGGGTGTCCACAGCAGAAGCCTGGGTCCAGGAAGGCAGAGGGTGGCAAGGGAGAGGAGGGGTGTGAGGGAGAGAGAGCTTAAAGACCAGGACCAGGGCCTTGATCATCAGTAGGAGGCTGCTGCAGGCTGGATTAAGGGGAAAAAGATGCTATGACGTCTGGGTGTAAGATGTTTGCTCTGGGTATAAGACAGGCATCAAGAACCTGTGAACAGATGAGGAAGAGTTGGGACCAGACAGCCAGTGCAGGCCAGGGAGGGCTTGGCCAGGCAGCAGGCCCCTCTGGGGCCCTTGTTGCCCATCAAGATGGTCCTTCACCAGGCTGAGGTGGCAGGGTCTTTGCATGCCCACCTTGCCCAGGCTACAGATGAGAACCCAAAGGGGCTGACAGCTAGACACTGCCCACTGCCCACACTCCTTCCCTGAAGGGGTCAGTGGTCGACTCCATGCCCACAACTGACGCATGCAAGAGAAGGGTGGTTGGAGGTGACGGCTCTGGCTTCCATCACTGTGTGAGGATCCAGGCACAGGGATGGTAAAGGCAGGAATAGGGCTGAGTGCAGCTCGGGAAAGGGAGGTCTCAGAGGCCTGCTGAAGCTGCCCAGTGAGCAGTCAGAAACTCTCAGTTTTATCCAGTCCTATTTCCTGACTGCACACTTCTACGAGGCAGGACTAAGTTCATGGGTCTTTGGGTCCCTGGTACTTAATGCAGTGCTAACACACAGTAGGTGCTCAATAAATACATGGTGGAAAACATCCCTGTATCAGGAAAGCCGTCTCAGGCAGCTTGGAGCTGGGCATCAGGGCCCAGACTTGGCCGCAGGCACTGGGTACACATCACCCAGCACTAAGTGCAACTCCATGCCCGCTTCCAGGTCTCCCGCCAGCTCCCTCGGACAGGAGCCATGTCCCAGCACCACTTGTGGTGCATAGCAGGTTCTTAGTATGTTTTATTAAATAGCTAAATGATGAGAGAGAAATGACATTGCAACACACAAAGCACTTCTCCCAGTTGTGTGACCCTGGGAATGTTAACTCCCCTGGATCTATGGCTTGTAACATGTAGAATGTTCTAGAATATATTGGAGGGATGATAAGGGGCACCTTGAGATCCTCGCAGTCTGCCAATAGTTCTGTAGGGTAAGGGTTCATGTATTCATTTAACAAACCCTCAAAGACCACTTATTACGAGCTCTACAGCATGACAACATGGCCAGGACAGGCAAGGCTAACACCACCAAGTTCACTTTCCATCCACAGTGCATGTCTGCCAGGAGCTGTTTGGTGCAGCAGGGGCTCTGCTCCAGTCACTCCCTCAGGGACCTAGGGTGAGGGTGACTGCACCTTTTAGTAGCTGAACCGTCTGGAACACACGGTCTGTCCTTGATTGTCTCAGCCGGAGCGTGTGTACTGATTCTGATGCTTTTGCTCAGAAGTGACACATAGCACTCATTTCACTGCCCGTTAGCCGCCGTTAGACAGCCATCTGTCCCAGCCTGACTGCAAGGGGTCTGGGGCGTGCGGGGGAGCAGCGCCGCCTCTGCCATGTGCCACAGAGAAAAGACAGGAGGCCAAAGAAGTCAAGTGCCGGGTCTGAGAGCACACAGTAATTGTCAGAATCGGGCTGTCAGGCCCCAAAGTCCCTGCTTGTAACCAGCACACTACGCTTCCTCTTTCACTGTCCACACGTTGATGAGAATGATTTTGGCCCTAAGTTGCTATTTTCCTGACGCCACCTAAGGGCCTCCCATAGGGAGAAGAAGGATGAGGAGAGAGGAGGCGACATTTACTAGGGACCTGGCAGGGCCAGCAGTGGGAGCTTGGGGCTAGGGCATGGTCAGGCCAGGCCTGGGGCTGGGGTGGCTGGCGGAGGTCGCGGAAGAGGGACACATCCAGGAGAGGAGAGGCACCACACCTTAGAACATGCGCTTTGCGGGTGGCTGAGCGTCCCCAGGGGCTCCTCCTGGAGGCTCCCTGAGTCCCTCACAACTCAGAGGCCACGAGGTGCAGCTCCGCCAGCCCAGTAGCAGCCGTGGCAGGACGGGCTGTGCTCACCAGAGCCACATGGCTCAGGGGGTAGGGCCTCCCAGGAGGCGGACAGTCTATGACATCGGCACTGCCACCCAACAGTAGAATCGTGACTTGTATGAGCCATTCACATGCTGTGCCATGTCCTGATGGCCCTTCGCTCTGACTGACAGAGCCACCTTCCTGATGCCAAGTGTTACCCAGGGAACTCAGGGGGTCAGGGGTTTCTCCCTATGACTCCCCAGTGTGCCCCTCGGGACACTGAAGATGACCCTATGGGTTTGACCTCAGTGCCTTCAGTGTGCACCGCAAGGCCTGGCCCCAGGCACCATCTGGGTGGAGGGACGATGGAGAGATGGGTGGGTGGGCAGGTGGTGATGCGTACACGGCACTCTCAGGCTTCCCCCATGCTCGAGCCTCTGCAGGGGCACAAAGTGTGGTCAGCCCACGGCGTGGGGTGGGGAGCCCCGTGCACACACCAGCCTCCTTGGCGAAGGGTTGGGATTTGTCTCCTATTCACAGAGTCCTAGAGATGT
Organism: Balaenoptera physalus; assembly: GCF_965194825.1. Classification (NCBI taxonomy): domain Eukaryota; kingdom Metazoa; phylum Chordata; class Mammalia; order Artiodactyla; family Balaenopteridae; genus Balaenoptera; species Balaenoptera physalus. The sequence continues at coordinate 5,271,019 of NC_138885.1, read as the reverse complement.
GCCCTGCTCATTTCAGAAAGCACAGGAAAATTTCCAGCAGGCACTGCAAGGAAAATAAAACACTCTAGAACAAGAATTCAAAGGAAGAAAGTCCTACTTTGCATATTTGTAGTAAAGGTAATTGCTCCCCATGAAATTATATGGACTCCTCCTTTTACAGTCCAATGCAAGAGCAAGTTGTGAAATACGGGAAATTTCAAGGTTTAATTAAAACACAGTTCACTGCACTGAAGTTCGCTTATAAAATATAGCAAAGATTAATGAGAGATATCAAACCAAACTATTTGTGCACAACCTGTTGGGTCATAATTTATGGGAATGAGAGGAAATGAACAAGATCATAGTCTTAAAATGAATTTACTGCTTCTCTGGCTTAAGTAAAATGGAAATAATAAAAACCCTCAGGTCAGCTCAGCCGCACCAGAATGAAATAGCGGGCAGGCCAGGTGGGAGACAATCAGTTAGCAGGTATCTGTCAGGGTCTGCTGAATGCACTGCTGTACTTGCTGGGAGGGGCAGAGGAGAGGGACAAGGGGTCCCTGCCTTACCCCATTTATTCCTCATATGACTACAATGATGATTAACCCTGCTTTCCAGATGAGCTCAGGGAGACCAAGCAACTTGTCCAAGGCTACAGTGCCAGGAGGTGGCAGGGCTGGGACTGGACCAGCCATCTGGCTCAATGTCTATGCTGTCCCACCGTAATCTTCAGCCGCCCCTGTGCTCTGTCCTTGCAGGGCCCTGATCATCTAAGTGAGGGGATGTGGGTGGAACGTGCCAAGCACCAGACCCAAACAGGGACACCCAACTCAGGACAGGAGCCGCTGGACAATGACCCCCCCCCCAAAATACCCATGTCCCGATCCCTGGAACCGTGAGTGCTACCCTGCGTGACTGTTAATTTCAATGTGTCAACTTGGCTGGGTCACAGTACCTAGCTATTTGGTCAAACACTATTCTAGATGTTTCTGTGAAGGTGTTTTTAGAAGAGATGAAGACTCAAATCAGTAGACTTATAGTAAAACAGATGACTCTCCGTGATGTGAGTGGGCGTCAGCCAATCATTTGATGGCCTCGAGAGCAAAGACTGAGGTCGTCCAGGGAAGAGGGAATTCTAACAGCAGACGGTTTTCAGACTTGGGCTGTAACACCAACTTCTCCCTGGGCCCACCCTGCAGATTTCAGACTTGAACCTTCACAATCTCATGGGTTAATTCCTTAAAATGAATCCAAGCAGATAGATAGACAGACAGAAAAGAGAGATAATATTGCAGGAGGACTGGGTGAGCCATGGAGATCAGCACGTCTACGCATACATATGCACATATAGGTTCTGTTTCTCTGGAGAACCCTGACAACACACACTACTTGGCAAAAAAGGATTTTGCAGATGTGATTAAGTTAAGGATGTTAAGATGGAGGGGATCATTCTGGATTTTTCCAGGTGGGCCCGGTGCCATCACAAGTAATTTTATAAAGGAAGGCAGAGAGTGGAGGGATGCAGTCACAGGCCAAGGAAGGCCTGCAGCCACTGGAATCTGGAAGCAGCAAGAGATAGATTCTCCCCTGGAGCCTCTGGAGGGAGCAGGGCCCCGCCGACACCCTGATTTCAGACTTCTGACACCCAGAGCTGTGAGAGAATAAATTTCTGTTGTCTTAAGCCACCTGGTTTGTGGCAGTTCATTACAGCGGCCCTGGGAAACTAACACAGTGGTGACTCTCAAAGGAGGCCGGGGGTGCTCGAGATACTTCCTTGTGGGGGATGGGTGGGGTGCCCCAGCATTGAACAAAGCCTCAAGGGGCACCGCTTGGCGTGCTCCCTTCCCACCCACCCCAACCCCTAGAATGTCCCCTCTGGGAAGCCTCCCTGAGGCGCACCCCCTTTCTTTTTCCGTACAGGGCTGGCGTTGCAAACAGCTTGGCCACGCTGCAGGCCGCTGAGTGCCTGCGGGCCTGCCACACTCCTCTCCCCAAAGCCACAAGCACAGCCCACTAGGCTGTGGGCTCAGGACACTTGTAGGAGGACCGGGAGGGCCGTGGAGACCAGGAGCTGGGTGGGAGTTCTTTGTGACGCAGGCTGGGAGGGGAAAGGGAACCTTCTTCCTTGTATGTTCTCTTCAACAACTGCATCCCGGGTCCCAGGCTGCTGAGTAGTTGTTCTGCCTTCAATCACTTTTCCAGTCCTAGTAAAGATGAGCCCAGCCCCTCCTCACCACACCTAAGGACCCTAGAGGAGCGAGACTCTGACTCAAGAGTGGGACAACAGGGCAGCCCACCCATTCTGTCCCCAGCTCATACCTCGGGGAAGTCCATCCACAGCTGAGTCCAGGGCCCAGCCCTGGGGTCTGCTCAGGACTCCCCACCCATACCCGAGTGCAGGCTCTCCGAGCAGGAGGTGGGGAAAGCGAGGGCGCCGAAGGGGAGACACTGTGAGCTGACAAAAGCCGGTGCCGAGGACGGTGATGACACGTCCACCACCGCAGTCCTAGGAAGTCCCATCCTACATTCTGGGGTGGCCCAGTCCTTCCCTTCACTCTGGAGTCACTTGCCCAGCATCGGCTGGAACACCCATCCCTTGTCCTGCGTGGTGTCCTGAGGATGCAGCCCAAGCCCAGCTCTTGCCTTTGGACAGTGCCAAGTGCTGCATTGAACCTGAGAGCCACCCAGGTGAGGCCATAGAGACAAGGAGAGGAACGGGGCAGTGCTGGACTCAAGCCACATATACCTAACTTCGGAGGCATTGGCTCAACAGCCTCACTGCCAGCCCCCAACACACGTCTGACTCATGTGAGCTTCACAGAATCCTGTGACTTTAAGCAACAGCAAGTCATTCAGTGCAGCTGGACGAGAGGGTGAGAGCAGGGCAGAGGCAAGCCCACTAGGGGTCGTACACCAACTACATCTGAACAGAAATGGGACGCCGTAAAAATGCATTCAACACAGGAGGGTCACCATGCATGGTCACAGTGGAGTGATGCCCATCCCTGGAGGGCAGCTGCAAGGTGTGCCCACACAGACAGGCTGCCAGGGTCAGTACTCCTCGTACTTGGAACTGTCACCCCAACCAAACTTGTGTCCTTAAAGATTCACACAGAAGTTTCATCACAGGTTCACTTGTAAGAACTAAGAAGTGCAAACAACCCAAAGTCCACAAATACTGGAATGGATACATAAATGATAGTAGACCATGGAATAGTGCAAAGCAACAAAAATGAGTAAACTACAATGACACAAAACAACACAGATGACTCTCACAAAGTGCTGAATAAAAGAAAGGAGACACAGAAGAGGACATACTATTAATACAATAGGGATAGTCATTACCTTTGAGGGGAAAAGGGAGTAGTGATGAGGAGAGGCTTGAGAATACAAAACAGTCTTGGAAATTAAAAACATGATAGGTGAAAAGCAATCTACAGATGCAATGCAATCCCTATCAAAATACCCAGAACATTTTCCACAGTACTAGTACAAATAATCCTAAAATTTATATGGAATCACAAACGACTCAGAACTGCCAAAGCAATCCTGAGAATGAAAAAGAGCAAAGCTTGAGGTACAACCCTCCCAGACTTCAGACATACTACAAAGCTACAGTAATCAAAACAGTGTGATGTTGGCACAAAACAGACATATGGATCAATGGAACAGGATAGAGAGCCCAGAAATAAACCCACACAACTACAGTCAATTAATCAACAAAGGAGGCAAGAATATACAATGGAGAAAAAAGAGTCTCTTCAATAAGTGGTGCTGGGAAAATGAGACAGCTATATATAAATCAATGAAGCTAGAAAACTCCCTCACAGCACACACAAAAGTAAACTCAAAATGGTTTAAAGACCTAAATATAAGACATGACACCATAAAATTCCTAGAAGACAACATAGGCAGAACATTCTATGACGTAAATCGTAGCAATATTTTCTTAGGTAAGTCTCCCAAGGCAAAAGAAATAACAACAAAAATAAACTAATGGGACCAAATTTAATTTAAAAGCTTTTGCACAGCAAAGAAAACCATCAACAAAACAAAATACCTACAGACTGGGGGAAAATATTCTTTTTTTAACATCTTTACTGAAGTATAATTGCTTTACGTTGTTGTGTTATTTTCTGGTGTATAACAAAGTGAAACAGCTATACGTATACATATATCCCCATACCCCTCCCTCTTACATCTCCCTTCCACACTCCCTATCCCACCCTTCTAGGTGATCACAAAACACCGAGATGATCTCCCTGTGCTATACAGCTGCTTCCCACTACTATCTATTTTACATTTTGTAGTGTTTATATGTCAAAGCCACTCTCTCACTTCGTCCCAACTTACCCTTCCCCCTCCCCATGTCCTCAAGTCCATTCTCTACTTCTGAGTCTTTATTCCTGTCCTGTCCCTGGGTTCTTCAGAACCATTTTTTTTTTATTCCATATATATGTGTTAGCATACAGTATTTGTTTTTCTCTTTCTGACTTACTTCACTCTGTATGACAAACTTTAGGTCCATCCACCTAACTACAAATAACTCAATTTCGTTTCTTTTTATGGCTGAGTAATATTGCATTGTATATATGTGTCACATCTTCTTTATCCATTCATCTGTCGATGGACACTTAGGGTGCTTCCATGTCCTGGCTCTTGTAAATAGAGCTGCAACAAATATTGTGGTACAAGACTCTTTTTGAATTTTGGTTTTCTAAGGGTATATGCCCAGTAGTGGGACTGCTGGGTCGTATGGTAGTTCTATTTTTAGATTTTGAAGGAACTTCCATGCTGTTCTCCATAGTGGCTGTATCAATTTACATTCCCACCAACAGTGCAACAGGGTTCCCTTTTCTCCACACCCTCTCCAGCACTTGTTGTTTGTAGATTTTCTGATGATGCCCATTCTAACTGGTGTGAAGTGATACCTCAATGTAGTTTTGATTTGCATTTCTCTAATAATTAGTGATGTTGAGCAGTTTTTCATGTGCTTCTTGGCCATCTGTATGTCTTCACTGGAAATGTCTATTTAGGTCTTCTGCCCATTTTTGGATTCGGTTGTTTGTTTTTTATAATATTGAGCTGCATGAGCTGTTTATATATTTTGGAGATTAATCCTTTGTCTATTGATTCGTTTGCAAATATTTCTCCCATTCTGAGGGTTGTCCTTTCGTCTTGTTTATGGTTTTCTTTGCTGTGCAAAAGCTTTTAAGTTTCATTAGGTCCCATTTGTTTACTTTTGTTTTTATTCCATTTCTCTAGGTGGTGGGTCAAAAAAGATCTTACTGTGATTTATGTCATAGAGTGTTCTGCCTGTGTTTTCCTCTAAGAGTTTTATAGGGTCTGACCTTACATTTAGGTCTTTAATCCATTTTGAGTTTATTTTTGTGTATGGTATTCAGGAGTGTTCTAATTTCATTCTTTTACATGTAGCTGTCCAGTTTTCCCAGCACCACTTACTGAAGAGACTATCTTTTCTCCATTGTATATTCTTGCCTCCGTTAACAAACATAAGGTGACCATACTGCGTGGGTTTATCTCTGGGCTTTCTATCCTGTTCCATTGATTTATATTTCTGTTTTTGTGCCAGTACCATATTGTCTTGATTACTGTTGCTTTCTAGTATAGTCTGAGCTCCTCCAGCTCCGTTTTTCCTTCTCAAGAATGCTTGGGCTATTCGGGGTCTTTTGTGTTTCCATACAAATTGTGAATTTTTTTGTTCCAGTTCTGTGAAAAATGCCATTGGTGATTTATAGGGATTGCATTGAATATGTAGATTGCTTTGGGTAGTATAGTCATTTTCACAATGTTGATTCTTCCAATCCAAGAACATGGTATATCTCTCCATCTGTTGGTATCATCTTTAATTTCTTTCATCAGTGTCTTACAGTTCTCTGCATACAGGTTTTTTGTCTGCTGAGGTAGGTTTATTCCTAGGTATTTTATTCTTTTGTTTGCAATGGTAAATGGGAGTGTTTCCTTAATTTCTCGTTCACATTTTTCATCATTATTGTATAGGAATGCAAGAGATTTCTGTGCATTAATTTTGTATCCTGCTACTTTACCAGATTCACTGATTAGCTCTAGGAGTGTTCTGGTAGCATCTTTAGGATTCTCTATGTATAGTATCATGTCATATGCAAACAGTGACAGCTTTACATCTTCTTTTCTTATTTGGATTCTTTTTATTTCTTTTACTTCTCTGATTCCTGTGGCTAAAACTTCCAAAACTATGTTGAATAAAGGTGGTGAGAGTGGACAACCTTGTCCTGTTCCTGATCTTAGAGGAAATGGTTTCAGTTTTTCACCATTGAGAATGACGTTGGCTGTGGCTTTGTCATATATGGCCTTTATTATGCTGAGGCAAGTTCCCTCTATGCCTATTTTCTGAGGGTTTTTGTCATAAATGGGTGTTGAATTTTGTTGAAAGATTTTTCTGCCTCTATTGAGATGATCATTTGGTTTTTGTCCTTCAGTTTGTTAATATGGTTTATCACACTGACTGATTTGCATATATTGAAGAATCCTTGCATTCCTGGGATAAACCCCACTTAATCATGGTGTATGATCCTTTTAATGTGCTGTTGGATTCTGCTTGCTGTATTTTTTGAGGATTTTTGCATCTATGTTCATCAGTGATATTGATGTGTAGTTTTCTTTCTTTGTGACATCTTTCTCTGGTTTTGGTATCAGGGTGATGGTAGCCTCGTAGAATGAGTTTGGGAGTGTTCCTCCCTCTGCTATATTTTGGAAGTGTTTGAGAAGGATAGGCGTTAGCTCTTCTCTAAATGTTTGGTAGAATTCGCCTGTGAAGCCATCTGGTCCTGGGCTTTTGTTTGTTGGAAGATTTTTAATCACAGTCTCAATTTCAGTGCTTGTGATTTGTCTGTTTATATTTTCAATTTCCTCCTGGTTCAGGCTCAGAAGGTTGTGCTTTTCTAAGAATTTGTCCATTTCTTCCAGGTTGTCCCTTTTATAGGCATATAGTTGCTTGTAGTAATCTCTCATGATCCTTTGTATTTCTGTAGTGCCAGTTGTAACTTCTTTTTCATTTCTAATTCTATTGATTTGAGTCTTCTCCCTTTTTTTCTTGATGAGTCTGGATAATGGTTTATCAATTTCGTTTATCTTCTCAAAAAAACAGCTTTTAGTTTTATTGATCTTTGCTATTGTTTCCTTCATTTCTTTCCCATTTATTTCTGATCTGATCTTTATGATTTCTTTCTTCACCTAACTTTGGGGTTTTCTTATTCTTCTTTCTCTAATTGCTTAATTGTAAGTTTACATTGTTTATTTGAGATGTTTCTTGTTTCTTGAGGTAGGATTGTATTGCTATAAACTTCCCTCTTATAACTGCCTTTGCTGCATCCCATAGGTTTTGGGTCGTTGTGTTTTCATTGTCATTTGTTTCTAGGTATTTTTTGATTTCCTCTTTGATTTCTTCAGTGATCTCTTCGTTATTAAGTAGTGTGATGTTTAGCCTCCATGTGCTTGTATTTCTTGCAGATTTTTTCCTGTAATTGATATCTAGTCTCATAGCATTGTGTTCGGAAAAGATACTTGATATGATTTCAAATTTCTTAAATTTACCAAGGCTGGATTTGTGACACAAGATATGATCTATCCTGGAGAATGTTCCATGAGCACTTGAGAAGAAAGTGTATTCTGTTGTTTATGGATGGAATATCCTATAATTATCAATTAAGTCCATCTTGTTTAATGTATCATTTAAAGCTTGTGTTTCCTTATTTATTTTCATTTTGGATGACCTGTCCATTGGTGAAAGTGGGGTGTGAAAGTCCCCTACCATGATTGTGTTTCTGTTGATTTCCCCTTTTTTGGCTGTTAACATTTGCCTTATGTATTCAGGTGTTCCTATGTTGGGTGCATGAATATTTACAACTGTTATATCTTCTTCTTGGATTGATCCCTTGATCATTATGCAGTGTCCTTCTTTGTCTCTTCTAATAGTCTTTATTTTAAAGTCTATTTTGTCTGATATGAGAATAGCTACTCCAGCTTTCTTTTGATTTCTATTTGCATGGAATATCTTTTTCCATCCCCTCACTTTCAGTCTGTATGTTCCTTAGGTCTGAAGTGGGTCTCTTGTAGACAGCATATATATGGGTCATGTTTTTGTATCCATTCAGCCAGACTATGTCTTTTGGTGGGAGCATTTAATTCATTTACATTTAAGGTAATTATCGATATGTATGTTCCTATTACCATATTCTTAATTGTTTTGGGTTTGTTATTACAGGTCTTTTCCTTCTCTTGTGTTTCCTGCCTAGAGAAGTTCCTTTAGCATTTGTTGTAAATCTGGTTTGGTGGTGCTGCATTCTCTTAGCTTTTGCTTGTCTGTAAAGGTTGTACTTTCTCCATCAAATCTGAATGAGATCCTTGCTGGGTAGAGTAATAGTGGGTGTAGGTTTTTCCCTTTCAACACTTTAAATATGTCTTGCCACTCCCTTCTGGCTTGCAGAGTTTCTGCTGAAAGATCAGCTGTTAACCTTATGAGGATTCCCTTGTATGTTATTTTTTGTTTTTCCCTTGCTGCTTTTAATATTTGTTCCCTGTGTTTAATTTTTGATAGTTTGATTAATATGTGTCTTGGCTTGTTTCTCCTTGGATTTATCCTGTATGGGACTCTCTGCACTTTCTGGACTTGATTGACTTTTTCCTTTCCCATATTAGGGAAGTTTTCAACTATAATCTCTTCAAATATTTTCTCAGTCCCTTTCTTTTTCTCTTCTTCTTCTGGGACCCCCTATAATTCAAATGTTGATGTATTTAATGTTGTCCCAGAGGTCTCTGAGACTGTCCTCAATTCTTTTCATTCTTTTTCCTTTATTCTGCTCTGCAGTAGTTATTTCCACTATTTTATCTTCAAGGTCACTTATCCTTTCTTCTGCCTCAGTTATTCTGCTATTGATTCCTTCTAGAGAATTTTTAATTTCATTTTTTGTGTTGTTCATCATTGTTCATTTGCTCTTTAGTTCTTCTAGGTCCTTGTTAAACGTTTCTTGTATTTTCTCCATTCTATATCCAAGATTTTGGTTCATCTTTACTATCATTACTCTGAATTCTTTTTCAGGTAGACTGCCTATTTCCTCTTCATTTGTTTGGTCTGGTGGGCTTTTACTTTGCTCCTTCATCTGCTGTGTGTTTCTCTGTCTTCTTATTTTGCTTAACTTACTGTTTTTGGGGTTACTTTTCACAGGCTGCAGGTTCATAGTTCCCATTGTTTTCGGTGTCTGCTCCCAGTGGCTAAAGTTTGTTCAGTGGGTTGTGTAGGCTTCCTGGTGGAGGGGACTGGTGCATGTGTTCTGGTGAATGAGGCTGGATCTTGTCTTTCTGGTGGGTAGGACCACGCTTGGTGATGTGTTTTGGGGTGTCTGTGACCTTATTATGATTTTAGACGTCCTCTTTGCTAATGGGTGAGGTTGTGTTCCTTTCTTGATAGTTGTTTGGCATGGGGTGTCCAGCACTGGAGCTTGCTGGTCGTTGAGTGGAGCTGGGTCTTAGCATTATGACGGAGATCTCTGGGAGAGCTCTTGCCGAATGATATTACATGGGGCCAGGAGGTCTCTGGTGGTCCAATGTCGTGAACTTGGCTATCCCACCTCCAAAGGTCTGGCCTGAAACAAGTCTGGAGCACCAAGACCCTGTCAGCCACACAGCTCAGAAGAAAAGAGAGAGAAAAGAAAGAAAGAAAGAAAGAAAGAAAGAAAGAAAGAAAGAAAGAAAGAAAGAAAGAAAGAAAGAAAGAAAGAAAGAAAGAAAGAAAGAAAATAAAGTTATTAAAATTAAATATTTTACAAATATATTATTAAAATAAAAAAGTAATAAAAAAAAGAAGAGAGCAACCAAACCAATAAACAAATCCACTAATTTTAACAAGTGCTAAAAACTAAACTAAGATAACCCTATAAGTCAGAAACTAGTCAGTCGCATACAGCAAACCCCAAGTCTACAGTTGCTCCCTAAGTCCACAGCCTCAATTTTGGGATGACTCCTTGTCTATTCGGATATTCTACAGGTACAGAGAACATCAAGTTGATTGTGGTGATTTAATCTACTGCCCCTGAGGTTGCACAGAGAAATTTCCCTTTTCTTTTTTCACACAGCTCCTGGAGTTCAGCTTTGGATTTGGCCCTGTCTCTGCATGTAGGTCACCCTCTGGCATCTGTTCTTCACCCAAAGAGGAGGGGGTTAAAGGAGCAGCTGATTAGGGGGTTCTGGCTCACTCAGGCCCAGGGGAGGGAGGGGTATGGAATGGGGGGTGAGCCTGCGGCAGCACAGGCCAACGTGATATTGCAACAGCCTGAGGCATACCATATATTCTCCCGGGGAAGTTGTCCCTGGATCACAGGACCCTGGCAGTGACGGGCTGCACAGGCTCCCAGAAGTGGAGGTGTGGATAGTGAACTGTGTTTGCACACAAGATTCTTGGGGGCTGCAGCAGCCTTAGCATTTCATGCCCGTCTCTGGTATCTGCACTGATAGCCATGGCTCGCACCCATCTCTGAAGCTCGTTTATGCTGTTCTCTGAATCTCCTCTCCTCGTGCACCCCAAAACAATAGTCTCTTGCCTCTTAGGCAGGTCCAGAGGTTTTCCTGGACTCCCTCCCGGCTAGCTGTGGCACACTAGCCCCCTTCAGGCTGTGTTCATGCAGTCAACCCCAGTCCTCTCCCTGGGGTCTGACCTCCCAAGCCCAAGCCTCAACTCCAGCCCCCACCCGCCCCAGCTGGTGAGCAGGCAAGCCTTTCAGGCTGGTGAGTGCTGCTTGGCACCGATCCTCTGTGCGGAAACCTCTCTGCTTTGCCCTCTACACCCCTGTTGCTGCACTTTCCTCTGTGGCTCTGAAGCTTCCCCCACCCCGTCTCTGCCAGTGAAGGGGCTTCCTAGTGTGTGGAAACTTTTCCTCCTTCACAGCTCCCTCCCAGAGGTACATGTCCCAACCCTATTCTTTTGTCTCTGTTTTTTCTTTTTTCTTTTGCCCTACCCAGGTACGTGGGGAGTTTCTTGCCTTTTGGGAAGTCTGAGGTCTTCTGCAAGTGTTCAATAGGCGTTCTGTAGGAATTGTTCCACATATAGATGTATTTTTGATGTATTTGTGGGGAGGAAGGTGATTGCATGTCTTATTGCTCTGCCATCTTGAACGTCCTCTGGGAGAAAATATTTGCAAATGATGTAACCAACAAGGGTTAATATTCAAAATATACAAATAGCACATACAACTCAATACATAAAAACAAACAATCCAATCATAAAATGGGCAGAAGGCTTTAATAGATATTTTTCCAAAGAAGACATCAAGATGGCCAAAGGCACATGAAAAGTGCTCAACATCACTAATTATTAGAGAAGTGCAAATCTAAAATACAATGAAGCAGCACCTCACACCAGTCAAATGGCCATCATTAAAAGGTCTATAAACATAAATGCTGGAGAGGATGTGGAGAAAAAGGAATCCTCCTACACTAAATATAAATTGGTACAGTCACTGTGGAAAAGATTATGGTGGTTCCTTAAAAAACTAAAAATAGGGGGGCATAGGGCAAGATGGCGGAAGAATAAGATGCGGAGATCACCTTCCTTCCCACAGATACATTAGAAATACATCTACACGTGGAACTGCTCCTACAGAACACCCACTGAACGCTGGCAGAAGACGTCAGACACCCCAAAAAGCAAGAAATTCCCCACGTACTTGGGTAGGGCAAAAGAAAAAAGAAATAACAGAGACAAAAGAATAGGGATGGGACCTGCACCAGTGGGAGGGAGCCGTGAAGGAGGAAAGGTTTCCACACACTAGGAAGCCCCTTCATGGGCAGAGACTGCGGGTGGCGGAGGGGGGAAGCTTCGGAGCCACGGAGGAGAGCGCAGCCACAGGGGTGCGGAGGGCAAAGCGGAGAGATTCCCGCACAGAGGACCGGTGCCGACCAGCACTCACCAGCCCGAGAGGCCTGTCTGCTCACCCGCCGGGGCGGGCGGGAACTGGGAGCTGAGGCTCGGGCTTCGGTCGGATCGCAGGGAGAGGACTGGGGCTGGCGGCGTGAACACAGCCTGAAGGGGTTAGCGCACCACAGCTAGCCGGGAGGGAGTCCGGGAAAAAGTCTGCAGCTGCCGAAGAGGCAAGAGACTTTTTCTTGCCTCTTTGTTTCACGGCACGCAAGGAGAGGGGATTCAGAGCACCGCCTAAACGAGCTCCAGAGACGTGGCGATCAGCGCAGACCCCAGAGACGGGCATGAGATGCTAAGGCTGCTGCTGCTGCCACCAAAAAGCCTGTGTGCGAGCACAGGTCACTCTCCACACCGCCCCTCCCAGGAGCCTGTGCAGCCCGCCGCGGCCAGGCTCCCGTGATCCGGGGACAACTTCCCCAGGAGAACACACGGAGCGCCTCAGGCTGCTGCAACGTGAAGCCGGCCTCTGCCGCTGCAGGCTCGCCCCACATCCGTATCCCTCCCTCCCCCCGGCCTGAGTGAGCCAGAGCCCCTGAAGCAGCTGCTCCTTTACCCCATCCTGTCTGAACGAAGAAGACATGCCCTCAGGCGACCTACACGCAGAGGCGGGTCCAAATCCAAAGCTGAAGCCCAGGAGCTGTGCAAACAAAGAAGAGAAAGGGAAATCTCTCCCAGCAGCCTCAGAAGCAGCGGATTAAAACTTCACAAACAGCTTGATGTGCCTGCATCTTTTCAATACCTGAATAGACAACGAATTATCCCAAATTCAAGAGGTGGACTTTGGGAGCAGGATATATTAATGTTTCCCCTTTTCCTTTTTTTGCGAGTGTATATGTGTATGCTTCTGGGTGAGATTTTGTCTGTATAGCTTTGCTTTATAATAGCTTTATTTTATTTCATTTTATTTTATCCTCTTTCTTTCTTTCTTTCTTTCTATTTTTTCTCCCTTTTACTCTGAGCCGTGTGGATGAAAGGCTCTTGGTGCTCCAGCCAGGCATCAGAGCTGTGCCTCTGAGGTGGGAGAGCCAACTTCAGGACACTGGTCCACAAGAGACCTCCCAGCTACACGTAATACCAAATGGCAAAAATCTTTCAGAGATCTCCATCTCAACATCAAGACCCAGGTTCACTCAACGACCAGCAAGCTACAGTGCTGGACACCCTATGCCAAACAACTAGCAAGACAGGAACACAGCCCCATCCATTAGCAGAGAGGCTGCCTAAAATCATAATAAGGCCACGGACACCCCAAAACACACCACCAGACATGGATGTGCCCACCAGAAAGACAAGATCCAGCCTCATCCACTAGAACACAGGCACTAGTTCCTCCACCAGGAAGCCTACACAACCCACTAAACCAACCTTAGCCACTGGGGACAGATACCAAAAACAACAGGAACTACGAACCTGCAGCCTGTGAAAAGGAGACCCCAAACACAGTAAGATAAGCAAAATGAGAAGACAGAAAAACACACAGCAGATGAAGGAGCAGGGTAAAAACACACCAGACCTAACAAATGAAAAGGAAATAGGTAGTCTACATGAAAAAGAATTCAGAATAATGATAGTAAGGATGATCCAAAATCTTGGAAATAGAATAGACAAAATGCAAGAAACATTTAACAAGGACGTAGAAGAACTAAAGAGGAAACAAGCAACGATGAAAAACACAATAAATGAAATTTAAAATACTCTAGATGGGATCAATAGCAGAATAACTGAGGCAGAAGAACGGATAAGTGACCTGGAAAGTAAAATGGTGGAAATAACGACTGCAGAGCAGAATAAAGAAAAAAGAATGAAAAGAACTGAGGACAGTCTCAGAGACCTCTGGGACAACATTAAATGCACCAACATTCGAATTATAGGGGTCCCAGAAAAAGAAGAGAAAAAGAAAGGGACTGAGAAAATATTTGAAGAGATTCTGGTTGAAAACTTCCCTAATATGGGAAAGGAAATAGTTAATCAAGTCCTGGAAGCACAGAGAGTCCCATACAGGATAAATCCAAGGAGAAACATGCCAAGACACATATTAATCAAACTATCCAAAATTAAATATAAAGAAAGCATATTGAAAGCAGCAAGGGAAAAACAACAAATAACACACAAGGGAATCCCCGTTAAGTTAACAGCTGATCTTTCAGCAGAAACTCTGCAAGCCAGAAGGGAGTGGCAGGATATACTTAAAGTGATGAAGGAGAAAAACCTACAACCAAGATTACTCTACCCAGCAAGGATCTCATTCAGATGTGATGGAGAAATTAAAACCTTTACAGACAAGCAAAAGCAGAGAGAGTTCAGCACCACCAAACCAGCTTTACAACAAATGCTAAAGGAACTTCTCTAGGCAAGAAACACAAGAGAAGGAAAACACCTACAATAACAAACCCAAAACATTTAAGAAAATGGGGATAGGAACATACATATCGATAATTACCTTAAATGTAAATGGATTAAATGCTCCCACCAAAAGACACAGACTGGCTGAATGGATACAAAAACATGACCCATATATATGCTGTCTACAAGAGACCCACTTCAGACCTAGAGACACATACAGACTGAAAGTGAGGCGATGGAAAAAGATATTCCATGCAAATGGAAATCAAAAGAAAGCTGGAGTAACAATTCTCATATCAGAAAATATAGACTTTAAAATAAAGACTATTACAAGAGACAAAGAAGGACACTATATAATGATCAAGGGATCAATCCAAGAGGAAGGTATAACAATTGTAAATATTTATGCACCCAACATAGGAACACCTCAATACATAAGGCAAATACTAACAGCCATAAAAGGGGAAATCGACAGCAACACAATCATAGTAGGGGACTTTAACACCCCACTTTCACCAATGGACAGATCATCCAAAATGAAAATAAATAAGGAAACACAAGCTTTAAATGATACATTAAACAAGATGGACTTAATTGATATTTATAGGACATTCCACCCAAAAACAACAGAATACACATTTTTCTCAAGTGCTCATGGAACATTCTCCAGGATAGATCATATCTTGGGTCACAAATCAAGCCTCGGTAAATTTAAGAAAATTGAAATCGTATCAAGTATCTTTTCAGACCACAACGCTATGAGACTAGATATCAATTACAGTAAAAGATCTGTAAAAAATACAAACACATGGAGGGTACACAATACACTACTTAATAACGAAGTGATCACTGAAGAAATCAAAGGGGAAATCAAAAAATACCTAGAAACAAATGACAATGGAGACACGACGACCCAAATCCTATGGGATGCAGCAAAAGCAGTGCTAAGAGGGAAGTTTGTAGCAATAAAAGCCTACCTCAAGAAACAGGAAACATCTCGAATAAACAACCTAATCTTGCACCTAAAGCAATTAGAGAAAGAAGAACCAAAAAACCCCAAAGCTAGCAGAAGGAAAGAAATCATAAAGATCAGATCAGAAATAAATGAAAAAGAAATGACGGAAACAATAGCAAAAATCAATGAAACTAAAAGCTGGTTCTTTGAGAAGATAAACAAAATTGATAAACCATTAGCCAGACTCATCAAGGAAAAAAAGGGAGAAGACTCAAATCAATAGAATTAGAAATGAAAACGGAGAAGTAACCACTGACACTGCAGAAATACGAACGATCATGACAGATTACTACAAGCAACTCTACGCCAATAAAATGGACAACCTGGAAGAAATGGACAGATTCTTAGAAATGTACAACCTGCCAAAACTGAACCAGGAAAAAATAGAAAATACGAACAGACCAATCACAAGCACTGAAATTGAAACTGTGATTAACAATCCTCCAACAAACAAAACCCCAGGACCAGATGGCTTCACTGGCGAATTCCATTTAGAGAAGAGCTAACACCTATCCTTCTCAAACTCTTCCAAAATATTGCAGAGGGAAGAACACTCCCCAACACATTCTACATTCTACGAGGCCACCATCACCCTGATACCAAAACCGGACAATGATGTCACAACGAAAGAAAACTATAGGCCAATATCACTGATGAACATAGATGCAAAAATCCTCAACAAAATACTAGCAAACAGAATCCAACAGCACATTAAAAGAATCATACACCATGATCAAGTGGGGTTTATCCCAGGAATGCAAGGATTCTTCAATATATGCAAATCAATCAACGTGATACATCATATTAACAAATTGAAGAAGAAAAACCATATGATCATCTCAATAGATGCAGAGAAAGCTTTCGACAAAATTCAACACCCATTTATGATAACAGCCCTGCAGATAGTAGGCATAGAGGGAACTTTCCTCAACATAAATAAGGCCATATATGACAAACCCACAGCCAACATTGTCCTCAATGGTGGAAAACTGAAACCATTTCCACTAAGATCAGGAACAAGACAAGGTTGCCCACTCTCACCACTATTATTCAACATAGTTTTGGAAGTGTTAGCCACAGCAATCAGAGAAGAAAAAGAAATAAAAGGAATCCAAATCGGAAAAGAAGAATTAAAACTGTCACCATTTGCAGATGACATGATATTATACATAGAGAATCCTAAAGGTGCTACCAGAAAACTACTAGAGCTAATCAGTGAATTTGGTAAAGTGGCAGGATACAAAATTAATGCACAGAAATCTCTTGCATTCCTATACACTAATGATGAAAAATCTGAAAGTGAAATTAAGAAAACACTCCCGTTTACCATTGCAACAAAAAGAATAAAATATCTAGGAATAAACCTACCTAAGGAGACAAAAGATCTGTATGCAGAAAACTATAAGAGACTGATGAAAGAAATCAAAGGTGATGTAAAGAGATGGAGAGATATACCATGTTCTTGGATTGGAAGAATCAACATTGTGAAAATGACTCTGCTACCCAAAGCAATCTACAGATTCAATGCAATCCCTATCAAACTACCACTGGCATTTTTCACAGAACTAGAACAAAAAATTTCACAATTTGTATGGAAACACAAAAGACCCCAAATAGCCAAAACAATCTTGAGAACGAAAAATGGAGCTGGAGGAATCAGGCTCCCTGTCTTCAGACTATATTACAAAGCTACAGTAATCAAGACAGTGTGGTACTGGCACAAAAACAGAAATATAGATCAATGGAACAGGATAGAAAGCCCAGAGATACACCCACGCACATATGGTCACCTTATCTTTGATAAAGGAGGCAAGCATATACAGTGGAGAAAAGACAGCCTCTTCAATAAGTGGTGCTGGGAAAATTGGACAGATACATGTAAAAGTATGAAATTAGAACACTTCCTGACACCATACACAAAAATAAACTCAAAATGGATTAAAGACCTAAGTGTAAGGCCAGACACTATCAAACTCTTAGAGGAAAACAT
This sequence comes from Balaenoptera physalus, assembly GCF_965194825.1. Lineage (NCBI taxonomy): Eukaryota > Metazoa > Chordata > Mammalia > Artiodactyla > Balaenopteridae > Balaenoptera > Balaenoptera physalus. The sequence continues at coordinate 5,253,721 of NC_138885.1, read as the reverse complement.
AGGCAGAACACTCTATGACATAAATCACAGCAAGATCCTTTTTGACCCAGCTCCTAGAGAAATGGAAATAAAAACAAAAATAAACAAATGGACCTAATGAAACTTAAAAGCTTTTGCACAGCAAAGGAAACCATAAACAAGACCAAAAGACAACCCTCAGAATGGGAGAAAATAGTTGCAAATGAAGCAACTGACAAAGGATTAATCTCCAAGATTTACAAGCAGCTCATGCAGCTCAATAACAAAAAAACAAACAACCCAATCCAAAAATGGGCAGAAGACCTAAATAGACATTTCTCCAAAGAACATTGCCAACAGACACATGAAAGAATGCTCAACATCCTTAATCATTAGAGAAATGCAAATCAAAACTACAATGAGGTATCATCTCACACCGGTCAGAATGGCCATCATCAAAAAATCTAGAAACAATAAATGTTGGAGAGGGTGTGGAGAAAAGGGAACACTCTTGCACTGTTGGTGGGAATGTAAATTGATACAGCCACTATGGAGAAGAGTATGGAGGTTCCTTAAAAAACTACAAATAGAACTACCATACGACCCAGCAATCCCACTACTGGGCATATACCCTGAGAAAACCATAATTCAAAAAGAGTCATGTACCAAAATGTTCACTGCAGCTCTATTTACAATAGCCAAGACATGGAAGCAACCAAAGTGTCCATCATCGGATGAATGGATAAAGAAGATGTGGCACATATATACAACGGAATATTACTCAGCCATAAAAAGAAATGAAATGGAGGTATTTGTAATGAGGTGGATGGAGTTAGAGTCTGTCATACAGAGTGAAGTAAGTCAGAAAGAGAAAAACAAATACAGTATGCTAACACGTATATAGGGAATCTAAGGGGGAAAAAAATGGTCATGAATAACCTAGTGGCAAGACGGGAATAAAGATACAGACCTACTAGAGATTGGACTTGAGGATATGGGGAGGGGGAGGGGTGAGATGTGACAGGGTGAGTGAGTGTCATGGACATATATACACTACCAAATATAAAATAGATAGCTAGTGGGAAGCAGCCGCATAGCACAGGGTGATCAGGTCGGTGCTTTGTGACCACCTAGAGGGGTGGGATAGGGAGGGTGGGAGGGAGGGAGATGCAAGAGGGAAGAGATATGGGAACATATGTATATGTATAACTGATTCACTTTGTTATAAAGCAGAAACTAACACACCATTGTAAAGCAATTATACTCCAATAAAGATGTTTTTAAAAAAAAAGATTGGCTAAAATTTTAAAAAGTAATAAAATCTGGTGAGTATGCTGAGAAACTGGACCACTCATACATTGCTATTAGGGATGTAAAAGAGTACAGCCACAGTAGAAAATAGTTTAGCAGTTTCTTTTATAACTAAACATGTACTTACCAATTGCACTTGTGGACATCTATCCCAGAGAAATGAAAACTTATGTTCAAGGACTATTCTTAGCAGCTCTAGTCATTATAGCCAAAAACTGGGAACAATGCATATTTCCTTCAATGAGTGAATGGCAAGAATGGTCCATCCACAGTGCAGAATAGGACTCACCAGTAAAATGGAACAAACTAATGATACCTGCAGTAACTTGGATTAATATTAGGAAAATATGCTGAATGAAAAGGATAATCTCAGAAGTTTGCATACTGTATGATTCTGTTTATATAAATTTCTTGAAATAACAAAATTATATAAATGCAGAACAGATTAATGGTTGCCAGGAGTTGGGGATTGATGGAGAAGAGGTGGGTGTGACACTAGAGAGATAGCATGAAAAAGCCTTGTTATGTGGTCACTGTTACATGAAGTTACACATGTGATAAAAATACATAGAACTACACATACACACACATACACACACACACACACACACAAATGCTTGTAAAACTGGTGAAATATAATCAAGCTCTGTGGATTGTATCAGCCAATTTCCTGGTTTGCCATTACTCTAGTTCTCTAAGATGTTAACACTGGGGGAGTCTGGGTGAAGATGCATGGGACGTCTCTGTAAACTTTTTTGTAACTTCCTTTGAATCCACAATTATTTCAAAGTAAAAGGTTCTTTTTAAGTGACAACTTTTTCAGGGACAGCTCACAAAGAAAAAAACTATTTTCTAAAGACTCAAGCAATTGAATTTCTAGGTTAACTGTAGATTCATCACTAAATCTTTGCAGGTTCTTGTAACGAGATAATAGAAAACTGTGGCCTGGGCATGGTGGGATCTGGTAGTCTAGGAGAAGTCCGTCACTTTTTAGCAAATGGAACCCCACGTGTGGTCATGACCCACCTGAATAAATGGGTCGTGACCCACCCTTTGAATAAATATTTGACCCCCTGCCAACAGGTAGGCTGGAGTATGAGTCCGTATCATGTCCTCAGCCACAAAGCTCAGTGCTGTTCTCCTGCTGCCCTTCCCTTCTTAGAGGGAGGCTCTTGTCTTATGTTATTTAAATACACAGCTTTGAGTTTTAATCACTGAGACAGCAGAGGACAAACATGATTTCTGCAGAAATTTTCCAGATCGGCTAGTTCTGATCACTGAGATGACAACTTCTCCAGCAACTTGATTGAGGCATTAGCACATTATCATGGTTGAGCAGGGAAGCTGACCTGTGAGTTTAAGGTGTCTGTTCCAAGTAAAGAAATACTTTCCCCCTAGACTTAACTAGTTCCATTCTGATTAAATCTAGATGGAACCCCCTCACAGCTCCAAAGATAGAATAAAAAGTAATCTCCACTAGCTCAACAACTCTGCCCAGACATGTTTCGTCCAGTTTGAAGCAAATGTTCTCAACAGACATTTCCTCACACCTGGATTGGGAGGTGGACGCCATTAGTCCAGGCAACACCAGAGCCATTTTCCTCTAAGCTGACTTCACATCTTTCTGTAAACAGGAATTTGAGTCCCTATCTTCTACTGCTAGAAATAATAACAGCCAGACTCTGTGGAGTGTCTACTGTGCCTGGCACCATCTCTTTTATTATCCCCATTTTGCCAGTGAAGATCCCTAGATTCATGATTAAGCAATCTTCCTAAGGTCACAAGCCAGTAGGTGTCGGAGCTGGGTCTAACCCCAGGATAACCTGTGTCCAAAGTACATGCTCTTTCTACCCCACTGACCCCACTTCCCATGTGCCCAGCACCCTAAACGTTGTGCAAATGAAAACAAAATCAAGTCCTTGTTCTTAGAGAGTGCAACCCTCCATATGTGAGACACGCAAGAAGAGCCATTGCATTCAGTTACAGGTGTGTCTGTCAGATCATAAGAGCAGGAGAGTTTCTAAGAGGGGGTGTGGTCAGTGGCCTAGAGGGTCAGAGGGAAGGGAGGCAGGGGGAGGGGGAGCAGCCCCTGTGAGGACAGGCAGCATTTGGGCAGGAATGGGTAGGGTTATTTTTATTGTGCTGTGGTAACAAAATGTATGCATTTTCATTTTATTTCCTAACCATCTTACTTTGACTTCGCAAAGCAAGTGTCCCTGTGTATGGAGAACAGGTCAACATATCAGAAAGCAGTGGTTTTCATTGTATAATTTAATGTATTTATAGATTTATTTTTGAGGAAAAGTGAAACAGATTTCCCACTCTGGACACAGAGCAGCTGACCTTCCAGGCCAGTGAGTCAGGCATCATCTTGATAAGAGCAAGCACTATTTATTGAAGGAGTGTGTGTGATCTTCCACTCACTCATTTATTTACATGCATTTTTTTCCAGGAAGGATATCAGGGGGTGGGTACCCACCATGTGCTGGAGTTTTTACAAATCTTGTTTCTCACCACCACGCCCTCAACATTCCTGGAAGACTGTTCTAGTTATCAACATGGAGGGACCAGAATGCTATGGTTCCCCCAAACCCTGACACCAGGGGATCAAGGACCCCTCCTAGAGATCAATTGTATAATGTACAGTATAGACTAACACGGATAAACAAAATGCCACCCTACAGATGCAGATGTTTCCCTCAACAAGATGAGATTATCTGACTAAAGACAGTCAATTACCCAAAGGTTACCGTTTATTTCCTGTAGGACTTTAACAAGTTTTGTATCTAACCCAGAAACTAGTTTTTTATTAAACTACCTATAAATACCCACCTCCTCAAGTGTTTTTCAGCCTGGTTTTAATGTTTTACTTGCTCCCTCATTACGTGATGATCTGAATAAGCTCTTTGATGTATGTTTGTTTTATATTTGCATCAGAGTAATAATTTTTAACCTTAGGAAAATTATACCTTAGCAGGCTAAATGTGAAGAAATAAGGTATCTTCCTAGAGCAAGCAAGGGCTTTGTGGCCAGGCAAATGTGGGCTCAAATTGCAGCCTTTCTACCCACGTGATGGGACAGAAGTTACTTCACTCTTAAATCTCCAGCTTCCACACCTGCAAAATGAGGATAATATTTACCTTGCTAATTTGTTATGAAAATTAAATGAAATAATACATGCAGACATTTAACATATTGCGGAATCCAACAAATGGCATCTATTACTATCGTAAATATTGATAATATTATGGATGACTCTTGGAATATCTGCCCATAGGGTCACCTTGCCCTTGCCTATAATTGACTAGACCAAAGGTGGAGACACCAGGGCCAATAAAGTTCTCTCTCTCTCTTTCTCTCTCTGGAATTTAGAATAGGGATTCAAAGTTTTGTCTGCCTTTGTTCATTATTTGAACTAAAGATATGTCATGTTGGAGCCGAGGCTACTTCTGTGGGGTAGTCTCCTTCAGCCACATGCCTGAAGAAGTAAAATAAGTTGTTTTTTAAAGAGATTAAATGCAGAGAAATGAAAGCAATAAATACTGAGGCAAAAGAGAAGAAAGAAAGGAAGGAAGGAAGAGAGAGAGAGGAAGGAAGGAAGGAAAGGAGGGAGGGAGGAAGGAAGGGGTGAAGGAAGGAAGGAAGGGAGGGAGGGAGGGCAGGAGGGAGGGAGGGAGAAGAAAGAAAGAAAGAAAGAAAGAAAGAAAGAAAGAAAGAAAGAAAGAAAGAAAGAAAGAAAGAAAGGAAGGAAGGAAGGAAGGAAGGAAGGAAGGAAGGAAGGAAGGAAGAAAGAAAGGAAGAAAGAGAAAGAAAGAAAAAAGAAAGGAGGGAGGGAGGGAAGAAAGGAAGGAAAGAAGGAAAGAACGAACGAAGGAAGGAATGAAGGAAGAAAGAAGGAATGAAGGAAAGAAGAAAGAAAAGAAAGGAAAGAAAAAGAGGGGGGCTCAGCTCAGAGAGGGTTTCTGTCCAGGAAGCCCCAGGGCCCTGCCCTGGGTAGCACAAATTGCCCTTGGGTGCTTAACAATAAGTATCTCTTTACGGCTGAAGCTGAAGCTGTGATGAAATTGTATCACTCACAATCAGGTGAACTTTGACTAAAACTAATGTTGTTATTGTTACTATTGTTACTACTATTCCTATTTTTATTACTATTACTATTATTATCCCAAGGACGCACACAGGGAATGAGATGAGACTCCCATTATCAGCTGTGGGGCCCAGCATGTCACAGGAAGGGCTGGATGTTGAGTGGGACTGGCTGCCCTGGGTTCTCAGCTAGGATTGATCCCAGAGGCCCAAGTGGGCCAAGCCTCGGGCAGTCTCAGCACCAGGGAGGGTTGGCCTAAGACTCTGGGAGCCAGACCCTCACCTCCTTCTACACTAAGTAGAAATGAAGACTAAGTTCCCTCCATCCCAGGTGCTATAGCTCACTCTGCCAACATGTGCCCTTTTGAAAATTCACCAAGGAAGGAAAGGTCTGGAGGAGATTATGCAAATGCCCCATCCTCTGCAGGTGAACCCAACTTTAATAAGTATGCACGCTCCAGTCTTATGTGTCTGATGACCCAGGGAGGGTGTTTGCTTTATAAATTTCCTTCTGACAGCCAGCTTTCTGAGTTCATTTAAACATACATTTTGGGGCATAATTTTTCATTTTACATACAGCAAATGCATAGATCTTAAGTGTATATTTTACTTTGACAGATGTACACATTCATGTAGCTGTGATCTGAATCAAGATATAGAGCATGCCTTGTACCCTGAAAGCCCCTTCATGACCCTGCCCAGTCTCCGTCTGGCTCCACAAGACAGACACTGCTCTGATTTCTATCAGCAGAGACCATATTTGCCTGTTCTTGACCTTCATATACACGGAATGATAGAGTATACTGCCATCTGAGTCTGCTGTCTTTCACTCAGTATAATGCTTAGAGAGTCATCCTTTTTGCTGTATGTGTCAATAATCCATTCCTTTTTATTGCTGAGCAATATTCCAATGTACAAAGATAGTGCAATTTTGTTCACCCAATCATCTGTTGATGGACATTTGGGTTGTTTCCATTTTGAGCTGCTATACATGAAGCTGCTATGAGTGGTCTTATATAACTTTTTGTGTGATCGTATATTTTCATTTCTCTTCGGTAAGTACTTAGGAATGGAGTTGCTCTTTTAGAAAAACACCCCACATCTCACCCGTTGCTGCATGGAAGGCCACCTGAGCCCACAGAGCTCAGTCTCGCCTGGCTCCCCAGGCCTGCTTTTCTCTTGTCTTCTTATCCATCCTGCTTTCTGGCTGGCAATTATAATCCTTCCCCCAGGGATGAGCATCTTGCTCAAGGCCTTGTCTCTTCTGTATCAGCAGGAAGCTTACTCAAGGAGAACTAATGAAAATTATAGCTATTTATCCACCACAGCTATGAAATCATACATTACGGCTCCCAGAGCCCCAGATCATTGTACTGTGACAAATAGGATTGTTTCCTTGAGTGCCCAGAGTGAGAACAGGCAAAGAAGGAAAGGCATGTCGCAGATCTTCCTCCCTGCTACCTGATTATCAGAAGAGTAAGCTATGAATTCAGCTTAGGATATTTTAAAAATATTAATCAGGTGCTTGTTAGGAGTTTCAGTGAAAGGATGACTCTGCATCAACAGACAGCCTCCCAAATTTAATACAGAATTCCAAAGCAAACAATTCTTCACGGAGAGGCCACCATGGGGAGACAGATGTTATGTGTCAATTATACCTCAAAAAACCTGGGAAAAAGACACGAGAAAGAGAGATTCTGGTAAAGAGGAGTAGGAAGAGCTTTCTGGTAGGAGAGGCACCTTGTGCAAAGCCACAGAATACTGAGAGAGCAATTGTTCAGAAACTTCCCAGATAACGGTGGTTGGAGCACACAGTGAGCCTGGGGCAGCAGGCCGGGTGAGACCCACGCAGAAGGGCATGCTGTGTGTGTGAGTGTGAGTATGTGAGAGTGTGTGTGTCTTTCACTATGTGTCAGTGTGTGCGTGTCTGTCAGTCTCTGTGAATGTACGTGTGAGACTGTCTGTGTGTGCATGTGTCTGTGTTTCTGTGTATATGTTTACAGGGTCTCACTCCTTCCTGCTCCTGGCTGGTTTCTCTGCTCCTTGCTCACATTTCAAGATGGAACTGGGGCCAGGTTGTACTCACTGGGTCCCTGGAGAGTCAGAGCTCAAGGGGTTACATTCCACTTGAGAGCATTGCTAAGCACTTCTCTGAAAAAATTTACACAATTCCCATTAAGCCTCAAGCCATCTACACATTTTCACTCTCACGTTACAGAGGAGGAAACTGAGGCCCGGGGGCAGTGCTAGTCAGGAAAGGAGCTCCATGCTCATTTCTGTTCCACCTCTGGCCATCGATTCCTTGACAACGCCACTGCACCAAATGGGGACCTCAGCTCTCTCAAAAAGCCCTGCCTGGAGAGGAAGGTCAGCCAGGTGCTGGCCAGCAGTCGTGGTGCTGAAATAGGAAAGACGCAAAGAGTGGAGAAGAGGTCAGAGTAGAGAGGAGGCTCTACAGCTTCGCTTTCTAGTTCCTCACCCTCTAACAGACAACAGTCCAGGAGCCTGCATTCTGGGTCAGCCATTGCAGCTGACACCGACTATGACCCTGAGATGGTTCAGCCCAAGTGGAGTGAGGCGTGAGGACACTGTGTACCTTCAGGCTCTTTGGAGTCACATTCAACACGTCAGCCAAGAACAGACACCCTCTACTTTGTGGGGGAGAAGTACACTCTGGATTTCTGATCTAGAAGTCCACAGTAGGACAACGTGGCTGCCCTGTGCTGGAGGAAGTCTCATGCTACCCAGACACAGAGAAAGACAAGGCCCTCACCCTAAAATCCAACCTCCAGTCACTGTTTTCTTCTGCCTTGCTTTGTGCTTTGAAGATTCCCACTTAAGAATACATTTTTGCCATTTTCTGGCCCGGTTTCATGAATTATTTATTGGAAGTCTTCCAGGCCACCAGGAGGCATGTATGTAGAGGATGCTTGTCACCTCGTGGTGAGGTACGTTTTCTCTGGCCTCTGAAGTCCGCTGTCAGCTTCCATGGAGTGACTTCAGCCTCTGTTGCTTCTGTGATGAAAACTCTCCATGGGAGGAAGACAGATGGTGTCAGCAGGACCTGGGAACTCACCAAGAGGCATGAGACAGAACTGACTTACCTACAAGGCACAGCAACGCCAGGTCCTCCCCAGAGAGTGAAGTGGAGGTGAATCCACTTGAAACTGGCTGGGAAAAGAAGCAAAGAAATGCAATGAGTCCCACACACTCTTGAAAAAAAAGAAAACAGGGCAATTATTAACCTGCCCCAGGGCAGACCTGTCAGCTACATCAAAAGGAACCAAATCTCAGAAATCAGGTCTCAACCTCCTCGCAGAACAGGATCCTCAGCCAGCACCCTGTCTTTCAGTCTTTTGAATTACATTCAGCTCATTGATTACCAAAACCATCCGGGTTGCCAGCACTGCACCAGCACAGGGAGGTACCAGCTGTGCCACCCAGCCTTCACACCCAGTCTGGGGAGATGGCCTGAGACAGAGAGCTTCCTTCATAACATTTGTCTGTGGATTTAATCTACTCAACTGATATTTATCTAGCACTTGCTCTATACCTGGGACTATTCAATCAACAGACAAACATTCTTCCTACATGGAGCTTATGTTGAGTGAGAGGAGACAAAGAATAAACAATAAATAAATCAAACCCTCTTGAAGGTATCCATATGAACACCAAGAACCAGCCCCACACAACTGCCTGGAGGGTCCAGTGCTAAACACCTCACACCAAACAACCAGCAAGACAGGAACACAGCCCCACCCATCAATAGACAGGCTGCCTAAAGTCATACTAAGTTCACAGACACCCTAAAACATACCACCTGATGCACCCTGGTCATCAGAGGGAAAAGACTCAACTCCATCCAACAGAGCATGGGCACCAGGCCCTCCCACCAGGAAGCATGCACAAGCCCCTGGGCCAACATCACCCACCAGGGGGCAGTCGACAGAAACAAGAGGAACTACGACTCTGCAGCCTGTGGAAAGAAGACCATAAACACAGTTGGTTAGACAAAATGAAATGACAGAGAAATACACCACAGACACACAGCAGATGAAGGAACAAGGTAAAATCCCACAAGACCAAATAAATGAAGAGGAAATAGGCAAGCTACCTGAAAAGGAATTCAGAATAATGATAATAAAGATGATCCAAGATCTAGGAAATAGAATGGAGAAAATACAAGAAACGTTTAACAAGGACCTAGAAGAACTAAAGAACAAACAATCAGAGATGAACAACACAATAACTGAAATAAAACATACACAAGAAGGAATCAACAGCAGAATAAAGGGAACAGAAAAATGAATAAGTGAGCTGGAAGATAGAATGATGGAAATACTTGCCAAGGAACAGAATAAAGAAAAAAGAATGAAAAAAATTGAGGACAGTCTCAGAGACCTCTGGGACAACATCAAATGCACCAACATTCGAATTATAGGAATCTGAGAAGAAGAAGAGAAAGGGAAAGGGCCTGAGAAAATATTTGAAGAGATTATAGGTGAAAACTTCCCCATGATGGGAAAAGAAATAATCAAACAAGTCCAGGAAGAGCAGAGAGTCCCATACAGGATAAACTCAAGGAGAAACACTCCGAGACACATATTAATCAAACTAACAAATATTAAATTCAAAGCAAAAATATTAAAAGCAGCAAGGGAAAAGCAAAAAATAACCTACAAGGGAATCCCCATGAGGTTATCAGCTGATTTTTCAGCAGAAACTTTGCAGGTCAGCAGTGAATGGCAGGACATATTTAAACTGATGAAAGGGAAAAACCTACAACCAAGATTACTCTACCCAGCGAGGATCTCATTCAGAATTGACAGAGAAATCAAAAGATTACAGACAAGCAAAAGCTAAGAGAATGCAGCACCACTAAACCAGCATTACAACAAATGCTAAGGAATTTTTCTAGGTGGGAAACATAAGAAAAGAAAAAGACCTACAAGAATGAACCCAAAACGATTAAGAAAATGGTAATAGGAACATACATATTGATAATTATCTTAAATGTAAATGGGTTAAATGCTCCAACCAGAAGACACAGGCTGAATGGATACCAAAACAAGACTCATATATATGCTGTCTACAAGAGACCCACTTCAGATCTAGAGACACATACAAACTGAAAGTGAAAAGATGGAAAAAGATGCAAATGGAAATCAAAAGAAAGCTGGAGTAGCAATACTCATATCAGACAAGATAGATTTTAAAATAAACACTATTACAAGAGACAAGGAAGGACACTACATAATGATCAAAGGATCAATCCAAGAAGAAGATATAACAATTATAAATACCTGTGCACGCAACACAGGAACACCTCAGCAAATAAGGCAAATGCTAACAGCCATAAAAGAAGAAATCAACAGTGACAAAATAATAGTGGCAGACTTTAACACCCCAATTAAACCAATGGACAGATAATCCAAACAGAAAATAAATAAGGAAACACAAGCTTTAAGTGACACAAGAGGCCAAATAGACTTAATTGATACTTATAGGACATTCCACCTGAAAGTGGCAGAATACACTTTCTTCTCAAGTGCTCATGGAACATTCTCCAGGATAGATCACATCTTGGGTCACAAATCAAGCTTTGGTAAATTTAAGAAAATTGAAATTGTATCAAGCATCTTATCCAACAACAACACTATGAGATTAGAAACCAATTACAGGAAAAAAACTGTAAAAAATACAAACACATGGAAGCTAAACAATGTGCTACTAAACAACCAAGAGATCACTGAAGAAATTAAAGAGGAAATCAAAAAATACTTAGAAACAAATGATAATGAAAACACAATGAACCCAAACCTATGGGATGCAGCAAAAGCAGTTCCAAGAGGGAAGTTTATAGCAATACAATCCTACCTCAAGAGACAAGAAAAATCTCAAATAAACAATCAAACGTTACACCTAAAGGAACTAGAGAAAGAAGAACAAACAAAACCCAAAGTTAGCAGAAGGAAAGAAATCATAAAAATTAGAGCAGAAATAAAGTAGAAATGAAGAAAACAGTAGCAAAGATCAATAAAACTAAAAGCTAGTTCTTTGAGAAGATAAACAAAATTGATAAACCTTTAGCCAGATTCATCAAGAAAAAAAGGGAGAGGACTCAAATCAATAAAATTAGAAATGAAAAAGAAGTTACAAATGACACCATAGAAATACAAAGGATCATAAGAGAGTACTAGAAGCAACTATATGCCAATAAAATGGACAACTTGGATGAAATGGACAAACTCTTAGAAAAGTACAACCTTCCAAGACTGAACCAAAAAGAAATAGAAAATATGAACAGACCAATCACAAGTAATGAAATTGAAACTGTGATAAAAAATATTCCAACCAACAAAAGTCCAGGACCAGATGGCTTCACAGGTGAATTCTATCAAACATTTAGAGACAAGCTAACACCTATCCTTCTCAAACTCTTCAAAATATTTGCAGAGGGTAGAACATTCCCAAACTCATTCTACGAGACTACTATCAGCCTGACACCAAAACCAGACAAAGATATTACAAAAAAAGAAAATTACAGGCCAATATCACTGATGAACATAGACACAAAAATCCTCAACAAAATACTAGCAAACAGAATCCAGCAAAGTGTTAAAAGGATCATACACCATGATCAAGTGGGATTTATTCCAGGGATGCAAGGATTCTTCAATATATGCAAATCAATCAATGTGACACACCATATTAGTAAATTAAAGAATAAAAACCATATGATCATCTTAATAGATGCAGAAAAATCTTTCAATAAAATTCAACACCCATTTATGATAAAAACAAACACTCTCCAGAAAATGGGCATAGAGGGAACTTACCTCAACATAACAAAGGCCATATATGACAAACCCACAGCAAACATAATTCTCAATGGTGAAAAACTGAAAGCATTTCCTCTAAGATCAGGAACAAGGCAAGAGTGTCCACTCTCACTACTATTATTCGACATAGATTTGGAAGTCCTAGCCACAGCAATCAGAGAAGAGAAAGAAATAAAAGGAATCCAAATTGGAAAAGAAGAAGTAAAACTGTCACTGTTTGCAGATGACATACTATACATAGTAAATCCTAAAGATGCCAACAGAAAACTACTAGAGCTAATCAATGAATTTGTTAAAGTTGCAGGATACAAAATTAATACACAGAAATCTCTTGCATTCCTATATACCAACAATGAAAAGGCAGAAAGAGAAATTAAGGAAACACTCCCATTTACCATTACAACAAAAAGAATAAAATATCTAGGAATGAACCTACCTAAGGAGGCAAAAGACCTGTACTCAGAAAACTATAAAACACTGATTAAAGAAATCAAAGATGATACAAACAGATGGAGAGTTATACCATGTTCTTGGATTGGAAGAATCAATATTGTGAAAATGACTATACTACCCAAAGCAATCTACAGATTCAATGCAATCCCTATCAAATTACCAATGGCATTATTCACAGATGGAAAGATGAACAAATGGGCAGTGGATTTCCTTCCTTGTGTGCTGGGGCAGACTCACGAATTGTCAGGCTCTTCAGGGGGTGGGGCAGGACAGACAGGGGCTCCAGGCCAAAGGCCCTGCACCCAGATGTTCCCCCACTGGCCTATGGAGTCCTTTGGGATTCCTCTAAACTGTGAGAACCACCACTTTCTGAACAGCAGAAATTATGCCAGTGGTCCATCTCCCAAGCTCCACAATAACCCAGGTAGTAAGAAGGGGAGCCTCAGAGAAGTCATCGGTTTAATTATTGCTTTGTTTGTTCAGGGAAGTCTTTCTGTGCTCAGTGCAAGAAAAGAAACTAAATGTAGATGGGGGAAAAGGCAATGGGAAAATGAGAGTAAAAAAGTGAAATGGAGATAAGAGCACATGAAGAAACACTATGGTCTTGTTGAGAGAGGACTGCCGGCCAAACAGAGGGGTGACCAGCACGTGCTGCCTGCCATGAAGTGAGGGGAGGAGGGGCCAGCTTCCAGCCGGTGCCACAAAGGCTCTCTGTGGCAGTGGAGAAGTAAGATGACTGATATTCTCCACATGAGCTTCAGGAAACACCACTCCCCATGCCTTCTCTCTGCACAGAGACCCTGCAGGATGCCCCAGTGAGCCAACAACTGGGAAGACCTGGGATGGGTCAGTAGATGTTTGGGAGGGACAGCAGTTTGAGCACCACCTTGGTCCAGACTTGGTCTCACAGCCAGCAGCCTCGAGGTGTGGAAGGGCTCCTTCTGCTGGGGAACAACACATGAACTTCAAAATGGAGCAGACCTGGGATGAACCCCAGCTCCAGTGCTATTGGGGCAGTGGAAGACTCAACCTGGAACCTCTGCTCCACATCTCTAGGATGGAACAGTAGTTTTCCCTGTGATGTCTTCCTGTCCTATCCTCACTTCAATCTTCCCTGCCCACCTTCCTGTCTGTGTTAGCCCATCTCCTTGAACTGGCATCTTCCATCACTGCAAATCAAAAGCCCCACCTTCCCCTCAAGACCAAGCTCAAATGGAGCTGCTTCTGTGCAAAGTCTTCCCTGATCATCCAGTTGGAAGGGACCTCTCACCCTGCTGGCCCTCAAAGACATTTGTTCTGCCCCTTCTTCATGGCTTTTAGCATTTTAGCATCTTCTATTTTTTTTTTAATTTAAAAAGAGTTTCAGATTCTCCCATGATAGTACCCTGTAAAATCATTTGTCCATTTCATCCCCTGCCCTTATCTCACTCCCTCTCTACCTAGTAAACTCTGCTGGTTCCAGAGGATTGCAGGGATCAATCAACAAGTTTGCTGTGAAGACATGAAAAGGGAAAGCCCCTGTCCCAGTGCATAGCCCACCAGTGGGACACCTTACGTTTGGAGCTGGAGAACAGATATATTGACATGGAAGTATGTTTCCCCAAAGGAGCCCATTAAGATGGGAACATTAATTTACAGCTTTCTGGTCCTTTATCACAACTGTAGTTAAATAATTCTTGGTGCTGGTTTTTTGTAAGTTTTCAAAGATTCTATTTTGGTGGTGGGTGCACAGCAGGGACAGAGCTGAGTTAGCATTCCACAGTCCACAGAATATGCCCTGTCTATATCCATATTAGTATTTATTTATATCGATGTCTCTAGATGATATATAGATAGCTCTCATTTATCTCTTATTACCATTCTTATTCCCCATATGCACTAAATGTATTGATATATTTCCTTAAATATGCCCATCTCTTTGTAAACGATATAGTACTGTTTTTTATGTATGTATATCCATGTAAATTACATGAGTTATATTAGCCTTTAAACCTCATTCTGTTTCTTCTTATATTTTCTCTTGACCATAGATTTTTATTTGCATCATTTTGCTCTATATACATCTAGATTGTTGCTTCTCAATGCTATTTACTGTTATTCCACAGCTAGCTTCCCCCTTATTTTATTTCCAACACCATATAGTGGACACCAAGTTGCCCCCATTTCGTTCCATCATAAATAAGAAGACAGATGACCTCCTTGTGCATGTCTCCCGACAGGGCCATCAAGGATTTCTCTGAGGCACTTAGCTGGAGTTGGGTTGCTAGTCATAGGGCACATGCTCTAAATTTCACTAAGTTCTCTGGAATGCCCACACAGTCCACACTCCAGAGTTCCTGTCTGCCCACATCCTGATCAATACTTGATTTTGTCCCTTGTCTAACTTTAGCTACGCTGCTGGGTATGAAGCAGTTTCTGGTATTGACTCTAACTTGCACTGTGAACATCTCTTCATGCGTTTGTTAGTCATTGGTGCTTCCATGTCTGTGAATTGCCTACTCATTTTATTCATACATTTTTCTATTGGAGTGTCCCTACTTTCCCTTGTATTTTGAAGGAACTGCTATTGGGTTTACCTATTCCTACTGTCTTTCACTAATATAGCCCTCACTGAACAGAAATCCCTAATTTAGAGGTAATAAAAACATTCATTTGCTTTATGGTTATTATTTGGCAACTTTGTTCAAGCAGCTATTTGCTTCACCCCTGCGGGCCTCCAGACGACTCCAAGTGTAGGAGCCAAGGCAGTCTTGTGCCCCCAACGTCTACAGCAGTACTTGTTACACTAGTTCATGAATGAATATTTGGGGAATGAATGAGGCCAGCAGCTGGTGCATTGTAAGTACTTGATAAATGAAAGTTATTATTTTTTTAATTAATTAATTTATTTATTTATAAATAAATCCGTTGCTGCACGCAGGCTTTCTCTAGTTGCGACAAGCGGGGGCTACTCTTCATTGTGGTGCACGGGCATCTCACTGCGGTGGCTTCTCTTGTGGCGGAGCACAGGCTCTAGGCTCACGGGCTTCAGTAGTTGTGGCACGCTGGCTCAGTAGTTGTGGCTCACAGGCTCTAGAGCGCAGACTCAGTAGTTGTGGCTCACTGGCTTAGTTGCTCCGCGGCATGTGGGATCTTCCCAGACCACGGCTTGAACCCATGTCCCCTGCATTGGCAGGCGGATTCTTAACCACTGTGCCACCAGGGAAGCCCCTGAAAGCTATTATTTTTAACGAATGAAGTGTTTCCCAAGGAAAGGCTCTAAAGAAATATAATGAAGCCATCTTCTTCAGAGAGATATACAAAATCAAAACCAAATTTTAGAAGCTAAAATACCAGTGAACCTCAGGAAATAGGAAGGATTTCCTAGTTTTCTTAAGAGGTTTGAATGTTTTTCTTTAGTGCAGGAAGCCTCTGTGAGGAGTAGATGCAGATTTCTAACTTGGGAACAGCATTGTCATGACACGGTTTTGTTTGCTTTCATTTTAGTTTTTGTTTGTTAATTCATTTGTTTTGATTTGGCTTGGTTTTGAAATAGAAATGTTACAGTTATGCCTGGGTAATGTGGAAATCCAGGATAATGTGCCATGTCCCAGTGATTCCAATGCAGTGCAGTGAGAATCTCTTGTTGGAATCCCTTAAGAATCTGTGATTAGCTCCCCTAATTCAATAATAACATTCCATGGGTACAGCTTTGCCTTCGGTAAATTCTTTGGGAGTCACCTGTGAGGTCTCATGCATTACAGTTGGATTGCCACATGTCTAAAGTTTTATAGAAGGAAAAAGAATTGCCTCCTTATCTGTTTCAAGGAGTACAACCCCATACACAAGTTCCCCTAACCAGGCAGGACCCACCCTCCCCAATCTTTTCCCTATTAGTTACAAAGTGCCTGAAGTCAAAAAGGGGCATAGATGTGGCAGACGGGTCAGGCCAGTGAAGGTCAAATGATTCTCAAGGTCAATTCTAGTATGACAGTGTGAGGCACTCCACTGAACTGCTCCACAGTAAAAATGGTGAAAATTATTTTTTTTAAATACAATCATTTACAGCATCAACTCAACTGTTAGTATTTTAACCAGAACACTTAAGTGCTTAGGATGCAAAAGTTTAGGATTATAAGGTGTGCTCTGAAATGACAGTGGAAAGAAATATTTTGAGATATTGCTGATATGGAAATTTAGTATATAACATATAGGTAAAGAAATCTTCCAACACAGTGAGCTTGAAGTTAGCTCTAAAAGTATATACCTGGAGTAAAATAATCCCATCATCTTAAGTAAAGAAATGAAAGTTTTAAATCTTAGTAATGAGAAAAAAAAATACCAGAGAGTATTCTTTAAATAGAGAATACACAAATAAAAATGCAGGTAATGACCACTGGAAAAGCTATCAATTTAGACACACAAACATTTCTTTTCTTGTAAAAAAAAAAAAACAAAAAAAAACAGTTATAGGTTAAAATTAGAAGAAACCAACTCCCCATGACATTCAATTTTAAAGTAGCAAATTTAACTGGAATAAGCTCTTTTGGTTTTCAAAATTCTTTTGGAATTACTGGGGAAATCTTAAGTGTGATGGGAATAATTGGAAAAGATTCTTAGAGCTAGGGAAATTTCTGGGAAAATTTTTAGCTCTACTAAAAAAAAAAAGACGTATTTTTGGCTTTGCTCAATAGGACACTTCGCTTTTGAAGAACTTTGTCACTGCTGCATCTATAATCATTAAGCACCAACTATGTGTAAAATTTCATGACTTTTCATCTTATCCTTACTTATACTCTATATATCTAGATATTTCTTATACATTTGATTGTGTATCATGTCAATTTCCCAGTTTCTATTTTATTGGTATCATATTCTTTAGAAATATTTAAATCCCATGTGATTTTAATCTGTTATATTAAAAGAAAATAAATGAACAGGACAATCAAAAACAAAAATATGGTCATTTAAATCCTCTAAAAATGTTCCTAAGGGTAAAGAGCAAATGAAGAAATATCTATTGAAGAAAGTCTACAAATACTCAGTCAGGGAGACTGTGGTGTTTCAACCTGGACAGATCCCTTCCTCGTTCCTCCAAGCTTAGCAAAACAAAGACTCCTCTCCAGACCACTGCAGCCAAGAACACAGGGCTCCCTCTCCCCAGCTCCCAGCTGGAAGGCGTTCTTCCTTGGAGGAGCTGAGCATCAGTGTTTCTTACCCTGCCCCCAGCTACCTGTTGCTGAGTGACTGCAGCTGAGGGGTGGGGACTCCATTTTTCCAACCAGCCCCCACTCATGGAACTGAGGCTCTATTGCCGGGACAGTGCACTGAGAATACCAGGCTCATGGTTCTTCCCCTGGCTCAGACAGTGGTGTTTCCACATCAGGAGAGGCAAACCAAGAGGAACCCAGATCACTGCCTCCCCTCCATCAAGTATTCAGATCCTAGAGCATGTGTGTCACTCAGAGAGAAGCTTGACATTGTCCCCACCTCCAGCTCCAGAACCCTAATTAAGAGAATTTTCTTGGGAGGAAATTAGCAGACACTAAACATAAACATACAACTCTTAATTTCTTCTCAAAGGAACTGACTTTATTTGCAACAGAGCATGGAGAAGTTCAGGCTTAAAGGTGCTCACAAGAATGATGGAAGTTATGGTGAAAGGCAATTTGGGAAGAAATCCATGAATTTAATGAAGATACAGCCTAGACTATAGGCTGGCTAGTTTGCAGGAGAGAACCAAGGAATCAGTCAGCTGAGAGAAGTCCTCCTGGTGCAGAATCAACAGAAACTATTTCTTAAAAGGAGCCACAATTTGATTGGATTAGTTTGAAGAATAATTTATGTCCCAGGACATTGTTGAAATGAAGATATACAAATGACCAATAAACAGATGAAAAGATGCTTAGCATCATTAATTACCAGGAAAATGCAAATAAAGATCACAATAAGATACCACTTCACACCCCCTAGGGTGGCTAGTCAGATAATAAGTGTTGGTAAAGATGTGAAGAAATTTGAATACTCATACACTGGTGGTGGGAGTATAAAATGATCCAGCTCCCGTGCAAAACAGTGTGAAAGTTCCTCAAACAATTAAACCTGGAGCTACCATATGGCCCAGAAATTCCACTACTAGGCATATACTCAAAAGAAAAGAAAATATATGTCCACAAAAATACTTATACACAAATGCTTATAGCAGCATTATTCATAATAACAAAAAAGTATAAACAATCCAAATATACATTACCTGATGATGGATAACAAAATGTGGTCTAATCTGAAGCCATAAAATTTTAGAAGAAAACATGGAAAGTAGGCTCTTTGATATCAGTCTTAGCAATATTTTTTTGGATATGTTTCCTTAGGCAAGGGAAACAAAAGCAAAAATAAACAAATGGGACTATATCAACTAGAGAGCTTTTGCACAGCAAAGGCAACTATCAACAAAATGAAAAGGCAGCTTAGTGAATATGAGAACATATTTGCAAATGATATATCCAATAAGGGTGAGTATCCAAAATGTATTTTTAAAACCTCATACAACTCAATATCAAAAAAACACACAACTTGGTGCTTCCCTTGTGGCGCAGTGGTTGAGAATCTGCCTGCCAATGCAGGGGACACGGGTTCGAGCCCTGGTCTGGGAAGATCCCACATGCCACAGAGCAACTAGGCCCGTGAGCCACAACTACTGAGCCTGCACGTCTGGAGCCTGTGCTCCGCAACAAGAAAGGCCGCAATAGTGAGAGGCCTGTGCACCGCAATGAAGAGTGGCCCCCGCTTGCCGCAACTAGAGAAAAGCCCTCGCACAGAAACAAAGACCCAACACAGCCAAAAATAAATAAATAAATAAATAATTTTTAAAAAAACACACACACAACTTGATTTTAAAAATGAGCAGAGAATCTGAATAGACATTTTTCCAAAGAAGACATACCGATGGCCAAAAGGCACATGAAAAGATGTTCAACATCACTAATTATTAAGGGAAATGCAAATCAAAACCACAGTAAGATATTACCTCACATCTGTCAGAATGGCTATTTTCAAAAAGACCACAAATAATAAGTGTCAACAAGGATAGGGAGAAGAAGGGAGCACTCGTACACTATTGTTGGGAATACAAATTAAAGCAGTCACTATGGTAAACAGTATGGACATTCCTTGAAAAATTAAAAATACAACTGCCATAGGAGCCAGCCATTCCACTTCTGGATATTTACCCAAAGGAAATGAAAACACTAATTTGGAAAGAATATGCACGCTTATGCTCCTTACAGCATTATTTACAATAGTCAAGACATGGATGAATGGATAAAGAAGAATGGAATATTACTCACACATAAAGAATGAAATCTTGTCATTTGTGACAACATGGATGGACCTAGAGGATATTATGCTAAGTGAAACAAGTCAGACAAAGAAAGAAAAATACCATATGATTTCACTTGTATATAGAATCTAAAAAACAAATGAATAAATATAACAAAATAGAAACAGACTCATTGACACAGAGAACAAACAGGTGATTGCCAGAGGGGAGGGGAGGGGAGGGATGAGAGATAGGTGAGGGGGATTAAGAGGTATAAACTTCCAGTTACAAAATAAATGAGTCACGGGGATGAAATATACAGCATGATGAATAGTCAATAATAATATAATATCTTTGTATCATGGCAGATGGTAACTAAACTTATGGTGATCATTTCGTAATATATAAAAATATTGAATCACTATGTCATGCACCAGAAACTAACATTGTGTTGTAGGCCAATTATACTTCAAAAACATACAAACAAACTCATAGAAAAACAGATCAGATTTGTGGTTTTCAGAAGCAGAGGGAAGAGGCATTGATGAAGGTAGTCAAAAGGTACAAACAGTTGTAAGATAAATACATACTAGGGATGTGATATGAAACATGATAAATATTATTAACACAGCTGTGCACTATATATAAAGCTGTTAAGAGAGTAAACCCTAAGAGTTCTCCTCACAAGGAAAAAACATTTTTTCTTTTTCTTTCATTTTGTATCTAAATGAGTGATGGATGTTCACTAAACTTACTGTGGTAATCATTTCATGATATATGTAAGTCAAATCATTATGCTATACGCCTTAAACTTATAAAGTGCTGTATGTAAATTATATCTCAATAAAACTGGAATAAAAAAAGAATTTTTTAAAAAAATTTTAATGTGGTCTATCCATACAGTGGAGTATTTTTTGGCCATAAATAGGAATGTAGTATCAATACATGCTACATCATGGATGAACCTTGAAAACTTGCTAAGTGAAAGAAACAGTCACAAAAGACCACATATTATATGATTTCATTTATATGAATGGCCCAGAATAGGGCTATCTGAAGAGACAGAAAGTAGAATAGTAGTTGTTTAGGGCTGGGAGAGGGGGATGGGAAGATAGGAGCATGGTACAGGGTTTCTTTCTGAGGTGATAAAAATGTTCTAAAATTGACCGGGGTGATGGTTTGTACATCTATGAACGTACTAAAAACCATTGAATTGTACAGTAAATGGGTGAAATTTATGATATGTGAATTATACCTCAATAAAGCTCTCATAAAGAAAGCCTTGAGATATTTCCATGAGTATACACATAGAGCAGAACCTGTTAGGGTTGAGCTCTGACAGTTTCTGCCACAACTGTTAAATCATAAACTGAGGTGTGGCCAAGTCTACAACACGTTACCGTTGTGTTCAAATATGAGGATGTGCTTGCATTTGTTTGTATAGAGTATCTCCACCTGGATGTACAAGAAAGACACTGGCAGCACACATGTCTGGAAGGGGAGCTTGATGGCATGCAGACCAGAATGAGGAGAGATACTCACTTTTCAGTACACCTTTTGCATCTTTCAAATTTGTATCATGTGCATATTCAAAAGAGTAATGAAATTAAATAAATAAAATCATTCAGTGGTTCCTTGTGGCCTTTGTAGTGAAATCACATTTATAAAATGGCATAAAAGTCCTTTCATGATCTCGATTCTACTCTGTCTTCAGCTTCTCCCCAGCACATCTTTTCTTCCATTCCCAGCCCTAAACCTCCTTCAGCTCCACCTCTGGGCTTTGTCTTCTGAATATGCCCACTCCCTCCATTGCATCTCCCTCTTGGCCTTGGAAGAACTACACAAGCACTCTGAGAAGCCTCCCCTGACCTGTCAGACTGCGTCCGATGTCCTTCTGTGAGCTCCAACATCTCTCTGTGTCCTACCATTCCACAAAACTGGCTGTGGGGCAACCAGATTTAGAGCTCCTGGCAGAGGGCCTGGAACATAGGAAGCACTCCGTTACTGTTTGTCAGTGAGTGAGCGAGTGATTGAGTGAAGGGGTAGGAGCAGACACCCATAAGGACTCTGCCACAGAAATAACCAGCAGACACAGCATAGTCTTTGAACCGTTGAACAGCCCCCATGTGTCTAGCAACGTACCAGCTCTTGAGTCAGCCCCCAGAGAGAACACCTCAGCCCCTGTCTTTGTTGAAGTTTAGCCCATTCACAGAAATAGCATCAGCACAATCATCACTGACATGCCTTCTTGCACACCTTGATAACACACCCGTGAGGATACCATTCAACGGGTGAGGATCATACAGAGAGGTGAAGTGATCTGCCCAAAGTCCCCAGCTTGTAAGTGGTGGATCTGGAATTCAGAGCTGATTCCAAACCTCAGGTTCTTTCTACTCTATTACGCTGCGTTCCAAAAACTCTTCAACTCCCCAGAAAGGGAAATTAATAGCTTTCAAGGGATTTTCCTTGGGCTCCTTGGGTCCTCCTCACCCAAACTCATCTTTAAATCCTCTTTCAAAACATCTGTGTACATCTGTTATTATTTGGACTGACAGGTTTAGAACTTTATTGCCTCGATCATTTCAGTCCTTTAAAGATTCTAAATGGAGATTTTTCTATGAAAAATGTCAAAAGATTAAAAAAATCCACTAATCATGTTGTATAATATGGTACTTTATTCTAAAAATAAGGCTGACATATGTTGGTTGTTATCATTTACTGTGGCTTTCTTGTGGGGTGTTGCATGTTCTAGGAAACATGATATTCACCTGATCACTTCTAAGTCATGGCCCCTACCCTTATGAAAGCACTCTATGATCTGATGCAGAACAAGAAACACTGGGTGAATATGTTAGAATGCAGTAGGTGATATCAGTGATAATCAGAGAATGTGAAGGCCCAGCTACCTCAGTCGAACTTGGGACGCCTCTGAAGGCCACTCAAGCCCCAGTGCTGCCTGTGAGTCAGCAGAGGCTGTCAGCAGCCTCCCTGGCACTGGGCTTCTCCCCTGCCCACTCCTGGTTCCTTCTAATTTTGAGTATTCTAATGGGTTTGTCATTGTGGTTTTAATTTGCGTTTCTCTGATGACTAATGACATTGAGCATATTTTCATGTGTTTCTTGGTATCCATATATTCTTTTGATGAAGTGTCTACAGAAACTTTGAGGCCATTTTTTTATTGGTTTCTTTGTTTATTATTGAATTTTGAGTTCTTTGCATTTCACAGGTAAAAGTCCTGTATGATATGCAAACATTTTCTCCCAGCCTATGGCTTAACTTTTCATTCTCTTGACAATGTCTTTCAAGGAGCAGAAATTCTTATTTTTTATGAAATCCAGTCAATCAATTTCTTCTTCTATGTATCATATTTTTGGTGTAATATTTAAGTATTTAAGTATATACATGGTATATCCCTACATTTATTTAAGTCCTTTTATTTCTTTCAGCAATGTCTGGTAGTTATGAATGCACACAGGTCTTGCATTATCTTTTATTTGATTTATGTCTAAGTATTTCATAAGTTTTATATTATTGTCAATAATATTTTTTAAATTTCAATTTCTGATTGGTTATTTCTAGTGTATAAAAGTACCATTGATTTTCGTATGTTGATCTTTTATCTTGCAAACTTGCTAAACTCATTTATTAGTTCTACTACCTTTTTTTTATATTCCATTGGATTTTCTGCCTATTCAGGTACATGCCTTTTGTAAAAACAGTTTTACTTATTTATTTCCAATCTGGATGCCTTTTATTCTTCTCATGACTTACTGTATGAGCTAGAATTTTTAGTACAACTAGAAAAGAAGATATGAGATCAGACCTCCTTGGCTTTTACCTCATCTTTGAAGGAAAGCATTCAGAATTTCAACATTAACTATGCTGTCACTTTTGAGTAAATTCCCTTTATCAGATGAGGAAGTTGCACTTTTATTTTTGTCAAAAATGGATATTAAATGTTATCAAATGCTTTATATATATAATTATATATAATACATATATATATGTATTATCCATCCATTCATCAGTGGACACTTAGGTTTTTTCCATATCTTGGTTATTGTAAACAATGCTGCAATGCACACGGGGGTACATATATCATTTTGAATTAGTGTTTTCATTTCCTTTGGGTAAATATCCAGAAGTGGAATAACTGGAACATATGGTAGTTCTATTTTTTATTTTCTGAGGACTCGCCATACTGTTTACTATAGTGACTGCACTAATTTACATTCCCATCAACAGGGTACAAGTATTCTTTTTCCTATGCATCCTTACCAGTCCTTGTTATTTGTTGTCTTTTTGATAAGCCATTCTGACAGGTGCGAAGTGATATCTCACTGTGGTTTTGATTTGCATTTCCCTGATGATTAGCAATGTAGAACATCATTTTATGTGCCTGTTGGCCATCTGTATGTCTTCTTCAGAAAAATATCTACTCAGATCCTCTGCCCATTTTAAAAATCAAGTTGTGTGTTTTTTGCTATTGAGTTGTATGAATTCTCTCCATATTTTAAATATTAATTCCTTATTTGATATATGATTTGCAAATATTTATCCCATTTAGTAGATTGCCTTTTCATTTTGTTGAAAATTTCCTTTGCTGTGCAGAAGCTTTTTAGCTTGATATAGTCCCATTTGTTTTTTCTTGCTCTTGTTGCCTTTGCTTTTGGAATCAGACCAAAAAGTCACCACATAAACCAATGTCAAGGAGCTTACTGCTTTTGTTTTCTTCTAGGAATTTTATGATTTTAGGTCTTACATTCAAGTCTTTAATCCATTTTGAGTTAATTTTTGTGTATGGTATAAGATAGTAGTCTAATTTCATTCTTTTGGATGTAATTTACCAGTTTTCTCACTACATTTATTGAAGAGGCTGTCTTTTCTCCACTGTATATTCTTGCCTCCTTTGTCATAAATTGACCATAAATAGTGTGTTTGTTTATTGAGTATTCTGTTCCACTGATCTGTGTGTCTGTTTTTATGCCAATACCATACTGTTTTGATTAGTATAGCTCTGTAATATTGTTTGAAATCAGGGAGCATTATGCCTCCAACTTGATCCTCTTTCTCAAGATTGCTTTGTCTATTAGAGGTGTTTTGTGATTCCATTCAAATTTTAGGATTACTTGTTCTATTTCTGTGGAAAATGTCATTGGAATTTTAATAGGGATTGCATTGAATCTGTAGATTGCTTTGAGTAATATGGATATTTTAACAATATTAATTCTTTCAATCCCTGAGAACAAAATATCTTTCCATTCCTTTGTGTCTTCTTCAATTTCTTTCATTAATATCTTGTAGTTTTCAGTGTACAGGTCTTTCAACATCTTGGTTAAGTTTACTCCTAGGGATTTTATTTTTTTCAATGAAATTGCAAATGGGATTGTTTTCTTAATTTCTCTTTCTGATAGTTTGTTGTTAGTATATAGAAATGCAACAAATTTTTGTGTATTGATTTTGTACCCTGAAATTTTACTGAATTCATTTATTAGTTTGAACAGATTTTTGGTGGAGTCCTTAAGGGTTTTCTACGTATAAAATCGTGTCACCCATGAATAGTGACAGCTACTTCTTCCTCTCCTATTTGGATGCCTTGTATTCCTTTTTCTTGCCTAGCTGCTTTGGCTACAAGTTCCAATATTATATTGAATAAAAGTGACAAGAGTGGACATCCTCATCTTGTTCCTGAACTTAGAAGAAAAGCTTTCAGCTTTTCACCATTGAGCATGATGTTAGCTGTGGGCTTGTCATATGTGGCCTTTATTATATTAAAGTACATTCCCTATATACCAGCTTTATTGAGAGTTTTTATCATAAATGGATGTTGAATTTTGTCAAAAGCTTTTCTTCATCTATTGAAATGACCATATGTTTTTTATTCTTCAGTTTGTTAATGTGGTGTATCACAATGATTTATTTTTGCATTCCTGGAATCAATCCCATTCGATCATGATGCATGATCCTTTCAATGTATTATTGAATTCAGTTTGCTAATATTTTGTTGAGGATTTTTGCATCTATGTTCATCAGTGATGTTGGTCTGTAATTTTCTTTTCTTGTAATGTCCTTTTCTGGTTTTGGTATTAGGGTAATGTTCGCCTCATAAAATGAGTTTGGAAGTATTATTTTCTCCTAAAGTTGTTGGAAGAGTTTGAGAAGGATAGGTATTAAATCTTTGAACATTTGGTAGAAATTATCATTGAAGCCACCTGGTCCTAAACTTTTATTTGTTGAAGGTTTTGATTACTGATTTAGTACCCTTACTAATAATCAGTCTATTCAAATTTTTATTTCTTCATGATTCAGTCTTGGAAGATTGTATGTTTCTAGAAATTGGTCCATTTCTCCTATGTTGTGCAATTTTTTGGCTATTTATTGTTCATAGTAGTCTCTTATGATCCTTTGTCTTTCTGTAGTATCAGGTGTAATGACTCCTTTTCATTTTTTATTTTATTTATTTGAGACCTCTCTTTTTGTCTTGGTGAGTGTAGCTAGAGGTTTGTCCATTTTGTTTATCTTTTCAAATAAACAGCTCTTAGTTTCATTTATCTCTTCTGTTGTCTTTTTAGTCTCTATTTCATTTATTTCCACTCTAATCTTTATTACTTTCCTTCTACTAATTTTGGGCTTCATTTGTTCTTTTTCTTGTTCTTTTAGGTGTAAAGTTAGACTGTTCCTTTCATATTTCTCTTGTTTCTTGAGTAGGACTGTATCATTATGAACTTTCCTCTTACAACTGCTTTTGCTGCATCCCATAGATTTTGGTATATTGTACTTCCATTTTCATTTGTATCAAGGCATTTCTTGATTTCTCCTTTGATATCTTTATTGCCCGTTTGATTGTTTAGTAGCATGTTGTTTAATATCCACAGATTTGTGGATTTTCCAGTTTTCTCCTTGTAATGAATTTCTAGGTTCATACTTTTGTGGTTGGAAATGATGTTTGATGTGATTTACATTTTTTTAAATTTATTGAGACTTGTTCTGTGGCCTATCATGTGCTCTATCCTGGAGAATATTCCATGGGCACTTGAGAAAAATAAGTAGTCTGCTATTTTGGGATGGTATGTTCTGTATATATCTATTAAGTTCATCTGATCCAATATGTTTTTTAAGGCCAATGTTGCCTTATTGATTTTCTGTCTGGATAATCTATCCATTGATGTAAGAGGGAAAGTAAAGTCTCCTATTATTTTATTGCTGTCAATTTTTCCCTTTAGTTCTGTTAATATTTGCTTTGTATATTTAAATGCTCCTATGTTGGGTACATAAATATTTACAACTGCTATATCTTCTAGTTGGATTGACCCCTTTATCATTATGTAATGTCCTTCCTGTTTCTTACTACAGTCTTTGTTTTAAAGTCTATTTTGTCTGATATAAGTATAGCTATCCCAGATTTCTTTTGGTTTCTATTTGCATGGAACAGCGTTTTTCAATCTTTCACTTTCAGTCTTCAGGTGTCCTTACATCTGAAGTGAGTCTCTTGTAGGTAGCATATAGATGGGTCTTGTTTGTTTTTGTTTTGTTTCATACATCAGCCACTTTATGTCTTTTGATTGGAGAACTTAGTCCAATTACATTTAAAGGGATTATTGATAGCTATGTACTTATCGCCATTTTGTTAATTATTTTCTGGCTGTTTTGTAGTTCCTCTCTGTTCCTTTCTTCTCTTCCCCTCTTCCCTTGTGCTTTGATGACTTTCGATAGTGTTATGCTTAGATTCCTTTCTCATTATCTTTTGTGTATCTACTATAGGTTTTTGCTTTATTGTTACCATGAGTCTCACATATAACAGCCTATATATATAACAGTCTATTTTAAGTTGATAGCAATTTAAGTCTGAATGCATTCTAAAACCCTACAGTTTTACTTCCCCCCTCACATTTTATGTTTTTGATGTCAAATTAATATATTTTATTTTGTTTATCCCTTAACTAATTATTGTTGTTATATTTTTACTACCTTTGTCTTTTAACCTTAGAACTAAGCTTTATAAGTGATTAATCCACTACCTTTATTATATATTTACCTTTATCAGTGAAATCTATACTTTCATATGTTTCCTTTTTACTAATTAATAGCCTTTCTTTTCAGCTTAAAAAAATTCCTTTAATATTTTTTGTAATTCCTGTTTAGTGGTGATGAGCTACTTTACCTTTTGCTTGTCTGGAAAACTATTTAAACTTCAATTCTGAATGATAACTTTGCCATGTTTTTTTCTTTCAGCACTTTGTACATAATGTGCCACTACCTTCTGGCCTGCAAGGTTTCTCTTAAAAATCTACTAATAGTCTTATGAGTGTCCCCTTGCATGTAACAAGTTGCTTTTCTCTTGTTCCTTTTAAGATATCTTTATCTTTAACCACTAACATTTTAATTATAATGTGTCTTGGTAAAGATCTTTTTGGGGTTCATATTATTTTGTACTCTCTGGGCTTGCTGGGTATGGATGTCTGTTTCCTCAGGTTAGAAAAGCTTTCAGCCATTATTTCTTCAAATACATTTTCTCTCTCTCTTCTTCTGAGACCCCTATAATGTAAATATTATTCTGACCAATGTCCCATGAGTCCCTTAAGTTATCATCACTTTTTAAAATTCTTTGTTCTTTCTGCAGCTTTGTTTAGTTGAGTTCCACTGCCCTGTCTTCTAGCTTACTAAATTCTTTCTTTGCTTCATCTAGTCTGCTGTTGAGCCCTTCTACTGTATTTTTCAGTTCAATTATTGTATTCTTCAGCTCTGTGACTTCTGTTTGGTATTTTCTTATATTTTCTATCTCTTTGTTGAAGTTCTATGTTCATACATTCTCTCCCAAGGTCCATGAGCATTTTTATGACCATTTCTTTGAACTCTTTATCAGGTAAATTACTTATCTCCATTTCATTAAGGACTTTTTCTGAGATTCTATCTTGTTCTTTCATTTAAAACATATTCCTCTTTTCTTCATTTTGCTTGATTCTCTGTATTTGTTTCTGTGCACTAAGCAAAACAGCTACCTCTCTCCATCTTGAAAGAGTAACCTTGTCAAGGAGATGAACCTTGTCATTCAACCTTGCCCTAGCTCTTGGCTGTCTCTCAAACCTTTGTGATTGTCTAAACAGCCTCATTAATTCTTGATACGTCCCAGTTGTTGAGGGTGTGCCAACACCTATCAGCATTCCAAAGGGAGGAATCTCAATGGGCACTTAATTTCAGGCTGATTGGAAGCCAAATTCTCAGGCAGCAACTTTTAAAGCATGCAAATATATTCAGCCCTGTGGGACCACAATTTTAAGCCCTGCTGACCTCCAGACCAGGCAATCTGGAGGTGTTCCCTGGGCAACAGTTTCAAAACTAAGGGTTCCCAATGAGTGTTTAAGCTCTTTTCTGGGAGGTAAGAGTAAACTGTAGTGAGGCCAAAAGAGAGTGTAAAGATGGCTTCCCCTGGCCTCTGTTCCCTGGGAGCACCTCTATAGCCTCTAGATGTGTGGCAAACCTGAAGCCTGCCCCTCAGGTTGAAGCTCCAGGGCAAGTAAATAGAAACACACACCAGAGAAAGACTGGCTGTGTGTTTCAGTATGCTGTCTCTGCAGTGCCTTGGGGATGTCGCCTGCCAAGAACTGTCTGGCTGTTACAGTCCCCTGGGACCCAGGGATGACAGCCCCCTGGCCAGCAGAGCCTGGTAAGCAAGGAGCATCCTTTGTGTGGACTGCATATACCCAATGGCCTCAGTGAGTCAGAGGGAAAGTTCGGGTCTTGGGCATGCCTGCCAACTTTAAGCAGGAAACCATAGGGCCAAGGCAAGCCCACTGGCTTTAGTGAGGCAGAGTAAGAATGCAGGGGTTGTGCACACCCTCCAGATTTAGCAAAGCAGTGGCAGAATGCAGAGACTGCATGTGCCCACCAGCACTAACAAG
Organism: Balaenoptera physalus; assembly: GCF_965194825.1. Taxonomy (NCBI): domain Eukaryota; kingdom Metazoa; phylum Chordata; class Mammalia; order Artiodactyla; family Balaenopteridae; genus Balaenoptera; species Balaenoptera physalus. The sequence continues at coordinate 5,223,875 of NC_138885.1, read as the reverse complement.
GTAGAGGGAGAGTGCAAAAACAGCAGTCGCCAGCCCCTCCATCCCTAGAGATTCCTGCCAGGCTCCTGCCCCTCCAGTAAACATTTTGAGATTAGCAAATGAATCTCCTTCACATATACTCTAAGCACTTTTTAAACTTCTGCTTTTTTTACAAGGCCCTGGGGAAGGTAAGGCTGTGTGAGAGTCCATTAAAAGCAATATCTCAGTTCCTTATGGCCCTTTGGGTCTCCTGGACATGAGCCCAATTAGTTTTCAGATGTTGTGGAAACATCACCAAGCAGGTCTTAGGGTTGCAGTGCCTGATGTGGGGTATGAACACTTCCCTTCTCAGGGAAAACTACAGATTTGTGAGATCCCTCCTAACTGTGAGTCTCCATGCTGGCGGTAGAGGGAGGTTGTTGGTGAGACTGTCTCTGCCCCACTTACCCATTTCAGTGTGACCCTTTTATCAATTGTCATGAAGAAGCTGTTTTCAGTTCTATTTCAGAGGGAATTTTTCCAAACGTAGCTGTAAATTCAGTGTGTCCATGGGAGGAGGTGAGTTCAGGATCTTCCTGTGTCTCCACCTTGAACCACTCCCCTAATTATCCTTTCAACATCTGTAGAATCTTGTGGTGTCAACTCTCTCCTTCCTTATCTTGGATTACATTTATTATTATTTCTCTAGTTTCTTAAGATGAAAGTTTAGAACATTAATTTGAGATGTTCCTTCTTCTCTAACATAGGCATTTAGTGCTATAAATATACCATGATTAGTAATACTGCTTTAGCTCTTCCCAACAAATTATGATATGTTTTTATTTTCATTCAGTTTTAAATTTCTTCTAATTTTCCTTTTAATTTATTCTTCGATCCATAGGTTATTTAGATTGTGTTACTTAGTTTCCAAATACTTGGGGATTTTCCAGATGTCCTTCTATTGCTGATTCCTAATTTAATTCTGTTGTTGCCAGAGAACATCCTCTATGTGACATGAATCCTTTCAAAATTATCAAAACTCATTTTGTGGTCAGAGTATACTTCATCTTGGTAAATGTTCGATGTGCACTTGAAAAGCATGTGTATTCTGCTACACAAGAGGGGTCTGTAAATGTCAGTTAGGTCACATTTGGCCTGTCGTTTTGTGCCATATTCTTACTGATTTTCTGTCCACCAATTTTTTACAGACAAGTGTGGAAACATCCAACTATATTTGTAGAAGTATCTATTTCTCTTTGAAGGTCTATCCATTTTTGCTTCATGTACTTTGAAGCTATTTTTAGATGAATGAACACTTAGAATTGTTATGTGGTGATTAATCAATCCCTTCATCACTGTGAAATGACTTTCTTATCCATGGTAAAAATATTTTGCTCTGCAATCCACTTTACCTGATATGAAGATAATGACTCCTGATTAGTGTCAGCACAATATATTTTTTTCCATTCTTGTACTTCTAATTTGCGTGTGTGTGCATGTGTGCACACATGCATGCTTGGATAGTTGGCTTTTGCTTTTTAATCCAACTGGGACAATATTTAACGTTTAATTCAGATGTACTTTAGACCAGTTTCATTTAATGTGATTATTGATTGGGTTGGGTTTAAAACTCATTTGTTTTCTCCTTGCCCAGTCTGTTACTTATTTTCTGTTTCCTTTTTTCTGAGGAGGAGGGGGGCTTTTTTGTAATTGAGGGGTTTTTATATTTTTATTTTGTCTCCTTTATTGGCTGATCAGCTACAACTTTTGTTGTACTATTTTAGTGGTTATTTGAGGACTTATATATACTTTAAATTCTCATGGTCTGCATTGAAGTGATATTATATCATTGCAGCTATAATAAATGAACATTATAACAATATACATCCATTTTCCCTCTTAGCATTTGTGTAATTGTTGTCACACATTTATTGTCACTATATATGTCATAAACCCCAAAATGCATTGTTATTATATTTGCTATAAACATTGATTCTCTTTTCAATAAGTTGAAATAAGAAACTGTCTTCATATTTAACATTTCTTTTTTATATAAATATATATCTTTATTGGAGTATATTTGCGTTGCAATGTTGTGATAGTTTCTGCTGTACAACAAAGTGAATATGTGTATGTATACATATATCCCCATATACCCTCCCTCTTGAGCCTCCCTCCCACCCTCCCTGTCCCACCCCTCTAAGTCATCACAAAGCATTAAGCTGAACTCCCTGTGCTATGCAGCAGCTTCCCACTAGCCATACATTTTACATTTGGTAGTGTATATATGTCCATGCCACTCTCTCACTTTGTCACATCTTCCCCTTCTCCCACTGTGTCCTCAAGTCCATTCTCTACAACTGCATCTTTATTCCAGCCCTGCCACTAGGTTTATCTGTACTGTGTTTTTAGATTCCATATATGTGCGTTAGCATACGGTACTTGTTTTTCTCTTTCTGACTTACTTTACTCTGTATGACAGACTCTAGGTCCATCCACCTCATTACAAATAACTCAGTTTTGTTCCTTATTATGGCTGAGTAATATTCCATTGTATATATGTGCCACATCTTCTTTATCCATTCATCTGTTGATGGACATTAGGTTGCTTCCATGACCTGGCTATTGTAAATAGTGATACAATGAATATTACAGTACATGTCTCTTTTTGAATTATGGTTTTCTCAGGGTATATGCCCAGTAGTGGGATTGCTGGGTCATATGGTAGTTCTATTTTTAGTTTTTTAAGGAACCTCCATACTGTTCTCCATAGTGACTGTATCAATTTACATTCCCACCAACAGTGCAAGAGGGTTCCCTTTTCTCCACACCCTCTCCAGCATTTATTGTTTGTAGATTTTTTGATGATAGCCATTCTGACCAGTGTGAGGTGATACCACATTGTGTTATTGATTTGCATTTCACTAATGATTAGTATTGTTGAGCATCTTTTCATGTGTTTGTTAGCCATCTGTATGTCTTCTTTGGAGAAATGTCTATTTAGGTCTTCTGCCCATTTTTGGATTGGGTTCTTTGTTTTTTTGTTATTGAGCTGTATGAGCTGCTTCTATATTTTGGAGATTAATCCTTTGTCAGCTGCTTTATTTGCAAAAAAAAAAAACCCATTCTGAGGGTTGTGTTTTCATCTTTTTTTATGATTTCCTTTGCTGTGCGAAAGCTTTTAAGTTTCATTAGGTCCCATTTGTTTATTTTTGTTTTTATTTCTATTACTGTAGGAGGTGGGTCAAAAATGATCTTGCTGTGATTTATGTCAAGGAGTGTTCAGCCTATATTTTCCTCTAAGAGTTTTATAGTGACTGCCCTTACATTTAGGTCTTTAATCCATTCTGAGTTTACTTTTGTGTGTGGTATTAGGAAGTGTTCTAATTTCATTCTTTTACAGATAGCTGTCCAGTTTTCCCAGAAACACTTAATGAAGAGATTGTCTTTTCTCCATTGTATATTCTTGCCTCCTTTGTCAAAGATAAGGTGACCATATGTGCGTGGGTTTATCTCTGGGCTTTCTATCCTGCTCCATTGATCTATGTTTCTGTTTCTGTGCCAGTAACATACTGTCTTGATTACTGTAGCTTTGTAGTATATTCTGATGTCAGGAAGCCTGATTCCTCCAGTTCTGTTTTTCTTTGTGAAGATTGCTTTGGCTATTCAGGGTCTCTTGTGTTTCCATACAAATTGTAACTTTTTTTGTTCTAGTTCTGTGAGAAATGTTATTGGTAATTTGATACAGATTGCATTTAACCTATAGATTGCTTTGGGTAGTAGAGTCATTTTCACAATGTTGATTCTTCCAGTCCAAGAACATGGTATGTCTCTCCATCTCTTTACATCACCTTTGATTTCTTTCATCAGTCTCTTATAGTTTTCTGCATACAGGTCTTTTGTCTCCTTAGGTAGGTTTATTCCTAGATATTTTATTCTTTTTGTTGCAATGGTAAATGGGAGTGTTTCCTTAATTTCTCTTTCTGATTTTCCATTGTTAGTGTACAGGAATGCAAGAGATTTCTGGGCATTAATTTTGTATCCTGCTACTTTAACAAATTCATTGATTAGCTCTAGTAGTGTTCTGGTAGCATCTTTAGGATTCTCTATGGATAGTATCATGTCATCTGCAAACAGTGACATCTTTACTTCTTCTTTTCCAATTTGGATTCCTTTTATTTCTTTTTCTTCTCTGATTGCTGTGGCTAAAACTTCCAAAACTATGTTGAATAATAGTGGTGAGAGTGGGCAACCTTGTCTTGTTCCTGATCTTAGTGGAAATGGTTTCAGTTTTTCTCCATTGAGGACGATGTTGGCTGTGGGTTTGTCATATATGGCCTTTGTTATGTTGAGGAAAGTTCCCTCTATGCCTACTTTCTGGAGGGTTTTTATCATAAAAGGGTGTGAATTTTGTCGAAAGCTTTTTGTGCATCTATTGAGACGATCATATGGTTTTTCTCCTTCAATTTGTTAATATGATGTATCACGTAGATTGATTTGCTTATATTGAAGAATCCTTGCATTCCTGGAATAAACCCCATTTGATCATAGTGTATGATCCTTTTAATGTGCTGTTGGATTCTGTTTGCTAGTATTTTGTTGAGGATTTTTGCATCTATGTTCATCAGTGATATTGGCCTGTAGTTTTCTTTCTTTGTGACATCTTTGTCTGGTTTTGGTATCAGAGTGATGGTGGCCTCGCAGAATGAGTTTGGGAGTGCTCCTCCCTCTGCTATATTTTGGAAGATGTTTGAGAAGGATAGGTGTTAGCTGTTCTCTAAATGATTGATAGAATTTGCCTGTGAAGCCATCTGGTCCTGGGCTTTTGTTTGTTGGAAGATTTTTAATCACAGTTTCAATTTCAGTGCTTGTGATTGGTCAGTTCATATTTTCTATATCTTCCTGGTCTCGGAAGTTTGTGCATTTCTAAGAATCTGTCCATGTCTTCCAGGTTGTCCATTTTATTGACAAATAGTTGCTTGTAGTAATCTCTCATGTTCCTTTGTATTTCTGCAGTGTCAGTTGCTACTTCTTCCTTTCCATTTCTAATTCTATTGATTTGAGTCTTCTCCCTTTTTTTCTTGATAAATCTGGCTAATGATTTATCAATTTTGTTTATCTTCTCAAAGAATCCACTTTTGGTTTTATTGATCTTTGCTAACGTTTCCTTCATTTCTTTTAAATTTATTTCTGATCTGATCTTTATGATTTCTTTCCTTCTGCTAACATTGCAGTGTTTTGTTCTTCTATCTCTAATTGCTTTAGGTGTAAGGTTAGGTTGTTTATTTGAGTTGTTTCTTGTTTCTTAAGGTAGGATTGTATTGCTCTAAACTTCCCTCTTAGAACTGATTTTGCTGCATCCCATAGGTTTTGGGTCATTGTGTTTTCATTGTCATTTGTTTCTAGGTATTTTTTGATTTCCTCTTTGATTTCTTCAGTGATCTCTTGGTTATTAAGTAGTGTGATGTTTAGCCTCCATGTGTTTGTATTTCTTGCAGATTTTTCCCTGTACTTGATATCTAGTCTCATAGCATTGTGGTTGGAAAAGATACTTGATACGATTTCAATTTTCTTAAATTTACCAAGGCTTCAAATGTGACCCAAGATATGGTCTATCCTGGAGAATGTTCCATGAGCACTTGAGAAGAATGTGTATTCTGTAGTTTTTGGATGGCATGTCCTATAAATCAGTTAAGTTCATCTTGTTTGATGTATCATTTAAAGCTTGTGTTTCCTTATTTATTTTCATTTTGGATGATCTCTCCATTGGTGAAAGTGGGGTGTTAAAGTCCCTTACTATAATTGTGTTACCTTCGATTTCCCATGTTATGGCTGTTGGTATTTGCCTTATATATTGAGGTGCTCCTATGTTGGGTGCATAAATATTTACAATTGTTATATCTTCTTCTTGGATTGATCCCTTGATCATTATGTAGTGTCCTTCTTTGTCTCTTGTAATAGTCTTTATTTTAAAGTCTATTTTGTCTGATATGAGAATTGCTACTCCAGCTTTCTCTTGATTTCCATTTGCATGGACTATCTTTTTCCATCCCCTCACTTTCAGTCTGTATGTGTCTCTAGGTCTGAAGTGGGTCTCTTGTAGACAACATATATACAGGTCTTGTTTTTGTATCCATTCAGCCAGTCTATGTGTTTTGGTGGGAGCATTTAATCCATTTATATTTAAGGTAATTATCGATATTTATGTTCCTATTACCATTTTCTTACTTGTTTTCAGTTTATTAATGTAGTTCTTTTCCTTCTCTCATGTTTCCTGCCTAGAGAAGTTCCTTTAGCATTTATTGTAAAACTGGTTTGGTGGTGCTGAATTCTCTCTGCTTTTGCTTCTCTGTAAAGATTTTAATTTCTCCATCAAACCTGAATGAATCCTTGCTGGGTAGAGTAATCTTGGTTGTAGGTTTTTCTCCTTCATCACTTTAAATATGCCCTGGCACTCCCTTCTGGCTTGCAGAGTTTTGGATGAAAGATCAGCTGTTAACCTTATGGGGATTCCCTTATGTGTTATTTGTTGTTTTTCCCTTGCTGCTTTTAATATTTGTTCTTTATATTTAATTTTTGATAGTTTGATTAATATGTGTCTTGGCATGTTTCTCCTTGGATTTATCCTGTATGGGACTCTTGGTGCTTTCTGGATTTGATTAACTATTTCCTTTTCCATCTTAGGGAAGTTTTCAACCATAATCCCTTCAAATATTTTCCCAGTCCCTTTCTTTTACTCTTCTTCTTCTGGAACCCCTATGATTCGAATGTTGGTGAATTTAATGTTGTCCCAGAGGTCTCTGAGACTGTCCTCAGTTCTTTTCATTCTTTTTCTTTCTTCTGCTCTGCAGTAGTTATTTCCACTATTTTATCTTCAAGGTCACTTATCCGTTCTTCTTCCTCAGTTATTCTGCTATTGATCCCTTCTAGAGTATTTTTAATTTCATTTATTGTGTTGTTCATCACTGTTTGTTTGCTCTTTAGTTCTTCTAGGTCCTTGTTAAACATTTCTTGCATTTTGTCTATTCTATATCCAAGATTTTGGATCATCTTTACCATCATTATTCTGAATCTTTTTCAGGTAGACTGCCTCTTTCCTCTTCATTTGTTAGGTCTGGTGGGTTTTTGCCTTGCTCCTTCATCTGCTGTGTTTCTCGGTCTTCTCATTTTGCTTAACTTACTGTGTTTGAGGTCTCCTTTTTGCAGGCTGCACGTTCGTAGTTTCCATTGTTTTTGGTGTCTGTCCCCAGTGGCTGAGGTTTGTTCAGTGGATTGTGTAGGCTCCTCTTTGAGGGGACTATTGCCTGTTTTCTGGTGGATGAAGCTGGATCTTGTCTTTCTGGTGGGCAGGTCCATATCTGGTGGTGTGTTTAGGGGTTTCTGTGGCCTTATTATGATTTTAGGCAGCCTCTCTGCTAATGGATGGGGTTGTGTTCCGGTCTTGCTAGTTGTTTTGCACAGTGTGCTCAGCACTGTAGCTTGCTGGTCGTTGAGTGGAGCTGCATCTTGACATTGAGATGGAGATGTCTGGGAGATTTTCACCATTTGATATTATGTGGATCTGGGAGGTCTCTTGTGGACCAGTGTCCTGAACTTGGCTCTCCCACCTCAGTGGCACAGCCCTGATACCTGGCTGGAGCACCAAGAGCCTGTCCTCCACATGGCTCAGAATAAAAGGGAGGGAAAAAAAGAAAGAAAGAAGAAGATAAAATAAAATAAAATAAAATACAGCAAAATAAAATAAAGTTATTAAAATACAAAATAATTATTAAGAAAAAAATTTTTTTAAGTAATGAAAAAGAAAATGGACAGACAGAACCCTAGGACAAATGGTAAAAGCAAAGCTATACAGACAAAATCACACACAGAAGCAAACACATACACACTCACAAAAAGAGAAAAAGGGAAAAATATATATATATCATTGTTCCCAAAGTCCACCTCCTCAATTTGGGATGATTCGTTGTCTATTCAGGTATTCCACAGATGCAGGGTACATCAAGTTGATTGTGGAGATTTAATCCGCTGCTCCTGAGGCTGCTGGGAGAAATTTCCCTTTCTCTTCTTTGTTCGCACAGCTCCTGGGGTTCAGCTTTGGATTTGGACCCGCCTCTGCAGTAGGTCGCCTGAGGGCATCTGTTCTTTGCTCAGACAGGACGGAGTTAAAGGAGCAGCTGATCTGGGGGCTCTGGCTCACTCAGGCCGGGGGAAGGGAAGGGTACGGATCCAGAGTGAGCCTGCGACGGCAGAGGCCAACGTGACATTACAACGGCATGAGGTGTGCCGTGTGTTCTCCCGGGAAGTGGTACCACTTTGCCACCTCCTGATTACTTCTGTCCATCACTTGTTTACAAGTCTATCTCCCTCATCTGAGCTCCTCCTTATTCCCATCACACCCCAATAACCTCATAGTGTCGGGAGAACACTCACCATCCGAGACACATCCAAGACAAGTTCAATAAAATTTATCTGACTCCCCTCCTGCCCCTCAGATTCCTACTCCTGTGGTTCTAGAGTGAGAATCCAGCCACATCCCTCCACTTACTCCCTTCTATGTATCCCTCAGGCCTTTGGGAGATGCTGAAAGCCTAGTATGTCTGGACTCTGCCTCACACCCCAGCTGCATCTCTTCCTATGCCCTGCTCGAGGTCCCTTGGTTCCCAATCACCTGCAGTTCTTCAGAGATGTACCAAATATGGTGGAGTCGAGGTAAAGGGAGATATATCCCACACTGTATGTGTGGGTAGAGAAAAGCCTTAAAAGACAGGCAGAAAAGACCACACCTCTTTCTATTTGCAATCAGATTCCATTTTAAGCAGTTTTTTATCTAAATGGCTTATTCATTCACAAGCATTTACTGAGTACCTAGTGTGTGCCAGGACAAGGGCTAGGAGATGAGTGGTAAGCTGTGTCTTTCCCTCTAAGGGGTCAACATGGGGTAGACATTGAGTTGGAAGCAATAACACAATAATGTGACTCAGGATGTTGGGGACTTAGATGAGGAGAAATTAAGTCTGCCTTGGGGTTGGGGAGGCACTCAAGGAGGTCCTGCCATAGCAAATGCTATTGGGATTGTGTGTAAAATGATGTGGAGGTGGAGGATGGGGGGAGCCCTATGGGGCTTAAATACGTAGGAGGCTGTTTGCAGCATTCAGGAAAGAGCAAGCACAAATAGGAAATCTCCTCGTTGAACACTTTCCTTGGTTCGGTTTCCTCAACTTGCTTCAAGAAGCTTCCATGAAAAAGACACCATGAAATTCCATGGGAAAAAAAGTCCTTCACGTGAGATTCCAGTTAACAGCACTTACACACCTGAAAACACCCAGCAGACACTACTTTAATCATCCCTAAGCTTCACAATGTGAGCCACTTCCAACATGGTCCACAAACAGATCTCCATCCTCCACCTCTCTCTCCCTGTGGTCAGCTTGTGGCAATGCCTGGCTGACCTTGGAAGCCTCATTTTGACAACGGGTCCCTGAATGACTCCATGGAGTAAGCCTCGCCATGTCTGCCCTGTCACTGATCAGACCTCCTGTGAGGCAGAAATAAATGTTGGTTGTGATAAGCCACTAAGAGAGCAGGGCTTTCTGTCTATCCACTACCATTATCTTTAAAAGACATACGGGAAATGTCCAGAAGAGCACAGGGTAAAATATATGCAAGGACTATTGGAGGATATTTGGATAACTTTTGGTGGCATACATAATTGCCGCTCTGCATACATATGTTTTTCAGACGAGAGAGTCCATGACATTTACTAGATTTTCCAATGGGGTCAGAGATCCAAAAATGCCAAACTTCACTGTCTTACATTATCTCATTTAACCATGTAAGTTAAGCATTATTGAGGCTCTTGGTCTAAATTTACTGAGCCAGTTCATTCATTGATTCACTCAGCACATATTTACTGAGCATCCTTTCTGCTCCCATCACCCTCTGTGCTCTTGGAATACACTTTAGAGCAAGACAGTCCAGTCCTTGTGGAGGTGCGCAAGAGAGGGCCCATGGCCTGGGGGTGTGCCCACTCTGGGGGTGAGGGAAGGCACTCTGGAAAGGGAGATGTAGCTGTGACCCATTCACACCTGGGCTGGAAGGGTGCTGCCCGCCGAGGGAAGGTCCCATGTGGATGCTTAGCAGCAGGAGAGCAGCCAAGGCCATCAAGAAGCCAGGAGGCTCCGTGCAGGAGCCTGAAGCTCTAGGGGAGGGCAGGGGGCCAGGGAGGTGGCAGGGCTGAGCCATGGAGGGCCCTGTAGGCCATGGAACAGCCCGCGCTCACTCAGAGGGAGAAACCATGCAGGAGGGTCCTGTGACCCAAGGCTAGTGCCATTACTTCAATAATTCACTCAACAAACCAGCCGTGAGCCCCTCAAACCCCAGCGAGTGGTCAGTGGAGGCACTCTCCAGGTGACCCTGGCACCCAACCTGCATTCACGTGGGCACATTGTCATGTCCCACCGCAAGGCCAGCTTGTCCCAGGGGACAGCCCCAAAGTGACTCATCAGCACATCTGAGGTGCAATAAGTACAAGTGAAACAGCCACAACTTAATTCGTAAGTGGCACCTTTTATCTCCATTCTCCTGATCATGGAGAGAAAGCAACAGCAGCCTTTAGGACTGTGTCTGTCTGTCAGGGCTGCCGCTCAACTGATCTGATGTCTCAGTGCCTGTTTGAAATGGAAAATTGTCCCATTAAGACGATTGTGCAGAAGTCACTTGTCACCAGCATTTTCCCATGGCAGTTATATCTACTCACCATCTGCCATTAAAGTCATCCTGTAAGGGAAAAAAGCTAAGGTGCCAGGAGCACGGCATGGTTACAGGAAATTTAATGAAGGGAGCAAGGTCCAGTTTTTAAAATGAAAATACAGCAGGCTTCTAATGAAAAATAAGATCGTAGAGAGTATTATCTTAATTGAAATAAGTTGTGTCTACATATTTTTGTGTCTATGTATATCTAATTAATATCCAGAGATCAATTTACCTATTATTTTCTTCTCCATATATTGCTTGTTATTTCCAGTTAATGATTCATATCTGACCATTATGGAAAACTGATTCTGAATTGTACATAATGAAAGTTTAACCCTATCACTGATGCATATGACATACACACACTGATACATATACACACATGTACATATGTATCTATACACATATATGACACATACCCATATATGGTGATAGAGTATTTAAAAATGTTTATGATTTTAAATGCTCAAGATTACAGGAGATTTTAGTTTTCTTCTTTCTTTTGACCTCATTTTTTGCTATGTAAAGGCATTTACTTTGTAATAGAAATTCATTCAGAAACTATAGCCTTATCTATTCATTGGAGAAAATTTGGAAAATTCATAAAACCATAAGTAAGAAAATTTAAATCATTCATGATTCCACCAGCCAGAAATAACCACTTTGGACATTTTGGTTCATTCTTTCCAAGAAATATTTTTTCTTTATATGAGAGTGTGTGTGAGTATGTGTTTGAATACAGAATTATATACTTATAGTGAAAAAATTTTTTTAGGTTTTTAACCTTTTTGTTCTCTTAATATAAGATTTTACCATGTCATTAAAAATTATTAAAAAAAGGAAAAGAAAAGAAAATACAGCAGGCTTCAAATCCTGCCACAATTTGAAGTCTTCCCATCAACGGAGGCTCTGAAGAGAGAACCAAGTCACTTGAACTCCAGCCCCCTCACCAGTTACTGGTTGGCCAACCCAGCTTGCCTAGTGCCCCCTCCTCTTGCCTGCTATGCAGTGAATTGACAAAATGGCACTGTTTTAATAGCAGAGATTATCAGCCTGCCAGAATCTGAATTAATGGCAATGAAGCTGTCAGGTGAAACTATCCAGTGACATTGATAAAAAGCAAATTTGAAAGCTCTCCCCAAAGAGCCAATAAGTAAGCAGTTCAGGTCATAGTTGATGAGGCAAGCACCTGGACCCAGCCATGTGGTCACCTCACGCTATCCCAGAAAGCTAAGCCCAACACTGAGGTGTGGGTGTCCCAGAGCCAGAACAACTGTTTATCCATGTGAAGAAATGAGCTTGGATTGCTACTGAACACTCTGCTGCAGTGTCTATACCAGGTGGATTAAAGACATAAATGGGAAGAGGAGACTGCTAAACATTTAAAAGATAACACAGGAGAATGTCTTATGACTTTGGGATAGGAAAGGACTTTTTTCTTTCTTTCTTTCTTTCTTTCTTTCTTTCTTTCTTTCTTTCTTTCTTCCTTCCTTCCTTTCTTTCTCTCTTTTTATTGAAGTATAGTTGATATACAATGTTGTGTTAATTTCTGCTGTACAGCAAAGTTGTCCAGTTATACATATACACACATTCATTTTTTATATTCTTTTCCATTATGGTTTATCATAGGATATTGAATATAGTTCTCTGTGCTGTACAGTAAGACCTTGTTGTTTATCCATTTTACATATAAAAGCTTACATCTGCTAATCCCAACCTCCCACTCCATCCCTCCCCAACCCCTCCCCCTTGGCAACCACCAGTCTGTTCTATATGTCCGTGATTCTGTTTCTGCTTCATGGATAGGTTCATCTGGGTCATATTTTAGATTCCACATATAAGCGATATCATATGGTATTCATCTTTCTCTTTTGGAAAAGACTTCTTAAACAAGACATAAAATACACAAACCATAAAAGAAAGATGGATAACTTTAACTACATTAAAGCTAGGAAAATCTGTACAACAAATGACTTCACAAAGAGAGAGAAAATGAAAATCATAAACTAGGAAAATATGCTTGCAACATGTATAACTGAATTATCATTGAGCACATACAAAGAATTCTTCTGATTTAATAAGAAGAAGGCTAACAAGCTCCCCAAAAAGGTGGGCAAAATACATGAACAGGCATTTTCCAGGAAGAAGACAGCTATGACCCATAAGCACGTGAAAAGTTGTTCAACCTCATTTGTAAACAAAAACTGGTAAATTGGAACCATAAGAAAATACCATTTCACATTCGCAAGTTTGGAAAACTTAAAGAGCTGAAACTTCCAAGGATGTGAGTTTGCAGGAACTCTTCTTCACTGCTGCTGGGTGTCATTTGGTCCAGCCAAGGCAGAAGTAAGTTAAAGATGCAAAAGTCTCTTCAAAATATACCAAGAGCAGCAGTGCTCACAGACTCTATACTTCTACACCATTTACACCCTTGGAAATTATTGAGGAAACCGAAGAAGTGTATGTGGGTTCTATCTATCTATTGATGTTTATACCATATCAAAAATTAAAATTAAGAAAGTTTTAAATGTATATTCATTTATTTTAAAATAGCAATAATAATCCCATTTCATGTTAGATAATATTTTAAGTGTATTTTCCCAAAAAATAATTTAGTAGAAAAGTGGCATTGTTTTATATTTTTACAAATCCTTTTTAATGTCTGATTTAATAGAACAGAGTTGGGTTCTCATGTCTGCTTCTGTTGTGATATATGTGATATGTGTTTTAGTTGGACTATGAGAAGAAAATCCAGCCTTTTGCAGATAAGGAGTTGGTAAAGGAAGGAGTTATCTTTCAGATAACTGTGGATATTCTTTCTTGGTATTATACCAAAACTTGATCGATGACTGTTCCTTAAAGATTGGCTGTAATGTGGAATCTGAACCTGGACCAGTGACACTTTCATACTCAGTTACATTAAAATTCACTGGCCTATCTTGCACTTTGAATGGCTCTCTTAACCGTGTGTGACTTTGTAACATTGTGTGTCAGTCATTTGGAAAATAACTGAGTCCCTGAGTTGTGCAGACATTCCAAATGCACACTTATGAGAGAATGGCAGTGAAAAGGGCAAATAATCTTTTAGCATTATTATGAAAATGGTTTGACCTCAGAAACCCCCTGAAAGTGTTTTGGGATCAGCAGGTATCCCCAGACCAACTTTGAGAACCACGCCACCCAGAAACTGCTGCAGGTGTGCACCAGGCAATACCATGCACTGGAAAGTTCACAGAGGCAGTGTTATGATAGGAAAACATGGCAATGAACCAAATGCTCACCAAGACTGCAACAGAAAAATGAATTGTGGTACATGCACACAATAGAATACTGCACAAAGTAAGACAAAGCAAACAGCTACAGCTATATCCATCAACATGAATGGGTCTCCAACATATAATAATGAGCAGAAGAAGGGAATCACAAGAGAATACATAGAAATAGGACTATCTCAGGTCCTCAAAGTTCAAAAACAGACAAAAATTAAGCAATGTAGTGCAGGGGTGCACACATGAAAATGTAAGGATTATTCATTAACACAAAGATCTGGATGGTAGACACCTTTCCTGGGGAGGGAGGGGACGGCAAATGTTAGTAATCTTCTACCTCTTAACCTGTGGTGGTAAGTACGTGAGCATCTGTTTTAGCATTAGTTTTTTTTTTTTTTTAACCACTTAGAATTTTTATTTTATACTTATTGAAAAAACTATTATTTAGGCATCCTTTTATAATATATCAGTATACTATAAAAAGTTAAATATAAGCTAAACAAATTTGTTCACGTATTCCTAAAATTTCTCACTTTTAGAGTCCAAATCTTCTGAATCTTTTTTTGGCTCAGAGTTGTAAACTTTCCCAATTTCCCACACAGTGTTGTTCTTTACCATCAGAAGTAATGGTGATATAGCATTTCTTAAAAGAGTGCTCCATTTCTGTCTCCAGAATTTTCTTCCAAGTAGCTAACACCAATTCTGTGAGTCTTGGTAGCATTAGTCTTTAAATTGCACTTGTGTTTTTCTCACTCTTTTGTATAAATGGTACATTTCATAATAAAAAATAAACTGTTATGGATGAGAGAGGAAAAGAATCAAAACTGAGAGAAGACAGATGGAGGTAATTTGCTGAGAACTGCTGCTCTCTGAGCCTGTTCCACAATGTGAACTGTCTTCACGGACAGTTGTCCCCTTTATCTGGGTCATCCTCCTAAGTAAGCCATTAGCAAACCTATGGACCTTGCTGTTTCCAGGATAATAGAATCTTTGGCAAATGAGCCCCTTCTCAGGAATCCTGCTCCAACCTGGCTCTGGTCCTCTCAGTCAGGGCCAGCCCCACTGGCACAGGGCGTCTGGGTCTCCCCTGCCTTCCTGTGAGCTCCCCAGGGCGGGACTCACACCTCACCCAGGGTCCCTGCAGAGCGGGGCTGCTCTTGCTGTGCCCGGCAGCCCGCATCAAATGCCAGCAGGTGCACGGTGATGAGGCTTCAGAGGAGAGACAGTGCTGCTGCCGGGGGGGTGGGGTGGGGGACAGGTACATACTCCCACCCCTCGCATCTCGACACTAGCTCCACTCAGTCCTCCACGAGGCGAGGCCTGCAGAGCCCTCCCGTGCCCAGCCTCTCTCCCCTCACTCCTGCCAGGCGGGACACTGGAGGTTTCCCAGCCTTGTCTTCACCTGAGCTGGCCATCGCCTGGGCCCTCTCCTTCCTCCCACCTCCCCTGGATCTGGCTGCCTTCAGTTCTCAGTCAGTTGTCACCTCTTCCAGGCCACCCTCCTTGTGCCCTGCCTCCCCACACTTCTGTCTATCCCAGCAAGTTACAGACAACATGGAAGTGTCCTCATCTGTCCCCTCTGTGCCCTGATCTCCCCTATGCTAAGCATAGGGTCTGGTGGGGAGTCGGTGAGAAATCATTTTTGAATGCCACAAGGAATGGAGGGGCCCTTGTCTCCTCTGGTCTTGCCTGGTCAAGTCCTGGCAGAAGGATGAAGGACATGTGGCCTGCTCATCCCCCAGGGGACTGGAAGCCCAGCCAGCAGGCTCTGTGGGGAGGTGCCGAGAAGGCCAAAAGCCACCTGTGCTGTCCCCAGCTAAGTTATGTGGCCCTGACCTATAGAGGCCACAGACCAATAATTTGAGATCAGATCCCCCCAAGACTGCCCAGGAGGCCTGCCAGAGCAGCCAGAATCCCAGCTCACCCTCTCTGAGCACACCGTGCCTGTGTCAGGAAGACAGCCACCCCCAGGCGCTCAGGGAAACAGACACAGGGCCAGCCCATGGGGGCAGGGCAAAGACACCCCAGGGGACCTCACCTCCAGGGTCAGTGCCAGACCACACACAGGGGGCTGCCCTGAGCAGAGTCTCCATTCTCCTCCTCTCTGGTGCGGATCAGAACACAGGCAGCGGAGTCTCAGATGCAGAAACCGGGATGGTTAATCTTATGTGTCACCTTGGCTGGACCAAACATTATTCTGGATGCTTCTGTGAGAATGTTTTGGGATGAGATTATCATTTTAATCAGTGGGCTTGAGTAAAGCAGATTGCCCTCCACCGTGTGAGTGGGTTCCCTCTGATCAGCTGAAAGCCTGAACAGAACAAAAGACTGCCGTCCCCCGGGGAAGAGGGGATTTCTCAGCAGGCAGTCTACAGACTTGAACTACAGTAGTGGCTCTACCTGGTCTCCAGCCTGCTGGCCTGCTCTGCAGGTTTTGGACTTACCAGACTCCATAAGCACATGAGCCAATTCCTCAAAATGAACATCTTTCTATACATACATGCACATCCTGTTTGCTCTATTTCTCTGGAGAACCCTGACCAATACAAAGATCTATTTGCCAGGATCTCAGGGCCAGGAGCAGCCTCTCTGGGCCTGAATTGCTCACCTGTTACATGGGGGTAAGAACGGTCTCGTGGGGGATCCTGAAAATTAAATGAGCAAGCAGGCATAACGTGACGTGGCTCACAGGGGCATGCGGTGAATGTCAGGGGGAGACGGGGGAGCGGAAGAGAAGTATGAGAATGAGGGGAAGATGGAGAGGAAGGAGATGAGAAGCCCTTCCCAGAACTCGGGAGGAACCCTGAGGGGGGCTCCCCACCCTCTGCCTGCAGTAGCCCTCTCCCCTCTGCCCAGTGTAGGATCACCGCTCTTGCCAAAACAAAGCTGCCTGCCTTTCCTCTTGGGAGAGTGAGGAGAAATCCTCATACTGCAGAGGCTGATGAATCCCCAATGGTAAATGGAAGACCCAGGGCCCCATTAATGTCCAAATAGCTCACTGTCTTACACCCCCAAGGAAGGGATAAAAGCCACCTCATTTAACCCCTAAGTGGTGCCTTGAGAGGCCCCTGGAAATGATTTCAGTGTGAAGTGATGTTCCTAGACAACAGGGTGGGGTGAGAGGGGAGCAGGAGGCTGGGGTTCAGGACACAGAGCAGCAGCCTGCAAAGGCAATGTCACGTGTGGACACAGCCACCTGAGCACAGGCATGTCAACTGACTGCTCAAGCCCCTGCTCTGTACCTTGGTGTCATACAATCCTACACTTTCTAATTGACTTATTAGCAAGGTCACTTTCCACGTCATTAAATATTCCTGAAAAACTTGCTTGTAAAGGCTGCATAATTAATCATCATCTAAACGTAGTATAATTAATATACTCATTTCTCTATTGTGGGATTTGTTCATCATTTCCAATTTTTTACTATTATAGATGATGCTGCAGTGAAAATTCAACATACATAAATCTTTGATTACATCTTTGATTATTTCTTTAGAATAGAGCCTGAACTGAGGATTATTGAGTCCAAGAGTTATCATGTGACGTTTTTGTTACATAAAGCCAAGCAGCTTAAAAGAAAAGGTCATTATCCATATACACTCTCACAGTTGTGTTTGAGAATATTCTTTATATCATATCTTTGTCTTTTCGAGAGGCAAGATACTGTATTCTTTCAATATTTTCTTATTATTGAAGGAGGACATTCCCCAGAAGCTGCAAAGCAGTGGTTTGCTATTGTGCTCTGTTGTTTTCACTTCATTTTTACATCCTCTGCTCACTGATCAATATAGTGTTTTTACATGTTAAAAAATACTACTTCCTTCCAAGTGTACCACAAATACTTATATTCAGTGTGCACTTGCCTTTAAGTTTTATTTAAGTTTTACTTATAAAATTTTCTTTTAATTTCTATATACCTAAATCTTACCATATTCTTTATGCCTTTGGTGCTGTGCTAGTAAAACTTACCCTGGCACAGATTGTGTAAAATATTCACCTACATAATCTCTCGATATGTTTATATTTTCCTTTTTTACACATAAATCTTAATTCCATCTAGAATTATTTTTGGTATATGATGTGATGTATGGCTTCTTCTTGATTTATGCCAATGGTTAGCAAATTTTCCCCATACCGTCATTCATGGAACAATCTATACTCAATCTCTGGTTTGAAATGCCAACTTTATCATAAACTAAGTATATGTCTGTATATAACAAATAGATTTAGAAGTTTATATATATAATGCATCGTGTTTCTGAACTTTCTATTCATCATAGTGGTTTCTCTGTCTATTTTTTGCAGCAATACCATTTTATTGATTGTAACTTTATAATGCATTTCAGTATCTGAGAAGGTATACATTCATCATAAAATATTTTCTCAACATTGTCTTGATTATTTTCAATGTCAGTTTCTCCAGATGAACTCATTTTTCAAATTCAAAAAAATCTCAATTTGTCTGCAATTGTGTTAAATGTATGTATTAAATTCCATTCTCCACAATATCCATTCTGTCCATTGAGAAATATTACTATTAAGGAACATTAAGTTACTCAAATCTTTTTTGTGTCCTTTGGTCAAGTTTGCCGTTTTCTTCAACTAGTTTTCTCTAACTTGTTTAAGCCACTATTAGGGGGATTTTCTGTTATTCTCAGCCAAACTTAATCCTATCTAATAACATTTTATTGAAGGTCATTTTTATTTCTAGTAAGTTGTTCTATTGTAGCTCTTGGACTCCCTCAGTAGACAATCATATTGTCTTCAAATTATTATAATAGCTCACAGAGCCATGTCTGTGCTCTGGCTGATGGAGATTCACCTAGTATCCATCAGGTTGTTCACAGTTATCAGTGACTTTGAGTCCATGGGAATTTAAGATCCAACACAGAGAAGGCAGGTTAGGCCCTTCTAGTGACTGTTCTTTGAAGACAGAAGTCAGCCACCCATTATTCTGATTGACTATTTTCTTGTCTATATTTCACACTAGATTATAACTACTTTGAGAACAAAAGCCATGTCCTATGTCCCTGACACACATTAGGCACTTAATAAATATTTGATAAAGGCAGGAAGTGTTGAGGGAAAGAAGAAAAGGAGGGAAGGGGGCAGGAGAGCTCTGAGTAGGATTCATGTACAGAATCCCTCAGCTTCACTTGTAAAAATCATAGAGAATTCCATTTTCCATAGGCGTGCTATTCAGTTAATAAAATAGATACTATTTTCCTGACATAAACTTGCTTATAAATGGATTTTTTAACCAGTACCTAGTTTTAGTATCCTCAAAGACCCTTTCTTTTAAAGAATTCCCTTGGGCACACTCTGTGTCCAAAATGGGTCAAGAGAAAATTCTGAATCTTCATAAGGCATGTTTTCAACAGGGACCTCTGCCTAGAGTGATAAGATGGGAGGCATCTTATCCTTAAAGAAGGATGCAGGAGGTTGTGGCTGGAGACAAAGAGCAACATTTCTGCTGGTGTCCTCTTTCCTGGACTTTACTTGTTGGTGGAAAGGGCTACAGACTGTGGTTTGACAGACCCCCAACTCTGGTCCATGAGATGTCATATGTAAAAGACCCAGGATATTGCCTGACATCTAAACAGTACCTAGTGATCAGAGGTCCTATGGTGGGCTTTAGCTGAACACAGGCAATCAGTATGCCATCTGCTGATGTTATTTCAAGCGGTTCTTTAGACTCTGTATGAGAAGAAAATGCCCTCCCATACTCATCGTGAATTACGCCAATTCTTTCTGTCTGTCACGTGTGGGCAAGTCACTGGCTGCTCTCTGATCACCCCAGCTGCTCAGCACCTCTCCTCCAGGGCGCAGGCCTCTGTGGAACTGAGCTGGCTGGACACACTGTCCTGGTGGTAATCCCAAGTTTTTCTTTTAACGTGGCACTAACAATTGGGCCAATTTTTAAAGCTTAATGTTAAAAGAATTAGGCTTACAAAGATGATTTCACTCAAAAATATATTTATATTCCAATCAGATAGCCTTGAATTCATTGATATAACAAGTTTCTACCCTACCTGTCACAGGAGCAGGGTAGAGTTACAAGATTATAGCCCATCTTACTGACTGCCTGTAGGCTCTGACTTTCCTATGCCCATCCCATAGGCAGGCCTGGGCCTGATCATTCAAAACTATGTGCAAGTCCTTGGTCTGAGCCAGGGGCTGTGCTTTGCACTAAAGGTGGAAAAGCATGTGCAGATGGCACCCGGCCACAGAGAGCATCCACTCTGCTAAGGGGAGTGAGTGACCACAGACTGGGGTGGGAACTAAGCGGAAAACAAGAAACTGGAACAAGGTTGGGTGGTGGTCAGGAGACCACCTGGGATGACACCTGAAGAACAAAAGGAGAGTCCTTCACAAACAGCCAAGGGAAAGTGTCCAGTAAAGGCAACCTCAGAGTTCCCGGGAAAGGATGAGGTCAAGTTCAGGCACAGGTCAGGTGAAGACGTGGCAGGAAGGGCTGCAGGGCAGACAGGAGCAGGGCCTGAGTTTGATCTGTCACAAAAGTCGGGGCATCGATGAACATTTTTAAGCCTAGAAGTTGCACGATTTTATTTATATTTTCCAAAGATGACTTAGGCAGCTGTGTGGAGGTGGATTGAAGTAGGGCACGAGGAGAGGAAGAGAGAACGAAGGGTTTATTGGCTCAGAACAGTGAGAAATGGCGATGCCTTCAAAACACAAGGTAAAAAGAACAAGATTTTCCACTTGCATCAATGTAACAGATGAAATAAACCTTCCTCCCATCACAAACAAAAAGAAGTAGTGGGTGGTATATAATAAAACATATTTTTTAAGCAATGGTGAATTTAAATCAGAAAGTAAGGGAAATCCTCAGAAAGAAAAAAATGGTAACTGAAAATTAAATTCATAAGTAGGTGAGTTAATTCTATGGCTGCCAGGGCCAGGGGCAGCAGGAGTGGAGATGGCTGCCCATCTTGATAACCTAGGATATTGGATTTTTTTTTTAAACATCTTTATTGGAGTATAATTGCTTTACAGTGGTGTGTTAGTTTCTGCTTTATAACAAAGTGAATCAGTTATACATATACATATGTTCCCATATCTCTTCCCTCTTGCATCTCCCTCCCTCCCACCCTCCCTATCCCACCCCTCTAGGTGGTCACAAAGCACCGAGCTGATCTCCCTGTGCTTTGTGGCTGCTTCCCACTAGCTATCTATTTTACATTTGGTAGTGTATATATGTCCATGCCACTCTCTCACCCTGTCACATCTCACCCCTCCCCCTCCCCATATCCTCAAGTCCATTCTCTAGTAGGTCTGTGTCTTTATTCCCGTCTTGCCACTAGGTTCTTCATGACCTTTTTTTTTTTCCCTTAGATTCCATATATATGTGTTAGCATACTGTATTTGTTTTTCTCTTTCTGACTTACTTCACTCTGTATGACAGACTCTAACTCCATCCACCTCACTACAAATACCTCCATATTGGATTTTAACAATCATGAAGGAATAGGAGGCAAAGCTTTGGACATTAGCTTGATGAGGAGTCGGGACTGAGAAGCTCTATATATGTAGTTAGAACCTTGGAGGGGGTATAGCTTCAGGGTAAAAAGAAGAAAGAAAAGAAACTTGAGAAAATGTATCTTCAAAGCATAAAAAGACAAGGAATTTTGTTATCTTGGTCTAAACACTCCCCTGAGAATTTCTAACCATTTCCCTGCCTTTGTGCATGTTTAAGGTTCAAATTTATACTACTTATGCTGTCTGAGGAGCTCTAAGTCAGGAAATAAACATAAAAGTGGTCCCCAGAAGGGTATATCCCTGGAAACCACCACAGCCACAAAGGAGAATTTTCTCTGGGAGAATATACCATCAACCTGGGCTTCACAAAGCCCCTGTGGTAGACAGAATTCTAACTTGCCCTAGGATTTCTATCTCTAATGTGTACACACAGCTTCTCCCAGCTATTCAATCATACACAAATCTATATGCTGATGGGAAGAGATGTTGCAGCTGTAACCAAGACCTGACCCAGTTGACAGTAAGAAAGGGCTATTATCGTGGGTGGACCCTTAATCAGGGGAGCCCTTATCAAAGGATGGGGCTTTTCCTGGCAAAAGGGATTCAAAGGGAAAGAGATTCAATGCATGAGAAATTCTCCATTGCTGGTTTTGAAGAAGAGAGCCACATGGCAAGGAATGGGGGCAGCCTCTAAATGCCGAGAGTCACCACCAGCTGACAGCCAGCAAAGAAACAGAGACTCAGCCCTGCAACCACAAAGAAGTGCATTCCACCAACAAGCTGAATGAGCTTGGAAGCATCTTCTGCCCCAGAGCCTCAGAAGAAAGCTCAGACCAGCCAGCACCTTGGTTTCAAGCCGGTGAGACTGAGCAGAAAACCCAAACATACCTTGCCAGACTTCTAACCTTCAGAACTATGCTTGAAATGATATATTTAACTATGTAAAAGAATAATAAGCAGGTATTGTTTTGAGCCTCTAAGTTGGTGGTAATGTGTTATGTGTTTTCAATAGAGAACTAATACAGGTTTTGTTAACTGGAAGTGGGGTGTAGCTGTAATTAATACCTAAAAAGTGGCAGTGGCTTTAGGCAGCAGGCAGAGGATGGAAGAGTGTTGAGAAGCATAACCAAAAAAAGCCTCAATTTCAGTGACCAGAGTGTTGGTAGAAGTCTATATTGGGAGCATACTGCAGGGAGGCTCAGAAGGAAGTGACAAACATGTTATTGGAAACGGAAAGATGGGGAATCCTTATTATTTATTGGCAGAAACTTGGCAAAATTGTGTCCTGCGGTTAGGTGGAAAGCAAAACTCATAAGCAATAAACTTGGATATACAGCTAAGAAGACTTTCAAGCAAGTGTTTAAGATGCAGCTGGGTTTTTTTATCACTGCTTGTAGTAAAATGTGAGAGGAGAGATATATATTGAGAGAAGAACTGTTAAACAAAAAGGAACCAGGAGTGGATGATTTGGGAGTTTCTCAGCCTATCCAGGTGTCAAAAGGTGATAAAATTAAGAGATTGCTTTCAAAAGCATGGCATAGAGAAAAAGCCACAAGTGCAACTGTACAACCTTTTGTTAAAACCTCAGAAAGATCAAAAGGTCAGAGTATTCAGCCACACAAAGGGCTCTGTCAAGAGATAAAAATTATGCCTCACAGGTCTTCTCAACCAAACCAGAGAGACTACATCCTCTTTCCTTTGTCCCTCAGCCATCTCAGCTGGAGCCAGACAGGGAGCAGGGATTATCTCAAACGGATCTGTGGGTATAAATTCTATCTAATGGGCTGAATCCTAGTGCAATTCACACAAGTCCTACAAGGTTCTGAGGAAGGTTGTTCTGGACAAAATAAATGCCAACTTGGATTAAAGGGAGAAAGAGACTACAAAATCAAAAGAGGCAACCGGACCTGCAGGATCCTAGTAGCATGAAGCAGGTTGATGAAACTCTATAGCTGCAAACATCTGCTACCTCTCATGGAAAAAGAAGGATGACTCAGAGACCAGAGAGCAGAACCAAGACCGCAGAGGGTCGAACCAAGAGAAAGAGGGTAATTCGGAGGCCTTGAAACCTAAGTGAAGACCACTGGCTGGAATTCACCAAACTGGATTTCAGAGCTGCTTTGAAGTGGTGACTCCTCTTCACCTTTCATTTTACCCCCTTTTAGACAGGAATGTCTATACCATTATCCTCTCTCTGTCCCATCATTGTATGTTGGGATTACTGGGAAGATAACTTCTCTAGTTTCACAGGCCCACAGATGGGGAGGAAATGTGCCCAAGGAAATTACACCCGGGAGCCTCATCCACACCTGGGTCTAAGTAAGATGATGAGATTCTGGACTTAGGTTGACTACATAATGGGAAGGTTTTGGAGGGGATATAAATTGTTGGGATCCAGAAGGTGGACTGTGGTAGGCAGAATTCAAAGATTGCCCTCAAGATTCCCACCCCTGAAACTAACTCCCTCCCCATGAGTATGCACGAGACCTGTGAGTGTTATAGAGTCTCAGCCCCGTGATTATGTTACATTACAAGGCAAGTGGGATTTTCCAGTGTAATTAAGGTGACTAATCAGTTGACCTTAAGTCAAAATGGAGACTTTTCATATGGGTCTGACCCATTCACACAAGCTCTATATATCTGGCTCTAGAAGTCAGAGGCAGAGGACATCAGAGATCAAAGCAGCAGGGACACTCCTGCTGACCTTGAAGGAGAAACTCCCATGTTTTGGAGGGGACCACAGGGCGGGAATAGGGCTGAGAGGGGTTCCAGCCAACAGCAGCAAGAAACAGAGCTCTTAGTCCTACAACCACAAAAACTGAATTCTGCCAACAGCCTGGATGCATTCAGAAAAGGACATTGGACTTCATATAAGAATGCCTATGACACCATGATTTCAACCATGTGAGACCCTCAGTAGAGAACTCAGTTGTGCTGTGCTGCACTCCTAACCAGTGGGAAATGTGAGGTAATAAATTCATGTTGCTTCCACCCCCTGGGATGGTGGTAATCTGTTATCCAACAACAGAAAACTAATAAAATCCTCCCCCTGCCAAAAAAGAAAAAGGAAAAGAAAAGAAAGATGTGCTCCAAACCAAGATTACAAAACACACAGGAGAGAACAATGCTGCTTGTGTGAGAATAAGTATGCATGAGAAAAATGAGCATTAAACCCCAGGAACATTAGATAAATAAATCACTAAACCCAGAAGAAAGGGGCGGGTTGCAAGAAAAAAATAGTGAGCAAGGAAGCTGGTAAGCAAATGTGTATAAATAAAACTAGTTTAGCAGGATTTCACTTTCAACAGAGAAAGGACTTGCCCACTCACTTGAACCAGTCAGAAATGGACAAATGTTTAAAACAGTGGTTTGTAGAACCCTGATGTTAGGCAATGGAGAACAGTGATCATTGGGAGATAGGAAACAAATGAAGTGAGCCCTGTGATTGCCCCAGTTCACTACCTTGAGAGAGCTCCAGGACCTGGTACAGGGAGGGCTGACCAAGACAGAGTCTAACAGACTGAGAAGATTAGAAGAAACAAGAAGCAGTGCTCACACAGGGCCAGACATAGTGCCTGTTCCCACCAGCCAAGCAGTGAAACATTGTGATTCACTGACACTGTGTGGAGAACACAGAAACCCTTACCTCAGTCCTGGGATAAGTAAACTCTAGACTGCACTTCACTCCGGTCCCACCTAACAAATATTAAAAAGCAGACCAACCTGAGTCAGCAGAAGGAAGGAAATAATAAAGACCAGAGAGGAAATAAATAAAATATAGATTTAAACAAATAGAAAAAAATCAATAAAACCAAGAGTTGATTCTTTGAAAGGATAAACAAAATTGACAAACCTCTAGCCAGGCTCACCAAGAAGAAAAGAGAAAGGGTCCAAATAAGCAAAATAAGAAATAAAGAGGAGAGGGACTTCCCTGGTGGTCCAATGGTTAAGACTCCACACTTCCACTGCAGCAGGCACAGGTTCAATCCCTGGTTGGGGAACTAAGATCCTGAATGCCGTGTGGCGTGGGAAAAAAAAAATTACAAACCCAGTGTGGTAGACTGAAATAAAGAGGAGAAATAACAACTGATACCACAGAAATTCAAAAAACCATAAGAGAATGGATAAACAACAAGGTCCTACTGTATAACACAGAGAAATATATTCAAATTCCTATAATAAACTGTAATGGAAAAGAATATTTTAAAATGTATACATATATATATGAATAACTTTGCTGTGCAGCAGAAATTAACACATTGTAAATCAACTATATTCAATTAAAAATATTAAAACTGAATAAATAATTATGACACATAAAAAAATTATAAGAGGATACTATGAACAATCATATGCCAACAAATTGGACAACTAGAAGAAATGGACAAGTTCCTGGAAACATACAGCCCACCAAAACTGAATGAAGAAGAAACAGATAATTTGAACAGACAGATCACTAAAAGTGAAATAGAATTGTAATTAAAAAAAAAAAAACTCCCTGCCAATAAAAGTCTAGGACTGGGTGGTGTCACTGGGGAATTCTACCAAACATACAAAGAGCTCATGCATATCCTTCTCAAACTCTTCCAAAAGATTGAAGAGGAAGGAACACTCCCAAAGTCATTCTATGAAGCCACCATCACCCTGATACCAAAACAAGGCAAAGACACTACCAAAAAAGAAAATTACAGGCAAATATCTTTGATTAATATAGATGTAAAAATCCTCAACAAAATACTAGCAAACAGAATCCAAAAACACACAAGAAGGATTACACACCATGATCAAGTTGGATTCATTCCAGGGTCACAAGAATGGTTCAACATACACAAATCAATCAATGTGATACACCACATCAACAACAACAACAAAAAAGACAAAAACCACATGATCATCTCAATAGGTGCAGAAAAAGCATTTGATAAAATGCAACATCCATTCATGGATGTTCACCAAAATGCGTTTAGAGGGAACATATCTCAAAATAATAAAAGCCATTTACAACAAACCCACAGCCAGTATAATACTCAACAATGAAAAGCTGAAAGCTTTCCTGCTAAATACTAGAACAAGCAAGGATGCCCAGTCTCACCACTTCTATTAAACATAGTATTGGAAGTCCTAGGCACAGCAATCAGACAAGAAAAAGAAATAAAAGGGATCCAAACTGGAAGGGAAGAGATAAATTTGTTATTATAGGCAGGTGACATGATGCTCTCTCCTTCTCTCTCTCTCTCTCTCTCTCTCTCTCTCTCTGTATATATATATATGAAAACCCTAAAGACTCCACACAAAAACTATTAGAACTAACAAATGAATTCAGAAGGTAGCAAGATACAAGATTAACATACAAAAATCGGTTGTATTTCTCTACACTAATAATGAAACATCAGAAGGAGAAATTTTTTTTTAACCCCATTTAAAGTCACTTCAAAAAAAATAAAATAAAATACTTTGGAACAGATCTAACCAAAGATGTGAAAGACCTATATGCTGAAAACTATAAGACATTGATAAAGGAAATTGAAAATGATAAAAAAAAAAATGAAAGATATCCCTTGCTCTTGGACTGGAACAATTAATATTGTTAAAATGGCCATACTACCCAAAGCAATCTACAGATTTAATGTGATATCAATCAGATTACCCATAACATTTTTCACAGAGCTAGAACAAATAATCCTAAATTTTATATGGAACAATAAAGGACCCAGAATTGCTGAAGCAATTCTGAGGAAAAAGAATGAAGCTGGAGGAATAATACTTCCAGACTTCAGACAATACTATAAAACAACAGTAATCAAAACAGTGTGATATTGGCACAAAAACAGACATATCAATGGAACAGAATAGAGCCTGGAAATAAACCCACACACCTATAGCCAATTAATCTTTGACAAAGGAGGCAAGAATATACAATGGAGAGAAGACAGTCTCTTCAGAAAGTGGTGGTGGGGAAACTGGACAGCTACATGTAAATCAATGAAGTTAGAACACTCCCTCACACCATACACAAAAATAAACTCTAAATGGCTTAGAGACTTAAATATAAGACATGACACCATAAAATTTTTAGAGGAGAATATAGTAAAAACATTCTCTGACATAAATCATACCAATGTTTTCTTAGGTCAGTCTCTCAAAGCAAAAGAAACAAAAGCAAAAATAATCAAATTGGACTTAATCAAACTTATAAGCTCTTTCAGAGCAGAGGAAACCATAAACAAAACAAAATGACAACCTACAGAATGGGAGAAAAAATTTGCAAACCATGCAACTAACAAGGAATTAATTTCCAAACTACACAAACAGCTCATACAACTCAATATCAAAAAAAACAGACAACCCAATCAAAAAATGGCAGAACACCTAAATAGACATTTCTCTAAAGAAGACATCCAGATGGCCAACAGGTACATGAAAAGATGCTCAACATCACTAATTATTAGAGAAATACAAATCAGAACTACAATGAGGTATCAGTTCCCATGCATCAAAATGGCCACCATTTTCAGCAACGTGGACAGACTTAGAGATTATCATACAAAATGAAGTAAGTCAGGCAGAGAAAGACAAATATTATATGATATCACTTATATGTGGAATCTTAAAAAATAGTATAAATCAACTTATTTACAAAACAGAAGCACACTCACAGACATAGAAAACAAACTTATGGTTACTAAAGGGGAAAGGTGTGGGGGGGGATAAGTTAGGATTAACAGACACACAATACTATATATAAAACAGATAAACAGCAAGGATTTACTGTATCGCACAGGGAAATGTATACAACATCTTATAATAACCTATAGTAGAAAGAATCTGAAGCTACACCTGAAACTAACACAATATTATAAATCAACTATAGTTAAATAAATAAATAAGCAAGACCAAAAAGATGAAACTCTTTTAAGTAACTTAATTGTGTCCCCAAACAAAGCTCAAGAATATTTTTAGAAATACAAGAATATCTAGCTACCAAAAAGGTAAAATTCACAATGTATAGCATCCAATCAAAATCAGCAGGATAAAATAACCCAATACAAGTATTTAATCAAATAATGGAACAGACCCAAGACAGAAACAGATGACATTAAACTGGTTATTAAAACTGTGTTCTATATGTTATAAAAGTTAAGCATAGACATGAAGCTATGAAAAAGAACAAAATAGAACTCCAAGATGAAAACTACCTTAGAGAAGCAAATACTAGTGAACTTGGAGACATATCAAAAACAACTATCTAAAATGGCACAAAAAAAGAGAGAGAAAAAAGAAAGAAAGCAAATGGCATTACAATTCTGACACCCATTTCCAAGAAGTGGGAAGTTTTCCCACTCCACCATTCAATTCTCCAACACCAGCTAGATGTCTACAATTCAACTCAATTCTGACACTATCTATCTGGATATAGCAGCAATTTCCAGAGCTTAAGGGGTCAGTTGGTTAGAGGTTATCACCTGTGCTTCTGAAAGAATAGTATACATCAGAGATTCCAGTGACCCCCTTTCTCCTTGGGTTTAATGGATTTGCTAGAGCAGCCCACAGAACTTGGAGAAACATTTTACTTGCTAGATTACCAGTTTATTATAAAAGGATATAACTAAGGAATAGCCAGATGGAAGAGATGCATAGACAAGTCATGGAGAAAGGGTACAGAGCTTCCATTACCCTCAGAGAGCACCACTCTCCCCAAGTTTCCACATGCTCGCCAACCCAGAAGCTCTTGAAACCCTATCCTTTGGGACTTATATGGAGGCTTCATTACACAGGCATGACTGATTAAATCATTGGCCATTGGTGACTGAACTCAATTTTCAGCCCCTCTCCCCTCCCTGGAGGTCAAGGGTGAGAATGAAAGTTCCAAACATCTAATCCCCTGGCAACCAGCCCCCATCTTTAGGTTACCTAGGGGCTTTCCAAATGTCATGTCATTAACAGAACAAAAGATTCTTTATTGCTCTCATCACTTAGGAAAATTCTAACGGTTTTAGGAGCTCTGTGTCAGAAATGGACAAAGATCAAATACGTATTTCTTATTATAAATCACAATATCAGAGGCATCAAAGGGACAATTTTAAGCAACCTAACATACATGTAATTGGCTAACTGCAGGGAGGAAAAAAAAAGAGCTTAAATTGAATAAATAATGGCAGAAATTTTTGCAAATTTGCCAAAAACTACAATGACAAAAACTAAAAACCTACAAATCCAGAAAGATCAAAGCACAAAAAAACAGGAAGCAAATTGCATTAAGGAACATCATAATCAAGCTTATCAACACACTAGCCAGCAATCTGATTATAATGTGCCTTGATGCAATCTGCTAGTGGGAATGTAAAGTGGTACAGTCACTCTGGAAAATAATTCAGCAGTTTCTTTTAAAACTAAATATTCACTTTCTATATGACCCAGCAATTGCACTTTTGGGGGCATTTATCCAAGAGAAATGAAAATGTATGTTCACAAGATAACCTGTACACAAATGTCATTTCAGCTTTATTTATAATAGTCAAAACTGGAAATAACCCAAATGTCCTTCAACAGGTTAAACTAACTGTGGGATATACATATCATGGAATGCTACTCAGCAAAAAAAAGAAACAAACTATTGATACACAAAACAGCTTTGATGGATCTCAAGTGAATTATGCTGAGTGAAAGACAGACAATAACTGAAGGTCACATAGTAAATAAATTGTTGAATTGACAAAATTATAAAGATGGAGAACAGATGAGTGCCTGTCAAGGGTTGGGGAGAAGGGTGAAAGAAAAGTGACCATGGTTATATAAAGGTAATATTAGTGTTCAGAAGAAAGCTGGAGTAGCTCTGTCACTATCGTACAAAATAGATTTAAGATCATTAATAATAAAGAAGAAATAAAGAAGGTCATTACATAATGATAAAAGGATTAATTCATCAAGAGGATTTGCCAATCTGAAATGTTTATGCACCTAATAACAGAATTTCAAAATGCAAAATGCTAAAATTGATACAACTCTAAGAAATTATAGACAATTCCACCACTTCAGTCAGAGTTTTTTATTCCCCACTCTAAAGAATTGATAGGACATGAAGTTAGAAAATCAGTGAGAATATAGATTTGAACCACCCAACCTAACCTAAAAGATATTTATTTATAGAACACCCCACCCAACATGAGCTAAATACACATTCTGTTCAAGTGCACACAGAACATTTACTAAGATAAGCCATATTCTGGGCCCTAAAATAATAGGAACATACATATCCATAATAACCTTGAATGTAAATGGATTAACTGCCACAACCAAAAGACACAAAGTGGTTGAATAGACATAAAAACAAGACCCATATATATACTGTCTACAAGAGACCCACTTCAGACTAAGGACACATGCAGACTGAAAGTGAAGGGATGGAAAAAGATATTCCATGCAAGTGGAAATCAAAAGAAAGCTAGAGAAGCAATACTCGTATCAGATAAAATAGACCTTAAAATAAAGACTGTTACAAGAGATAAATGGGGACACTACATAATGATCAAAGGATCAATCCAAGAAGAAGATATAACTATTATAAATGTTTATGCACCCAACATAGGAGCACCTCAATACATGAGGCAAATGCTAACAACCAAGAAAGGAGACATCGACAGTAACACAATAATAGTAGGGGACTTTAACACCCCACTTACTCCAATGGACAGATCATCCAAACAGAAAATAAATAAGGAAACACAAGTTTTAAATAACACAATAGACCAGATAGATCTAATTGATATTTATAGAACATTCCACCCAAAAGTGTCAGAATACACTTTCTTCTCAAGTGCACATGGAACATTCTGCAGGATAGATCACATCTTGGGTCACAAATCAAGCCTCAGAAAAATTAAGAAAATTGAAATCTTATCAAGCATCTTTTCTGACCACAATGCTATGAGATTGGAAATCAATTACAGGGAAAAAACTGTAAAAACACAAATACATGGAGGCTAAACAGTGCACTACTAAATAACCAAGAGATCACTGAAAAAATCAAAGAAGAAATTAAAAAATACATAGAAACAAATGATAATGAAAACATGAGGACCCAAAGCCTATGAGATGCAGCAAAAGCAGTTCTAAGAGGGAAGTTTACAGCAATTCAATCTCACCTCAAGAAACAAGAAACATCTCAAATAAACAATCTAACCCTACACTTAAAACAACTAGAGAAAGAAGAACAAAGAAAAGTCAGTAGAAGGAAAGAAATCATAAAGAGCAGAGCAGAAATAAATGAAATAGAAACAAAGAAAACAATAGCAAAAATCAATAAAACTAAAAGCTGGTTCTTTAAGAAGATAAACAAAATTGATAAACCCTTAGCCAGACTCATCAAGAAAAAAAGGGAGAGGTCGCAAATCAATAAAATTAGAAATGAAGAAAAAGAGAAATCACAACTGACAGTGCAGAAACACGAAGGATTATAAAAGACTACTACAAACAACTATATGCCAATAAAATGGACAACCACAAAGAAATGGACAAATTCTTGGAAAGGTACAATTCTCCAAGACTGAACCAGGAAGAATTAGAAAAGGTAAATAAACCTTCACAAGTAATGAAATTGAAACTATAATTAAAAATCTTCCAACAAACAAAAGTCCAGACCCAGATGGCTTCACAGGCGAATTCTATCAAACATTTAGAGAAGAGCTAGCACCAATCCTTCTCAAACTCTTCCAAAAAATTGCAGAGGGAGAAACATTCCCGAGTTCATTCTACGAAGCCACATCACCCTGATGCCAAAACCAGAAAAAGATACCACAAAAAAAGAAAATTATAGACCAATATCACTGATGAACATAGATGCAAAAAACCTCAACAAAATACCAGCAAACAGAACCCAACAGCACATTAAAAGGATCATACACCATGATCAAGTGAGATTTATCACAGTGATACAAGGATTCTTCAATATAAGCAAACCATTCAATGTGATACACCACATTAACAAATTAAGGAATAAAAACCATATGATCATCTCAATAGATGCAGAAAAAGCTTTTGACAAAATTCAACACCAATTTATGATAAAAACTCTCCAGAAAGTGG
Organism: Balaenoptera physalus; assembly: GCF_965194825.1. Lineage (NCBI taxonomy): Eukaryota > Metazoa > Chordata > Mammalia > Artiodactyla > Balaenopteridae > Balaenoptera > Balaenoptera physalus. Next base: position 5,191,314 of record NC_138885.1, on the reverse strand, counting down.
GCATAGAGGGAACCTAACTCAACATAACAAAAGCCATATATGACAAACCTACAGGAAACATCATACTCAATGGTGAAAGACTGAAAGCATTTGCACTAGGATCAGGAACAAGACAGGATGTCCACTCTCACCACTATTATTCAACATAGTTTTGGAAGTACTAGTCACAGCAATCAGAGAAGAGAAAGAAATAAAAGGAATACAAATTGGAAAAGAAGAAGTAAAACAGTCACTATTTGCTGATGACATGATACTATACATAGAAAATCCTAAAGATGCCACCAGAAAACTACTAGATCTAATCAGTGAACTTGGTAAAGTTGCAGGATACAAAATTAATGCACAGAAATCTCTGGCATTCCTATACACCAACAATGAAAATTCAGAAATAAATTAAGGAAACACTCCCATTTACCATTGCAACTAAAAGGATAAAATATCTAGGAATAAAACTGCTTAAAGAGGTGAAAGACTTGTACTCAGAAAACTATAAAACACTGATGAAAGAAATCAAAGATGACATAAAGAGATGGAGAAATATACCATGTTCTTGGATTGGAAGAATCAATATCGTGAAAATGACTATACTTCCCAAAGCAATCTACAGATTCAATGCAATCCCTATCAAACTACCAATGGCATTCTTCACAGAATTAGAACAAAAAATCTTACAATTGGTATGGAAACACAAAAGACACCAAATAGCCAAGGCAATCTTGAGAAAGAGAAACAGAGTTGGAAGAATCAGGTGCCCTGACTTCAAACTATACAACAAAGCTACAGTAATCAAGACAGTATGGTACTGGCACAAAAACAGAAATATAGATCAATGGTACAAGATAGAATGCCCAGAGATAAACCCACGCACATATCGGCACCTAATTTATGACAAAGGAGGCAAGAACATACAATGGAGAAAAGACAGCCTCTTCAATAAGTGGTGCTGGGAAAACTTCACAGCTACATGTAAAAGAATGAAATTAGAACACTACCTATCTGCATACACAAAAATAAACTCCAAATGGATTAAAGACTTAAATGTAAGACCAGACACAATAAAACTTTTAGAGGAAAACATAGGAAAAACACTCTTTGACATAAATCACAGCAAGATCTCTTTTGACCCACCTCCTAAAGTAACAGAAATAAAAACAAAAATAAACAAATGGGACTTAATTGAACTTAAAAGCTTTTGCACAGCAAAGGAAACCCTAAACAAGACGAAAAGATAACCCTCAGAATGGGAGAAAATATTTGCAAATGGAGCAACTGACAAAGGATAAATCTCCAAAATATACAAACAGCTCATGGAGCTTAATATCAAAAAAACAAACAATCCAGTTTAAAAATGGGCAGAAGACCTAAATAGACATTTCACCAAGGAAGACATACAGATGGCCAAGAGGCACATGAAAAGCTGCTCAACATCACTAATTATTAGAGAAATGCAAATCAAAACTACAATGAGGTATCACCTCACACCGGTCAGAATGGCCATCATCAAAAAAGCTAGAAACAGGACTTCCCTGGTGGCGCAGTGGTTAAGAATCCACCTGCCGATGCAGGGGACACGGGTTCGAGCCCTGGTCCGGGAAGATCCCACATGCCGCAGAGCAACTAAGCCCGTGCGCCACAACTACTGAGCCTGCACTCTAGAGCCTGCAAGCCACAACTACTGAAACCTGTGTGCCACAACTACTGAAGTCCATGCACCTAGAGCCCATGCTCTGCAACAAGAGAAGCCACCACAGTGAGAAGCCCACGCACCCCAACGAGGAGTAGTCCCTGCTCGCCACAACTAGAGAAAGCACGTGCGTAGCAAGAAAGACCCAACACAGCCAAAAATAAATAAATAAATAAATTTAAAAATTAATAAAAACAAAAAAAGCTGGAAACAATAAATCATGGAAAGGGTGTGGTGAAAAGGGAACCCACCTACACTGTTGGTGGGAATGTAAATTGATACAACCACTATGGAAAACAGTATGGAGGTTCCTTAAAAAACTAAAAATAGAACTACCATATGACCCAGCAATCCCACTACTGGACATATACCCTGAGAAAACCATAATTCAAAAAGAGTCATGTACCACAATATTCATTGCAGCTCTATTTACAATAGCCAGGACATGGGCTAACCTAAATGTCCATCGACAGATGAATGGATAAATAATATGTGGTACATATATACAAAGGAATATTACTCAGCCATAAAAAGAAACAAAATTGATTTATTTGTAGTGAGGTGGATGGACCTAGAGTCTGTCATACAGAGTGAAGTAAGTCAGAAAGAGAGAAAAACGAATACTGTATGATAACGCTTATATATGGAATCAAAAAAACATGGTACTGATGAACCTAGTTGCAAGGCAGGAATAAAGAAGTAGACATAGACAATGGACTTGATGACATGGGGTGGGAGCAAGATGCTGAGGCCAAGTGACAGTAGCATCGACATATATACACTACCAAATGTAAAATAGTTGGCTGGTGTGAAGCAGCAGCATAGCACAGGGAGATCAGCTTAATGCTTTGTGATGACCTAGAGGGGTGGGACAGGGAGGGCGGGAGGGAGGATCTAGAGGGAGGGCATATGGGGACATGTGTATGCACATGGCTGATTCACTTTGTTTTGCAACAGAAACTAACACAGTATTGTGAAGCAATTATACTCCAATAAAGATCTATTAATAAATAAATAAATAAATAAATAAATAAATAAATAAATAAATAAATAAATAAATAAATAAAATAAAAGAAGATTATTCTGAAACTACATGTGGCCTCCAAAGCATCTCTGGCCCTACACAGAAAACGTTTGCCAACCTCTGGCTAAGACAATATTTCTTAGTTATCAAACCAAAAGGATTTGTCCATAAAATTAAAAATTGATAATTTGGAACATATCAAAATTAAGAAATTCTTCTCTTTGAAAGACAGTATTAAGTGAATGGACACACAAACCACAGACTATTGATTTTTTTTTTTTTTGCTGTGCAGAAGTTTGATGTAGTCCCACTTGATTTTTGCTTTTGTGCTTGTGCTTTTGGTATCATATCAAAAATAAATATTTGCCAAGATCAATTTCAAGTTGCTTTTCCCTTATTTTCTTCTAAGAGTTTTATGGTTTGGGTTCTTATGTTTAAGTCTTTAATCCATTTCGAGTTAATTTTTGTGAGCACAGTAGGATAGGGCTCCATTTTCATTTTTTTTATATGTAATTATCCAGTTTTTCCAACCATTTATTGAAAAGACTGTCTTTTCCCCATTGAGCATTCTTGACTTACTTATCATATATTAGTTGATCATATATGCAAGGATTTGTTTCTGGGCTCTCAATTCTGTTCCATTGATATATGTGTTTACTTTTATGCCATTACCATACTGTTCTGATGACAATTTCTTTCTAATATATTTTGAAACCAGGAATTGTGGTGCCTCCAGCTTTGTTCTTCTTTCTCAGGATTACTTTAGCTATTCAGAGTCCTTAGTGGTTCCATATATACATTAGGATTGTTTTTTGTATTCTTGAGAAAAATGTCATTGGAATTTTGATAGGCATTACATCGAATCTATAGATGGCTTTGGGTAGTATAAACTTTTTAACAATATTAATTCTTATGATCATGAATATGGGACATCTTTCCATTTATTTGTGTCTTATTTAATTTCAAAACTATTAAAGTCTTGTAGTTTTCAGTGTACATGTCTTTCACGTCCTTGGTTAAATTTATTCTTAAGTATTTTATTGTTCTTGATGCTACTGTAAATAGGATTGTTTTCTTTTTTTTTTTTTGTAAGTCAAATCAATAAAATTTATTTGTTCCAATGGTAGAGGTACACAATGGAATAATTCAAACCTACTTTATATCTTTTAATTTAATTTTCGAATTAAGTTTTAAAATCAAAATTAAATAGGAAAGTATAGATAGTCCATTGTTAGTGTATCAAAATGCAGTTGATTTCTGTATGTTGATTTTATATCCTGCAACTTTACTGAATTTATTTTTTAGTTCTAATAGTTTTTTGGTGGCATCTTTAGGGTTTTGTATTATAATATCTAGTCATCTGCATAGACAATTTTACTTCTTCCTTTTCAACTTGGATGACTTTTATTTCTTTTGACCTGATTGGTCTGGCCAGGACTTCCAGTGTTAAATGGGAGTGGTGAGAGTGGGCACCCTTTTCTTGTTCCTGATATTAAAGGGAAAGCTTTCAAACTTTCATTATTGGCTTTCTTCACTCTCTTTCATCCTTTTTCTTTTTGTTCCTCCAACCGGATAATTTCAAAATATGTTTTTTCACACTCTGTCAAACTTCTCACTTTGTTCATGTATTGTTTTTCTGATTTCACTGAATTGTCTTTCTGTGTTTTCCTGCAGCTGACTGAGCTTCCTTTAAAACAGATATTCTGAATTCTTTGTCAGGTAAATCACAGATATCCATATCTTTGGGATTTGTTACTGAAAAATTATTGTGTTCCTTTGGTGGTGTCATGTTTCTTTGATTTTTCACATTCCTTGAAGTCTTGCATTGCTGTCTTTGCATTTGAAGAAGCAGTCACCCCTCCTCCAGTCTTTACTGGCTGGTTTTAGGAGAGAAATACCTTCTGTCAGCTCTATCAGGGATTCTGAGGTTTTCTCAGACCTTTTCTATGTGTACACTTGCTCTGCCCTTCTCGGTCCCTCTTGTAGCAGAATTCTTAACCTTACATGCTTTCTCTCAATCCTGCAAATCCAGACTGGGTGTATTGCTTTCCCTAGGATAGTGCTGAATGCTCAAATCTGTGGTTTCTCCCAAGCCAACGGATTTGGGCATGTGCTCCCTAGCCATCTGCAAAGGTTTGCTCCTACACTGTTGGGAACATGCACAGGAGCTTGACACAGGTTGGGAAGGGAGTTGTATTGGGGTGAGATGTTCAGAGCAGTGGGCCAGTTGGGACGATACGCAGACAAGGCATCCCCAGCTTCTCATAGGTGGACCTCCTGATGGTGTTTGTGATACAGCTAGTAGGACCTATGTCTCTTTGATACATTCTGTTCTGAGCCCGGCCTGCTGTTCTTCCAGCTGCTCACTGGTCTCCCAGCCGTGCAGTTTACAACTCAGTCTTCTGAATGGGGTGAGAGAGAAATGAGACTCTTTGGCAGCATCCCACACAGCTGGGGAAGCCAGACACTCAGTCATATGCTCTCACTTCCCCTCACAGAAGAAATCACAGGGTTTTCCTGGTGGTGAGCTGTGCCACCTTGAGGGAGGAATGACACAGTAAGATTCCAATGTTCCAATTTCCCTTTTCAATGTGTCAATGTTACACTGGTTAGAATGCTCAGAACAATATTGAGTAGAAGTGGTGAGGGTAGGCAATCCTTTCTGGTTGCTAATCTCAGGTAGAAAGCTTTCAATATTTCACTATTAAATATGATTTTGCTATAGTTATTTTTAAGGTACTTTTCATCATATTAAGGAACTTCCCATTTATTCCTGGTTTCTTAAGAGCTCTTGATATGATCTCACTTATACGTGGAATCTAAAGAAAACAAACTCCTAGAAACAAATAACAGGTTGGCGGTGGAGGTAAAGTGTGGTTGGGGAGCTGAGGGTGAGAGAAAGGGTGAATGTGGTCAAAAGGTTTAAACTTCTAGTTTAAAAAAAGTAAAGCTTTTGTCACGAAACTTCATCAAGTGATTTTTCTTTATCTGTTTAGATAATCATATGATTACTCTCCTTATTCTGATAATATGGTGAACTGAATTAATTTTCTAGGGTAACACCAATCTTACAATTCTTGAGTAAACCTAAGTTAGTGTGGTATATTTTCCTTTGTTGAAAATATTTTTTAGGACTTTTTGCAACTATGTTTTTGAGTAAAATTAGCTTGTAATTTTCCTTTCTTTAAATGTCCTTGTCGGGTATTGGTATGATGTTTGTTCTGAGCTCATGATATTAGTTGAGAATATTTTCACTTTTTCTATTCTCTGGATGAATTTGTATAATATCTGTGTTATTTCTTCTTAAAATGTTATCAAGAAGTTACCAGAAAACCTATCTGAAGTTGTGTATTTATTTATGAGAAAGGTTTTAAGTAAAGACTAAAAATTTTAAGAAATATGAGAAAATATATAATTTCTATTTTTCATGTCATTTTCAGCAAGCTGTGTTTTTTCCTCTTAGAAATTTATTTCATTTAATTTCCCACATTTATTGACATAAAGTCTTTACAATATTTCTTACGATATTTTCAATGATTTTAGATTCTGTAGTTACATTCTATTTCTCATTCCTGATATTGGTCATTTTCATTCCTGATGTTGGCCAAACAAATCACATGACCATACCCAGCTTCAAGGAGGCTGAGAAGTATCATTGTCTCATGTGCTCAGAAGTAGACAGAGACAGGTATCAGTGAACATAAATAATGTTTAGCACACTCTACTTCCAAGAATATGGAGGTTATTAGAAGGAGAAGCCAAGATTCAATCTCCTGAGCCATGCATGCACACAGAGCACTCACTGCCTCCTGGGAAATAAGCAGTATCCCAGCCAAACCTGATCCCTGTCCTTCTATCCTCTCTGAAACAAGCCACATGGGCTGGTGTGCAGTGGTCTTTCAGGCCTTGCCCTGGGCAGAGGCAACACTACTGGACCCACACACACCTGCTTTTAGAACAGACAACTCTTAGAACACATTACATCTTTATTTTGTTTCAAAAGTAACAATCTTCCTGACAAAGTTTTGCAGTGAGTGAGCCAGTGTTAAACTTATTATAAGAAAATTACTCTTGGTAATGATCTGAACTTTTAAAAATCCATTTTCCATTTCTGAAATGAGATAACTCAATTTCTCCCCCACTTACTTGTTTCATGGCAGAGATTGGAAATAGTATCAATTTTCTGCCAGCATATTAAAACATGTTTTTATTAACTAGTAATTGCAGTGAGACTTGGAAATCAGCAACAAAATGCTTTTGGAGAGTTGAATATATATACTTCTGATTTCTTTAATAAAAATTATAACTCTATATTTACTGTAATTTCTTATGTTCATCCACCCTGGTACAGCAGTGCATGGTGGGAGTTTTCTCAACCTTTCCCCAACACATTAATACTGAGAAGCTCAAGGTCATATAGATAATTCTAAAGATCATATATTAACCTTACTATAAGTACACTAACTTTTGCAGAATTTCATAAATATAGCAGATGGCATGGGATGACATTGGTTTATTGAAACATAATCTGAACATCTCAACCTGGGAGGCACCATGGAAAAGTGGAAAGGGCCTAGATGCCAGAGTCTGACATGCCAGATCCAAATACCAGCTGCTCTAATGTGTTACCTTAGAAACTCTCAGTCTCACTGAGCATTAGTTTCCTTATCTGTATAGCTTGTAAATTTGCTATGAAGACCAATTATGAAAAATGTAAGTCAAATGTCTACCATCACAGTTTCTGGACCACAGTACACACCATAATGGAAATGGTAAGGACTATTATCATTTTCCTTATATGACCCTCTCCAGTACTGGTTGCTGTCTTTGAGGAGGGCACAGCCTAAGTGCATGCTGTTAGGTACTAGAGGGAGGGGAGATTTATCAGTGCTACCCAGAAATTCTCCACACTCTTACTTCTGGTCTGTGCCCAATCAAGAAGCAATGCTGACTGCTAAATGGATTTCCCAGAGACCAGAGGGTCAGGCAGTGTTAGGCATGTCCAGTGGGGGAGAAGATATTAATCAGATGGAGTCCTAAGTGCCTATTTCTTCTGCAGAGTCTATGAGAGAGAAGCCAGGCATCCTTAGTGACAGTAAAGCTCACTTACAGTGAGCTTTGGAGAGATGTGCAAGCAAAGACTTCTGAAGATTTTTCCAAGAGTATTAATGAAGGCTTGAATAGAGGGTGGGATGGGGTCAGCGAAGAACACCTACAGGGGATCACAGATCAGGTCTGGCTGAGGAGAAGATACTAGCTGAACGTTATAGAGCTGAGATCTGTCTGCTGATGGGTTTCCTGAAATCCCCTAAAGGGGAGGAACTCAAGGCTCCTTTGGGGCTTCCTGAAGAGGTGGTTGGATTTTCACTCTGCTGGATTCTTCACAAATGCTCCTGGGGTCTTCATACAGCTTCCAGGTTCATGAAACACTCCAAGTGTGGACTCAAATAAATGTCTGGGCTGGGATGATGCCATATGACTGCTGTGAATACAGGTGTCAGAGTAGACAGATGCAGGGGCTTCATCCAGAAAGAGCACATGTCCCAGAGCCAGACACCTGTGTTGGAACATGGCTCTGCTCACCACCAGCTGTGGGACTGCAGGCTGCATCAACAAATGCTAAATCTAGAGGGAAATTTCTATGAGAAGCAGGATATTTGCATGGTTTTAAAGTGGTCTCTACAGATTGCTTATTAGATGAGTTACAAGGAAAAAAATTGTTAGTATAGAAGGGAAAAATGGGACAACATTATGTCCAAATGATTAAAATTAATATCACCATTGAGGAACAGATGGATTCTGTATGCCTCTATATGTGATGCCCTAAGAAGGACATAATATCACTTTTCTAGCATCCTGACTTAAAATACACAACCCAAATCTAGCTGAGAGAAAACATTAGGCAAACTCAAAATAATAATTATTCTATTTTAGAAACTGAAAGAGACAGACAGAGACAGAGGAAAAGATTTATCATGAGGAATTGGTTCATGTAATTATGCAATTTGCCATCTGCAAACTGTTCTAGACTAAAGGAGACTAAAAAGACACTGAAACTTAATGAAATACCTAATCCTAGACAGGATCCTGTATTGAAGCAAGGAAAATGCTATAAAGAACATTATTTGGTCAATTGACAAAATTGGAATATGGTCAATATATTAGAAAAAAAGTTAAATGTAATGAAGTGGATAATTGTAATGAAGGGTATATGAGAATGCCTAAGTATCTAGAGATAACTAAATGGCTCAGAAAAAATATATTTTGTATAGAGAGAGAAATAGAGAAAGCAAACGGTAAAGCAAATGGGAGAAAATATTAACAGTGGAATCTGGATATATGGATGTTCTATGTTCTATTCTGATCTTGAAACTTTCTATAAGTGTGAAAAATAAAAAGTTTTTAAGTGACTCTTATTATCACCAGACTCACTTTAAAAATTTTTTTTCTAAGCCATTTGTTTATCTCTAAATAGAGAACCTCAAGAACAAACTTGAGCAAGCAAAAGAAAAACTAAGCGAAAGGTGATTTAAAAATTATCTAGTTAGAGGACCAAAAGAAAAAAGAGTGAAAAAAGCCTACAGGACTTATGGAACATCATCAAAGGAAACAATATACACATTTTGGGAATCCGAAGGAGAAGAGAAAGAGAAATGACCATAATGTGTATTTAAGCAATAATGGCTGAAAACTCCCCAAACTTTGGGAGTTAAATGAACATCCACATTCATGAGGTTCAAAAGACCCCAAAGAGGTTGAACCTACACAGAGATAAAAGCCTACACAGAGATACATTACAATTAAGTTGTCAAAATTCAGAGCCAAAGAGAATTTTGAAAACAGCAAGAGAAGTGATTTGTCACATACAAGGAATCCTCCCATAAGATTACCAGTGGTTTTCCTAGCAGAAACTGCAGGCCAGGAGAGAGTGGGATGATATATTCAACATTCTGAAAGAAAAAAAACTGTCAACCATGAATATTACACTCAGCAAAGCTGTACTTCAGAGATGAAGGAGAGATAGACTTTCCTAAACAAATAATAGCTGAGGAAGTTCATCACCACTAGACCCAACTTATAAGAAATGCCAAAGTGTGTTCTTCAAGCAGAAATAAATATGCTACTTACATCACAGAAACATACAAATATGTAAAACTCATCAGTAAAGGTAAATATATAGTCAAAGTCAGACTCTCTAATATTGTAATGGTGGTGCATAAATTACTTACAACTCTAGTTCAAAACTTTAAAAAGAATGTCCATTGACAGATGAATGGATAAAGAAGATGTGGCACATATATACAATGGAATATTATTCAGCCATAAAAGGGAATGAAACTGAGTTATTTGTAGTGAGGTGGATGGACCTAGAGTATGTCATACAGAGTGAAGTAAGTCAGAAAGAGAAAAACAAATACCATATGCTAACACATATATATGGAATCTAAGAAAATGGTACTGATGAACTTAGTGGCAGGGCAGGAACAAAGACGCAGATGTAGAGAACGGACTTGAGGACACAGAGGGGGAAGAGGAAGCTGGGATGAAGTGAGAGAGTAGCATTGACATATGTACACTACCAAATGTAAAACAGATAGCTAGTGGGAAGCTGCTGCATAGCACAGGGAGATCAGCTCGATGCTTTGTGATGACCTAGAGGGGTGGGATAGGGAGGGTGGGAAGGAGGCTCAAGAGGGAGGGGATATGGGGATATACGTATACATATAGCTGATTCACTTAGTTGTACAGCAGAAACTAACACAACATTGTAAGGCAATTATACTCCAATAAAGATGTAAAAAAAAATAATAACTGTAACTACAATAATTTATTATTGGACACACAAAATAAAAAGAGATGCAAATTGTAACATCAAAAACCTAAAACCTAAGGGGAGGTGAGAAGTTAAAGTATAAAATTTATGTAGGGTTTCCCTAGTGGCTCAGTGGTTAAGAATCTGTCTGCCAATGCAGGGGACACAGGGTCAACCCCTGGTCTGGGAAGATCCCACATGCGCAGGGCAACTGAGCCGAGGCACCACAACTACTGAAGCCTGTGTGCAGCAACTACTGAAGCCCCTACCACAGAGCCCATGCTCTGCAACAAGAGAAGCCACCACAGTGAGAAGCCCACACACCACAATGAAGAGTAGCCCCTGCTCACCAAAGCTAGAGAAAGCCCGCACACAGCAATGAAGATCCAACATAGCCAAACATACATACATACATACATAAATAAATAAATAAATAAATAAATAAATAAATAAATAAATTTATTTTTTTTAAAGTTTATATAGATTATCCAAGTTAAATTATTAGCAGCTTAAAATAGGATGTTATAACTATAAAATAATTTATGTAAGCATCAGAGTAGCCAGAAAAGTAAAATCTCTCCTACACATGCAAAAAAATATGATAAAGGAGTCAAAGCATACCACTACAAAAAGTCATCAAATTACAAAAGAAGACAGCATGAGAGGAAGCAAGGAACAAAAGATCTACAAAACAGTCAGAAAACAATTAATAAAATGGCAATAGCAAGTCCTTACTTAATAATTACTTTAAAGTAAATGAATTAAATTCTCCAATCAGAAGATGTAATAGCCAAATGGATTTTAAAAAGAAACAAAATCCAATGAAATGCTGCCTATAAAAGACTCAATTTGGCTTTAAGGACACACATAGACTGGGAGTAAAGGGATGGAAAAAGATATTTCAGGCAATTTGAAACCAAAAGAAAACAAGGGAAGCTACATATATCAGACAAAATAAACTTTAAGCTAAAAATGGTCAAAAAATAAATTAAAATGGTCACAAGACATAAAGAAGGTCATTATATAATGATAAAGAGTAAATTCATCAAGAGTATAAAACAATCATAAATATTTATGTACCCAGCATCAGATCAGCTAAATATATAAAGAAAATACAAAGCTAAAAGAAGAAATAAACAGCAATATAATAATAATTGAGGACTTTAAGATTTCACACTCAACAATGCATAAATTATCCATACAGAGAAACAAGGAAACAATAGATTTGAAAAACACTATAGAACAAATGAACCTAACAGACATATACAGAACATTCAATCCAACAATAAGCAGAATATACATTCTTCTCAAGTGTATGTGGAATGTTTCCTATAGACCATATGTTAGGCCACAAAATAAGTCTCAACAAATTCAAGAAGATAGAAATTATATCAGATATCTTTTCTGACCACAAAGGTATGAAACTAGATATCAACAAGAGCATGAAGGAGGAAAAATTCGCAAATACCTTGAAATTAAAAAACACACTCCTAAACAATTGTTAAATTAACTAAATAAGGAGGTCATTAGACTAAGATGACCAGAAGTAAACCCACGCTTATATAGTAAACCCACGCTTATATAATCTATGACAAAGGAGGCAGAATATACAATAGGGAAAAGACAGAGTCTTCAATAAATAATATTGGGAAAACTGGACAGCTACATGCAAAAGAATCAAACTGGACTACTTTCTCATGTGGTATACAAATATAAACTCAAAATGAATTAAAGACTTAAATGTAAGACCTGAAACAATAAAACTCCTAGAAGAAAACACAGGCAATACACTCTTTGTCATCGGTCTTAGGAAAATTTTATTGGATCTGTCTCCTCAGGTAAGAGAAACAAAAACAAAAATAAACAAAGTGGACTATACCAAACTAAAAATCTTTTGCACACTGAAGGAAACTATAAAATGTAAAAAACACCTATTGAATGGAAGAAGGTATTTGCAAACAATATGTCCAATAAAGGGTTAATATCCAAACTATATAAAGAACTAATACAACTCAACATAAAAAAAAAAAAAACACACAACCCAATTAAAAAATAGGCAGAGGATTTGAACTGGCATTTTTCCAATGAAGACATACAGATGGCCAAAAGGCACATGAAAAGATGTACAACATCACTCATCATCAAAGAAATGCAAATCAAAACCAAAATGAGATCACCTCACAAAAATCACCCCACACCTGTCAGAAGGGTTATTATCAAAAAGACAACAGATAACAAGTGTTGGCTAGGATGTAGAGAAAAGGGATCCCTAGTGCACTGTTGCTGGGAAGGCAAGTTGTTGCAGGCACTATGGACAACCCTATGGAGGTTTCTCAAAAAATTAAAAATAGAACTGCCATATGATCTGGCAATTTCACTTCTGGTTATTTTTCCAAAGAAAATGAAAACACTAGTTCAAAAAGATATATGCATACCAATGTTCATTGCAGCATTATTTACAACAGCAAAGATATGGAAGGAAGCAACCTAAGGGTCCATCAACAGATGAATGGATAAAGGAATATATATAGATAGATAGATATAGATATAGATATACACAATGGGATATTACTCAGTAACAAAAGAAATGAAATCTTGCCTTTTGCAAGAACATGGATGAATCTAGACGGTATTATGCTAAGTGAAAAAAGTCAAGCAGAGAAGACAAATACCATATGATGTCACTTCCATGTGGAATCTAAAAAATAAAACAAACAAACAAAATGAAAACAGACAGATACAGAGAACAAAAGGATGGGTGCCAGAGGGGAGGGGTTAGAGAGGGGAAAAATAGGTGAAGGGGATTAAGAGGTACAAACCTCCAGTTATAAAATAAATAAGCCATGGATTGTAATATACAACATAAGGAATATGGTCAATAATATTGTAACAAATTTGTATGGGAACAGATGGTTACTAGACTTATTTCATAATGTATGCAAATGTCAAACAAATGTACACCTGAAATTAACATAATATTGTATGTCAATTATATTTCAATTAAAAAATGATGTAGTTAACAAAGGTGAAAATATTTTGATACTTTAAGATATACAAACATAAGTTATTGGTGATTCTTGCTTGGTGCTGTGCCAGGCACAATGCTATGTTTGCATTTGTCATTTCATCTTCGCATGCAGTGAGTACATATTTACAGAGGAGGAAATTGGGAATTGGAGAGGTGGATGGGATTGGAGCTCAGATTTCTAATTCCAGAGACACACCAAACTCTCCATCACAACATACTGACTCTCCTCCAACAGACTCTTCCTCCCAGCTTTCAGAGTTGCCTTTTTTAGCAGCAGTCTCGTACAAATGGTAATAATTATCTAAACTTTTCTAAATAACTGTCTTCTGTCAAAATCACTCCATCACTTGGCTTATGTCCTTAATTCAAATGCTACTCATGGTCAAGGCTCTTCTTTCAACAGCAGCTTGGAAAGAAAAAGAAATATACCCAGCAGCTGCTTCATTATGAAAGACTGTATTTGGCACTGAAGAAAAGCCTCCATGTGAGCTGGGAATCCTGCAGGCCCAGGTCAGTAACCTCCATCACCACTGCCACTTCCCGTACCAACCAGCAAACCACAGAGGGTTGTGGCACAGTAAAGGGGGGACACATGGAAGGAGGAGGTCAGGGGGCGGTATTTGAAAGCCAGATAGCCCCAAGTGGCTACCATGTCTTTCTATGAACTATGAGAATAATAGCAACAGTGGATATTTGTTGTGAGCCTATATGCTGCAGGCCTGGTCCTCATAAACATGGCAGGTGGGAGCTGTTCTCCCCCGCTATTTCAGATATAATGACGAGGCTCTTGTGATGCAATAACTTCTCCTAATAAAAGGAGTCCCTGGGCCCTGTCAGGGAGCTGGGCAGACAGAGCAGTAGCCACAGCTTCTTGCCTCAAGCAGCTAACAGTCTTGTGGGTTATGGGGACTGTATGTTGCCATGACGGACATCAGTAAGTGCCAGGGGGAGTGGGGGGTGGGACCTGGACAGGAATGGCCGTACGGAGAAGAGGCGGAGGTAGGCAGCAGAGCTGGCATAGGATCACAGGTGGAGGAAGTTGTGTGAGGGAAGGCAAAGGCAGGAAAGAGCCTGATAGAGGCCCCACAGGGTAGCAGGGACACCCAAGCCTACCCCTTGCTCAGCTATACCTCCTGGAGACAAGGTTTCAGACCACCAGCCAGCACCAGCCAGCCATCCTTCCCTAGGTTCAGAAAAATGTTAAGTGTGTGTAACCTGGGAGGCGGGGGGTCAGAGGCCGGGGGTGGGTTTTGCCTTGTGTACAGATACCTCCTGAGGAGAGCAAGGAGGAACCCCACCTGGGGACTTGTGGGACCTCTCCTCCTTCCCAAGTGAGGACACCTCTCTGTACCTGGGGTTCCGGCCCCCCAATAGTGAATACCTAAGAGGTTCCCAGCACACGTGCCTCTACATGTTCCTGTGGAACAACGGAGACTCTTCCTCCCAGGGCTGTGGGGTTACATGCAGCAGGCATGTGGGCCACCCCTCTTCTACAATGAGCGCAGTCTCAATGCCTGACAGCTCTTAACCCACCTGTCTAATCCCGCGAAATCCCTGGGAAGTAGCAATTGTTATTAGACATTCAACAGGCGGGAGAACTGGGGCACAATGAGGTTATGAAGCCTGCCTGAGCTCACAGAGCTAGTGGGGCATGGGGCTGGAAACCCTGCGGCAGCACCTGGCTCCACAGCGCTTGTGCTGGCCCTTCTCCCCAACTCCGCCCAGACAGCAGGTCCTCCACATCGCCTGTGGGAGGCCGTGGGAACTGGGCAGAGGACACTGGAGGCAAAGGTATCTGTCAATGAAAATGATCAATAAACAATCTATAATAGGAATAGAAAAGAGCTTTATTGGAGCCAAACTGAGGACTATAGCCTGGAAACCAGCTTCCCAGATTACTCTAAGAAACTGCTCCAGAGAAGCATGACTTTCAGCACAGTTTTATGTCTTGTCAGAACAAAGAACATCAAATAAGTCAGGGATACATTCCGTCAAGGTTTCAGAAATAACAGATCAGCATGGACACAGCAAGTAGGCATGGCCTTGGCACCTGAGAAGGAGTCTTATCATTAAAGGGGTTCCAGCACTGCATCCCAGGAAGAGAGACACTTAATCTTCATTTTTAACTTGGACATTCTTTACTTCCAGTCAATGTGCGCTTTTCTTTAATAATTAAAGCAGGTGTACAATGTATGTTTGATGGGCCACAAACAGGCTGTTTTAGTTAGCATAAAATTCCAAGTTACCTCATGTATAAGCCAGAATGACTTCCTCAAACCTCAATATGTGAACATTTCTTCTATCATATCACTGAATTTTCCAGACAGAAGGTGGACAGTAAACCCCTGAGGCTAATGAGGGAGGGGCTGCTGGTCTCCTGAAAAACAACTGAAGATCAAGGAGAAGCACTGCCTGAGTGGCATGGCTGTGAACGCCATCTCCACCTAATGAAATGTCCTGGGAATGAGCCAGGCCTTCATTTATCCAAAGAACCATTAGGTGGAGCTTCTGAGGTCCGGGACTGAAGAACGGGACATGAGTTTTGCCATACAGATCTTCCTCCACTTTCCACACAGTTAGGTCCTGGCAAACCCATTGCAAATCGAAAATATTGGACATCAAAAATAAATTTAATACACCGACCTACCAAACCTCATAGCTTAGTCTAGCCTAGCCTACCTTAAACACGCTCAGAACACTTACATTAACCTATAGTTGGGCCAAATCATCTAACACAAAGCCTATTTTATAATAAAGTGTTAAATATCTCATGCAATTTAGTACAGTGGATACTGTACTGAAAGTGAAAAGCAGATGGTTGTCTGGGTACAGAAAGGTTGTAAGCGTATCAGGTGTTCACCCTTGTGACTTCATTGCTGCCACCGCTCAGCATCAGGAGACAGTATCATACGTACCACGTATCACTAGCCCAGGAGAGAGTCAAAATTCTACTGCTTACGTTATCATTTCCACATCATCATAAAGTCGAAAAATCATAAGTTGAACCATCATAAGTTGGGGACCGTCTGTATTAATTCCATGTCTTGGTGATTCACTACTTTTCATTAGTCTCTCTGATCTTATTGAACACTTTATATACATACAATTCATGTCGTCAGAAATCAATGTGTCTGAAAGTATTAAAAGTCTTTTAAAAGAAAGTAAATGTTTCTCCGAAGAACTTTAGTCTTCCCAAAGGATAAATTGGCATTCTGTAACAGAGAAGGACAAACCTGACTCCACACTGGATCTATTCCTTTAGCTCTTAACCTCTGCGCCCTGTTGCCTGTGCTTAGTCATGCTGGCTCTGCACCTTTGTAAAGGAATGTTGCCTATAGCCTGAAATATATAGAATAGCCCTTTCTCAAGGCTCCACCTCCCAGGCTTGACCTTTAAAGGTATAACACTTTTCCATTCATATAGAGATAAAAACTTACAGAACAAAAAGTAACGATTGTCTTCTTGGAGATTTATAGGAACATTGTGAACAGAACTACCTGGACAGCTGCAAGAACAAAGGATTTCAGTACCAAGAAGTCTACAACAACCAGCCGCACACCTCCTCCCCTTTTAGTATAAAAGAAGCCTGAATTCTAACCTGGGGAAGATGGTTCTTTGAGACCCTAGTCCACCATCTTTTTGGTCCATTGGCTTTCCGAATAAAGTCACTATTCCTTCCCCAACACCCCTTCTCTTGACTTATTGGCCCGTCATGTAGCTAAGCAATATGATCTTGAACTCGGTAACAATTCTTACTTAAAGGTCATTTTATGCCTGCTATTATCACAAGAGTGAGACATATATCATCCAAACGGGACAATTTTGAGAGTGAATTTGGGGGCAGAGGGTCTATTAATGACACTAAGACAATAGACATAAACTAGATCTGGCCCCAGCAACTGGGGCTTCTCATCCACCTGATCAGATAGAAAGTGAAAAATGCAATTCACCACTCAGATATTTCCCAGATGGAGAAATATTTGGCCTCTTCTGGAGAAACATATTTTCTTGAAGAATGATAGTTTTTTTTAATATTTATTTATTTATTTAGCTGCACCAGGTCTTAGTTGCAGCATGCAGGATCTTCATTACTGCGTGTGGGATTTTTTCTTTTTCTTTTTCCTTTTTTTTAGTTGGGGCATGCGGGATCTGGTTCCCTGACCAGGGATCGAACCCGGGCCCCCTGCATTGGGAGGGCCGAGTCTTAACCACTGGACCACCAACGAAGTCCCAAAGAAGGATAGTTCTTAAAGACATGTCATGATTTTTAAATGGTCAGATATCTGCCAAATTACTATTAGTTTGTGCCATTAAGTTGATCTACTAAAGTAAACAGAGACGGGCAATAAAAATATCGGCTGTGAAATTTAAAATGTCATTGTTCTCATCCAGGTCAGTGCCCTTTAAATGTGGATTTAGGCAGAATCGTGTTTTTAAAATTTAGTTACTGTTTAGAGTGGAGTTTTTAGTACATTTTTAGAAATAATGACAAATCATTCTCAAAACAGATGGTTTAGGTGGTGCAGAATATTCACTTTAATGGAATTTAACCCAAATATGAAAAATGGATGAATTCAAACTGTTCCAACTCTTTGAATCATTCTTTAATCTGGCTCCCTAAAGGGAGCAAATTTAATTTGAAAAGATTCAGGATATTGACTCCAATGTGGGCTCCCAGGGATAGCAGAACAGAATGGAATCACTAGGAAGGAAATTTATCTTTCATATCTAAATGGTGCAATTTACAGGCAAAGTTTCTTCTTGAGGAAACGTTTTTTTAATTGAAGCATAGTTTATTTACAATGTTGTGTTAGTTTCTATTGTACAGCAAAGTGATTCAGTTATACATTTTATATGTATATATATAGTCTTTCAGATTCTTTTCTATTATAGGTTATTACAAGATATTGAATATAGTTCTGTGTGCTATGCAGTAAATCCTTGTTGTTTATCTATTTTATAGTAGTGTGGATATGTTAATCCCAAACTCCTAATTTATCCCTCCCCCCTTTCCCTTTTGGTAACCGTAAATTTGTTTTCTATGTCTGTGAGTCTGTTTCTGTTTTGTAAATAAGTTCATTTGTATCATTTTTTATATTCCACATATAAGTGATATCATATGATATTTGTCTTTCTCTGACTTACTTCACTTAGTATGATAATCTCTAGGTCCATCCATGTTGCTGCAGATGGCATTATTTCATTCTTTTTTACAGTTGAGTAATATTCTATTGTATATATGTACCACATCTTTATCCGTTTATCTGTCAATGGACACTTAGGTTGCTTCCATGTCTTGGTTATTGTAAATAGTGCTGCTGTACACATTCGCATGAATGTATCTTTTCAAATTAGAGTTTTCCCCTGATATATGTGCAGGAGTGGGATTGCTGGATCATATGGTAACTCTCTTAGTTTTTAAAGGAACCTCCATACTGTTCTCCATAGTGGCTGCACCAATTTACGTTCCCACCAACAGTGTAGGAGGGTTCCCTTTTCTCCACACCCTCTCCAGCATTTATTATTTGTAGACTTTTTGATGATGACCATTCTGACTGGTGATAACTCATTGCAGTTTTGATTTGAATTCCTCTAATAATTAGCAATGTTAAGCATCTTTTCATGTGCCTGTTGGGAATCTGGATGTCTTCTTTGGAGAAATGTCTATTTAGGTCTTCCACCCATTTTTTGATGGGGTTGTTTGTTTTTTTGATATTGAGCTGTATGAGCTGTATGTATATTTTGGAAATTAATTCCTTGTTGGTTGCATGGTTTGCAAATTTTTCCTCCCATTCCATAGGTTGTCTTTTTGTTTTGTTTATGGTTTCCTTTGCTGTGCAAAAGCTTATAAGTTTAAGTCCCCTTTGTTTATTTTTGCTTTTATTTCTTTGCCTTGAGAGACTGACCTAAGAAAACATTGGTATGATTTATGTCAGAGAATATTTTGTCTATATTCTCCTCTAAAAATTTTATGGTATCATGTCTTATATTTAAGTCTCTAAGCCATTTAGAGTTTATTTTTGTATATGGTGTGAGGATGTGTTCTAACTTCCTTGATTTATGTGTGGCTGTCCAGTTTTCCCAACACAACTTGCTGAAGAGACTGTCTTTCCTCCACTCTTGCCTCTTTTATTGAAGATTAATTGACTGTAGGTATGCTTGAGGAAACTCTTATAAACTGAAGCAAGCGTCTAAAACTCTGATTTTCATCAACAATACTGAGTCAGCATCTACTTGTACTATGAAAAAAAAAATCCTGGGCATGGAGTTTTGTCAGTGTCCTTCAGCTCAGCTCACAGCCCCATCCTGAGAGCAGGACACAGGCAGGTGTAGAGAACACCTTGCTGGTGTCTCTAGACATCACATTATTCACCTCTGGGGAGAGATATCTATTTCATACAAGCTGGGAATTTGGGCTCTGCCCTGAGAAAAATGGCCCCTCTGATCCTGTAGGTAAAGAAAAGACAGATGTTCTGTCTAGATGGGCGCATTAGCTGGAGGAGAATCCACCTCATAGCAGTCAGGACACCTACATTGTGAAAACCAAGTGCTATCATGCATTCGATCTCTCGATTCTCACAGCAACACTATGGTGGAGGTCAGTGAGCTGTTCACCAAACCCTCTCCCTTCCCTCCTGGGCACAAATAAGGAGTACATTTCCCAGCGGCCTTTGTAGTTTGTGCTGTGTGACGTGGAATGTGAGTGGAGATGATGTGTGCTCTCTCTCACTCTTCTGTCTGCAGCCAGATGTCGATGCCAACGGCTTCCTGGGAGCTGGGCTTTGGGGATGCCAGGGGCTCCATCCAGATGTCCAGCCTGGGTCTGTGGATAATGGCACAAAGTGCCCTCTACCCCTTCCCTCCATGGACTGACTGGACTTTATGTGAGCAGGGAATACAGTGCTAAAGTGTTTAGCCAAGCCACCCAAAAGCTGAGGTTTATCTACTGTAACAGCTGGCTTTATCTTAACTGATAAAAACTGAATGAGGTTAGGCAGTGTTGGGCTGGGGGTGCAGGGGAGGGAGGGAGGAGGAACAACTGTGTATCATGCGCCTGGAGCATCTATTACACCTCAGACATCCTGCCAGCGCCTTGCTTACGTTCTGTCACGTCATGTTTACAACCACCCTAGCAGGGAGTTCTCTTCATCTCCATTTTACAACCAAGGCAAAGATGGCTCAGAGGAGTTAAGTGATTTGCTTAAGATCTGGCAGCTGGCACATGTCAGAGGAAGGATTTTAACCTGGGTCCCTCCAGTTCCAAAGCTGAGCTCTTTCATTAAAACAAGGCCCCAGCTTGTCCTGGTTCCAGGCTCAAAGTTACTCCCACTACATCCTCACTATTCAGTCTAAGAAGTATTTCTTGTGCATGATGTAAACCAGTAGTGTGCTGGGGTGTCCTGCCATGTCCATACCTGTCCTGAGTCAGGACACCCTTCCCCCAGGGTCTCCCCTATGAGTGGCAGCAGCTGTGTCAGGCCCACTAACCCATCAGACCCGCCACCAGTGAGCTCAGGTATGTCCAGTCATCCAACTGCAGTCTCCAGAGCTCCAGCTGTGGTCACTCTGCCCACCCGCTGCAGCCACCAGTCCTAGGGCGTCACACGCTGACAGA
The DNA here is from genome assembly GCF_965194825.1 of Balaenoptera physalus. Lineage (NCBI taxonomy): Eukaryota > Metazoa > Chordata > Mammalia > Artiodactyla > Balaenopteridae > Balaenoptera > Balaenoptera physalus. The sequence goes on along the minus strand of NC_138885.1, from coordinate 5,170,150 downwards.
GTTAGTGTGCAGACACTCCAGCTCCTTGACCCTGGAGAGTGTGTGTTTGACCAGCGCAGTGTCCAGCCTCCTGCTGCGCTGCTGTCTGCCCTGCTCTCACCTCTCTCCCTGCCCTGGAGTCCCAGGTAAACTCCCTGCCCTGGAGTCCTGTCTTAGAGTTTCCTTCTGGGGGAATCTAACTAAGATATGCTACCTGCTGAGGCCTGGCTCTGGGCTTGAACCAGGTCCAAATCTTCCCTGTATCCTCTTATTAAGACTCACCCGTTTAGACCCCAGCTGCTCTGAGATGTTCAGCTCAGTTCAAGAAATATTTGCTGTGCCTCTCGGGCAGCCAGACCTGACTCAGGTGTGTCTGTGCTGGCAGACAGCTCCAGGGGTAGTGGGAGAGGCCACACAGGGAGAGGAGATTCTGACCTAACGCAGTGAGAGCTGTTTTCCCTCTTACTCACTGAGTGCCGGCTCCATGCCTGGATGGTGCCAGCACCAAGCACCTGGCAGGGACCCAAAGAGACAGTACCTGCCCTCGAGAGCTTTGATTCCAACCAGGACAGATGTGTCAGACAGCGTCGCTGCTGCTGGATGCAGGGATGGGGGGAAGTCAAGGGCAGCTCCAGAATAGGGGCCTGAGTGAGAGGAAAGATGAAGATAGCCGAGCGGTGGAGAGAGAGGGTGGGCATCGGGTAAGGTCTCGGAGTGAAGTTGCCTATCAGACGTCTCCAGAGGTGGGAAGAACACCATCAGAATTCAGGAGAGAGGGTCAGCAAGAGAAAGACTTCTGATGAATTAAAAAATTGTTTAAGTTAGAGCAATATTTAAAACACAAATGTCTTCATCCAATTCTATTATGAAATGGAATTTTCACTACAATCCTTCATATCCAGCCAAGGGGTGGGTAGGGGCTTCCCTATCAGACGTGGGTCCAGATGCTGCCTTTCCCGCAGAAAGTGTGTGATTTGGGGATCCTCACTTCACCCTTCTTCTTCACTTTACTCTGCCAGCGTGCTGTTAGTAACACCTCTCTGGGTGGCTGAGAGGGTCCAGAGTCAAGGCCTGGTAGAAACATACACTCAAGAAGTATGTTTTTCCCTCTTCTATGTCGGCACTGTGGAAGACTCCATAATACTATTTCTGACTAAATATGTGAGCCCAAAAGACATCTTACCACAAGGTGAGACATCTCCCCTGTAGCACCCCTTACTCACCTGCTGAACTCAGGGACCCCCTGGTGCACATTTTCTCAGGTGCTTGGCACGTGGCCTGTGCCCTCTCCCACAGGGTCTCGGGGTGCCCCAGCCTTGACCCCCCCCACCTTATAGGGACTAGCGTGACCCACAGAAAGCCAGTGAGAACACGTGTTCCCAGACACCCTCCTTCATGGGTCCAGCCCCATGTGGGGTTTAATAAGGACAAAAGACCCTGAGGGCACCACTATTGAATAACATACACACAGAGAGTGTGCTCAGAATGGCAAAGACCCTGGGCTGAGTGAGTGAAGGAGAGACACACCTGAGCTCTTCCCTCTTCCTTCTCCTCCCGTCTTCTCCACTGTGTGCTGAAGGGACAATTGAAACAGAACAGAAACCTGCAGGGCCATCCCAAGTACAAAGGCCTCTCCAAGTCCCCTGCCTCTTGTTTGTAAAAAAGCTGAAATGACCCAGGCCTCCCCTGAGTCACAAAAGAGCAGCCTCAAGCAATTAATGATTAGGACAATAGTTGTCTTATAGATACTACAACTGCCACCAGAGGAAAATAGCTAACTTCATGATAACCAAACTGCAGCCGTGACATAAGCTGCTTCATTTTGAGCAGTACTGAATCTATGGCTAGCACAATTCCAGGAACTGGCCCCAAGAGAATGGGATTAACAATATTGCTCATAATAATCTATACCTTTGTGGGCATCGAAATAACTGTAGCTTGTTCTGCCCATATATGTAAGTGGGTGACTAAAATTGTCAGCAAAGAGAGGCTACAGACCCATGTCAACATCTTCCACTCTAAGAATGCTGCCCTATGTCAGCATGAAGCAGTTATAGAAGACGAGCCTTTGCCCTTAATTCCTTAGAAATGGAATGATGTCTGACAGTGGGGATTTGCAATCAGCTCTTTGCAGGAAGCAGCTCTCTTCAGGAGGCAGCTCTCTGCAAGAGGCCCTTTTGCTTGTCACTCTAGCAAAGCTATATTTTAACTTAATCTTTACACCAGATGCCCCATGCTCTACTCATCTCTGGCCCGAGCACACCTTTCAAATCTTTTGATCACAAAATGCTTTGTCCAACATGTTGATTCTTTTTAGATTAAAGAAGTAGAAATAAAGAAAGTAATTAACAGATGACTAGATCTTTTCTCCAGCTTTCCCTTCAGTAATCTCACGAGCAGACTGTGTGAAGAAGATAGCTTCTAAAGAAAGATCGTAAGGAGTCGACAAGCCTGCACACAGTGGGAGACGGCAAAGAATCTGACCCCGTACCTCAATAATTAACTGAGATTACTCCCCTATAGTCCTTTTAAAAATTTTCATGACCAAGCAGAATCTTCAGAGCTGGTCCTGGGACATGAGTCTGCCTTCTCCTCAGGTTGCTGGCCTCCTGAATCAAGGAAGATTTCCTTTTCCAACCAACACGTGTCTCTCAAATATTGTCTTTTAAGTGGTGAGCAGCCGAACTGAGTTTGGTAACACAATGAGGAGGAATACATGGACGCCCTTCCTGCAGCCCACGGGCTTCCAGGAGCTCTCTGCCCCATGCAGACCACTCCTATCCCCAGATGTGACACCCAGGATCACATTCAGCTGCAAGCAAAAGATAACCCAAATCACAGTAGCTTAAATATATAGGGGTACTTACCTCTAATTCAGTAAATCCCAAAGGAGGCAATCCTAGGCAGGCACATGCCCCTACCTTCTGGCCACAGATAGCTATTTCTCTGGCCACATCTTTGTCTACTGAGCAAAAGGGAAGCAGAGAAGGAACATCCCTAGGTCATAAAAGCAAAAGCTTTACTGGAAACCATCAACTTGTAACTCATCAGCTAGACTGCATCACCTGGCAACTCGGAGATGCATGAGAGGCAGGGAAGTGAGGGCTTTATCCAGGCACATTGACCCCCAAACGAAACCAGGATTCTGTTACTAAGGAAGAAGGGTGATGGATACTAGGAAGGCAATAGCTATGTCTGCCACCTTAGACAGAATAAAGAATTACTCTTGAAGAGCAGCCCAGACCTGGCGTTGACACCCTGTGTCATGGTTGTCATTTGTAAGGGCTGGGCACCTGCCAGGTCTGTGGCGACCTGGCCTGAAAGGGCATGCATGTGGGTTCTTTGAATGCATGGAACACATCACACTTTCATTCCATCCTCAAGTTTCCATCTGTGGGTGCTGTATGCCCACCACAGAGCATAAGAACAAAGTTTGTGGTCACCTCTACAACATTCAGAATACCTCAGTAATTACCAGGGTGGCAAGAAGTTATGGGGTCCCTCCTTCCCTGTGAATTTTCCCAGAGGCCCCAAAGGCCATGAACAACTCAGCTGGTGCCACAAATCCTAAAGCTTTCTGGACCATGTTCATGTTCAGATTATTAAACTGGTTTCCAGGTATTAACCACACCAGCCAACACCAAAGCTGAGAGCAAGGCAGCCAGAGGGAGTCCCTGTAGGAAGAGTTTTTGGCATGCAGGGGCACTTCCCCAGTGGAGACAAGGGCTGTGCCACCTCTTCACCTGACACCAGGTAGAGAGTTTCTCCAGAGAACAACTCAGAGTTCACACTGAGACCTCCAGGAGTGTGCAAGATTCAGGGACATCTCTGACTCAGCCAGGAGAAGTCTAAAGGCAAAGGCTAAGGTCAGGAGGCCTAAAACACAGAGCAGAAAGATAAGTATAGCATTGGGAGGGGGCCACACTTCTGCCATCACTGGGGGGAGGTCACATGCCTCCCAACTTCACAAAAAGGAGCAAGTCTGAGGCCATATCAAAAGGAAACACACCTAAGAAGACACCAAGTAGAGGGAGGACAGAAAAATCCCCTAATGAGGGTGGGGTCCAAGGACCCCATTGAGAGATGGAAAGAAGATCTCACAGGACCTCCAAAGTATCTATAAGACAGAGCCAGCAACTGTGCATGACTGATGTCCACTGCTAGGTGAGAACCACACCAGCCAGGTGAGATATCCCTGCCTCTTCTGTCTCACACCAGCCCTGAAGGGACCAGAAATAAATACTAGCAAGTGAGATGAGGTAAAGCAGGATAATAGTGAAAACGGCCACAGAGGCTCTCTCCCCTATTCCAGGCTTCCAAACCTGGTTGAAGTCCCAGGTGATGGGGAAATAAGGGAGGAAAGAAGATTCAGATTGGATGTGTTAGGAGTTTACTATTTTTGATATTATACCGGATGGGACTGAGAGGAACTGGAAAAGTGTTGGAGCCTACCCAAAATACCCACAGAGGGTGTTGAAGGGGACAGTGGGAAAATGAATAAATGTGGTGTCTGCTTTTATCCTACCAGGTATGCTAGGATAATGAAATGGTTAAACTGAATTTACTTATAATTATCTTTCTGGAATCAAAGTAAGATCATTAGGTTAAAAAAATTCTCAGACCAAGAAATATAACCAATAGAATTATATGAAAGCTTCCCAATTTATATTCCCAAAATCATTCTTCAATTTTAAATGTTTCCCTTCCACAGTGTTCAAAAGCTGAAGAAACTCCACTAAAAGGAGAATTTTTCCAAAATATCTCTACTGGGAAAATTTCCCATGAGGTGTGATGCCCATTTCTCATCCTTTGCAACAGAACAGAGGAATTCCCATGGAAGAAATGTCTCTCAAGCCATTGGTCCATTCTTTTTTTTTAATGAGATTTTTCTTTCCCTTTAATTGATATTTTTTATTTTTTTAATTTTTATTGGAGTATAGTTGCTTTACAATGTTGTGTTAGTTTCTGCTGTATAGCAAAGTGAATCAGTTATACATATACATATATCCCCTCTTTTTTACAATTCCTTCCCATTTAGGACACCACAGAGCACTGAGTAGAGTTCCCTGTGCTACAGTAGGTTCTCATTAGTTATCTATTTTATACATAGTAGTGTATATATGTCAATCCCAATCTCCCAATTCATCCGACCCCTCCCTTCCCCCCTTGGTATCCATAAGTTTGTTTTCTCCATCTGTGTCTCTGTTTCTGCTTTGCAGATAAGTTCATCGGTACCAATTTATAGATTCCACATACAAGCGATATTATACGGTATTTGTTTTTCTCTTTCTGACTTACTTCACTCTGTGTGACAGTCTCTAGGTCCATCCACGCCTCTGCAAATGGCACTATTTCATTCCTTTTTATGGCTGAGTAATATTCCATTGTATATATGTACCACATCTTCTTTATCCATTCATCTGTCGATGGACACTTAGGTTGCTTCCATGTCCTGGCTATTGTAAATAGTGCTGCAATGAATGTTGGGGTAATATCTTTTTGAATAATATCTTTTTGAATTATGGTTTTCTCTGGGTATATGCCCAAGAGTGGGATTGCTGGGTCATATGGTAATTCTATTTTTAGTTTTTTAAGGAACCTCCATACTGATCTCCATAGCGGCTGTGTCAATTTACATTCCTACCAACAGTGCAAGAGAGTTCCCTTTTCTCCGCACCCTCTCCAGTATTTACTGTTTGTAGACTTTTTGATGATGGCCATTCTGACTGGTATGAGGTGATACCTCATTATAGTCTTGATTTGCATTTCTCTAACAATTAGTGATGTTGAGCATCTTTTCACGCATTTGTTGGCCATCTCATTGGTCCATTCTTGAGGTATTTGCAAGCTCCAAGTATGTGAACTTAGGATTCAGACTTCTTTTGTACGAAAAGGGGAAGGGAGGTGGCTGGTTGTTGCAGACTTCTTGGTGCCGGAATCCTTTGTTCTTGTAGCTGTCCAGTAGGTCAGATCGTGATATTTCTATAAACCTCCTACAAGATAAATGTTATTTTCTGTTCTGTAACTTTTTATCTCTATATGAATGGAAAAGTGTTATACCTTTAAAGGTCAAACCTGGGAGGCAGAGCCTTGAGAAAGGGCTATCCTATATATTTCAGGCTATAGACAACATTTTTTCACAAAGGCTCGGAGCCAGCTATGACTACGCACAAGCAACAGGGCACAAAGTTTAGAGCTAATGGAATAGATCCAATATGGACTCAGGTTGTTAAACTGGTTTAATAATCTGGTCCAATATTGTTTCTCTCTGTTAGTAGGCCACATATCCACTTATCAATCCATTAAAAGCATGATACAGGAGTCCTAAGCATATAGTAAATGCCAGGCACTTCCTGTGCCTTATTGTTACGCCTCACAACAGCCTTATGAGCTAGGTCCTGCTTTTCCTACTTTACAGATGAGAAAACTGAAGTTGAGGTAGATAACCTTGTCCAAGGTAACCCAGACAGGTGACAAGACGTGGCAGTCCATATTCTTTCCACTTCCTCACATTGCCTCCCTGCATAGCAAATCGTCACTTGTATATTGTCTGGGGGTCAAAAGAAAAAGAAAAAAGATGCTTCTATCTCATGCTAATAACTGTCCAATGTATCACTTCATCTCCTCATTGTAATGCATACCCAGTTCCCAGTAACAGTTCATATTTCAGCAGCTTTGTAGTCCTTATCTCTGGTGAAGTTTGTGAAATGTTCACAGACTTCAAAGATGCAGAACCACAATCCCAAAATTGTAACTGGGAGAAAAACTGAATTTTTTAAAGCCAGGTTAATTTTCAGTTAATCAGAACATAAGTGAAGAAAATAACATACCTAAGACAGCTTAGCACATAATTCCTTCAATTTCATAGCTGATATATATAGGTATGTATGTTACCGAGTGCAAGCTCGTACTGCTCACCACATGACAGGCCAATAAATCAAGTTATGAATTGTTGGGGCAAGGAAATTATAATCTCAATAATTCTCTTTTTAAAGAACAACCTTAAGTCTTCTAAGGGCTCACAAACCCATTTTTCTCTAGACCTTTCGGGAATTGGGTCGTTTTCTGATGACAGTGGTGTTGCTTTAATCCGCGTGTGATGAATCCATGGCTTTACTCCAGCTAACTTGACAGACGAGCACGTGGTAGGTAATACTACATGTGGTCCTGTCCACCTTGCAGTCCGCTGGTGTTCAGGCCCTTGTTCTCTCTAGGTTTTAAGAAGGACTTGGTCTCCGGGTTTTAAAGGATGCAAGGCTACTGCAGTTGGATAGGCAGACCTGCTGGAGGGAAACTCATGAACAGAGGTTAGTATAGTGCCCAAAGTTATAACATAATTGGCAACTGCTAGGTCTTTAAAGCATTTATAGATTCTCCCGCCAGGCAGACACTTGGAATGGCCTACCATACAATATTTCAAAGGGGTTTAATTTAAGCCTACTTCTGAGAGCCATTCTGATCTGTAGCAGGGAAACTGGCAAGGACTTATCCCAAGTTAAATTAGTCTCTTGACATATTTTAGCAATGCTCCTTTTCAATGTATGATTCACTTTCTCAGTTTTTCCTGTTGATTGTGATCTCCAGGATGATGTATTTTCCAATTAATTTGCAGTGCTTTAGACACTTGTTGGGTTATGCTAGAGACAAAAGCAGGCCCGTTCAAAAGCTGTTCAGCACTCTTTAGTCCAAGTAAGGGACTCAAGATCATGTCCCTTAAAGCCTTATAGAGGGGCTTTACTATGAACCCATAGTTTGGGGTCCACAGCCAACAGAACCCTGCCATTTCCAGAGACACCCCCTCAGCTGTCCTCAGGTCTTGGGTGCTCCCAAGCCTGCAATTGTCTGTTTTCTGTCAGGCAAAAGATCTCACTGTCCTTGGGAGAGGGCAAAGCCCAGATATGTGACTTGTTACTTACAAATCTGGACCTTTTTCTGGGAGACCTTATATCCACAATTGGCCAGGGCTCTGATGGTATTTTGTAGAATTTATGACATGTAGGGCTCGCTGTGAGCAAATTGTCCACAAATTGGAGTAAAAGTCCTTCATCCAATATTAGGTTTCCAATGTTTCCCCAAACAAGGTAAGGGAATTCTTAAATCCTTGAGGCAGGACTGTCCAACAATACTGTTGGACTACCGTGTTTCTGGGTCCTGCCATTCAAAAGCAAACAGCTGCTTTGATTCTTCTGCAATAGGAATACAGAAAAAGGCATCTTTCAAGTCCAAAACTGGGAGCCAGATGTATTCTCCCAGAATAGCTGTGAGCAGAGTGTGTGGATTAGACACCACAGGGTGCAAATCTTGAATCACTTCATTAATAGCCCTTAAGTCTTGGGCAAAGCAATACTCTGCTGAGTTTGGCTTTTTGACCAGGAGAATAGGGGTGTTGTATGGGAACCTGCAGAGTTTAATCAGTCCTGCTTTCAAAAGCTTTTTGAGAATTGGCTGAATTCCTTTTGGGGACTTTTGCCTCAGAGGATATTGTTTTAGATTAGGTATGCCATAGTCTTTTTTTAATGAGATCCGAATTAGCCATGCATTTTTGGCCTTTCCTGGGGTGCCATTAGTCCACACTTCTGGTCTTACTTTTTTGTAGACCTCAGGGGAAAGAGGTCTGTCTCCTTTTCTGGGGCATCCATGAGTACCATCTGTAGGCTTAAAGCATATTCTGTTGGGACTCTGACATCAAGCTGTCTAGTGAAGAAGTTACTTAAGCATTTAATTTATAAAGGAGATCTCAGCCCTAAAGAGGGATTGGACTTTCTGGCATGTATAAGAAACTATGTTTCAGGGTGGGGTCCCCTAGTTGGCATTCTAGAGGTTGTAAGAACGAATGATTTTGTATTTCTCCAGATACTCCCATGACTGAGATGGATTGACATGTTTTCTGTGCCACCTTGGTGTTTACCCCTGAGTATACTGCACCCATATCTATCAGAAAGTCAATCAGCTCATTCCCAGTGTCAACTTTACCTGGGGTTCCTGTGGGGAAATTGGAATTGGGGGCCTCAATTGCAAGGGAGCCCCTCGGCCTCACATTTATCATCAGTGCTCCTCTCTTTCTACCAAATGAGAGGCTCCTATCTTTCTTTTATAGTTTTTCTTCTTATCCTTTAGCCTAGGGCAATCTTTTTCCCAGTGCCCTTCCTCTTTACAGTAAGCACATTGTTCCCTCCCCAGTGGTGGCTCACCTCTCTTTGGGTTACTCACCTTCTGGGAATTCAATTCTACTGCCAGAAAAGTGGCATTCCATTTTGCATCTTCTTTTTTCTGTTGTTGCTCCCTGTTGTTGAACACTTTAAAAGCAACATCTACCACTTGAGAAGAGTTCATTCTAAATGCATCGTCTGGTTTTTGCAATTTTCTCATATTTTCCATTCTAGCATTTTCAGGGGCCTAGAGATCTGCTGTAGGCCTGATAAATCCTTTCCAAAAATTCAGAGGGGTCTTCATTTGTTTTTTGCTGAATTTCTTTAATTTTGTTAAAACCCAGCCTGCTGGCTGTTTGCATTTAGGCCCCCACAGGATAATGTCATAGGGGAAATTGCCCTGCACTGGGAGTGGCTCCTGGTCCAAACTGGGTGTGCTGTCACGTGTTAGATGGCAATGCCAGACCAGGACCCAGTGCCCCAGGAACTAACACGGAATTTTCTAATTGCTCCCCATGAGGATGGGGAGCCAGTCTGACCATTTATTGAGCCCCAGTGTCAGGAATGGGGGCTGGATCTGTAGGAATGGGAGGCGGTGGGAGGAGTGGGTATATTGGCATAGCAGCCAGAACAGCTGGGACAGCTAGTTCAGCTGGAAGAGTTAAGGTTTGAAGCAACATATCTTCACTCTCATTCCCTTCCTTTTCTTATTTTCCCTGATGTAATGGCACAAATGCTTGCACGTAGGGGGTTTCATCATTCTTCCCCTCTTTTTTTGCGGAATAATTCTAATTGCAGGATTGTATACAGGCATTCAAAGGCCACCATTCCTCAGCATTTTATTGTAAAACCATAAATAGCAACAGATCCTCTTTAATCATTTTGCCTTGGCATCAAACAGCCAGGCTTAATTCTGGGCTGGGGCTTTTTGTCATTTTAGAAACCAAGTGGAACCTTTCTCTTCTCCCTGAGAATTTCCCACTGTCAGACAAGAACAAACGGGTTGGGGACGGGGGTTTCTCTTCTTTTCCTCCATTTGACATCAGTAAAAGTTTTAAGTATCATAAACTGATTTGGCTTTAAATGGAGAAATGGTACCAAAACAAAATGAAACAAAAAACCCAAAGGACAAACGGAAAACCCTAAATAAACCATCAAGTTTGGTCTTGGGGCCCTACTTATACCAATGACACAGGAGACCACAAATGACATAATTAACACAGCAAGGGTGGCAGTACATAGTACACAGGGTTTCAAGATAACCCTGCATAAACCCCTTGTGGAGATCTGAACAGATACTGTGGGCACACATTGTTACAATAACATTATCTTTTTCTTAGTCATGGGTTCATAGCTGTAATCCGAGGGAGGAGATACGGGGATATATGTATATGTATAGTTGACTCACTTTGTTATAAAGCAGAAACTAACACACCATTATAAAGCAATTATACTCCAATAAAGATGTTTTAAAAATGCACCCCAGAAGACTTTCTTTAGGGAGAGTTGAAACATTCCCCAATTTTTTTAAGACAGAAATACAAGGCAAAATACAAATGGTACACACAAATGTTAGCATCCAAAGAAATAAATGAACTGATTCACAAACTAGGTAAAAGTCTAGCAACTATTTCCTCTCTCCAACAGGATACTGTACTAAAATACAAAACAAATTGTCTTATTCCAGAGGAAAAATAACCCAACTGGAGTGGAATAAAGTTTCCAGCTGTACACACCAGAGTGACTTACCCTACTTTGTGGAGCCCTTCAGCTCCCAGATGTCTATTCCCTGCTCTAACTGCCAAGCTCAGGGGCAGCCAGTGCCACTTTGGGGAATTTTGACGGGAAGACTCTCACGACAAGTGGTCCTGGCAGTTCCTAAGGCCTTACCCTAATATTCTCCAATGGGAGCCAGCTGGCCACTAGCAGGAAGGACCCCGGGCTGGCTTCGCCAAAATTTGTTACCAAGTCCAAGCTCATACTGTTCACAGCACAACAGGCCAATAAACTGAGAGACTAGATGTTGGGGCCAATGAATAGCAACTTTATTTGGAAAGCCAGCAGACCCAGAAGATGGTCGACTAGTGTCCCAAAGAACCATCTTCCCCGAATTTGAATTCAGGCTTCTTTTATACTAAAAGGGGAGGGGGCGTGGCTGGTTGCTGCACACTTCTTGGTGTCAGAATCCTTTGTTCTTGCAACTGTCCACGTGGGTCAGGTCATGATGTTCCTATAAACCTCCAACAAGACTAATATTATCCTCTGTTCTGCAACTTTTTATCTCTATATGAATGGAAAAGTGTTGTACCTTTAAAGGTCAGAGCCTTGAGAATGGGCTATCCTGTATATTTCAGGCTGTAGGCAACAGTCTTCACTTATAGCAAAAGCAGTAGAATACAAAAGTTAAAGTAAAAGAAACAGATCCAATATGGAGTCAAATTTGTTCACACACACACATCTCTCAGTTAAACAATTCAAATATTACTCTAAAATTCTCAGGTTATGAAGTGCTATTTATTTATCTGTTATGGTCAACAGCAGCAGCAGCAGCAGAATATCTAAACCACCCCATCATTTCACATAAATATTAAGCATTACCAGTTGTTTCCATACTGTCTCTTTCACCAGGTAAGTTTCATTCCAACTGGAAAAGGAAAAGTTACACACACACACACACAAAGATTTTCTCCAAGAATATTGTTACGATTATCTCACCTTGGGAAAGAGAATGAGAATCATGAGAAAGATGAAAATGTTAAGACTGGATTTATTGTTTCACGGAAAGGGAGCAGCTAAAACCCCATACTCATGAGCAGAAGCTTCCTTTTTTGGTTTGTGTTATTAAACTTTATTTCACTGCATAAGATAAAGCCAATAAAATGAGAAATCCCACTTCTTTTGCTGCCACTCCGGGGGCGCTGGAGCTAAACCTTGTGTCCGACCACAGGGGCAGCAGACAGGACAGGAGGACCGGCATGGCCTCAGACAAGCCTCAGACAGGCACGGCCTCGGTGCCCCGACCAGGCTGCTGAGGCCCAGCATGGCCACCTCACCCAGGGATGAAGGCGCCACCAGGTGGAGGATTAGGGAATGAGGGTTTCGTGCCTTCTTTGTTCCCTGTGTGCATGACAAACAGGTCTCCATTCTGAGGATACAGATCTTAGAGTACTTAATAAAATCAGTCCACATGGGGGAGTTTAGGAAGGACTGTGTCCAGGCATACACATACAGATAACACTTGCACAGCACAGACACACACGTAAAGCAACAGTAAGAGTTTTCCTCCTGCTCTCCCCGAGACCATTATTTGTAGCCCACCACCCTTTGCTGACAGAGGTCCCCAGGGCATCTAAAAGGAAAGCCATCAACTGTCCTCTGCCCCCAAAAGACGATCCCCACACTCCTCTTAGAAGGAGATGGGTCTTTGGAGTGTCCAGCCCACAGGATTCTACTCTTTCCATTCTGCTGTGCTCAGGTCCCTGACATTTGCATTTCAATTTCCAAATTGCTTAAGTGTTAAGACCTCTCTTATTTTCCGTTTCTTATTATCTTCCAAAGCCAGAGAGACCACAGTGAGTGACTGATAAAGACTTTTTGCCTCCAAACCTCATTTTACTCCCTAGAAATCTTATTTCTCCTCTCACAAGGTTTATGTGTCCCATCCCAGCATTCCAAGACCTTGCTAACATATGTAGTTTACTGCCACATTTCACACTCCCATTTGTATAGATTTCCCCAGAATTCTTAAAAGAATTCATTTCCCCACTGAGAGACCCAAGCACAAAAATTATCCATTCTGGAAAAAGTGCCAAACCCAGACCTGAAGGCTGGCGGCCGCCAGCTGGCCAGTTCCTTCTCAGCAAATTGAGATCTGCCACCCAGGGAGGGTATCATTGTAATAGGGAAGACCAAATCTTATGCCATATTAGATCTGTTCCTTTTACTCTAAACTTTGCGTTCTGTTGCCTATGTTTACTCATGCTGGCTCTGCACCTTTTTTAAAAGAATGTTGCCTATTCTGAAATATACAGGATAGACTATTCTCAAGGCTCTGACCTTTAAGCGTCCATTCATACGGAGATGAAAAAGTTGCAGAACAGAGAATAACATTTGTCTTGTTGGAGGTTTACAGGAACATCATGACCTGACCTATGTGGCCAGCTGCAAGAACAATGGTTTCCTACATCAAGAAGTTTGCAAGAACTAACCACACACCTCCCTCACCTTGCTTTGCCGAAACACTTCGAGGAGTTTGGGGCTTGCTGGGCACGAGCCACCTGTCTCCTTGCTTGGCCCTGCAATAAACCTTTCTCTGCTCCAAACTCTGATGTTTTTGTTTGGCCTCACTGTGCATCGGGCACATGAACAACACCAGTCACTATTATTCTGCACAGTTCACCTTGGCCAAGAGTTGGCATCCTGCTGGCAGGCAAGAAATATGTAGGCTGCTTCCTGCATCCAAGCTGTTGCATCTTTCAACCTGAGCAATTTCCTCAGGAACAGGGTGCCCCCCTAAATGCTAAGAAACACCGAACTTTACAACTGAGTTTATTTTAAACTTTTTATCATGAAAATAACTTATATAGAAAAGTGCATAAAGCATATATTTACAATTCACCAAATAGTAAAATGAATACCCAACCACACCCAGCTAAAAACATAGGGCACTGCAGCCATTCAGAAGCCCAGGTCTCTTCCTGTTCCTGCCTCACCTCAAAGGTGCCCATATCTTGACTTTTATGATAGTCAATTTCTTGTTTGTGTTTTGTTTTTCCACCTGCATATGAACCCCTAAACAATATACCATATTTCATAACATCTAAAACCCATTGTGAAGTGTGTCATTATTTATGTATAAATAAGAAAGAAAATGCTGCAATTAAACTGACACCTTCTTGATTAGATTTTTATTTTATACTTTTTAAAAGAACACACGGCTTATACGAACATAGATTTTATCACACATTATCCTGATGCATACATTAAAAAGAAAAAATTAAGCAAAATATATTGGCTAAAGTTGTCTTAAAACTTTTTTATACCCAGATTCCACACCCATGTCACTTTTTGACTCAGGTTGTCCATGTCTGTTTTTCTCATGTAACATCATCCTCTGTGCAAAAAGCGTGTTGGAAACTGGGAATTTCCTGTAATGGTGCTTCTCCACTGTTTCCTGGCTTTCTTGCAAACAACTGCCACTCATTCAACAAGTTTGTGTGTCAATATTTTCATCATGACCTTCACAGTAATTACGATAATAGTCACGAATATTTGACTGCTTTAGCCAATAGGTGGCATCATCTTCAAACTTGTAACTTCATCAGAGCTCAATGAGAGATGCTCTTGGTACACTGCTTATGTCTGGCTGAGTCCAATCGCACAGCTGACCATTTTGGCAGTTTAGGCTTCTTTAAAAAAAAATTTTTTTAACTTGGCTTTCTTTTGTGAGGCATTAACTTGGTTTTATTTTCCATTTATACCATGATTTATGGGTCAGGAGTTCAGGCAGGGCTCAGCTGGGTGACTCTTCTGCTTACTTAGCAATGCTCAGCTTGTCTGGAGGCACAAGACAGCCTCACTCACATGTGGGCCACCTTGGAGCAGGTGGCTGGAAGGCCAGGCTCAGCTGGGACTGTTGACCAAAGTGGCCTCTTAAGCAAGTCATCCTCAGGCTAGTTGGCCTTCTTACATGGTAGCTCAGGGCTCCCAAACAGAATGTTCCAGGAACAAGCAGGTCAGGAGACCCAACCCCAACTGAACTTTTAATCTTGATTATTGCTAGAAGCTCTGTTATTTTTTTCAAATTTTCTAAATAACTTTCTATAGTTTTCTGCTCCCTGCAAATATTTCCAAGCATGTCCTTAACTTATTAAACAGGGTAAGTAGAATTGTTTTATATTTTATGTCTGATGATTTCAATACCTGAGTCTTTGAGGTCATTGTTAATTTCTGGGAGTGATGGGGTGGTGCTCCTAATTTTCACTCATGATATCGTATTTCATTGTGTACCCTACTATCTCTGACTATGTGTACTCATTGTAGTTGAAAAATTGCTTAAGGACTAATCTTTGAAGTCCTGGATGAAAGTATCTTCCTCCAAAGAAAATTAAAAATACCCCCTAAAATACCATTTCATGCCCCACAACATCTGCCTAACCCATAATATTTTATCACCTTCTGCTCTGCTTTCCCTGAAGTTTGGATCTCTTGTAAGGCCAATGGGAGCCATCTCCTTCACCTCACATACTTTGTGGTCAACAGGTAGTCTGCCATTTCCTCACTTGCCAGTGCAGATATCAGATCTCCAACCATTTTTTAAATCCCTCATAACAAAAAAAAACAAAAACAAATGAACGAAAGCTTGTTCCATCTGGATTAACAGCATTCAGCTAAATAATGCCCTAATTCTCAGGTGTTTTCTCTCCCTAGCTATATTGTATAAGATTTTTCCACCCGATCCACAATATTCCTTTCCATCTGAGACAGGAGGGAAAGGGACAGGACACAACTGCTAGATAAATGAAGATGGGCTACAGCTGATAGGATGCACTAAAACCCAGCTGGAACTGACTTAAACCAAGGTGGCTTTGAGGATGGCCTGGCCATTGACCTTTAGCACATTGTACCTCATTATAATGCTAAGAATCACTCCCCCTTATGCCATGACAGTTCTGAGGCAGACCATAAAAGGTCAAAAAGTGGGCAATGGAGATTGGTTCAAGATGGCAGAGTAGAAGGACGTGCTCTCACTCCCTCTTGCGAGAGCACCAGAATCACAACAAACTGCTGAACAATCATTGACAAGAAGACACTGGAACTCACAAAAAAGATACCCCACATCCAGAGACAAAGGAGAAGCCACAATGAGATGGTAGGAGGGGCAAAATCACAATAAAATCAAATCCCATAACTGCTGGGTGAGTGACTCACAAACTGGAGAACACTTATATCACAGAAGTCCACCCACTGGAGTGAAGGTTCTGAGCCCCACATCTGGCTTCCCAACCTGGGGTCTGGCAATGGGAGGAGGAATTCCTAGATAATCAGACTTTGAAGTCTAGCGGGATTTGATTGCAGGACTTCAACAGGACTGGGGGAAACAGAGACTCAACTCTTGGAGGGCACACACAAGGTAGTGTGTGCATTGGGACCCAGGGGAAGGAGCAGTGACCCCATAGGAGACTGAACCAGACCTACCTGCTAGTGTTGGAGGGTCTCCTGCAGAGGCAGGGGTGGCTGTGTCTCACCATGAGGACAAGGACACTAGCAGCAGAAGTTCTGGGAAGTACTCCTTGGTGAGAGCCCTCCCAGAGTCCGCCATGAGCCCCACCAAAGAATGGGAGTAGGCTCCAGTGTTGGGTCGCCTCAGGCCAAACAACCAACAGGGAGGCGACCAGCCCCACCCATCAGCAGACAAGTGGATTAAGTTTTACTGAGCTCTGCCCACCAGAGCAACAGCCAGCTCTACCCACCACCAGTCCCTGCCATCAGGAAACTTGCTCAACCCTCTTAGATAGCCTCATCTGCCAGAGGGCAGACTGCAGAAGAAGAACTACAATCCTGCAGCCTGTGGAACAAAAACCACATTCACAGAAACATAGACAAGATGAAAAGGCAGAGGGCTATGTACCAGATGAAGGAACAAGATAAAACCCCAGAAAAACAACTAAATGAAGTGGAAATAGGTAACTTTCAAGAAAAGGAATTCAGAATAATGATAGTGAAGATGATCCAGGACCTTGGAAAAAGAATGGAGGCAAAGATTGAGAAGATGCAAGAAATGTTTAACAAAGACCTAGAAGAACAAACAAACAGAGATGAAAAATACAATCACTGAAATGAAAACTACACTAGAAGGAATCAATAGCAGAATAACTGAGGCAGAAGAACGGATAAGTGACCTGGAAGACACAATGGTGGAATTCACTGCTGCGGAACAAAATAAAGAAAAAAGAATGGAAGAAATGAAGACAGCCTAAGAGACCTCTGGGACAACATTAAACACAACAACATTCGCATTATAGGGGTCCCAGAGGAGAAGAGAGAGAGAAAGGACCCGAGAAAATATTTGAAGAGATTATAGTCAAAAACTTCCCTAACATAGGAAAGGAAATAGCCAACCAAGTCCAGGAAGTGCAGAGAGTCCCATACAGGATAAACCCAAGGAGAAACACACTGACACACATAGTAATCAAAGTGGCAAAAATCAAAGACAAAGAAAAATTATTGAAAGCAGCAAGAGAAAAATGACAAATAACATACAAGGGAACTCCAATAAGGTTAACGGCTGATTCCTCAGCAGAAATTCTACAAGCCAGAAGGGAGTGGCATGACATATTTAAAGTGATGAAACGGAAGAAACTACAATGAAGATTACTCTATCCAGCAAGTATCTCATTCAGATTCGATGGAGAAATCAAAAGCTTTACAGACAAACAAAAGCTAAGAGAATTCAGCACCACCAAACCAGCTCTACAACAAATGCTAAAGGAACTTCTCTAAGTGGGAAACACAAGAGAAGAGAAGGACTTACAAAAACAAACCAAAAACAATTAAGAAAATGATAATAGGAACATACATATTGACATTTACCTTTAATGTGAATGGATTAAATGCTCCAACCAAAAGACACAGGCTCACTGAATGGATACAAAAATAAGACCCATATATATGCTGTCTACAAGAGACCCACTTTAGACCTAGGGACACATACAGACTGAAAGTGAGGGGATGGAAAAAGATATTCCATGCAAGTGGAAATCAAAAGAAAGCTGGAGTAGCAATACTCATATCAGAAAAAATACACTTTAAAATAAACAATGTTACAAGAGACAAGGAAGGACACCACATAATGATCAAGGGATCAATCCAAGAAGAAAATATAACAAGTATAAATATATATGCACCCAACATAGGAGCACCTCAATACATAAGGCAACTGCTAACAGCTATAAAAGAGGAAAACGACAGTAACACAATAATAATGGGGGACTTTAACACTTCATTTACACCAATGGACAGATCAACCAAACGGAAAATTAATAAGGAAACACAAGCTTTAAATGATACAATAGACCAGATAGATTTGATTGATATTTATAGGACATTCCATCCAAAAACAGCAGATTACACTTTCTTCTCAAGTGCGAGTGCAACATTCTCCAGGATACATCACATCTTGGGTCACAAATCAAGCCTCAGTAAATTTAAGAAAATTGAAATCATATCAAGCACCTTTTCTGACCACAACGCTATGAGATTAGAAATTAATTACAGCGAAAAAAACGTAAAAAACACAAACACCTGGAGGCTAAACAATACGTTACTAAATAACCAAGATATCACTGAAGAAATCAAAGAGGAAATCAAAAAACACCTAGAGACAAATGACAATGAAAACACGATGATCCAAAACCTATGGGATGCAGCAAAAGCAGTTCTAAGAGGGAAGTTTGCAGCAATACAAGCCTACCTCTGGAAACACAACAAATCACAAATAAACAATCTACCCTTACACCCAAAGCAATTAGAGAAAGTACCAAGAAAACCCAAAGTTAGAAGAAGGAAAGGAATCATAAAGATCAGATCAGAAATAAATGTAAAAGGAATGAAGGAAACAGTAGCAAAGATCAATAAAACTAAAAGCTGGTTCTTTGAGAAGATAAACAAAATTGATAAACCATTAGCCAGACTCCTCAAGAAAAAAAGGTAGAGGACTCAAATCAATAGAATTACAAACGAAAACAGAGAAGTAACAACTGACACTGAAGAAATACAAAGGATCATGAGAGATTACTACAAGGAACTATATGCCAATAAAATGGACAACCTGGAAGACATGGACAAATTCTTAGAAATGCACAACTTCTGAGACTGAACCAGGAAGAAATAGAAAATATGAACAGACCAATCACAAGCACTGAAATTGAAACTGATTTAAAATCTTCCAACAAACAAAAGCCCAGGACCAGATGGCTTCACAGGCAAATTCTATCATTTAGAGAAGGTGCTAACACCTATCCTTCTCAAACTCTTCCAAAATATAACAGAGGGAGGAACACTGCCAAACTCATTCTACGAGGCCTCCATCACTCTGATACCAAAACCAGACAAAGATGTCACAAAGAAAGAAAACTACAGGCCAATATCACTGATGAACATAGATGCAAAAATCCTCAACAAAATACTAGCAACCAGAATCCAACAGCACATTAAAAGGATCATACACCATGATCAAGTGGGGTTTATCCCAGGAATGCAAGGATTTTTCAATATATGCAATCAATCAATGTGATACACCATATTAATAAATTGAAGGAGAAAAACCTTATGATCATCTCAATAGATGCAGAGAGAGCTTTTGACAAAATTCAACACCCATTTATGTTAAAAACCCTCCAGAGTGTAGGGCATAGAGTGAACTTTCCTCAACATAATAAAAGCCATATATGACAAACCCGCAGCCAACATTGTCCTCAGTGGTGAAAACCTGAAACCATTTCCACTAAGATCAGGAAAAAGACAAGGTTGCCCACTCTCACCACTATTATTCAACATGGTTTTGGAAGTGTTAGCCACAGCAATCAGAGAAGAAGAAGAAATAAAAGGAATCCAAATCGGAAAAGAAGAAGGAAAACTGTCACTGTTTGCAGATGACATGATGCTATACATAGAGAATTCTAAAGATGCTACCAGAAAAATACTAGAGGTAATCAATGAATTTTGTAAAGTAGCAGGATACAAAATTAATGCACAGAAATCTCTTACATTCCTATACACTAATGTTGAAAAATCTGAAAGAGAAATTAAGGAAACACTCCCATTTACCATTGCAACAAAAAGAATAAAACACCTAGGAATAAACCTACCTATGGAGACAAAAGACCTGTATGCAGAAAACTATAAGACTTTGATGAAAGAAATTAAAGATGATACAAACAGATGGAGAGATATACCATGTTCTTGGATTGGAAGAATCAACATTGTGAAAATGACTATACTACCCAAAGCAATCTACAGAGTCAATGCAATCCCTATCAAAGTACCAATGGCATTTTTCACAGAACTAGAACAAAAAATTTCACAATTTGTATGGAAACACAAAAGACCCCGAATAGCAAAAGCAATCTTGAGAAAGAAAAACGGAGCTGGAGGAATCAGGCTCCCTGACTTCAAACTATACTACAAAGCTACAGTAATCAAGACAATATGGTACTGGCACAAAAACAGAAATATAGTTCAATGGAACAGGATAGACATCCCAGAGATAAACCCACACACATATGGTCACCTTATCTTTGATAAAGGAGGCAAGAATATACAGTGGAGATAAGACAGCCTCTTCAATAAGTGGTGCTGGAAAAACTGGACAGCTACATGTAAAAGAATGAAATTAGAACACTCCCTAACACCATACACAAAAATAAACTTAAAATGGATGAAAGACCTAAATGTAAGGTCAGACACTATCAAACTATTAGAGGAAAACATAGGCAGAACACTCTATGACATAAATCACAGCAAGATCCTTTTTGACCCACCTCCTAGAGAAATGGAAATAAAAACAAAAATAAACAAATGGGACCTAATGAAACTTAAAAGCTTTTGCACAGCAAAGGAAACCATAAACAAGACCAGAAGACAACCCTCAGAATGGGAGAAAATATTTGCAAATGAAGCAACTGACAAAGGATTAATCTCCAAAATTTACAAGCAGCTCATGCAGCTCAATATCCAAAAAACAAACAACCCAATCCAAAAATGGGCAGAAGACCTAAATAGACATTTCTCCAAAGAAGATATACAGACTGGCAACAAACACATGAAAGAATGATCAACATCATTAATCATTAGAGAAATGCAAATCCAAACTACAATGAGATATCATCTCACACCGGTCAGAATGGCCATCATCAAAAAATCTAGAAACAATAAATGTTGGAGAGGGTGTGGAGAAAAGGGAACCGTCTTGTACTGTTGGTGGGAATGTAAATTGATACAGCCACTATGGAGAACATTATGGAAGTTCCTTAAAAAACTAAAAATAGAACTACCATACGACCCAGCAATCCCACTACTGGGCATATACCCTGAGAAAACCAGAATTCATAGAGTCATGTACCAAAATGTTCATTGCAACTCTATTTACAATAACCAGGTCATGGAAGCAACCAAAATGCCCATCAACAGGTGAATGGATAAAGAAGACATGGTACATACATACAACGGAATATTATTCAGCCATGAAAAGGAATGAAATTGAGTTATTTGTAGTGAGGTGGATGAATCTAGAGACTGTCATACAAAGTGAAGTAAGTCAGAAAGAGAAAAACAAATATCATATATTAATGCATACATGTGGAACCTAGAAAAATGGTGCAGATGAACTGGTTTGCAGGGCAGAAATTGAGACACAGATGTAGAGAACAAGCATATGGACCCAAGGGGAGAAAGCGGAGGGGGGGTGGGGGGTGATGAATTGGGAGATTGGGATTGACATGTATACACTAATATGTATAAAATGGGTAACTAATAAGAACCTGCTGTATAAAAAAATAAATAAAATTAAATTAAAAGAAAAATGGCAACGGCCCAATAATCCCTTGGAATCTCCACTCTTCCCCAAAATAGCAAGAATATATCTCCCGCTCTTTGGCATATAAAATTACTCAGCACATACAAACCAACGGCCCCATGCCCTGGGGCTGCTCCCACTTTCTGAGATGGATGACATTCTGTCTGTGGAGTGTGTATCTCTAAATAAATCCACTGTCACTTTACTTTGGCTCACTCTTGAATTCTTTCCTGCACGAAGACAAAGCCCCTCACTCGGCAAACTTTTCCAGTCACACAAGTCCTGGGACGTGACCTTTCCCTCTCCTGCAACACATCCAACTTCTGTCATCATCCAGAGTGACATCAACATTTATTTACACAACCACCTTAAATTCAACGTGACCAAAATGAGTCCTACAAACCTGCACCCTCTTCCAGTGTTTCCATAAATGGTGAATGTCACATCTATTCACCCAGCTGCCCAGTCCAGAAGTCTAGGCACTTTCCTAGATGCTTCCTTCCCTTCTCCTTTACCCTCCAGTCAGCACCAAGTGCTTTCTTTATATTTCTTCCATTTACCCCTGTTCCTGTCCCCAGCCTGCAGGCTTGAATGGCCTCAGGCCTACAAAACACTAAATATTTGGTTTGCCTCCAGTGCCTCCCCACCCCTCATTCAGCCTCGGAGAGCTGGTATGAGTTACAGAAATATGCTGGTGAAGTTTTAATGACTTTAGCAAATCAACAATTAGTCTCCCCTGTGATATTTTAGTTCCCATTAATGTTAGAAAACCTCTCTTCTTTTCATTTGCTTCATAACATGACAGACCCAAACATATATTTACTATCAGTATAGATATTCACATTAAGACCAGTGACTAATTTAACACCTCATCTAACAGCTTATGAGTTCCAGAGCTTGGGCTGATTTTATGTTTGGGAGGACATAAGCCTCTAAATCCCACGAGGACTGTTTATTACATACGACACATATTTCCCTGTGTGTCTCTCACATGAGATCCATCAGTGAACAATATAAGTCAACACTGGGAATAAGAATATGAGATGAATTAGACTGAGACTGAGGATCTTCCTCTGTGGCTGTGAGGTGGTCCCGTTCACACATCTGGTCAGGAGCTGGCAACAGGGCAGCTGGGTTTCAGAGTTTACCTCTGTGTAGCATCACATTAGGATAAGACAATAAGGCCTGCAACCCACTGACAAGTGCTGTCTCATGGGAACTTGGAAAACAGCAGTAAGAGCTAGATTCACACAAGGAAGTTAATGTCCCAGAGCCACAGCTGCACACTTTTCAAGTAGAAGGGCTACTGGTGAGGCTCCTGAACAACCCAGTATCCAGAGGACATGCAGATGAGACAGGAGGGAAGGGAGCAGGGCACAACCTTTAAAAGAATGACATAGCCATTGAGGATACGACATAAACTGGTTAGAACCTACTAGGTCCAAGATGGCAGAAAATTCAACTTCCAATGGACCTTGAGCCTCATTATACGCTCATTGTAATACATTAGCTAAACGACAAACCCTCCAGCACCATGACAGTTCTGAGGCCGACCATAAAAGGCCAAAAAGTGGGTGTGGCCCCAAACCTGGAAATCCCCACCCTTCCCCAAAATATTTGGAATAATCCCCCCAACTTGTTAGCCTATGGAATTACCCAGCCCATAAAAACTAACCACCCCACACCTTGGGTGTGCAATCTCTCTGCCTATGGAATGTGTATCTCTGCTTTCAGTTTACTCTGACTCGCTATTGAATTCTTTCCTGTGTAAAGCCACGGACCCTCACTTGGCATGCCCAAGACCTGGGACATGACCATCCTCTCATGCCTCATTTTCCTGCAACATCTTTATGAAGGAAGAAGACAAAGGCAGTCTTCTCTCCCTCCCTACTTTTCCATCATCAAAAAATCTAGAAACAATAAATGCTGGAGAGGGTGTGAAGAAAAGGGAACATTCTTGCACTGTTGGTGGGAATGTAAATTGATACAGCCACTATGGAGAACAGTATGGAGGTTCCTTAAAAAACTAAAAATAGAACTACCATACGAAACAGCAATCCCACTACTGGGCATATACCCTGAGAAAACCATAATTCAAAAAGAGTCATGTACCAAAATGTTCATTGCAGCTCTATTTACAATAGCCAGGACATGGAAGCAACCTAAATGTCCATCATCAGATGAATGGATAAAGAAGATGTGGCACATATATACAATGGAATATTACTCAGCCATGAAAAGAAATGAAATTGAGTTATTTGTAGTGAGGTGGATGGAGTTAGAGTCTGTCATACAGAGTGAAGTAAGTTAGAAAGAGAAAAACAAATACAGTATGCTAACACATATATATGGAATCTAAGGGGGAAAAAAAAGGTCATGAAGAACCTGGTGGCAAGATGGGAATAAAGACACAGACCTACTAGAGAATGGACTTAAGGATATGGGGAGGGGGAAGGGTAAGCTGTGACAAAGTGAGAGGGTGGCGTGGACATATATACACTACCAAACATAAAACAGATAGCTAGTGGGAAGCAACCGCATAGCACAGGGAGATCAGCTCTGTGCTTTGTGACCACCTAGAGGGGTGGGATAGGGAGGGTGGGAGGGAGGTAGATGCAAGAGGGAAGAGATATGGGAACATGTGTATATGTATAACTGACTCACTTTGTTATAAAGCAGAAACTAACACACCATTGTAAAGCAATTGTACTCCAATAAAGATGTTAAAAAAAAAATGTAGCCCACTGAGTTCTCGGGGCTGAGCCCCCTTGCCTTCCTTCTTGTATCCTTCACAAGCATCCTATATTAATAAATATGCTTCTTACCTAACACTTTGCCTCTTGCTGAACTCCTGCACCGAGACATAAAGAACCTGAGCTTTATTAAGTCCTGAGATGAGTTGTGTGGTTTCAGTTGGAAGATTATGGGTTCGAGTCTCATCTAAGGTGTGACTGTGGGTTCGACTCCCATCTGAGGCATGCAGTTTCACAGGTAGACAAGAGGTTAAACTGAGTAAGCATAAATTTTGAGTAAGCGTACCACCAGCAGCCCCCTAGTTCTCCTACAGAAAAGATGGAGCAGTCTGTCAATGAGGAACTTCTAACACAGGTGGGAAAACAATGGATACTTGCAGAGTTGGAAACCTTCTTTAGCTTCTTTGGACCGCAGTAAGTAAGCATGAGTGATGCTTGCTGAACCACCTCTGTAAGCGGCTGAGTCTCTCAGAGAAGGCAGGGACCTTCAACGTGGAGGAGTTGTTTCTCATGGTGGGTCACTTCGTTTGTAAAATAGGATGATTTGGGGATGAAAGTGTTTTCCACCTATCAGCTAATAACAAATATCCCAAATACTTGACTTCAGTTCGACAATACTGCAAATTATCTAGGGAGGCTTATGTCCTTGAGAGGTTAACATTTTAGTAAAGCTGAAATATCTTCTTTTACAGGCACAGAAAGTGTTAGCTATCAATGAGTAATCCATAGAGTGAATTAGCATGGACCCCGAAGGTGGGAAAGAATTATCTGAGTTCTCTTGTAAATACCTGGAGAATATATTAGACAAATATCTGAATTCATGGGGATCCATCGCCACAAATATTGAAAGCCTCCCTAAGTAAACACAAAGAAACACTTTGACTCCTTCGCTAAAGACATAGTAAAGAAAGATGAACATAAGTCCATTACAGAAAAATATTTAGCTCACCTGAATACGGAGGTTAGGATAGTGACAGGGTTGGTACTTTAGGTGTCAGAGAAAACAAAAACATATTTATTTCTCTCAGATCTTATACAAATCTATACGTGGTTGACCTTCCTTATCAAATTTTTCTTCCTTTTTCACAGGTAATATGGGGTATTAGAAGCAAAATGTCCTTTCCTTATTATTCTCTGTTTTTCTAGTTCTCTAGTTACAAGTTCTAGTCCCTGTATTTGAGGTAGAGAGAAGATATTGTTTCCCACATGACTATGATATTTTTTGCTGTAAGCTACAACAGTGAAATTGATTAAATGGTATATTTACTGAGCCAAAGTGTTGAAGAAAGAATTTTTTAGCAAACAGTCAGGGCCATTTACCTGATTAAAGGTGTCCACTAACCCTCCAACAATGAATGAGAATTTGCCCAGTGGAAAGGCTCATTCCCATCCTTGTCACCAAACTTTTGAGGGCAAAAAAAGAAAACAAGGCCCAAAGGAGCACACCAATTCATAATAGAGAATTAAATAATTCTATCATTTAGAAAAAAATCTCAAAGGCATTCAGGTAGCCAGCAAGTGTCTACATAGCTATGGTGGATTTGGGGCTCTGTTGATATAAATTGTAATCAAAGCTACAATTCTTATCCATCATCCCACTATTAGTAAACAGACATTATTGTGTTTGTAGCCGTAGTTACATTGAGCTTACCCTACTGTCCTGTTTCTCATAATTCCTTATCAGGCTTATTCTGATGTTCTATTCTCTGTCATTCTTCACAATTACCTCCCATGACTGCCCCAACAGATCATATGATTAGTGACATCCTTCAACGTACTTCAGAAAGGTAAGTGTGTTCCGCCCTTCATCTCAACAACTAGTACCAGAATCCACCTAGTTGCTCAAGCCAAAATCCCAGGAGTCATCCTGGTGTTCTCTTTCCCACCCTATTTACCCACCATCCAATTTATCCAATCCATCAACTAGAACCAAGGGGCTCTGAAGCCAAAATTTACCTCAAAATATTCTTTCGATTTCATCTTTACCTTCGTCTGAGCTACTATCATCTCTCGCCATTGCAGCAACCTTGTAACTGCTCCCCTGCTCCCTTTTATCTGCCTTCCTCATCTTCCTATTCTTTCCTTAAGTCATCAACTTTATAATAGATAAAAAATTATCAAATCAATATAGTTTTTAAAATATGCCTTCTATCAATCTTATTTTTTGAGGCACCATGGCATCTTTGGTTTGAAAGCGGATTTTGTTGCTTTAAATAAAAGTTTCAAAACCACTGCCACAGGCAACCAGCAACCATTGTGCTTATTTGCAGTGTCAGCTTCTCTTGGCTGTGGATAAAGAAATATAAGTGATACGCCACACATTTGAGTAGCTTTTCAAATCATTTTAAATCCTTTTTTAAGTAATTCACATGATTTCACTCATATGTGGAATCTAAAAAAAAAAACAAACTAACAAACAATACAAAAACTCATAGATACAGAGATCAGATTAGTGGTTACCAGAGTGGAAGGGGGATGGGGAGTGGGTGAAATGGGTGAGGGGGGTCAACTCTATGTATGGTGATGGATGGTAATTCTATTGTGGTAGTGATCACTCTGTAGTGTATACAGATGTCAAATTATAGTGCTGTACACCTGAAACTTACATGTTTAAAAAGTAATTCAAATCAATCTTTTGCCATATGTGCAAGGCATCTCTGCAGAGACCTAGCATCTATAAGACCCAGTTTGACAACTGCTGGCTGCAGGAAAAAGTGAAGTTTCTTAGCCTAAATCACGCAAGATTCTCCCTTACACACCCCTACCTACTTCCCAGGATGCTCCTCTACCCCAGCCCTCTCACTGCCTAAAGCCAGAGTGAGTCACTGGGAATTATCCACCCCAAATCCTTTCCCCTTCTTCTGGGAGTAGCCAATGACCACGAAAGAAGAAGGTCCCTGGCTCTCTTCAGGCAAGGTGAGGTCATGTGGTACAGCCTGGCCAATCAGATGTGAGCAGAAGTGCTGGCCTGGAAAAGATGCCTGGATTTCTCGCAGACTCCCGCCCTACCCCCCTGCCCCCCCCCCGCCCCTGCCCTCACCCCAAGGATGGAGAGAGAACACAGCAGGAGCCAGCAGAGCTGTGGGGAGGCCCTGTGGGGCGTTCCTGCTGCCCTCCTGTGTGGTGAAGAAACCGTCCCTGTATAAACTGTTAGGTTTCCCCTATTCCTCGAGGCTATCTGAACATTTTTAAAAAAAAAAAAAATAAGGATATTATACCAAAACACAGCACGGCCATTGGGGAAGGGGGCAGTCTATGACCAAATATGTGGGAAATTTTCTGGATTAAACAAAGTCAAGCCAGATTCTTTCCACCAGGATGTTTTGAATTCTTTCCTATCCTAATATTAAGCCCAAGCCTCTGGGAAATCACCTACAGGGGCTGGTGCATGAGTACTTCCTACTCTCTTTAATCATGAACTATTTTGAAAGCAATCATCCAGGAGGAGCCCTTCCACAGAGCTCACTAAGGACGAGCTGCCGGGTAGTCCCCCCTCCACAGGAAGCTCTGCTGGTCTGGTCCTCCTGGCTCAGCACCTGTCTCCAGTGACCGCTTGGTTAGCAGCTACTCAAGACTCAGCTGCGTAAGGCCTCCCTGGAAGTTTTCCTCAGCTGGCACTGTAGCTGCAGTCACCTTGGGACTGGCACAGATGCTTATTTAAGAGCTGTCCCCCCGGCGCAGCCCCCTAAGTCAGCCCTGGCCCCTGACTCTTCTCAGGTAGCCCCACTGCTCAGCCCAAGGCTGGCATTAGTGCCTTCAGTGAACACTGAAAGTTGTCAAGTGGATATTAATGATGACTGGAATAGTGTAGGAAACTTTCAATTTTGGTCAGTATGTTTTGTTTCGGAAGTAATGCAATGTGCAATGCTGGCTGGAAAAAATTTCCGTCAAGAAATCAAGATTTAAAAAAAAAAAGAAATCAAGAATTGTACAACTTTGTAATGTTGTACATTGAAAGAAGAAGAATTTGTGTGGACACTTCATTTCCTGCTAATGCCAAGGAAAAGAGGCCTTCCTGTAGAAAGGAAACAGCCTCTGAATAGGTGCCTTGGGTTCTCAGAAATGTAATAGCATTGTTTATTTTTAAGGTAGGTTTGGGAAATACATTGTATACATACACACACACACACACACACACACACACACACGGTTTTAACTGATAGGCAAGGGACATAAGTATTGATATTTCCTAATGGCCTTGCTTAATGACTCTAAATTACCTTGTGTCTCCTTCATTGAGAAGGTGACTTAATTTTCCCTAGGTGGTGAGGAGCTGTCTGAAAATTAGTTCAAACAACAACTCCAGGACTTCCCTGGTGGTGCAGTGGTTAAGAATCTGCCTGCCAATGGAGGGGACACGGGTTCGAGCCCTGGCCCAGGAAGATCCCACATGCCACGGAGCGACTAAGCCCGTGCACCACAACTACTGAGCCTGCACTCTAGAGCCCGTGAGCCACAAGTACTGAGCCCTCATGCCACAACTACTGAAGACCTCACACCTAGAGCCTGTGCTCCACAACAAGAGAAGCCACTGAAATGAGAAGCCCGCGCACAGCAACAAAGAGTAGCCCCCTCTCGCCACAACTAGAGAAAGCCCCCACATAGCAATGAAGACCCAGCGCAGCCAAAATAAATAAATTAATTAAAGAAATTTTTTTTAAAAACTCCAATGAACATGGATTCATTTTTCAGCTTCTTATTAATCTTATTCCAAAAAAGATGTAAATTCTCCGCCTGAAACATTTCCAAATTTCTTTCAATGTGGTTTTTTGATACTTATATGAAATTACTTAACAGAGGAGTGATCCAAAGGAAGATAATTTGCTATTGTTTGAGTATGGAAATAAGTTGCAAGTGTCCCACGATTAAATTCCTTGAAGAGGTTTAATTAGACACTTCAAGTAGACACTTCAGAGAAATTGAATAGGGCCCTGGTCAGTGATCAATTTAAAAACAGCAGTAATAACTGAGACAGTAAAATAGCATTTCCCTGTATGCTTGTCTTCCAAAGATCTATCAGAAGTTCATGTTTTATGGCCTTTTAAAGCAATTTTGCAATGGGAGCAAGAGTGTCTGACACAGAAATCAACTTGTCTCCATCCCTTTTAATGCATAATTAACAGGGAGTCAGCAAGCACTGCCCAAAGGAAGTGAGTTCTCCAGAAAAGAACTTTAGCAATGGCCAAGGAGAAGCTTCTGCAAGAGGTCCCCAACGGTGGATGGAGCCCAAAGGTGGAGCACACCCCAGTGCTTTCTGGCCAACTGTGATTCCTTGATTCTTCACAGTGTGAGGATAAACAGACCCACAGATGTCATATCAGATGGACACAAAGCATCAATTTTAAATGCAATTGTGTCTCAATCACCACCATTGACATGAGGGGTCCGCCACTCTGAAGCCTCCTAGGAATCATTTTTGCTTCCTGCCACCACAGAGTTCAGAATAGCAAGAGAATCAGATGGAAAAATACTATTAGTGCACAACCTGTCAGAGTGATTGTGAGGATGCTCCAGCACAGAAGACACCCCAAGACGTAGTTGAAATGGCAATGTGGCCAAGTCACCCTGCTGCTTCTGGAAGAGACTCAAGGGACCATAACCAGTGTCCCGTTTCAGCTGATTGGGCCCCACCTTCAGACCCTGCTCAAGGAAGCAACGTTGGGCTGCTTGTTGCCAAGGGGTAGTTGTTTTGTGCACCTGATGGGCATCTTTGGCCCATCAATAAGTTATCAGCTATCCCCAAGCTGGTCTGCTCATAAGGACCTGATGTACAAGGAATGAGTTAATTTGCTAAAGCAATCAGAATGGTTCCTTCTGGAATTTGGGCTGAGAGGCCAGTTCAGAAGCAAGAGAACAAGAAGAAGCTGCCATGAGATGGCAAGAGGGGCTCATCATAAATGGTCCTCCATCTCCGGTTCACAAACATTCTTGCCATAATTCCTCCTGAATTTAGGTTCTCTGCTTCCATATAAGTTCAACTTTCACCAGGACCACTGGAGCTACATTTCCAGGAATGGGAAACCTGATCTTGGCTTGGACTTTAGGCAGGATGGAGGTCTTCCTTGCCTCAAATGTCACTCCCATGGCACAGACAGAGGGATAAAGAGCTTCCCATCCCTAGCCATTCTAAATCCTAACAGAAGACAGACCCAGCATTCAGTGCACAGAGAATTGTAGGAGAGCAAACCAGCTGTGGCAATCAGGAGAAAAGGTCTAAGCCCTCAGAGGCCAGGCCAGGGGCATGTGTAAAAGCAAAGAAAGCCAAGATCTAGCTCTGATGCTCCAGAAGCAAGAGGTTGGCATCCAGCCCCTCCAGACCAGGTAGGGAGCATGTGGAACATGAAAGGACCTCAGGAGAATTCTAACATGCCACACGTATTCCTTATGTTCTATGTGCCCTGATTTGCACATAGGGATGGTCCAAATTTATGCCTGTCATTCCAGCATAATTTTATTCTCAGAATTGTTCCAGTTAGGGTGATTAATTATATGTTCCCCCTACTTAGAGTGGATTGGCAGGTTCTTCTTAAGAGTAGGAAGTGTATTAGTTACTTATTTCTGCCTAACAAACTATCCCAAAACTTAGCAGCTTGAAACAACAAGCAAGTATGATCTCACAGTTTCTGCAGGTCAGGAATTCAGGCATGGCTTATCTGGGCATCTCAGACCCAGGGTCTCTGATGAGGTCACAGTTAAGCTATTGGTTTCATCTTGTGATCTCATCTGAATGTTCAGCTGTGGTGACAGGGGGTGGGGCAGCCCAGCCCCAGGGTCACTCACATGGTTGTTGGCAAGCTTCACTTCCTCCCGGGCTGCTGGGCTGAGGACTCAGCTCCTTATCAAGGTTCATGGGTCTCTCCACAGCGTTGCTCACAAGGAAGCTGGCTTCCCCAGTACAAGTGATCTAAGACTGAGGAAGAGGACAGAGAGAAACAGAGAGGAGAGCCCAAGACAGCCACAGTTTTCTTATAAACTAATCTTGGGGGTAACATCCCATCATCCTGACATAGTCTATTCTTTAGAAGTGGATCGCTAGGGGAGGAGATTACATGAGGGCTCAGCACCAGGAGGCAAGGGATGGGGGTCACGTAAGAAGCTGCCAACCACCGTGACTACCGGCTGTAAGTCCTTTGTGCTCTTGCACTGTCCCCCATGATGGTTCTCACCCATTTCTGTTCCATCTCATTGCTATCCCTTCCAGAGCTCCGGGTTGAAGGAGTCCCTCCAGAGACTGCTGCTGTTGTAAGACACGGACGGTGGACACGATCTAGCTATTGGAGAGAAAGAGGCGGTGTGGCATCACACCCCAGAGTGGACTCTGAAGTTGGACTACCAGGCTCACATCCCAGTGCCTCACCATGACCTGTGTGACCTGACCTTGAGCAAGTTACTGATCTTTTCTCTGCCCCTGTCTGTCCATCGTGGTGGTTAATAGTGCCTATTTTTCAGAACCATTGTGAGAATTGATGGACCTACCATACTTAAGATGCTTAGAGTTCTCAGCTCATAGGAAGTCAGTAAATGTTGACTAACATCCTCATCCTCGCCATTATGGAGAACTGGGCTCCTCAAGTTAGAAGAGCAGGGAGCAGCTCCCCTAATGCACAGGGTCTCAGTGAGGTCTATTTCCACCTGAATGTCCACACTGCCTACCGTGACTCTACATTTCCTCTCCAAGCCTTATGACCCCTTCTCTGAGCCTTTGTCTCCACAGAAATGGTCCTGGAAGCTAGTCCTTTGTCCAGGCCCCAATCCCTCTGCCGAGTTTCCTGAGATAAGCCTCCAGCCATCCTCCGCCAGGCCTCTTCCTCCTCTTTCCTCCTCCCCTGCCCTCTCTAAACCCACAGTTCCCAGACCTGCAGTTTGTTCTCAACTCTCTCACTGTGTCTCTTCCCACCACAAAGACATAGACACCTGATGCCCGGCTCTGAGCTGACGTCCCTTTCCAGGGTAATATGGAAGAATCATAAATGATCACCCAGCCCCGAGAAGGCCCAGCACCTTTGGTCTTTCTCTGACAACCTTGATGCACTTCAAACCATTTGTCTGCATTTTATCAGTAAAGGGGTTGTTGCCACAGAGCTCAACTGACAGATAAGAAAACTGAGTTAATTTAAGAGGAATTTGAAAAGCAAAGAAACATGTGTTCCAAACCCAGAAAACCTGCATTCAAATCCTGGCCCTTCCTCTTACAGCCATGCAAGCCGGAGCCCTGGGCTCCCCTGCCTTCCAGCCCATGGAAGGTGCACCTCACAGCTCTGCTGGAGGGTTAACTGGGGCCACACCACAAGCACAGGCAGTTCCTGAGCACCTCAGCAGAACCCCGGAGCAAGGGAAGACACGTCAACACGGACAACGTGTGCCTTGAGCTCCCTTGCAGGTAACATGGGGATGCTAGCATTAGAGCAGAGGCCAGAGGACCGAGAGCTGGCCCGGCTCCAGGACTGTGACCCTGGCCTGCTGGCAGTCTCTGGGCTCCAAGGGGAACCAGACTTCCTGCCCCTGTGACCGCTGCAAGCCTCCCACAGGCACAGAACCAGAGCGCTTCCTTTTGCTTTTTGCTTTTAGTTAATTTTTTGTTTTGTTTTTTTTCTAAGAACAACCTGTTTGGATATATAAAATCTAACTTTCCCTCTCATTCTGGTCCCTCTCCATCAGTGCTGTGGGCCTGTTTGGGCAATAAAATCTGTCAGAGGCCCAAGTCTGACCCCGCTGTCCTGGTGACCAGGGAGGATCCTTCATTTTCAGGAAGCAGGGCTTCCAGGCTTCCACTCCTCAGGGATCAGTGTGGGTGGACTGCTTGGCCACCTGTGACACCACCTGTGGACAGGGGCAGCCCCCCACCATCGGACTCTTGGACAGGGTCAGTCCCCCACCACCACGCAGCCAACAAGCCGGAAAGACAAGAGTTGGAGAAAGGGAAAGTAATGCCCACCAGTTGCAAGATCGTCGCACAAGCCAACCTTTTCCATCCGGCTGGCTGTTGTGAGCTGTGTGGATTGTCCCTCTCTATTGGGAGGTCACTGGGCCTCTGGGGGAAGTGACATGTCCAGAGCTGTACAGCTGGTAGGTGGCAGATCTCACTCAGTGTGGTCTGAGCTCAGGGCCCATGCTGTGCTGACTAGGCTTTACTCAGCTGGGTCCAGGACGGCATTTCCTAAAGCCGTCCAGAGCTCCTCATTCCGGGTGTGGGGGAAAGTGTTAACGGAGTCCAGTGATTTGCATCCCACACACAACGTCACCTTCCTGAAGGCTCAAAATGCACAGCCACATACTAGCCCCAGTGGTCCTCCAGGGTTGAAGTCTGCTCAGATAGCAGTGATTGACAACCAGGGCTCCAGAGACAAATCCCAGCTCTGCCTGTGTCAGCTGTGGCGCCCTGGACATGTCACTTTCCCTCTTCGTGCTTTAGTTTCATTCTCTATAAAGTGGAGTAACAATTGCACCTGCTCCATGGAGAGAGTGAGCAAATTAAGTGAACGAAATACATACAGCCCTCGCAGCTGTGTCCATGCCGTGTGGCATCTGGAGGCTGGCGCGTGGGAACGCGTTACGCTAATCTCGATGCTTTGAATATATGTTTGAAAATATTCACAGTGTTAAAATATAGGCTTTGAAATGGTAAAACCATGCTTCTTATACAAATAGAAAATAAACACTTTCCAAAGATTTCATTTAACTCATTAATTAATGTGAGAATCAGATGCTGAAAATGGTTCAAATGAAATTGACTTACAGAGATTTATAAACTCTACTGGAAAAAAACTCGTTTGTATTGCCACAAACAAGAATCATTTGTATTGTTGTCAGTGTCTACAAGTTACCCTCTCTCCCTACAAAAACGTGAGTGGCCTGGCCAATAGGAAGTTAAAGCTGCATCCCATAGAAGCTGGCCCTCCCCAGCGCTAACCATGGCCAGCTCTCTCTGAAGGAACACTCAGGAATCTGTTTGAATCCAAGCCTGACAATTTTGCCTAATAACGAGAAGTTAATTTTTTCATCCTACTTACCCACTATGTCCTTTCTTAAACCTGGCCTCCTTTCCCCATCACCCAGTGAGAATTACAAATCTGTAATTACTTATTGCAGGCTGTTGTCTTATGGTTAGTTGTTAACGTGCGTTTCCTCCACTAATGTTTAAGGTATATAAGGGTCATATCATTGTTTCCCACACAGTTCTTTGCACATTCTAAGCACTCAATAAACATAGACTGAATTAAATTGGCATGGATACAAAGCCTGCAGGCTTTGGTACCAGAGTCCTGGGTTCAAATCTGGATCTCCCACCCACTGGCTGGGTGACCTAGGGGGATGTCCCTCAACCCTTCGAAGTCTCCACTTTCTCATCTGTAAAACAGGAATGCCGATAATAATACTTACCTCACAAGGCTGCTGGGAGGATGACACGTTTCAATCATGCAAACTACTTAGAAGAGCGTCAGGTTTGTAATAAGTGCTCAATAAATGTCAGCTGTTAATATTACTATCTAGAAATCCCGGCTCTGGCCTGAGTTCTTAACTGGATTTATTTTTAAAAGAATCAAAGTTATTTTCCCCTGAGTACTTTATATACAGTGAATGGACTATAAGAGGGACACACAGAGAACACTTTGTCAAACCCCTTCCTCTACTGATGTGGCAACAAAGATCCTAGTGAAAAGAGGGACTTGACCAAGACCACACAACTGTCTGTGCTGGACCCAGGACAGGAGCCTGGTCTCCAGGCTCTCAGGGCCCTTCACTGCCCAGGGCTCCCCTCCCCTGAGCAGGACACAGGCAGCGCCCTTAGTAGTACAGATAGTTTATTTTCTGTCTGGGGCTTATACTTTTCCCCAGACACAAATTGCTGAGAGGGCAGCAGGGAAGTGGAGAAGGTGAGAGACAAGCAATCCTGGCCTCTGTCAGCTGTAGAATCATTGCCAGAGGCCAAGGACACAGCTGCTGGCCAGGAGCAGGGGTCTGCGTAAAGAAGCAACAAGGAGAAAGGAAAAAGCAAGGTCTTCAGATTCAAGTAGATCTAGGCACAAATCTCCCCCACCCCAGCACAAGTAAGCTGAGAGATTGTGCTACTGTCATGGAATTATATTCTAAGATGCTAACTGAAGTTTCACTCCTCAGAGTACCCCCCGCCTGGCTCTCAGCCTGACAACTGAGGGAAGCATCCCACAGGTAACAGGAGTTACAGTCTTGACTTAGGCATTTCAAAAACTTAAGCTCAGGAAAGGAACAAGAGGTTCAGAAGAATATGAGAAAGTTCAGAGCAAATCCTCTCTCCCACAGTAGAAATTATTTCTGAAATTGAGGGAAGAGAGGAAACCAAAGGGAAAGGAGAGAGAGCTTGTGGCATCTCTGAGAAGGGCTGCCTGCCCTGCACACACACACAGAGTCTGAGGGCTGAGACCCACGGAGAAGGCAGGTGGAAGGGCCTTCTAGTCCCATACCAACACTTCCAGAGAGCAGAAAGGGGGACCCAACTCATTCTATGAGGCAGCGAAAACCTGGACATCCAAACCAGGCAAGAACCAGGGGGAAAAAAAGGAAATTTGTAGAATGATTTTACCTATGAACATAAATGACCTAAAAATGATCATTCATTTTGACCAAATTGGGTCTATCCCAGAAACACAAGGTTAGTCTAACAGCAGAAAATGAAAACAAAATCTACATAATAGATTAAAGGAGGAAAACTATTATCTTATTAAATGCAGGGGTATGCATTTTATAAAGACCCTAAAACTATTTAGTATAACTCTTATCATAATTGGAATAGAAGGGGACTTCCTTGGCCCAAAAAGCTCATCTACCAAAAACCCTACAGCAAACATTATACTTCAGGGTGACACATTCATAGCTTCCCCTTTAAAATCAGGAATAAGACCAGGTTGCCACTATACTCATTTCATATTCGATTTTATACTATAGTCGAGCCAGAAAGGCAAGAAAATGAAATTTAAAACTATAGAGATTGAAAAGGAAGAAAGAAAACTATCTCTTTTGACAACTTGTATAACTGCCTTTATTTTTAAAAAGAAATCTTCAGATAAAATTTTAGAAATAAAAGAGACTTTTTCAAAGTGGTGGTGAAAATAAAAAATGAAAAACAGTTGTACTTCTTTATACCAACAACAAGCAGTTCAAAATGTAATTTTGGGAGAATTCCCTGGTGGTCCAGTGATTAGGACTCTGCACTTTCACTGCCGGGGCCTTTGTTCAATCCCTGGTCAGGGAACTAAGATCCCGCAAGCTACACGCCAAAAAACAAAAAATACGTAATTTTAAAAAAAAAATATGCCATTACAACAGAGATAAAACATATAAGGCACATAGGGATAAATCTAACAAAAGATATTTACAGACTTATATGGAGAATATCATACAGAAAATAAAGAAGATGGGACTAAATGGAGATATAATGTGCTCATGAACAAGAAGATTCAATATTACAAAGAGATTGGTTTTCTCCAAACTGAACTATAGATTCATAAATTCCAATCAAAATCCCAACAGGCTTTTGAAGGAAATTGAGAAGTTGATTCTAAAGTTTTTTGGTTTTGGGGGTTTTTTTATACAAAACGTTTATTGAAAAATAATTGGAAGCCACCTACAGTATACTATAAAAATTCTAATTTTCCATCCTTTTTAATTCTGACACTGTTAGCTTTCTTCATCAGTAACATGGAAATTGAAACACAGTAGTATTTGCCAAATATTTGACAAAACAGAATTGCGTTATATTATTCTAAGTTCTTATTTCTTTTTTTTTTAAACATCTTTATGGGAGTATAATTGCTTTACAATGGTGTGTTAGTTAGTTTCTGCTGTATAACAAAGTGAATCAGCTATACGTATACGTATATCCTCATATCCCCTCCCTCTTGCATCTCCCTCCCACCCTCCCTATCCCACCCCTCTAGGTGGTCACAAAGCACAGAGCTGATCTCCCTGTGCTATGTGGCTGCTTCCCACTAGCTATCTATTTTACATTTAGTAGTGTGTATATGTCCATGCCACCCTCTCATTTCGTCCCAGCTTACCGTTCCCCACCGTGTCCTCAAGTACATTCTCGACGTCTGTGTCTTTATTCCTGTCCTGCCCCTAGGTTCTTCAGAACCTTTTTTTTTTTTTTTAGATTCCAAATATATGTGTTAGCGTACGATATTTTATTTTCTCTTTCTGGCTTACTTCACTCTGTATGACAGACTCTAGGTCCATCCACCTCACTACAAATAACTCAGTTTCATTTCTTTTTATGCCTGACTGATATTCCATTGTATATATGTGCCACATCTTCTTTAACCATACATCTGTCAGTGGACACTTAGGTTGCTTGCACGTCCTGACTATTGTAAATAGAGCTGAAATGATCATTGTGGTGCATTACTCTTTTTAATTATGATTTTCTCAGGGTATATGCCCAGTAGTGGGATTGCTGGGTCATATAGTAGTTCTACTTTTAGTTTTTTAAGGAACCTCAATACAGTTTTCCATTGTGGCTGTATCAACTTACATTCCCAACAACATTGTAAGAGGGTTCCCTTTTCTCCACACCCTCTCCAGCATTTATTGATTGTAGATGTTTTTTACATCTTTATTGTAGTATAATTGCTTTACAATGGTGTGTTCATTTCTGCTTTATAACAAAGTGAATCAGTTATACATATACACATGTTCCCTTATCTCTTCCCTCTTGCATCTCCCTCCCTACTGCCCTCCCTATCCCACACCTCTAGGTGGTCACAAAACACAGAGCTGATCTCCCTGTGCTATGCGGCTGCTTCCCACTAGCTATCTATTTTACATTTGGTAGTGTATATAGGTCCATGCTACTCTCTCTCTTTGTCACATCTTACCCTTCCCCCTCCTCATATCCTCAAGTCCATTCGCTAGTAGGTCTGTGTCTTTATTCCCGTCTTGCCACTAGGCTCTTCATGACCTTTTTTTTTTCCTTAGATTCCATATATATGTGTTAGCATACTGTATTTGTTTTTCTCTTTCTGACTTACTTCACTCTGTATGACAGACTCTAACTCCATCCACTTCATTACAAATAACTCAATTTCGTTTCCTTTTATGGCTGAGTAATATTCCATTGTATATATGTGCCACATCTTCTTTATCCATTCATCTGTCAATGGACATTTAGGTTGCTTCCATGTCCTGGCTATTGTAAATAGAGCTGCAATGAACATTTTGGTACATGAATCTTTTTGAATTATGGTTTTCTCAGGGTATATGCCGGTAGTGGGATTGCTGGGTCGTATGGTAGCTCTATTTTTAGTTTTTTAAGGAACCTCCATACTGTTCTCCATACTGGCTGTATCAATTTACATTCCCACCAACAGTGCAAGAGGGTTCCCTTTTCTCCACACCCTCTCCAGCATTTATTGTTTCTAGATTTTTTGATGATGGCCATTCTGACTGGTGTGAGGTGATAATTCATTGTAGTTTTGATTTGCATTTCTCTAATGATTAGTGATGTTGAGCATCCTTTCATGTGTTTGTTACCAATCTGTATATCTTCTTTGGATAAATGCCTATTTAGGTCTTCTGCCCATTTTTGGATTGGGTTGTTTGTTTTTTGGATATTGAGCTGCATGAGCTGCTTGTAAATTTTGGAGATTAATCCTTTGTCAGTTGCTCCGTTTGCAAATATTTTCTCCCATTCTGAGGGTTGTCTTTTCATCTTGTTTATGGTTTCCTTTGCTGTGCAAAAGCTTTTAAGTTTCATTAGGTCCCATTTGTTTTTGTTTTTCTTTCTGTTACTCTAGGAAGTGGGTCAAAAAGGATCTTGCTGTGATTTATGTCATAGAGTGTTCTGCCTATGTTTTCCTCAAAGAGGTTGATAGTGTCTGGCCTTACATTTAGTCTTTAATCCATTTTGAGTTTATTTTTGTGTATGGTGTCAGGGAGTGTTCTAATTTCATTCTTTTACATGAAGCTGTCCAGTTTTCCCAGCACCACTTATTGAAGAGGCTATCTTTTCTCCATTGTATATTCTTGCCTCCTTTATCAAAGATAAGGTGACCATATGTGTGTGGATTTATCTCTGGTCTTTCTATCCTGTGTCATTAATCTATATTTCTGTTTTTGTGCCAGTACCATACTGTCTTGATTACTGTAGCTTTGTAGTATACTCTAAAGTCAGGGAACCTGATTCCTCCAGTTCCGTTTTTCTTTCTCAAGATTGCTTTGGCTATTTGGGTCTTTTGTGTTTCCATACAAACTGTGCCATTTTTTGTTCTAGTTCTGTGAAAAATGCCATTGGTAGTTTGATAAGGATTGCATTGTCTGTAGATTGCTTTGGGTAGTATAGTCATTTTCACAATGTTGATTCTTTCAATCCAAGATCATGGTATAACTCTCCATCTGTTTGTATCATCTTTCATTTCTTTCATCAGTGTCTTATAGTTTTAGACATACAGGTCTTTTGTCTCCTGAGGTAGGTTTATTCCTACGTATTCTATTCTTTTTGTTGCAATGGTAAATGGGAGTGTTTCCTTAATTTCCCTTTCAGATTTTTCATCATTTGTGTATAGGAATGCAAGAGATTTCTGTGCATTAATTTTGTATCCTGCTACTTTACCAAATTCATTGATTACCTCTAGTAGTTTTCTGGTAGCATCTTTAGAATTCTCTATGTATAGCATCATATCATCTGCAAACAGTGACAGCTTTACTTCTTCTTTTCCGATTTGGATTCCTTGTATTTCTTTTTCTTCTCTGATTGCTGTGGCTAACACTTCCAAAACTATGTTGAATAATAGTGGTGAGAGTGGGCAACCTTGTCTTGTTCCTGATCTTAGTGGAAATGGTTTCAGTTTTTCACCATTGAGGACGATGTTGGCTGTAAGTTTGTCATATATGGCCTCTATTATGTTGAGGTAAGTTCCCTCTATGCCTACTTTCTGGAGGGTTTTTATCATAAATGGGTGTTGAATTTTGTCAAAAGCTTTCTCTGCAACTATTGAGATGATCATATGGTTTTTCTCCTTCAATTTGTTAATATGATGTATCACATTGATTGATTTGCATATATTGAAGAATCCTTGCAATCCTGGGATAAATGCTACTTGATCATGGTGTATGATCCTTTTAATGTGCTGTTGGATTCTTTTTGCTAGGATTTTGTTGAGGATTTTTATATCTATGTTCGTCAGTGATACTGGCCTGTAATTTTCTTTTTTTTTTTTTTGGCATCTTTTTCTGGTTTTGGTATCAGGGTGATGGTGGCCTCATAGAATGATATTGGGAGTGTTCCTCCCTCTGCTATATTTTGGAAGAGTTTGAGAAGGATATGTGCTAGCTCTTCTCTAAATGTTTGATAGAATTCGCCTGGGAAGCCATCTGGTCCTGGGCTTTTGTTTGTTGGAAGATTCTTAATCACAGTTTCAATTTCAGTGCTTGTGATTGGTCTGTTCATATTTTCCATTTCTTCTTGATTCAGTCTCAGAAGGTTGTTCTTTTCTAAGAATTTGTCCATTTCTTCCAGATTGTCCCTTTTATTAGCATATAGTTGCTTGTAGTAATCTCTCATGATCCTTTGTATTTCTGTAGTGTCAGTTGTTACTTCTTTTTCATTTCTAATTCTGTTGATTTGAGTCTTCTCCCTTTTTTTCGTGATGAGTCTGGCTAATGGTTTATCAATTTTGTTTATCTTCTCAAAGAAACAGCTTTTCATTTAATTGATCTTTGTTATCATTTCTTTCATTTCTTTTTCATTTATTTCTGATCTGATCTTTATGTTGCTTTCCTTCTGCCAACTTTGGGAGTTTTTTGTTCTTCTTTCTCTAATTGCTTTAGGTGTAAGATTAGGCTGTTTATTTGAGATGTTTCTTGTTTCTTGAGGTAGGATTTCATTGCTATAAACTTCCCTCTTAGAACTGCTTTTGCTGTATCCCATAGGTTTGGGGTCATCGTGTTTTCATTGTCATTTGTTTCTAGGTATTTTTTTATTTCCTCTTTGATTTCTTCAGTGATCTCTTGGTTGTTTGGTAGAGTGTTGTTTAGCCTCCATGTGTTTGTATTTTTTACAGATGTTTTCCTGTAATTGATATGTAGTCTCATAGCACTGTGGTTGGAAAAGATACTTGATACAATTTCAATTTTCTTAAGTTTACCAGGCTTGATTTGTGACCCAAGATATGATCTTTCCTGGAAAATGTTCCATGAGCACTTGAAAAGAAAGTGTTCTGTTGTTTTTGGATGCAATGCCCTATAAATGTCAATTAAGTCCATCTTGTTTAATGTGTCATTTAAAGCTTGTGTTTCCTTATTTATTTTCATTTTGGATGATCTGTCCATTGGTGAAAGTGGGGTGTTAAAGTCCCCTACTATTTTTGTGTGACTGTCGATTTCCCCTTTTATGGCTGTTAGCATTTGCTTTATGTATTGAGGTGCTCCTATGTTGGGTGCATAAATATTTACAATTGTTATATCTTCTTCTTGGATTGATCACTTGATCATTATGCAGTGTCCTTCTTTGTCTGTTGTAATAGTCTTTATTTTAAAGTCTATTTTGTCTGATAGGAGAATTGCTGCTCCAGCTTTCTTGTGATTTCCATTTGCATGGACTATCTTTTTCCATCCCCTCACTTTCAGTCTGTATGTGTCCCTAGGTGTGAAGTGGGTCTCTTGTAGACAGCATATATACGGGTCTTATTTTTGTATCCATTCAGCCAGTCTATGTCTTTTGGTGGGAGCATTTAATCCATTTACATTTAAGGTAATTATCGATATGTATGTTCCTATTACCATTTTCTTAATTGTTTTGGGTTTCTTATTATAGGTCTTTTCCTTCTCTTGTGTTTCCTGCCTCGGGAAGTTCCTTTAGCATTTTTTGTAAAGCTGGTTTGGTGGTGCTGAATTCTCCTAGCTTTTGTTTGCCTTTAAAGATTTTAATTTCTCTGTCGAATCTGAATGAGATCTTTGCTGGGTAGAGTAATCTTGGTTGTAAGTTTTTCCCTTTCATCACTTTAAATATGTCCCACCACTCCCTTCTGGTTTGCAGTTTCTGCTGAAAGATCAGCTGTTAACCTTATGAGGATTCCCTTGTATGTTATTTGTTGCTTTTTCCTTGCTGCTTTCAATATTTTTTCTTTGTATTTAATTTTTGATAGATTGACTAATATGTGTCTTGGCATGTTTCTACTTGGATTTATCCTTTATGGGACTCTCTGAGCTTCCTGGCCTTGATTGACTATTTCCTTTTCCATATTAGGGAAGTTTTCAACTATAATCTCTTCAAATATTTTCTCAGTCCCTTTCTTTTTCTCTTCTTCTTCTGGACCTATATTTTGAATGTTGTTGCGTTTAATGTTGTCCCAGAGGTCTCTGAGACTGTCCTCAGTTCTTTTCATTCTTTTTTCTTTATTCTGCTCTGTGGTAGTTATTTCCACTATTTTGTCTTCCAGATCACTTATCTGTCCTTCTGCCTCAGTTATTCTGCTACTCATTCCTTCTAGAGAATTTTTAATTTCATATATTGTGCTCTTCATCATTGTTTGTTTGCTCTTCAGTTCTCCTAGGTCCTTGTTAAACATTTCTTGTATTTTCTCCATTCTATTTCCAAGATTTTGGATCATCTTTACTATCATTACTCTGAATTCTTGTTCAGGTAGACTGCCTATTTCCTCTTCATTTGTTTGGTCTGGTGGGTTTTTACCTTGCTCCTTCATCTGCAGTTTATTTCTCTGTCTTCTCATTTTGCTTAACTTACTGCATTTATGGTCTTCTTTTCACAGGCTGCAGTTTTGTA
The DNA here is from genome assembly GCF_965194825.1 of Balaenoptera physalus. Lineage (NCBI taxonomy): Eukaryota > Metazoa > Chordata > Mammalia > Artiodactyla > Balaenopteridae > Balaenoptera > Balaenoptera physalus. The sequence goes on along the minus strand of NC_138885.1, from coordinate 5,126,941 downwards.
GTTCCTGTTGTTTTTGGTGTCTGCCCCCAGTGGGTAAGGTTGGTCCAGTGGGTTGTGTAGGCTTCCTAGTGGAGGGGACTGGTGCCTGTGTTCTGGTGGATGAGGCTGGATCTTATCTTTCTGGTCGGCAGGACCACATCCAGTGGTGTGTTTTGGGGTGTCTGTGAACTTATTGTGATTTTAGGCAGCCTCTCTGCTAATGGGTGGTTTTGTGTTCCTGTCTTGCTAGTTGTTTGGCATGGGGTATCCAGCACTGTAGCTTGCTGGTTGTTGAGTGGAGCTGGGTCTTAGCATTGAGATGGAGATCTCTGGGAGAGCTTTCACCATTTGATATTACATGGGGCCGGGAGGTCTCTAGTGGTCCCATGTCCTGAACTGGGCTCTCCCCTCCTAAGAGGCTCAGGCCTGACACCCGGTCGGAACACCAAGACCCTGTCAGCCACACGGCCAGGTACCTGGGGAGTTTCTTGCCTTTCGGGAAGTCTGAGGTCTTCTGCCAGCATTCTGTGGGTGTTCTGTAGGAATTGTTCCACATGTAGGTGTATTTTCGATGTATTTGTGGGGAGGAAGGTGATCTCCACCTCTTACTCCTCTGCCACCTTGAAGGTCCTCCGATTCTAAAGTTTTTCAAAGGAGAACAGCAAAGGCCAAAGAATTCATGAAGAATTTGGAAGGGGAATTTGCCCTACCAGTTATCAGTTATCAGTTCAGAGACATATAAAATGACCAGTGGAACAGAATGGAGAGTTCAGAAAAAGGCAAACCATCATGCAAACTTAATAATTGACATAAGTGACACTGCAGAGCATTGGGGACTATTCAATCCTCAAAACATGGAATAAACAGTTCTAAGTCAATGGTTTACCTATGTGGGGGAAAACTGACATCTCTTCACTACGAATGGCTTTATTATTTAAATTTTAAAATCAAAAGTTTAAAACTCTTCATTAAAAAATCATAGAGACTCTTTCCATGACTTTGGAGTGGAAAAGTCAGAATGATGTTACCTCTGGGGAGGCTGAGAATTAAGAAGGAAGACATGTGGCCCTGGGAACATTCTAGAACTTGAACTATGAGGGGCATTCAAAGGAAAGTGTTATATTTTCATTGTGTTCCATAAATTACATGTATGTTGAATGTTTTGTTTTGTAAACTAAATAGTACATAATAAATATTCTTTTCCTTTAAAAAAAGAAAGAAAAATACACTGACCAGGATCGCCCCCACTCTTTAGCTCTGAAGGATGCCGCCTCCATTCTCCCAGTGAAGGGTCCACGTCTGGGCCCCAGACATGAGGCCTGCCCTCCTCCTGCCTTTCCTTTCCTGTCTTACTTGCTAGTTCATCCTAGTCTCTCAATTCCAGGAAACGAACTTGGGTCTCCCTCCTCTCTGGCCACTCTCAGATTTTTCCGTGGTTCATCCAGTCTCCTGGCAAGCGAACCACCTTCACTAAAAACCCCCAAGGTGTGAGTCCAGTCGGTGGCTCTCCCTTGATCCATCCTGCTGTCCCGTGTATCCTGCTGTCTGCTCTCCACCCTTGGGAGTCCTAGCCCCACATCCCAGAGCTGCCTGCCCAGCCCATCCGGGCATCGGAGCTCCAGTCAGCCAGTTGCTCAGCCACAAACCATGGCATCAGCTCTGACCCCACTTGGGCCCATACACAACCCAACAAGGCATCAGTGGTCTCTGCCTTCAAATAGACTCGGGTTCCAAGCACTTCTCACCACCCCTCTGCTAACCCCTAGCTTGAGCCACCCCATCTCCCACTCCATTCCTGTTCGGCCCCCCACTCTTTCCTTTTAGTCCCCTCTCTAAATGAAAGTCAGCTCATGTCCCTCCTTTCTGCTCCCTGGTGACTTCCCACTTCACTGAGAGCGAGGGCTGAAGCCCCTGCACTGGCCCAGCAGGCTGGGCTAATTCTGGTCTTGACCTCCCAAACACCCACCACAGGGCCTTTGCACATGCTGTTCTCTCTGCCTGGAACACTCCTCCCAGACCTCACACAGCTTCCTCCCTCATCTTCTTCAGGCTTCTGCTCAAACAACTTCTTAGGACACCTATTTGTAGTTACAAACCTCCCACTTGACACCCCACCCCCTCCACCTTTATTTTTCTTCTCAGTACTATTCAGCATGTCACCTGTTCTACATTTTATTGACTTGTTTGTTTCTGCACAGCATGTAGGCTCCCAGAGGGCAGAGGTGTCTGTTTCGATCACTGCTGAATCTCCAGCCCCTAGAATGGAGACCAGCACCTGGTAGACCCTCAGTGTGGATTTGCTGGACGTTGGAACAGCAGCCAGGTCGAGGCTTTGGGAGGTGTGACATAACATCGGTGCAAGTCCCACCACAGTGTCCAGGGAGGACGGGCACTCAGGGTGGCCATTCCGTTCCATACCCCAACACCCCCACCAGAAGACACAGGACTATGGGAGGGGCAAGTGAGACAATGGAGGGAGGGGAAGAGAGGAAGAGGAAGGGGGGTACTTTACACACTTTCTCTTGCTTAATATCTGCAGCACTGCTAAGAGGCAGAGGTCATAATCAGAAATTTGCAAAGTGAGAAAACCAAGGCTTTGGAAAAGGAGGCCCAGCTCGGACAGCGCATGGCCAGGTCAGCTTTGCCCCAAACCCTGCCGACAGCACAGCAGAGTCTATCAAAATACACTCATCATACTCTGCCTGCTGAGGTTCGGGAAGCTGGTCGTCTGTATGGGAATACTGAGTCTTTTTACACAGTCTCTTGCAGACAGCTGACCTTGGTTCAAAATCAGAAAGTCTGTGTTAGAGGGAGTATGCTGATGGAGCAAAAGGCACAAGATTGGGAGACATTTGACCTCACTGGGCCTGGAAATCCCTGTAAGACAGGGTGTACGTGCACACCTCACAGGGCTGCCCCGAGGACTCAGTGGGAATGTGTCTGGGAAAGGAAGCCACCTAGCCTCGGCTCCATCTCCTCACTCCTCACGCATGAGTGCAGTTGGCCTCTTGGGCTCCATAGGCCTGGCCCCATCTCTGCAGCTGAAGCTGACCTGGGAGTCAGCAGTCCAGGGCTCCTCCTGACAAACGGTCTCCGTTCAGTCCGTAATATTCCCCTGGTCCCCCAATTCATGTCCTTCTCACAGACAAAGTGCATTCACTCCATCCCAACAGCCCCAAAACTCTGAACTCCAACACCAATGCTGAAGGCCAAAGTCTCATCTAAATATCATCTAAATCAGACATGGGTGAGAGGCTTGGTATGACTCATCCTGAGGCAAAATTCCTCTCCAGCTGTGAACTGTGAAACCAGACAAGTTATGCACTTCCAAAATACAATGGTGGGACAGGGAGAGGATAGACAATCCCATCCCAGAAGGGAGAAATAGGAGAGAAGGTAAAGGTGGTGAGTCCCGAGGAAGTCCAAACCCTAGCAAGGAAGTTCCACCAGATCTCAAGATTGGAGAACAGTGCTCCTTGGTTGTTGGATGCTCTGCCCTCCAGGCTCACTGGGTGGCAGTTCCCCTCCACAGTGCTGCCCCGCAGGTCTTTTGCCCCAAAAGCTGAGGCCACCTCTCCCACAAGGTTCCACAGGGTGGTCCCACGGCTTCAGTCAGAGGCCATCTGACCTGTTGAAATGAAGCAGTGGCCCTGATGATCTCTGAATACCTGCAGGTCCTTCCTTGTCCTTGAATAGCTCATGCTGTAGCCAAATAGCTCTAGGTCCGGTCTCCTGAAATATAACACTTGGATACAACACTCACAAAGAGGGAAGAAATCTTGATAAAAAGATTGGATTTTCTGCAATTCAGAGCCAGGGGAAACTGACTTCACAAGAGAACAGAGCTGTCAAGTTTCTGTGTTCCAATGCCTTTAAAAAATGTGTTTCATAAAAACAGAGTCAACTTAAATAAATTCATGTTGGGGAAGAAGGGATTTTGGAGAGACTTAGCCATGTCTCCACGGGAAGGCTCAATCCAATGACAGGCTCCACTCCCAGGAGAGGAGTTTATGGCATTCATGAAACATTTCTTTTCAGGGGACTGAACCCCAGAAATGTCTAACATTATAATTATAGGAAATTGGAGAGGTCTATTTCAAAAGATCAGTAGTCAGATAGGACATGAAATTAGCAGAGAGAAAAAGTATCTTAGGAGCTATGATGTGATCACCTAGGAAACATGGTTTTAGAGAAGTTAAGTTAAAATGAGCTCACCCTCTGGGTCCAGCTGTTGCCACCACCTGGATTCTCCATAATCCCATCAGTGCCATTTCTGAGAGGTTCATTGAAGGGCAGCCCAGGTGGGAGGGGCGAGTGGGTGGGACACAGCAGGTTTAACTCTGTGCCACTTTCAATTTCACTGCACATGTATTGTTGGGTTTCCCCACTTTTCTCATTTCATTTTTGAAAATGCAGCTAGGCTTTTAGAATCTGCAGACATGTGCGCAGTATTCTCAAAGACTAAAAAAATTATATGCCATGTTCTTTGGCAAAAGTAATCCCGGTTGTGAAAGCATATACGTGGAGAGAGGCCAGAGAGATTCTCTGGAGAGATTCCTCAACAGGCCCCAGAATCACGACTCGCAGAGGCAGGACATCTCCAGGACATCTAGTTCCTTGCACACCACAGTGACTGGGGATCTTAAATTCGGGATTGAATGAAGACCACACAGGGGTTTGTTGAAATGGCTGAGCCCATGTTCTGGAATGAAAACTGTATCACAGTGAGTCTTGCCAACAAATCAGTTAAGCTCTAAGGTGCCCGGTGCAGACCTGGGGCAGTCTCAGTTAAAGTGACTTCAGCAGGGAGCTGCAGCAACAGTAAGGCATCCTGGGCTGGCTGGAGCTCCGTCCTCCAGCTGACCTCACCCCACGCCCCACGCATCCTTGGCGGCACCCCTTGCTGAGTGTGGCCTCACCCGCAGGCTGGGAGCAGGCCACATCTAGATACGGAAACACCTCGACGCAGAGAGGGGCTGCCCTCCCCTTCGCAAGGGCCCTGGCTCAGAGCTAAGACACTTTCCCAGAGCCCCAGAATCTGCCTAGCCCACCCCCACTGTGAGGGAACTGTGCACCGAATCCCCCCGCCTTGGCCAGGCCCGCTTGCCTGAGCTGTCTCTGACAGGTGGTCCCGATAAGGAACATGGTGCTTCCGCCGAAAACTAACCGGGAGAATCCGGGAGGGGCCACAAGAGGGAGGAGACAACCAGCCTCCCAGAGCCCTTCTCGCTGGAATCCACCTTGGCTGAGAGATGTGTGAGCCACCAGGAAGGACCCTGAGTCAGACCAAATATGGGCCAAGCAAGACGACTGGCCAGAGACAACCCAGAAACTAACCCCATCACCATAAAACCTGAGACTGCGAGCCACGTGGCAGAGCAGTCGTCCTGGGTTCCCTTACCCTGCTGCCTCTCCGCCCAGGGCCCCTTCCGAATAAAGTCTCTTGCTCTGTCAGCACGTGTGTCTCCTCGGACGATTCATTTCCGAGTGTCAGACAAGAGCCCACTCTCGGGCCCTGGAAGGGGTCCCCCGTCCTGCAACACCACCCCCTACCCCCGCTGGGGCCTAAACCAGCCAGCAGCGGCCTGGGGCTGGGAGGGGGCTGGCCTACGTGAGGAAGGGCAGCCCTGCATGGGTGCTGCCGACACTGGCAGTGACGGGGAGGTTTCTGCTCACGTAGGAAGGAGGTCAGGGGAGACAGGAGCCCGGGGAGCAGGGTCTAGTGCTGGAGAGCAAGGAGTCAGCTGGGCTGGGGCACCACCTGTGCCACTGACTAGCCTTGGAATCCCGCAAAGGCTTGCTGGCTATTCCTTCATCAGTAAACTGAAGGTTTGTGAGATAATGTAGGAAAAGTGCTGGTTTATGGTAAACATTCATGAACGCGTGGTTTAATGTTGTTATTTTTATTGCAATGTTGCGACTACCAAGAAGACCCCATTCAAAACATGTTTGTTGTTGTTCTGATCCTTCAATTATTCTCCTACCTGCTGGCTGAGGCCTCAGAGTTTTCCAGAATCTAATTAGGCATGAGACTGGAAATAGAAACCCCTGCAGTGAGAGCACACCAGCCAACACACGCCCAGAGGGAGGAGTAAACCAAGACAACAACAGTAACAAATAACGGCCAAAGCAAACTCCACGGGAGCCCAGCCCTGCTCCACAAACCAGCCCGCCTGGGCCCCAGACAGCGTGGTGTCAAACCCTTGCCTGAACACAGATTTCCACCCGGGGTTGGGGGGTGTTGAGAGTGAGACTATTAGAGAAAGGACTCCAGGACTCCTGAGGAGGAAGGACAGTGTCAGGGACAGTGGTGCTGAGACAGGCTGGACGAGCCTCTATTTCTGCTGTTTGTGCATTGGGTTGACCGTGGGCTTGCCTCCGCCCCAGGCCTTCCATCTCTGAGGCTGGACTTGGCCTGCCATCTTCCCCCTGCACCAGTGACTGTAAGCAGACAGGTTAGGGCGTCCCCGAAGAAAGAGAACCAGGCATGGCTTTCTCTTTTTCTTTTTTTTTTTTTTTTAATAAATTTATTTATTTATTTATTTATTTATTTATTTATTTATTTATTTATTTATTTATTTAGGGCTACGTTGGGTCTTCATTGCTGCGTGCAGGCTTTCTCTAGTTGTGATGAGCAGGGGCTACTTTCCGTTGTGGTGCGTGGGCTTCTCATTGCAGTAGCTTCTCTTGTTGGGTAGCATGGGCTCTAGGTGCATGGTCTTCAGTAGTTGTGGCACACGGGCTCAGTAGTTGTGGCTCACAGGCTCTAGAGTGCAGGCTCAGTAGTTGTGGCGCAGGGGCTTAGTGGCTCTGCGGCCTGTGGGATCTTCCCGGTCCAGGGCTCAAACCCATGTCCCCTGCATTGGCAGGCAGATTCTTAACCACTGCGCCACCAGGGAAGTCCCAGGCATGGCTTTCTTGACATAAGAGAAGCCACTTTGGCTTAAGCCATTTTGGGATCTAAGCCTGGCCACAAAGCTTGCCCTTGAACAGGTCTCAGTAATTAATGATCTTAAGGGGACAAAGGAATGCAGGAACAGAGAAAAGGCAGTCAAACCATCGAGCAGTGGTAAAGCTGAGTCCTAGTTCCTCCTCAAGGACTATACATAATAATAGATCCTTGAGTTCTTCAGGAATCAAGGTCCCCACCCAGGTGGAGGATGAAATGGTGATATTGACCCTCCTGACTTCAATCAACTAAAGCTTGGACTCTGTCAACCTTTGCCCCAGTTCTATGCTGAATTCTCCTCTGCTCAAGCCCCTTCATGAAAATACATGCACCCTTAGCTTAAAAAGTCCCCAGTTTTGCTTTTTGGGAGACACTGCTTTGGGAAAGATCCCCAGCATTCTCCTTACTTGCTGCAAGTAATAAATCCTTCCTTCTCCTGATCTTTGGCTTGGTTGTGTCTTTTGGCTCCACACCCACCAAGAGGTTACCCAGTCTGGGGGTAACATGACCACTCTTCTCTGATCACCCTGACCCGTGGGGTCCACTGGCTGCAGTCCAGGGAGGGCCTGCCTTCCCCTGAGTACACCTGGAGCAGCTCTGAGCCAGGAGATCAGCCCTGGACTCCTGCTGCAGCCTCCGGGGTCCTTATCTCTGGAAACTCCCTGCCAGTTCCTGGAGAAGGGCATGTGCCTTGCCAGGGCCCACACAGTGAGAGCAGGGGACGGGAGTCTTATACTCTGGGGCCAGGCACCCAGCCAGCCCCATGTCCTGGGCCCGACACCTGCCCTTAAATCCTCTAACCCTTCTGCTTGTGTTAGATGGAGAGAGGCAGTCTCTTCCTGGTGGATCCAGTATGAGATTTACCTGAAATCACAATAAAAATGAGCTTCAGCAGTACTGGGCACAGCACAGGTGAGACCAGGCCCCGATGGTGCCACCAGCCCGGAGACCCTCTGGCTGTGGGCTGCTCCTGACTCACTGGAAAGGCCCCTCAGCTCACCCTAAGTCCACCATCGCCTGTTCCTGGGCTCTGGCTGGAGGGCTCATGCTTCTAGGCAAGTCTACCAGACACCTGGGCTCTAATCCTTCTGCATCCAGGCTACACTACTGAACCAGCTTCCAACAGAGAAGTGCCTCCAAAACCCACGTGCCACAAGTCAGGATTTCCATCATGACAGCTCAGGCCACAGAGGAGAGCACTGTCTTCTTTAAGCCCTTCCTCAGGAAAGGAAAACTCATGCGTTTCTACCAGCTCAGTGGAAGCAGAGCAGACTTTCCCCAGGGCTTTGCAATCAGGTACCTCTTTGCATTCATTCCCAGCCAGTTATGGCTGGGTGCTTCCCCCTCTGGCACTGTCTTCTCATTTGTTGGATGAGCAAACACGATTTCAGAGCTGGTCTGTGGGGTAAGTACGTCACGCAGTCAAAGTGTGGGGAGCACACTCTCTCCACGGCCCTCTCAGAGCAGCAAGGGCACCGTGATGCGAGGGCAGGGTCTGCATGGGTCAGAGCCCCTTGGCACCTGCCCCGTCCTCCTCCAGAGGCCTAGCGTTGCAGTGTGAGCCCACACTCTGCTTCGTGAGAATCAGAGCAGAAAAGAAAAAAAGAAAGCCAAGGAATGTGATGGAGGAGGCCCACGTCTCCTGCTGGGCCTGCCGGGCCAGCGGCTGATTTAGTTCTGCCAGGCTGCAGCAGGCCTCCCAAATGGGCCGATTGCAGGAATCAATCAACACAGACCAGGTCATGAGAGGAGGGGAGGGCCTTCATGCCTGCTCCTCGTAAATCAGCACGTAATTTTGTAACATTTTTTTCTGATTATAAATCTGTATTCATTGCAGAAAATTAGGAACTGGGGGGGGGAGGGGGAAAATGAAGAAGAAATAGAAGCTATTCATAACTCTCCTGCCCAGAGAAAACCACTGTTAATAATTCAGCGTTTCCTACTGATCTATATTTTTCAAAGGTGGGGTATTGAATATTCAGCTTGGTACTCTGCTTTTTTCAGTTAATATTTTACACTATCATTTTCTTACCTCCTTAAATATTCCCCAAAACATGACCTCTAATAGCAGTGCTATGTCACACTGAGTAGATATCTTTGCTAATCTCTCACTGCTAAACGTTGGGTTGTTTCCAGCTTTTCACCGCTATAAGTAGCAGTACAATGCCAATTCATGTTCACAGACAGTTTCCGCAGCTCTAAAGCATCCTTAGTAACTGCGGCAGACAGTGGCTAGCTGGTCATCTCTCTCCACGCCCTCATCCTCTTCGGCACACAGCCAGGCTGTGCTCGGTCTCCACACCTGTGCCTGAGCCCTGGCCACTGTCCAAACCCCCACTCTCCTCCCCTTGGAAGCCACGCGTCCAAATGGCAGAACCACTCTCAGCTCTGTCCCTGAGTGACCACGTGGAAAAGCACCACCCTAGAGATCTGCTCAGCAGCCCAGGAGAGCCACATGAGCAAGAAATAAACTTTTGTCGTATTGAGCCATTACCTGTTTGGGTCTTGTCGAGAGTTTAGCCAAGCTACTCCATGGTGTTCCTGCCTCAACATCCATTTTGCTTGGCCAAGCGGCCCGCAGGGCCTTAAGCTGGCTTAGCCCCTCGTGCAAGCTGTTGTCCTAGATAGCAGCCCACAGAGTCACAAATAAATGTAAGTTCCTGGTGGGACTCCCCCAGTGATCAACAGTCTGCCCCGCCTCCCAGGGCTTCCCTTTGTGGGCCCCTTAGGTAAGACCCAGCAGAGTTTTACCAAAACTCCAATCTGGTTTTTGGATTAACCAATCCAGCCTTAGCCTGGAAACCACAAAGCACACCCCCATAGACTCTAACAAAGGCACATGCCCCAGGTCCAATCTCACTCTCTGTCTTACTCCGCCTGGACCTCCCCGTGTGCCCACCCCACCCCAGGCTTACAGCGAACCTCCTCCAGGACTGGGAGTAATCACCTTCTCCGTCGCACTTCCTCCCGTGCGCACCGCCCAGCACCCTGTGCTCCGCTTAAGGAAAGTTAATTTAACGTTGGCATCGCAAGCAGGAGGACGCCTCGTAGCTTGCCTGGTTGACCGGCCCTCCAGGCAGGTGATTCTGTCTGGGAGGGTCCACACTCGTGGGTGTTGGTTTGCGCTGCTTTGCCCTGCAGCATCCCGCCCATGCGGAGGTGTTGCCTTGGCTTCCCATCCCAAAGTACGAGCTGTGAAAGGACAACCAGAGTCCTCCTGCACCTTGAGCACCACTCATCGGAGCTGGTTGGTGCCTCAGATGTGTCCTCCGCCTGTTAACACCCCACAGAGGATGAAGCCCCCCAGCACGTGTAAGACTTTGTGTGTGTTTCCCGACTCTAAGTATGGACGTAGCTGTCGACAGTTAGGAGAACTGGCTAAGGTCTTCGAAAGGTCTCGTAGCGTTAGTCAACAGCCACGACTCACCAGTGGCAACCCCCGCCCAACTGTGGGTTACCAGATACAGGGCCAGGCGGGGGCCTTGGAAGGAAGAGGAGATGACACCCCATCCCTGACCTCCCAGCACTCCAAGTCCTGACGAGAACAACAGGGACACCTCGAGATCGGGAAGGCACACCTCCTCACACAGGTCAGTGCGGCCACCCTCCCCATCCCCCCAACTCCACCTCACTCCACCCCAACCTACGCCCACCCCTGTCCCCCTGGGGCTGCACACCCGATTCAGAAGGTCAAATCAGTGGGGAAATGGACCTAGAGTCTGTCATACAGAGTGAAGTAAGTCAGAAAGAGAAAAACAAATACAGTATGGTAACACATATATATGGAATCTAAGGGGGAAAAAAAAAAAGGTCATGAAGAACCTAGTGGTAAGATGGGAATAAAGACACAGACCTACTAGAGAATGGACTTGAGGATATGGGGAGGGGGAAGGGTAAGATGTGACAAAGTGAGAGAGTGGCATGGACATATATACACTACCAAACGTAAAATAGATAGTTAGTGGGAAGCAACCGCATAGCACAGGGAGATCAGCTCTGTGCTTTGTGGCCACCTAGAGGGGTGGGATAGGGAGGGTGGGAGGGAGGGAGATGCAAGAGGTAAGAGATATGGGAACATATGTATGTGTATAACTGATTCACTTTGTTATAAAGCAGAAACTAACACACCATTGTAAAGCAATTATACTCCAATAAAGATGTTAAGAAAAAAAAAAGAAAGAGAAAAATAAATACCATATGCTAATACATATATATGGAATCTAAAAAAAATAATGGTTCTGAAGAACCTTGGGCAGGACAGGAATAAAGACGCAGACGTAGAGAATGGACTTGAGGACACGAGGAGGGGGAAGGGTAAGCTGGGACGAAGTGAGAGAGTGGCATGGACATATATACACTACCAAATGTAAAATAGATAGCTAGTGGGAAGCAGCCGCATAGCACAGGGAGATCAGCTCTGTGCTTTGTGACCACCTAGAGGGGTGGGATAGGGAGGGTGGGAGGGAGACGCAAGAGGGAGGGGATATGGGGATATATGTATATGTATATCTGATTCACCTTGTTATACAGCAGAAACTAACACACCATTGTAAAGCAATTATACTCCAATTAAGATGTTAAAAAAAAAATCAGTGGGGGATAACGGAGAATTAGAAACTGAAACTGAGAACTTGGCGTGTCTCAAGATTCATAATATTTTAATAAATTTGTACAGCAGTGTGGGAGACAAGGGGCTGACTGGCTGTTGAGAGAGTTTAATACTAACTCTGAGCTACTGTCACCACCACAGAAATGAGGCAACTATCGGTACTTCCAGAGACCCCAAATGCATACCCTTATAAACGTCCCCTGAGCTGAGGGCCAAATTCTTGAGAGACGCGGGGGACCATGACCCCCTCACCCACAAGGGGCCACCCAAGACCCGTATGACTAAGTCAACCAGAATCAAAGCAAAGGCTGCTGCCACAGACAATCCCAGTGTCATAATCAAGATTTCCAGTGATGAGGGAGCATCTTACCCAAAGGCACCAGCCCTAACATATGGAGGGAGAAGCCCTCCCCTGCCCACTTGGATTTGTCTGCCTGGGCACCAAGCTCACCCTACCACCACAGTTATCACCACAAAGGCTCAAAGCCAGTAGAGACACTAGATGAAGCCCTGCTCCTTCTCCATAAGACTGGTGTGGCCCAAGGGGCTATGACTCTTTCAGACATAGCAACCCAGATGACTTGGATTTTATCTTCAACTCTGAGGAGGCCCCAGTCAACCCCAAATCCAGTGAATTCCTATAGGGAGCCCTCCTAAATTACAGGGCTGTGCTCTTCCACCTCATGGGAACCTCCCATATTATTCAGGAGGCCTTGGAGGGGCTAGACAAGCTGGCCTGCCACAAAGGAACCATTCACCCAGACTCCCAGATTTGACAGCACCAAGGCAGTCCACAACCCCAAGGACAGCCCTCGGGGGCCAGGCCCCACAACCCAGTTCACAGAGCAGGCTCTTGGCTCCTGGTCCTAGAGCCCTCGTGCCGACACTGTCAGGAGGCAGCACCTGGGATGATTCTAAACAGCAGAGGGACTTAGGCTGGCAGCTCTGCCAATCGGGGTCCCCAACGGTCTTATATCTGGCCAGCCCTGGTGCAAGCTCCTCTCCTTAAAATGAGCCATCGCCTCCCCCCAGAGTCCAATCTCCAAGGCCCAGAGGCCTGCAGTCATGAGGACCCCTCTGCCCCAAGCACTTCCCAACCTGCAGGTTTGGCAGCCCCCACAGGGTGTTCCCCTGGGGACTTAGCAGCTCCCCGGAGCTTGTCCCACCTGCCAGAGACGGTCGCCCATGGTGGTCCACTGGGACAAAGGCAACCACCAGACTCTCCTCCTGACTCTATCAGTCACTATGATTTCAGGTAACCCTTCTCAATCCCCCAAGGGAACCTCATACAGCCTAGAAGTCATAGCAGGTAAAACTGGAATGAGAGTGCCAGTGAAGCTGGATGTGTCTATTGGACCATATTTCTAAAACAGTTGCCAGTGGTGGTGGCCTCCTCTGGCCCTCTCTTTTCCTATTAACCGTACAGATGCCCTCATCCAGAGACATACGTGATGGAATAAACCCAAATCCCTGGGCTTCCTCGTAGGAGTTGCTAAATGGGAGCCTGTCCAACTGCCTTCTCCAGTGTAAACAGTAAATGCACCACAATATAGGCTAAAATAAGGTGCAGAGGGCCCTTGGTCCATCATTGGAGATAAGTTTGACAGCAGGTCATTAGGCCCCATCTCACCCTGTAATAGCCTATCTGGCCAGAGTCAAAACTGACCATCAGTGAAGGAGATTAATAATTGACTATTCATACTTAGATGCACAGGTTTCCGCCATTAAGCCTCCCATGCCCAGCATCTTAGAGATGGAAGATGTCATCCATAAGGTTCGGGGCCCCCACTTTGCTGCCCTAGATCTAGCCAACATGGTCTGCTCGGTCTGGAAAACTGAAGACTCACAGCCTTAATTTGCTTTCACTTTCAGGTGCCCACGGGTTATCTCAGTATCCCTGCCAACGAGATCTGAATTCACTCAAACTAACCCACTGCCACCTTTGGCATTATACGGACAGCATTCTACTACAGGGGCCCCCTTAGGATGCCATCCGGGAAGGCTTGTACCTAGTTACACAACATTTACAGCAGAGAGGATGGGCCGTTTGCCACCATAAGATCCAAGGGCCACCAGTTTGTCCAGCTTCTGGGCATCGAGTGGTCAGCTGTGGTCCGTGAAACTCCTCTCGCTGAAAATCATCAGCTCCTCGCAGTCAAGCCTCCACCACGTTATGACAGACACAGCCTGCATTAGAGGCAACACCTCTCCACACCTACCATTCTGCTTAGGCTATTTGTGCCAGGACACGAAAATCGGCTTCTTTCCACTGGGGAGGACATTGACAAACTGCCCTACGAGGGGCCAGCCGGCCACACAGCATGCTCTGCCCTTATTCCCTCCGGCTCAGGTGACCGAGCTGAATCACTGGTGACACCTGACTACGCCTCTTGGAGTCGATGAACTAAGCACAGCTCCACCTGGCTGTGCATGGGGCTCTGGACCAAACGTCTGCCCCAGACAGCAGCCAGTTCAGTGCCAAATCTCGGCCGCCTACTAGGCTTCACACGCAAGTCCCCAACCCCAAACAAAACTCTGGAAGGCTCCCATGTGGGGACACGTGTCCCCAGGGTCGCAAACTGAACCCCGATGGCAAATCAAATTTGTTGGGCAGCTGCTGCCCTCTGCTGGAACTAGAAGGTGTGTGCCCACCCTCAGTGACACATTCCCTGGACTCTCGCTGTCCGTGCCCTCCAGGAAAGCTGCTGCCCATCAGCTCACCTCCTTAACCAGGTATGTGCTCATCCCCGTTGGCCCACAAGGTATCATAGATTCACATCAGTGTACCCATTTCACCAAGTTGTTCGATCATAGGCTCTAGAACGTGGAGTCCTGTAGAATTTCCACCCGGCTGACTGTCCTCCTCAAAGAGGTGCTCCTCACACTTTCAGACAATGGGTGGTTCCCCCATACGGACAGAAATTTTACTCCAAACTCTAATACTGCTCAGTTCCTGGCCCCTGGATCTCCAAAACCCCACAGTACAACCAATATCCTGCAAAGACTCCCCCACTAATATTTACAGGGACCGCCCCCCCCGACATCAGAAAGGATGTCATTCACATCTACTCACCAAATGAATGCTCCCCTTACATATTGATTTTCTTTTTTCTTTTTTCTTTTCTTTTTTGGCTGCATTGGATCTTCACTGCTGCTTGTAGGCTTTCTCTAGTTGCAGCGAGCGGGGGCTACTCTTTGTTGTGGTGCATGGGCTTCTCATTGCGGTGTCTTCTCTTGTTGTGGAGCACGGGATCTAGGTGCGTGGTCTTCGGTAGTTGTGGCACGTGGGCTCAGTAGTTGTGGCACACGGGCTCAGTTGCTCCGCAGCATGTGGGATCTTCCGGGACCAGGGCTCGAACCCGTGTCCCCTGCATTGGCAGGAGGATTCTTAACTACTACGTCACCAGGGAAGTCCTACATATTGATTTTTCTATCGTCTTGCCATCTCCCATGAGCTGGTGACTCTACTCAGGTCGGATTAGGCAATATGACCCCCTTATAATAGAAAGCCACGGGGACAAACCCTACCGAATTGCTTAGAGATCATGATTATACAGAATTCATTGGCCTACACAGTGGCCCAGCACCAGCCACAAAACCAAGGTAAAGCCACTGGCTTTGCCTCACTATTCGGGTTATAAAGACTGGCTAATAATACCAAATTCATCACAAATTTTGCAGGAGAGTGGTATTATAGCTCCAGGACAAATAGCAGAACTGTGTGGGTCTCAGAGCAAGCATAAAAGGCCCTCCACCTAGTGGATGCCAGTCACACTAGGAAATTAAACCCAAACCGAAACCCCGGGATCTAGTGGCCTCTGTCAGCAGCCTCAGGCCAGGCCCCTAGCCCACCCTAGACAAAGAGGGAAGCAATCTCTTGCCCCAAAGCAACAACACTTGGCCTTTAGTCGACATCCCAACTACATGCCCGGAAGGAGGCCCCCGCACACTAACCCAATGCAATGCTCTCCTTGGGTGGCTGTTACTATTACCGTGGATAAAAGGGCTGCTAGCAGACCCCTCCGGCCTAACCCTGTCTCAGGAGATGTGCTGGAACAAAATAGGATGGCTGCACACCCGGTGCCAGCAGACCCCCTTGGAAGGGCTTCAGGCAGCGTCCGCCAGGTGTGGGTGCTAACACAGAGCTCACCTCCCTCAACACCGGGGGAGCGATGCTTACAAGAGCTGCTCCCTCCTATACCATGCCTCAAATCATATCCCAGGCAGGATGGCCCTCCCGGTGCAACCGAGTCAGAGCCATCTGGCTGTCAGGTTTGTGCTTTAATGGTCTTACAATTTCAGTGGGGCCAGCTCTGGATTGCGGAGCTGCCATCCACAAACTGTCACTGCAGTTAGCCCAGAATCTATATGCACTGTGGACGGAGTCCCCACACAGCTCGGCCATGGATGCCACATGCTCCTTTGCAAGGCTCACCCCTGACGACCCGATGGAACCCACTGAGACCTGCTCAAGTGGCAGGAGAGCCTGTACTTGTGGAGCGCCTGAGCGGGGCCTCCAGCACACACACGCAGCCGCCCCGACCCCTCGTGTTTCTCCACCCGGGAAGGCCCTCTCTGGCTGGCCCCCGTCACCCTCAAGCAGGCCAGCGTCCCAGACAACCTGGCCCTGTCCCACGAGCTCGCCATGCGAGAAGGCTGTGTCGAGGTTTTCCAGGAAGTTCCCTCCTTTCTGCTCAGCATCCTGTGGGCCGGCCTCCTCCCTGGACGACTGGGCCGTCTTCGGTTTTACAGAGAGCCATTTGTGTGGACACGATGTTCATCCAGTTGTGTTCATCAGCTTTGGCCAGCACCCTTCCCTGGCATCTTCTTCGGCAGAGGTGAACCAACACTGCATCATTTCCACACACCAAGGATTTGCCGCTAGGACTTCCACACACGCTGCTCATAAGGGCCTGCCAGGCACTTGTGACTAGAGGACTAGAGTCACCTCCAGACGCCGTGGGAAGAAAGCGCGGCCCCCACCAAGCTCCAAATCACTCGGGAGGTCCCTGTGCCGCCAGCGCGCTTGGCAAGCCTCTGTGAGAGACACCGCGTCACTCCAGCGCCCTCGCCGGGTTCGGAGGCTTCTGGGGTCCTCAGAGGTCTGCCTGCATGTGCACGTTCAGACCCTCCCAGCCCTGCTCCTCCACTGGCGTCTGAGGCTTTCAGTCAGATTTTCACAGAAACGGTGGCCAGATTCTAGTTGCTGATTTTGTCTGCAGCTGAGCCAAACTTCCAGTCGTTGGATTAATCTTGAACGTGCTAAACCATCTCTGCCTTTTCATTCTCGTCACTTCCACTCCCCCTCCATATTTTCTGTCAAGTGGAGGAGGGAGTCTTGTTATCGACTCCCCCAGCTTTGACTAAGAAACCTTTGGGAAGAAGATGCGACAGACAAAGAAAGACTTGTCCTTAAACCCGCTGTGTGCCCTACGGATTGTTGGGAGGCAACATGAACTAAGTGTAGAAGGGAGCATGCTGTGGATGTGATGGGCCTCTAGGCTGCATCCCGCAGACTCACACTGCTGTAGTCAGGTGCCCTCTTGCACTCCTGCCAGCACTTTGGGTCTCTGCTGCCTCCCAGCCTTGGAGCACAGCCATCTCAGCCAACCCACAGACCTGAGAGCAAGAAATAGATGCTGGAGGCTGTAAAACACAGAGCTGTTGTCAATGCGTGTTGCAAAGCAAAAGCTGACTGAGGCAGAGAGCAGTTCCTCCAAGACGTGAGTTAATTGTCATGTCCCGGGCTGGTGACCACAAATCCCCACGTCGCCTAAGGCTAGCAGTGGCCTCAGAAATTCCCACCTCTCCTCTTGGCTAGAGGGAGTGACACAGGGTTCCCTGGAAGAAACCTACCACCATCAACCAGACGACTTTCTCTCCAGCAATTTTTTAAAATTATTTTTAATACGAAAGATTTAACGTTTAAGAAATTATTTTTAACGTCAACATGGAGAAGTTCAAAAGATACAAAAGGCTTTACATAAAAAACGCCCCCTCCCCTCTGCATCGCATGTCCCGGACCTCCCTCCAGACTACAGACTACAGGCACTCGTCTGCCCAGATTTCACTCCACGGTGACACACAGAGCTCTCTCCTCATCTCACGTTTTTCACTTTGGAAACCAATGCTCCTCAGCAATTAGGGAGCTTCCTCTCTCTTTTAGTTAGCTGCGTCGTATTCCATGCCTGAATATATCAAAATATATTTAATCAGTGCCTTGTTGATGGACAGCGAGGTGTTCAAACGTATCGCGACTACTGACAATATTGCAGTGCGTGTCCTTGTACAAATGTCACTTCCCATGAGCAACTCTGTGGCTGCAGGACAATTTCTGTGCAGTTTCATTTTGACAGATGCTGCCAGAGTGTCTTCCGCAGACGTGGGCCAACCCCACACCCGTCCACCGACATGCGAGACTGCCCATCACCCCACAACCTGCCAGCAAGGAACCTTAACAGGCATCGGGCTCCTGGAAATGGTAGCTCGTTGTACTTTTAATTGTATTTCTCTCATTATGAGCAAGGAGTGAAGTTGAACTTTTTTTTGTTTGTTTGTTCAGTTGACAGCTATTTGTTTCTGCTTTCTTGTAAAGCTTTCTTCTGTCTCCTCAGCCTTTGCCCGTTTTCCTGTGGGTTATTGTAGGAACTCTTCTATTAAGGACATGAGTACTTTGGGTGAAAATATTTACCATAGTTTGTATTTGCCTCTTGACTTTGTTTATATATTTCTAGTTTCCCATGTGGAACTTTTCTTTTACAGAAGGAAAGCTTTTATTTATTTTTTAAATTGAAGTAGAGTTGATTTACCATGTTGTGTTAGTTTCAGGTGTACAACACAGTGATTCAGTTATACATACATATATATATATATATTCTTTTTCAGATGCTTTTCCCTTATAGGTTATTACAAAATATTGAGTACAGTTCCCTGTGCTATACAGTAGGTCCTTGTTGGTTATCTATTTTATATATGGTAGTGTATATATGTTAATACCAAATTACTAATTTATCCCTCCCCCACCCTTTCCCCATTGGTAACCATAAATTTGTTTTCTGTGTCTGTGGGTCTATTTCTGTTTTGTAAGTATGTTCATTTGTATCTTTTTTTTTTTTTAGATTCCACATATAAGCAATATCATATGATATTTGTCTTTGTCTGACTTACTTCACTTAGAATGATAATCTCTAGGTCCATCCATGTTGCTGCAAATGGCATTATTTCATTCTTTTTAATGGCTGAGTAATATTCCACTGTGTATATATGCCACCTCTTCTTTATCCATTCATCTGTCCATGGACATTTAGGTTGCTTCCATGTCCAGGCTATTGTAAATAGTTCCATGTGAAACTTTTTAAACTGTCTTATAGTCAAATCATTTTTCATTTATGGTTTTGTGGTTTTCATGCTTAGGAAAGTTTTCCCTAAAATATGATTACTGGAAAAGAATTTTTTAAACTCTCAAATTTTTTCTAGTTACCTTTATGGGTTTCTATTTCACTTTTAAAGCTTTGGTCTGAAATTTACTCTGGTGTACGGTGGGAGGTAGATAAATTCACCTTTCCCCCAGATATCTGTACAGCTGTTTGGATATCTGCACATTTCTCGAATGGCCCTGTCTCCCTCGCTGATATGCACTGGCCTCCTCATCCGATACCAACTTCCCATTAAACCCAGTTCTGTCTCTGGAATCTTCAGCTAGAGCGAAAATCATCTCTCCTGACTGGCTCTACCACCAGAGTTGGCACAATGCAACCAGAGCCTGCAGGTCACCGGGAGGAGCGGCTCGATTTACTCTGGGAGGTGAAACCGTGCTTCCAGCGTGGCTAGGACTGCATTTTCCCGAGGACCTGTCAGGGTTTAGCCTGCACTCAGGGTTTCACTGTGGAGAAGGATGACTCATCAGAGAGAAGTCTGTGGGCGCTGCTGACGGCACCTCCTGACAAACACCCCGGAGCCCAGTGTCTGGAGGTCAATGTGTTCTGCACGGGAGGCGGAGAGCTCGCGGCCCCCGTTGGCCCCCATGCTCCGGGTATGACAGGACAAGCTGG
The DNA here is from genome assembly GCF_965194825.1 of Balaenoptera physalus. Classification (NCBI taxonomy): domain Eukaryota; kingdom Metazoa; phylum Chordata; class Mammalia; order Artiodactyla; family Balaenopteridae; genus Balaenoptera; species Balaenoptera physalus. The sequence continues at coordinate 5,107,353 of NC_138885.1, read as the reverse complement.
CTCCGTGGCCCCTCCCCAGGCTGGACCCCGTGACCAGCAAATGCGAGCTCAGGTGAAGGACGCCGGCCGCCTCAGCAGCCTCAGCGGCTGCCCAGTAATCACACTGGATGCCCGCGGATGGCACCGTGTCCCCAGCCCTGTGTCAGCTCCTCACATGCCTTAGGCCAGTTGGTCCCTTGCCCTTCTTGTGCTCATGCCGCTCCTTGTTCTGGAGGTTTCCAAACTCTAGGATGCAGGGTGGCCAGGACCTATGCGGCAAAAGTGAGGGGGCCACCAACCCTCAAGGCCACTTTCCTCGAGTCTGGCTCAGCAGCACACCAGAAGCCCAGGCAGCGCTCCTCTTGCAGAGACCATGTTGCCTCTGTTCTCTTTGGGCAGCCCCACCAGCAGCCCCTCTCTGCCTCTCCGGCCAGCTCCTGCTCACCCTTTAGCCACTCTGAGAAGTGCTCCCGACCCTTCAAACTACCCAGGTGCCTTCCCTTCTGCCCCTGCAGCGCAGGCGCTTCTCTACCCCAGCTCGTCGTGTCCTGGCATCACCAGCTGATCGTGTGAGCTTCCCCACCCCAACGGGCAGGGCCGTGCTGTGGTCACTGCTGGGCATACACGCCGGGCTCCTGTGCTCCATGGACACCCAGTCAGTGGGTGCACACACGATGGGGTGCCCCAGTGGGCTCCCAGCCAGGAACATTCCGTCCCGGGCGCACCTCAAATGGAGGAACACATGAGTGAGACCCACATGAGGGCATCACAGAGCCTTGTCAACAGGTCGTTGGAAGAACAGAAACTATTCTCATGTCCAGGAAATGGCCCCACAGGGTGGCCGTCCTCCCTGCTGCACACTGGCCTCACTGCTCTGTTGCTATGACAGTCCTGTGGGCTTTTCTAGGCGTCCACACAAAAAGAAGCAGGAGTTGCTGAAAAAGGATAAATGCTAATTACCTCTTCTAATAGTTTAAAGAATGAAGAGAGCAAGTAGATGTGGACTTCACATGTCTGCAGCTGCAATACAGAGAAGTTCAGAAGCACAGCCGGGGTCTGGGACAGGAGAGCACAGATGGCTACAACTTCACAAGCCCTCCACGTGTTTACTTCTGGGCCCACTCCTCCCACCTCCAGCCTCACCCCTTCTCCCACAGTAAGCAGCAAGATACCCTTGGGCCTGACTGTGAAGGCAGCAAGGCTGCTGGGTGCTGGGGACATGGTGTCTCCACAAAGCCGGGCTTACTAGAGGCCCTGGTGGCAGAGTGAGCCGTGGGCAGGTGATGAAGGGTGTGGGCTGTGGGCAAACAGAGGCCAAGACCGAGTATGAAATCGAGCGAGACATTAGTGTTAACAGAATTAGAAATCAAATCTTTCACTGTAAAGAGACATGAGATGCAAATAAAAAATAAGAGAAGGTCCGAAAAAACCCTGCGATGTGAAATTGAAATTTAAAATATGAATAAGAATTTGTGATTTTAAGAATAAATTTCCTACCTCTATCCACTGAAAGGGCCTAGAAATTGACACCCCAGTAGGAATGATCACACTCAGAGTACAGTTCTTGGTTTCTAAAAATCCCCTCACCAAAGGAAACCAGGGCTCCTTGGAGAAATGACCAGTTCTAAGGCCAAGTCAGGGGAAGGACAGGATGACCCTGGGACATTTCGTTAGACCAAAACCAAGGAAACGTGTGGGTCAACAGGACCCAGAAGAAGAAGAAAAAAAAACAAGACTCAGAAGGCAACTTGAAGGGGCTTCTGCTGGACAGATTTGGGGTAATGTGAGCATCAGAAAGAATAATGATTCTCCTTTATAATATAAACTACATAATATAAATTAATATATATATGTAATTTAATTTATTATAAAAGAGAGAATAAATAAAAATCTGAATCCATAATGATGTGAGAAAGAGGGAAAGAGAAGAGAGAAATTTCAGGGTTAGGGGATTCGAGATAAACTTTCAAATGCTCTGGCAAAAATAAGATTTAGTAGTGTTAGGCAGATGTGACAGAATGTTAACAACTGTTGAAGCCAGGTGGTGGGTAGACAGATGTTCACTGTAATCTGCCTTTTACATTTCTGTACACTTGAGAAGACTCACTCTAAAAAGTCTGGGGGAAAATAAAAGACACTCTCAGGCTGCACCCTGCACATGAGGAGACAGAGGGTTAGGTGGCCCTTTGTCCTCGGGGAGCTGGAGGGTGGGGGAGTGCGAGAGAGTGTGTGTGAAAGAGAGAGAGACAGAGTGCAGGTATTGTGAGAGTGTGAGTGTGGGCGATACTGTTCGTGTGTGTGTGTGTGCGAGAGAATGAGTGTGAGTGTGTTGCTAGTGTGTGAAAGGGAGTGTGGGAGTGTGAGAATGGGTGGGCGAGAGCAAGGGAGTGGGTGAGTTTGCGTGTGTGCGTGAGCGTGTGTGGGAGCTGTAGTAGCCCTGCTCTGCTCCCGGGGGGTGGGGACGAGGCGTCAGAGCAGCCCGGGCCCTGGGAGACACCCGCTGGCTGGAATGGGGCTGGAGAGCAGTAGGTCTGCCCTTCCTTCCATCCTGCCCGGAAAGCCCACCCCAGTGGACAGTTTCTATGTGCCCTTTGCCTCTTCACACCCCATCGCCACCCCTCAGGGCCCGTCTGACCACCGGTCCCCTGCATGATGCCCTCCGTGGGCCCCCCCCGACCCTGCACCCCCTGAGCTGCCCCAGCCCCATGCTCCCTCAGGGGATACCAGGCTCCGCCCCCAGCCCCCTCTCTCATCTCCAGCCCCGGCTCTCTAGGAACCCCCTCCTTCCTTCCTTCCAAGCCCATCTCTCTGCAGGCAGAGACTCTGATGGAATCCAGAGGGCCTGTCCCCAGACCCACACTGCAGGCCAGACAGGCTCAGGGCCTGTGTTCCAGGTGAGGGACTCCTTCATGCCTCATGCTGTCGTGTGCAGCTCCACTCCTCTCCCCACCTCCAATGGGGCCGACCACGTCTTCTAACCTGGAAGCGGCGAGATCTCCCATCTCATGGGCTCTCTTCACAGTGTGCCACTGACATGCCTCCCAACGAGAGGGGCTCTAGGTTCCCTTCCCTTGACTTCAGTGGGGCTGTGACTGTGGGGGAAGGCGCCATGTGATTTCCAAGACTGGGCCATAAAAGGTGAGAGTTTCTACTTGGCTCTTTTGGGACCTTCCCTATTAGAGCCCAGGCGCCATGTTGTAAGGAAGCCCCGGCCACGTGTGGGTGTCTGGTTGGCAGCCCAGCCAGGGGCCCAGCCAACAGTCCACCCCAAACACCACACACGCAAGAGGAAGCCTTCGAGGTGACACCGTGTGCTAGGGTTCTCCAGAGTATGCGTGCAGAGAGAGAGAGAAATTTATTTTTAGAAATTGGTTCAAGATTGTGGAAGTTAACAAGTCCAAAATCTGCAGGGCAGTCCAGGCAGGCCAGAGACCAAGGGGAGAGTTGCCATTGCAATCTTGAGCCCAACAGCAGCCTGGAGGCAAAATTCCTTCTTCCAGGCCACCTCTGTGTTTTCTCTTAAGGTCTTCAACTGCTTGGATGAGGCCCACCCACATTATGGAGGGGCTTCTGCTTTAGTCAACGTCTACTGATTTAAATGCCAATCACATCTAAAAAATATCTGCAAAGACACATCTAGACTTGAGTTTAATCAAACACCTGGGCACTATACCCTTGCAAAGGTGACACATACAATTAATGACCATACGCCATCTGACTGTAATCGCATGAGGGACTCTAAGAGTGATACCCACTGAGCTAAGCCCATTCAACACCAAGACCCGTCACTGATAATAATAAGCTGATTGTTGTTATTTTGAGTTACATTTTGGAGGTGTCTGTTACGTCACCATAGCTGATTAAAACACTATCCAAGCTTCACCCCAACAACTTGCCTCCCAGGAACGTTTTCTGCAATAAAGTGCGCACTGACTCTGCCTTTGGGCAGTGCCCTCAGGGAAAGGCTGAGCTCGCTCACACGCAGGGCACACGCTTTCACGTGAGCCTCAGCTTGGACTGGGACCCGGCATCGAGCCCTGCGGAGGGAAGAGCGCTCCCTCCTGGCTTTGTTCTCGTCCGTCTCATCGTCCTGCCACTTCACGTCCTGCGTCCTGTTCACGCTTCCTGACAACAGTGGGTCTCTTCCACATTCGTATGCCCAGCCGCTGGCCCCATGTTATCAGCGAGCATTTACTGAATAAGTCAATGAGATGCCAGGAGGCCCCAGCCAGGAGCGGGTGAGCCTGGGAGTGCAGGGCGTGGCCCCACCTTCCCTGTGCTCCCCTCCACCAGGCCCTGACCAAGGGGAGCAGGTGGTGGAGAGGAGATCCCCAGCAGGACCTGTGTCTCTCTGAGTCCAGCACCATCCTGACCCCTCAGGGTGAAGGTGCATGTCCAGGGCCTGTGGAGGGCAGACCCAGAGTGGGCTCCCGGTAAATGGAAGGGTTACCCCAGGCTGATGAACTGTCCGACTTCCTGTGTGTCCATCTCTCTGTCCAGTGCAGGGCCCGGAACCAAAGGCTCTGCCCTCATGAGAGATGCGCCCATCCAGGGTCTCCTGGGCTCCCTGTCTCTTCTCGTGGGTTCCTGTCCGTGCTCCTCCAACAGCAGTGTCCCCAAGCACAGGCCAGTTCCCTGCCTACCCAGGTGGGAGGGAAGTCACAGTGGGCAGAGCAGGCGGGCTGGCTGGAAGGACAGAAGGTAAACAAGGAAGTGAATCATCTCCTGCCTGGTGGTAATAAACAACGCAGGGGTGTGCAGTGAGAGCTTTGACAAGGTGGCGTTGCGCGGAGGACTGAACAGGAGCATGAGAGAGTGTGAAAGCCTTCCGCGGCAGGAGGGTGGAGAAGGGAGCAGTGACCCCAGGACAGTGGGCATGCACCTGCATGTGAGGGACACAGGAGAAGGGCTGGGGTGACAGCAGGAGACAGGCGGGCAGACAACCAGGGGCAGATCCAGTGGTGCCTTAGGGAGCCCCTGGGGGGCAGGGGGTGTCGGAAACTCCAAGGGCCTCCCCACAGACAGGCGGGAGGCAGCAGCAAGGCTCAAGTAGGACTCTGGGCCAGGCCGATGGTAGGGAAGCGGGTGCAGCTGGGTCCAGAATCCATTTTGAAGACAGAGATGAATGCCTTTGCCACAGGCAAAGAGGGCTGGGCAGGAAAGAGGCGGGTGAAGGGTGCCGAGGTCTGAAGAGGGGTGTGCCAGAGAGCCGAGCTGCCTTCCACTGGAGGACCCAAGCCTTCCCTTGGAGGGGACAGCGGGATCTGGTTTTCCCTCACTGGGCAGCGACTGACAGAACACCCCAGAAGCCATCGCCGCCCTCAGCTGCTTGCAGATACTGCCCAGGCTCATCCAGATGCGTGTGTGTCCCCCGGCCCAAGGACGTTAATCTACTCCATCTCCCCGGAAAGTTACTGGATTCTACTAACAGAGAAGGACAGCCCAGGAGGATGTGGCCAGGTTAACAGTCACAAAGTCATTTTCTTTTCTCATAATCACCAGGACTCATTCCCTCCAGACGAATATGAGCCAGAGACGGCAGGACCTGGCCCCTTGGAGACCCTGAAAAATCAGTCTCCATCACCCAAAACACCATGCTGTGCTTATTGTGCCCCCAAACGTTGTCTTTCATTCCACATCCAACAGCCCAGAAGGTCGCCAGTAGGTTACCTGGACAGGCACAGAAATGGGACCTCAGGTCACACCAATTCAAAAGGTCCTAACTCATACCATGCACACAGGAGGCCATAGAGTGCAACACGGTACAGCCCAACAAAATGCAGTAAGTGTGCAGCCTTTGAGGAAAACTAGGAAACCCACTCAAATTGTGTGACTTTGACAAGCTACTTACTCTCTCTGATCCTCAGGTTAGTCATGTTGGAAAAGGATAAGAGAGCCCACTTCACAGGTGCTAGTGAAATTAGATGAACTCATGTATGTGGAGCTCCAGCCCATTCCATTCACCACCAGGCCCCACCCCGAATAAGCCTGCCCAGAGGGGTCAGGACGCCCGATGACAGGGAGGCAAGGATGGAGTTAAGTGAGCCAGACCCTCCAGGACAACTGTGAGGCCCAGAGGACATCAAGAGAGCACAGCAGGGTCCGCTCGCTAATCACTGGCAGCAAAGTGTGCAGCAATCTCCTCCTCTATCCCTCCAGCAACTTTAGCGGGGAAGTGCAGGCGACCACAGCTGCAAAAGCTTGTGGCCGTGGCTCAGCCTCACAGCTCCATGTTCAGGCAGTGGAGGGTGCAGCCCAGGGTCCTGGGGAGACGTACCCTGCAGGGTCCTGGCTGCAGCTGGGCTCCCCGCTCCCTGGGCAAACTCTCAGAGAGCATGGGACCCAAGGATCAGGCAGGCAGTAGTTGAACTCCAAGCTAGCTCTCACCTGGGTCACCAGGGACTGGCACCTGACCTCTTCTAGCCCAGGGTCCTCCGTAAGATGAAGAGGGTCATAGCCCAGCACTGCCGAGGTGTCCTAGAGGAAGGGGCAACGCGTGGAGAAGGTGCCTAGTAGCCTCCAGGTGACCCTGGGCCCCTCCGTTCAGAGCACACCTTGGGCCTTCCGGCTGCTGTGGCTGAACACTGGCACAGCCCAGCTCCTCCGTCTCCACCCGGCTCCCAGGGACCCAGTCCCTCCACCCGCAGGGAGCATCGACCCCCACCAGCTCTGAGGCCCCTCCCTCAGAAGCAAGCGCCTGAGCCCCGCTCTGCCCACACAGACACTCCACCCTCTGCTGTCTTATGCTTGTCAGGGAAGGACCATTTACCATGATGCGAAGAATTTCTCAGTCAAGCTGCCATCCTTCAACAGTATTTATGAGGTTGTCACAAGACGATACAGAAATATTCTCAAATATGAAACGACCTGCCTCCCAATACCTATATTTTATAGTAAGCTATGGATGCAGACAGTTTTGGTTACACAGAAAAATGACTCTGACATGATTATTAAACTCGTGAAGCAACTTTTCCACATTTATCCACAGAGGGAGCCTCAAAGGTACTCCCACAAAAGGCTCTCTACAGTCTTTGAATCCACCCCGTGGCGTCCAACCCCACGTGTCGTGCCTGCCCCACGAGTGGCCCACCCATGTCCCCAGGCAGCCCATTCCACTGGGCCCAGCAGGGCAGGAAGGGGGAAGGGGAAGAGGATGAGGGCGGGGCAGGCCAACATGGGTCAACCAAGGGCACTGGCCTTCCGCCCCAAATGTGGTGCTGCCTGTTCTGGTGCCCACATGGTGCCCGGAGGCACAGGGAGAAGTGATGCTCACGAAGGTCACCTGGGGATTGGCTGGCAGCCTGCCCGTGAGGCCCGCAGTGCTCTGGGCACCTTCAGCGGCGGACTTCTTCTCCATATGAAGATTTAAAAGGAAGCACCACATATGAAACAGGAACGAGCGGCAGGGATCTGGACGAAGTGGGTGTGGCTGTTCGGGGTGCCAGCAGGGGGACCCCTAAGGCGCTCGGCTCCTGCCCCTTCCCGCAAGCCTGCTGTCAGCTGCAGTGCTGTCTGGGGCTCTGCGAACTGGGCAGCCTAAGGCCTGTCCCAGGAATGCAGCTGCATCTCTCGTGGAGGTGATGGCACAGGTGCCATCCACAGAGACACACAGAGGCACCTGCTTGGCTTTTACTCCTGGGACACTGTGGCTGGCACCAGGGCCCCCCACCCCGGAGGCAGACGTCAGTCCAGCCCCCCTATGTCGCTGAAGCCTGCTGGCACCACAGGGACGGACCAGGGTCCCGTTGCTCAAAGAGGTCTGTTTTGTTTAAGGATTTAAAAGCAGAAATATAATTTCCCATCGTGACATTTTTATAATCTCTGAATTGAGTTCAGCTCCTTTATCTCTCCCACCCTTGTCACACAACGCACCTCATGAAGAAGGGAGACGGCAGAGGCCTCGCTGTCGGTGCCCCAAGGAGGTCTCAAGACAGGGGCTCCGGCCCTGGGCACGTAGCACTGTCCGTGCCAGGGGCTCACCTGACCTGGGGGCCTCCCCCAGCCTTGGGCTCAGTTATAACAGCCTGCAAAAAACCCTCGTGCCAAGATGAAGGGGAAACATATGGAGGCCGAAAGAGCCTTAGCCTTGCAGGGAAACAAATTCCAGACATTTTTCCTCTTTCCTTTGGCCAGAAGGAAGCCCCCGGACAGGTCCTATGGTGTGTGTTCTGGGTGTGGAGCCCCTCACGCTGGTCCATCTTACTTCCCATGCCCACAGGTCTTATTTGCTTGTTTGTTGTTACCATTGGGCTGGAAAACCTCTCGGTAAGGAGCTTTGGATCTTGCCAGCATGTGAGGACAGGCAAAGCCCCGTGACTGAGGGGTGGGTGGGGCTGGGTATTGGGAGAGAGGGGCGTGCCATCCCTGTGGCAGGCTGCCCGGAGAGCAGGGCCTGGTCAGGACCTGTCAAAGCAGGAGAGGCCATGGGAAGACTCCCGCAGAGAAGGGGTCAGCTCCCAGGTCTCCATGCAGGACCGGACTCCCGTCGGGCGAGGTGGCCCAGCAGGGGTCTGGCTTCTCCACCTCTCACCACCTGCTGCCCCGTGGCCCCATCCAGGACCCTGTGCGATCCCCAGCAAGAGCTGGGCAGCCACTCAGCTAGCTTCTCACACCCGCCCACCCCGTGCAAGAGAAGTACAAGTGTACGGCGTCCCAGGGTTGGCTTCTCCCTCTGACCCCCGGCTACAGCCCCTGCGCCTCGAACCACAACGTTCCAGCCCCGTCCACCGCCGGGGCTCCCGCTCTCCCCATCCCAATGGGAGCAAGCTCCTCCCATCTGTGGGCCTGGGGATGCCCAGGACACGCGGAGGGGGGGGCGGCAGTTCGGTCCTCGGAGCTGGGGGAGGGGGAGGCAGAAAGCACCAGAGCGGGGCGGCAGGAGGAGATGGGGAAGAGATGCCCCTATCCTCCCTCCTCGCACCTTCACCCCCGTCTGGGTCCCTCGATGGCCAAACCCACCTGGAAGCCAACAGGCAAGGGCGCCCGGGGTGTGTGCAGAGGCCACCCTCCCAGGCCCGGGGCGGGTCACAGAGGGGACAGAAGGGATAACGATGGGGGAAAAGGGAAACAGCCTCCCCAAAAGAGCAGCCCCTTCCTGGGACTTGCCGCCTCTCATAAGCTCAGAGGATTTATGATTCTCTACGAAAGGACTTCCGTTTATTCCTCACCATGACCCCACGGACGTGGTGTCATTATTTCCTTCTTAGAGTAGATTAAACTGAGGCAGAGTGCCCAGGGGCTTACCCAGGAGCAACAGAGCCAGGAAACCAACCCATGGGGAGTGCGGCCCCTTCTCTGAAGAGTGTGCACGATGGGAACCCCACGTGGCGGCACAGGGGAGGCAGCCGCGGGATACACCAGGGCTGTGCCTGGGGGAGGAGGGGGAGGGGCTGGCGGCAGGCCCCAGGCAGAAGCACGGACCCACACTGCAGAGTGGACCGGTGGCCTGGGGCCTGAGCAACTTAACTTCCTGGACGTGGGTAGCCCTGACCAAGGCCAACGCGACTCTCAGGACTGAGTCCAGCCGCATTTTGCTCAATCATGCATTAAGGTCTGATGTATTTCCAAAGGGAAGGAATCAAAAGTCAACAGATATAGGAACCAAATGAGATCATTTCCCCACAATGCTCTTTCTGTGCGTGTCGGTTTGGCTCTGTGTGTGTGTGTGTGTGTGTGTGTGTGTGTGTGTGTGTGTGTGTGTCTACATGCACAGACACAGGCACCCGGCATGTGTGAATCTAAGCGTGTATTTGATCACAGGGCACGCATACGTCCTTGTGTTGACATGTGTGCGTATGACCCCCGCGTGTGTGCCATACATTCATGTGGGCTCTGCGGGTCCTTGTGCCTCACTCCATTAATGTCTAGCCCCTCTGGCTTCTTCAGTGGAGAAGCTGGTCTATAAGCCTGTTGCTGCACTGAAGGGCCTAGTTCCCAGTGGTGTCAAAGCTGAGATGACAGCCCCAAACTACCACAGGTCAGTCCCATCTGGACAGCAGGCTGCATGTGGCAGCCTCGCCTGGACACCGCCCAGGGGCTGGAGGCAGAGGAAAACGTGGCCCTGCTGGTGCTCACGAGGCATCACCGCGCAGGAGCTCGAGTGACGTGCAAACCCGCAGAAGCCGCAGCATCCTGCCACAGGACAGCGCAAGCGCGAAGCAGACGCCTCTCAGGGCCGGGGCCTGAGATCGACCCTGGCCCACCATCTCTCACTGCGTGAACCCAGGCAAGCGGCTGAGCCTCAGCTGTACATCCACCAGGAGCAAATGAGAGCGGGCAGGAAGAACCCCAGGCCCCGGGCAGACACTGACATTTCTCCCTCCCCCACAGCAGATGTGTCCAGACCACAGACACGAGGGCCCCCAGAGGTAACCCAGTGGTGACATCGGGTTTCTCCCAAGATTGTTGAGCAGCTTGGAGGAGTCTGGGCAGGATGGCTCAGTCGGACGGCCACAGTCTTGGGAGTCCAATCTGGCTTCACATCTGCCACTTGAAGTTACACAACCTTGAGCAAAGGGTGCAGCTCTCCGCGCCTCGGTTCCTCAGCACAAAACGCAGGGCAACAGCACGATTTCCCAAAGGTGACCCTGAACAGCGAGCCAGGGGCACCAGGTACCCAGCTCCCCGTGGGAGGGGATTAGCCCCGCTCAGCTTCCTGCCAGGCTGCAGTTTCCAGGTGGCGGTATTCCCAGACAGCTCCCGTCAACAGCTGGCAGCCCAGCCCAGACCACGCGGTGCCGGTGCTGAGCGTGTCTGCTCACACCCACGGAGAAGGCTGCTCTCACGCTCGCCCTACGGGAGGGGCATCGGCAGGGCAGGGCTCCCTCCACTGAAACACAACAGCACCTGGCCCTGGCACCCGCCCCGATGGAGAAATGGGAAGATCAGCGGACCCAGGCCTCCTCTTCGCTGGCTTCCCTTCTCTTCTCTTCCCTGCCTATGTGAATGCCCCCAGCCAGGCGTATTCCTTAATCCCTATGGAGTGACATCGTAAACTGGCCCAACCCAGGCCAGCATCCTCTGCAGTGAGAGCAGAGTGTGCTGAGGCCAGGGCCACGATGGACAGGGCAGGTCCTCACAGCAGGGGCTGTGCTCCGTCAGTCAGTCAACAAACGCTCAGGCAGTATCTGTGATGCGCCAGGCCTATCTAGGGAAAGTGCCAGGCAGGGCATGAAACAGACAGACCCTTGGCCCTCAGGGAGCTTACCTTCCAGTGAGATTGAACAGGCAATAAATTAAAGATTAAGCATGTTAAACGGTCTTTCCTTAGGAGAAAAAATACGGCAGGGAACACTGGCACGGAAAGGGGTTCAGATGTAAACACCCATCTATCACTGGGGCCTTCTGTGGACTCATCCCAGGGAAATGGTATTTTGGGGAGTCCTGCATTTGCTACTGGCCTGTGTGTCCAACTGGCCAGAGCACAGCCCCCATAGCTTCAGATCAAGAGAACTGGGAAAAACAGGAACTCAGCTGATTCTACACTCAGACAAATGCCAAAGAATGACTCTTTCTCATAGGAATCTTCTAATTTGGTAGCACACTGAAGCAACCTGATGCCCCAGTATCCCCCTTTCCATTTGTAAATCAGCACCCTAAACAGTGCTGCTTTAGTGAGCAGGTGACTAATGCACTAGAAATGCATTCTCCCGCACGCCCATAATTTGATTTACTATTTCAATTAATCTTGACTCTTCCTGTTCCACGATTTATGTGGCTGCTTTTTTTTTTTAAGACGTAAAAAGTCAGCCAGATTTTAATGACAGTTTAGAAGACTGTACATCTAAGAAGTTGCCACATTACAAAATTTTTGTATCTCAGTGGTAGTTTGTCATAAAATGTGTATGACCCATGAATTAATTTATAGGATTAAAAAATAGAACAAACTATTAAATTTTATGGGTTTGATTACAACTACTTCCAGAAAGTGAGCCACATAGGAAAGAGCCTGTTGTTACCACAACATGAAGGGGGAAACTGAATAGCTCTTCCTGTACATCCTTTGATATTCCAAGAATTAAGACTTCAATCATATATTGGCAACTACTGCAAATGTAAATATTTGCAAATTAATCACCGTGAAGCAGGTTCACTTTGTTTGAGTATTTTCATATATTTCTACATTCTCACTTACGTGTACAGTGCTTCTCCTCTCTCTTTAACCAAGAACTACCTTCTTTCTTTTTTTTTTTAACATCTTTATGGGAGTATAATTGCTTTACAATGGTGTGTTAGTTTCTGCTGTATAACAAAGTGAATCAGCTATACATATACATATATCCCCATATCTCTTCCCTCTTGCGTCTCCCTCCCACCCTCCCTCTCCCACCCCTCTAGGTGGTCACAAAGCGCCGAGCTGATCTCCCTGTGCTATGCAGCTGCTTCCCACTAGCTAGCTATTTTACATCTGATAGTGCATATATGTCCATGTAGGTGGCTGCTTTTTAAGCAAGTCATCTTCGGAGCTTAACTGAGCACAAGCATAAACATCAGTTAATTTATCTGTTTTCATTGTAGATGATTCCACAGCCCTGAAGCGTCTCTCAGTCCCCTTGATGGGCCAGCAGAAGGGCTCCCCAACCCGGCCACGGGGTGACGGCCGGTCCCTAACTGCATGGCCAGTGACAGCACCCATCATGCTGTGTCTTGCCTACTTGGAGAGGCCATAACTTCAGACACCCAGGTGAAAGAAGAATAGGCATCTCTCCCACAGAAGAGAGCGCTGAGCCTGGGCAGCCAGGAAATGGGGACAGGAGGAGGCCGAGGGGGCCTTGTGCAAGGGGCAGGGAGCAGGCCGCCGGTAGCCCTGCCGGCGTAGGTGTGTTCGCCAGGGTACTGCCTTCAGCTCCGCTCGAAGGCTTGTTCTGTGTTCTCTGGAAAAGCACTGGAAAGCCCCACCATAACCCGTCTCTGGATCCTGGCAGGGAGGTTCCACGATGGTTAAGGAAGACAGTCACGTGCCCTCCTCCCAGCCTGGTGAGGAGAGCTGGGAGGACACTGCAGACAAGGTGGGAAACCAGCCATGTGACCGGCCAACGGAGTGGAGATGCTTGGCGAAAAGAGCAGGGCACCGGGCGCTATGGTGGAGAGAGCGCTCAGGCACAAACCTGCAGTCTCCGGGGCTGCGTCCCTCTCCTCCCCTCCCAGCCCTGCCCTGCCCTGCCTTGCCTTGCCGTGTGCTCCCCTGCCCTGCATGCCCTGCCCTGCCCTGCCCTGCCCTGCCCTCCCCTGCCCTGCCTTGCCCTGCCCTCCCCTGCCCTGCCCTGCCATCCCCTGCCCTGCCCTGTCCTGCCCTGCCCTGCCCTGCCCTCCCCTGCCCTGCCCTGCCCTGCCCTCCCCTGCCCTGCCTTGCCCTGCCCTCCCCTGCCCTGCCCTGCCATCCCCTGCCCTGCCCTGTCCTGCCCTGCCCTGCCCTGCCCTCCCCTGCCCTGCCCTGCCCTGCCATCGCCTGCCTTGCCCTGCCCTGCCTTGCCCTGTCCTCCCCTGCCCTGCCCTGCCTTGCCCTGCCATCCCCTGCCCTGCCCTGTCCTGCCCTACCTTGCCCTGCCCTCCCCTGCCCTGTCCTGCCCTGCCTTGCCCTGCCCTGCCCTCCCCTGCCTTGCCTTGCCCTGCGCTCCCCTGCCCTGCATGCCCTGCCCTGCCTTGCCCTGCCCTCCCCTGCCCTGCCCTGCCATCCCCTGCCCTGCCCTGTCCTGCCCTGCCTTGCCCTGCCCTCCCTTGCCCTGCCCTGCCCTGCCTTGCCCTGCCCTGCCCTGCCCTGCCCTCCCCTGCCTTGCCCTGCCCTGCCCTGTCCTGCCTTGCCCTGCCCTGCCTTGCCCTGTCCTCCCCTGCCCTGCCCTGCCTTGCCCTGCCATCCCCTGCCCTGCCCTGCCATCCCCTGCCCTGCCCTCCCCTGCCCTGCCTTGCCCTGCCTTGCCCTGCCCTCCCCTGCCTTGCCCTGCCATCCCCTGCCCTGCCCTGCCCTGCCCTCCCCTGCCCTCCCCTGCCCTGCCATCGCCTGCCTTGCCCTGCCCTGCCTTGCCCTGTCCTCCCCTGCCCTGCCCTGTCCTGCCCTACCTTGCCCTGCCCTCCCCTGCCCTGTCCTGCCCTGTCTTGCCCTGCCCTGCCCTCCCCTGCCTTGCCTTGCCCTGCGCTCCCCTGCCCTGCATGCCCTGCCCTGTCCTGCCCTCCCCTGCCCTGCCCTCCCCTGCCCTGCCTTGCCCTGCCCTGCCTTGCCCTGCCTCCACTGGCACTATTGCTCTGCCCCCAGCATGCCCCCCACTTGACCCCGCCCCCAACGGGCCCCAGTCCCAGACCCAACAGCTCACTGGCCTTCGCTTCAGTCACCCTCTCCACTCCCTTCACATCCTTCAGTGGGTCCTCAGGGCCTCAGATAAAGTCCAAAGTTCTCTGATGGCTTTCGATGGCCTCCCTGATCTTCTCTACCCTCACTCCCCACCCCCACCTGGAGGTCCATCCTCACTCAGGGTCGTGCAGTCCCCAGGCTCAGGTGAGAAAACTCTCCCCACCTCTCCTGTGCCTGAACAATTCAGACGCACACTCCAGGTCTGACCTTACTTAGTCATGACCACCTTTCCCAACCGTCTCCTGATCCTGGGCTCCCCTGGTGCTCAGCACTCCCTTGGGCTTACCCATCAGAGCCTTTCTTGTCTGGTCCTGGACTCTGCTTACTTCTCTCTCTCTCTCCACTACCAGACTGTGAGCTCCTTTAGTAGAGAGACAGTGCCTCCTTACTGCCACAGTCAGGCATGTGGCCAGCATGCCACAGCTTGTGGAAGGAAGGGCTGGATGGATGGAGGGATAATATATTATAAACCACAAATGTTTAAAGAGATGGGACCAGTTACTCACTCTCAGGAAACCAAGTCTTTGAGTCTCAATGATCCAAAAAGTGAAACATTGTTTTATGTATTATATACCCGGAGATAACGAGTTCTTATTCAAGCTCTACCGCTGTCTTGCTTGTTGATCTTGACCAAGCCACTTCCCCACTCAGTCTCTGCACATGAACAGAATACACTGATTTCCAGGTCCTATAAGATGGTGGACTAGAATAATCCCAAAACCCTTCTAATACAAAAATCAAGAAATACTAGATTAAGTGTAACAATTTTTAAATGCATAACTGGGCTCATAAGAAATAAATGAAAATCTTTGCATGTCAGAAACAAAAGGAGAACCAAAAACCTGCACCCTGAAGTATATAAGCTGATGCAGTGACTGTCCGGTTAGTGGGTTGGGAGGGTTTTGGATCCAACTAATTAGATAGGCTAAAGTATTTATATCTACACAGGACTCAAAAATATGGAGATGACATAATTCTTTTAAAGTACCGAATTTTGAAAGGTATGCAAATAGAACTTCCTGAAATGAAAAATATATTAATTCAAATTAAAAATCCAAAAAGACAGGTTCAATAACAAATTAGATATATTTGAAGAGAAAAGTAGTAAACTGGAGAAAGTTAGCACGAAGATCAAAAGATGGCAAGTATGACAAAGAGGTTAAGAAATGTGGGGTAGAGAATGTGAAGGTCCAACATCCACTGAACAGAAGTTCCAGGGGAGAGAATAGACAGAATGGAGGAGACACAATTTTTGAAAAGAAAGTGGCTGAGAATTTTCTCAAATTTTTTTAAAAAATGAATCTTCAAAAAGGAACCCTCTTACACTGTTGGTAGGAATGTAAATTGGTACAGCCACTATGGAGAACAGTATAGAGGTTCCTTATAAAACTAAAAATACTTTCCATATGATCCTACAATCCCACTCCTGGGCATGTATCTGGAGAAAACTCTCATTCAAAAAGATACATGCATCTATATATTCTTAGTAGCACTGTTTACAATAGCCAAGACATGGAAGCAACCTAACTGTCCATCAACAGATGAATGTATAAAGAGGTTGTGGTATATATATATATATATATATATATATATATATATATATATATGTATATATATATATATATATATATATATATATACAGTGCAATATTAGCCATAAAAAGAATGAAATAATGCCATTTGCAGGAACATGGATGGACCTAAAGATTATCATACTAAGTGAAGTAAGCCAGACAGAGAAAGACAAATATGATACTGCCTATATGTGGAATCTTAAAAAAAAAATATGATACAAATGAACTTATATACAAAACAGAAACAGACTCACAGACATAGAAAACAAACTTATGCTTACCAAAGGAGAAAGGGGGGAGGGATAAATTGGGAATTTAGCATTAACATATACACACTACTATATATAAAATAGATAACCAACAAGGACCTACTGTTTAGCACAGGGAACTATACTCAATATTTGGTAATAACCTATAAGGGAAAAGAATCTGAAAAAGAATAGATGTATATGTATGTATAACTGAATCACTTTGCTGTACACCTGAAACTAACAAAACATTGTAAATCAACTACACTTCAATGAAAAATAGACAAATATAAATAAATGAATCTTCAGATACTTAAATCATGAGTTTTAAGTAAGATAAATTAAAATATGTTTAAAATATACATGTTGTAATGAAACTGATAAACAGCAAAGAAAAAACATAGAAACAACTGGAGAGAAAAGATAGATTACTAACAAAATGAACAGAAATTATATTGAGAGTGAGCCCCAAAGCAAAAATCTTCCCAAAAGATTATGAAATATCCTAAATGTTGACAAAAAAAAAAAAAAAACTAACTATCAACCTAGTCTTCTCTGCTAAGTTTTAAACACTCGTTCAAGAGTGACAGGAGAATAAAGATATTTGCCGGCAAAGACAGGGAGAGTTTATCATCCACATACCCACTGGAATGGCTGCTAAGGGAAAGAGATTGCACACAGAAGAAAGGAGAAGGGGGTGCAAGAAACCAGTATGAGCAAAGAAATAGCAAATGTGGAAAATATAAATCCCTGTTTACCATAAAAATAATAAGGACAAATTGGAGAATATAAAAAAGGAGGAACTAAACTACTAGACAATAATAGATGAGAATGGATGGGATGATGGGTATTAAAACATTCTAAGAATCCGGAGTCACTTAGGAGGAAAATTTGACTTTATTAAGTCTGTTATGCATACTTAAGAATAAGTACTAGAATGCATAACCTCCAAGTCAGGGAGGGGAGAAGGTTAAAAATTTCTTTTGATCGGGAATTCCCTGGTGGTCCAGTGGTTAGGACTCTGCTCTCTCACTGCCGAGAGCCTAGGTTCAATCCCTGGATGGGGAACTAAGATCCCACAAGCTGCAAAAGCTTGGCCAAAAAAAAAAAAAAATTCTTTGTTTGATCAATCCAATAGAAAGAGCAAAAGAGAAAAATACACATTTTCTTAAAAAGCCAGAGGGAACTACCAGTCTAGACAAGATGACACAGACCCATTTCTCCCGGCTTCTTCCCACCAAATGTAACTATAAACCCTGGAAATAACACAAACAGCAGCAAAAGAGAATCCTGAAAGGTGGTAAGAAGGAGGAACACTAGCTTAGGACCCCAGCTAGGACTGGAGGAACAGCACACCTGTATCTTCCATCCCTCCAACCAACAGAAGGTGCCCCAGGCCTGTCATTTCCCAGCTCCAACCGAGTCAGAACAGGTGGCATAGGTAGGGTCAGGCCTCTCCTAGGTGGAAGGGGAATCCCTCCAATCAAGCCCAGCACCACCGGTCAGGGGGCTGATCAAGAAAGAGCCCCACTGACAGTAAGCAGCAAGGGAGGTGCGCTCCTTCCTGGCCGGGCCAGAGACTCGCCAACCCCAGCGGCCAGTTACAACAAGCAGCCCTGTGCAGGGAGCCACTCCACCCCTGGAGCCTGAGACCGCCCTGCCCACTGATGGCCTGGGGGCAGGGGCGAGGCGCTGGGAAGTGCAGGGGAGAGGGCTTCCACCACAATGAGTGAGCTGCGCAAAGATAGGCAAAGAGGGCTTTTTGTGCCCTTGAACCGGAGATGCCCCTCCATGAGTGGGAGACACTGAGACAGCTGGAGGGAAACATCACACTAAGCAGGGGACCCAAAACTCATCTTCTTCGTGCCCATGGGCCTGAGATGCCGAGACGCACTGAGGCAGCTGGGTGGCAGGGAGGAGAAGCATTCTGCCACAGTTAGTGGCCCAGCCCTGAACACCGCTTTGCCCTCAAGGACCTGAGATCGTACTTCCCAACCCAAAGACAGCAAGGTAGCTGGGGCACCTGCAGACACAATAAGCGCACAGCTCAAGAGGTGCTCTCCAACCCCGTACACAGGTGGACGCCCCCAGAAACACCCAGCCAGAGAATCTCCTTTGTCCCCATGGACTCTTCTCCCCAATGAGAGACATCAGTCCCTCAGCCTAGAGAAACCACTTACACCCCAATACAACCCACCAAGGACCAGCAGGAGCCCCGACAGCACCAGATAAACCAGTCAGACAAAATAACACCACCAAGGCTCTGAAAATTCAACTGCTGTTGGGACCACAACCACCAAAAAGTAGGCCAGGATCTGTATACTAAGCATAAATAGAAGATTTAATAGGCCCCAAAGTCTCTCAACATAAGAAAAAATATTCAGGATATAATCTATAATCACCCATCATTCTAAGAACCAAGAAAATCACAACTTGAATGAGAAAAAACAATCAACTGACACCAACACCAAGATGACTCAGAGGTTGAAATTATCTGACAAGGACTTTGAACCATATATTAATCATGTTTTTCATATTTTATGATGTTTTGACATCTTGAGGGACCTAGCTGGCCAGAGGGAGACTGCGCTCCCAGGGCTACCTAATTCCTAAAAATAATACTCGCCTGCAAACTTACCTTTATGATGCAAACCAACCAATCCAGAGTCCATAACCCCAACCACCTCCTTTATCTAAGTGTCGTACACCGACCCAGTATTTCCCCTACCCTAAGTCAACTGAGGGAAGGTACCAGACAACTAGGAACTGCCCCTGTGTCCTAATACCTGCTTAATTATTCAAACTAGCCACTCCTAAGCTGTTTACCCTGCCCTGCCTTGTCCTTCTCTCAGAAACCTCAGTAAAGTCTGTGGCCTACCCTTCCCCTAGCTGCTTTCTGCCTCCTGACCAACAGTGGTGTTTCCCCCTGTGGCACATCTCTTGTTTTTAGGGGAATTGTGAGTAAACTCTTTTCTTTCAATGGCACTGACCTCTCCATGTTGTCACTCAGTCATCTTTATAGACTAAGACTTGGGCACAAAACCAATGATCAGAAAAAATGCTTCAGCAAGAAATTACAAATTATCTTGAAACAAGTGAAGAAATAGAAATATTTTAGTAAATAAATAAAAGTTGGGACTTCCCTGGTACTCCCAGTGGTTAAGACTCTGAGTTTCCAATGCATGGGGCACAGGTTTGATCCCTCGTTGGGGAACTAAGATCCCACATGCCATGCGGTGTGACCAGAAAGTTAAAAAAAATTTTTTTTAATAAAAGTTATTTTGAAAAACAAGTGGAAATTATAGAGTTGAAAAATTCAATAAGAGAAATAAGAAACTCACTGAATTGGCTCAATAGTAGTGTGGAGATGACAGAAGAGAGAATCAGTGAAGCTGAAGACAGATCAACAGAATTTACAAAACAGAGAATATAGAAGGAAATTAAATGAATAGAGCCTCAGAGCCCTGTAGGAAAAGAACAAAAGAGTTAACATTCATATCTTCAAAGCCTCAGTGAGAGAAGAAAGAGAGTGGGTTTCAAAGAATATCCAAATCATTCATGGCTAAAAACTTTCCAAATCTGGTAAGCGACACATACCCACAGATTTAAGAAGCTGAGAAAATCCCAAACAAGATAAACCCAAATAAGTCCATTCCAAGACACGTCATAATTAAACTTCTGAAACCTACATACAGAAAAGAATCTCGAAAGCAACTAGAGAGAAACAACATGATACCTACAGAGGAACAACAATTCTAACAATAAAGGACATTTCAACTGAAGCCATAAAGGACAAAGGAAGTGGCACAATATCTAACAAGTGCTGAAAGAAAAAAACTGTCAAGTGTGACTTTTTTTTGAAAGGACAATTTATTTTTTCAATTTATTTTTTATTGAGGTAACACTGATTTATTACATTATATAAGTTTCATGTGTACAATATTATATTTCTACTTCTGAATAGCCTACAACATGCTAACTACCAAAAATTTAGTTTCCATCTATCACCAAACAGTCGACCCCTTTACCATTTTGCCCTGCCCAGCCCACCCTTTCACCTCTGGTAACCACTGCTCTGTTCCCTGTATCTACATGTTTGTTTTTGTTTGGTTTGGTTTGTTCATTTACTTTGGTTTTTTCGTTTGCATTTTATATTCCACATATGAGTGAAATCATATATTATTTGTCTTTCTCTTATTCATTTAGCATATTACCTTCAAGATTCATCCATGTTGTAACAAATTAGAGGATTTAATCTTTTTATGGCTGAGTAACATTCCATTGTATTTATATACCACATCTTCTTTATCCATTCATCCATTGATGGACACCTCAGTTGCTTCCTTACCTTGGCTATTGTAAATAATGCTGCAATGAACATAGGGGTGCATATACCTTTTCAAATTAGTGTTTTTGTATTCTTCACATAAATACCCAGAAGTGGGATAGCTGGATCATCTGGTAGTTCTATTTTTAATTTTTTGAAGAACCTCCACACTGCTTTTCATAGTGCACGAATTTACATTTCCACCAACATAATGGGACAAATGTTCTCTTTTCTCCACATCCTGGCCAACTCTTGTTATTTATCTTTCCAATAATAGCCATTCAAACAGAAGTAAGAAGATATCTCATTGTACTTTTGATTTGCATTTTCCTAATAATTAGTGATGTTGAACATCTTTTCATGTGCCTGTTGGCCATCTGTGTGTCTTCTTTGGAAAAGTGTCTATTCAGGTCCGCTGCCTATTGTTTAATCAGATTGTTTTTTTGTTGTTGAGTTGCATGAATTCTTTATATATTTTGAATATTAACCCCTTATCACATATATGATTTACAAATATTGTCTCTCATGCAGTAGGCAGACTTTTTGTTTCATTTATGGTTTCCTTTGCTGTGCAGAAGCTTTTTAGGTTGATGTAGTCCCATTTGTTTATTTCTGATTTTGTTTCCCTTGCCTAAGGTGAATTTACTCCATTTACATTTAGGGTGATTATTGATACATGAGGAATTAGTACTGCCATTTTATATTTTTGTTTGTTTGGTTGGTTGTTCTATATCTCCATTGTTTCTTTTTTTTAATATTTATTTATTTATTTATTTTTACCTTTTGGCTGCATCGGGTCTTAGTTTTGTCATGTGGGATCTTACATTGTGGCGCACGAGCTCTTCATTGCAGTGCACAGGCTTCTCTCTAGTTGTGGCTTTCGGGCTGCAGAGCACATGGGCTCATGAGTTGTGGCACATGGGCTCCAGAGCATATAGGGCTCTGCAGTTGTGGCATGCGGGCTCCAGAGTGCGTGGGCTCTGTAGTTGCAGCACACGGGCTCTCTAGTTGTGGCGCACAGGCTCAGTATTTGTGGCATGTGGGCTTAGTTTCCCTGCGGCATGTGGGATCTTAGTTCCCCGACCAGGGGTCGAACCAGCATCCCCTGCATTGTAAGACGGATTCTCAACCACTGGACTACGAGAGAAGTCCCATTGTTTCTTTTTCTTTGTGTTTCTGTCTGCCATTTCGGTTTGGTTTTTCCTGTTTTTAGTTTCCTCTTTTTTTAGGTTTCGTGTCTCTGCTCTAAGTTTATGTTTTGTGGTTACTATGGGGTTTGTATAAAACGTCTCATAGATAAAATAGTTCTTTTTCTGCTGATAGCATCTTTTTTTTCCCTAATTTGAGAGATACTGTCTCTTTTTTTAAACATTTAAATTTTTTTTTATTTTATTGAAGTATAGTTGATTTACAATGCTGTGTTAATTTCTGCAGAACAGCAAAGTGATTCAGTTATATATATGTGTATATATGTGTGTGTGTGTGTGTATATATATATATATATATATATACATATATATATATATATATACACATTCTTTTTCATATTCTTTTCCATTATGGTTTATCACAGGATATTTTTGTTGTTGTTGTTCTTGTTGGTCTTTATTTATTTATTCATTTATTTTTTTTAAATATACATGCATCTATTCTTTTTCAAATCCTTTTTCCCATTTAAGTTGTTGCATAATATTGAGCAGAGTTCCCTGTGCTATAGAGTAGGTCCTTATTGGTTATCCATTTTAAATATAGCAGTGTGTACATGTCAATCCCAAACCCCCTAACTATCCCTCCCCCTCACCCTTCCCCCCTGGTAACCATAAGTTCATTCTCCCAGTCTGTAAGTCTGTTTCTGTTTTGTAAATAAGTTCATTTGTATCATTTTTTTTAGATTCTGCATATAAGCCATATCATATGATATTTCTCTTTCTCTGTCTGACTGACTTCACTCAGTTTGACAGTCTCTAGGTCCATCTATGTTGCTGCAAATGGCATTATTTCATTCTTTTTAATGGCTGAGTAATATTCCATTGTATATATGTACCACATCTTCTTTATTCATTCCTCTGTTGATGGACATTTAGGTTCCTTCCCTGTTGTGGCTCTTGTAAACAGTACTGCAGTGAACATTGGGGTGCATGCATACTTTTGGACCATGTTTTTCTCTGGATATATGCCCAAGAGTGGGATCACAGGACCATATGGTAGCTCTATTTTTAGTTTTTAAAGGAACCTCCATACTGTTCTCCACAGTGGCTGTACCAATTTACATTCCCACCAACAGTGTAGGAGGGTTCCCTTCTCTCCACACCCTCTCCAGCATTTATTGTTTGTGGATTTTTTGATGATAGCCATTCTGACTGGTGTGAGGTGATATCTCATCATAGTTTTGATTTGCACTTCTCTAATAATTAGCAATATTGAACATCTATTCAGGTGCTTCTTGGCCATCTGTATGTCTTCTTTGGAAAAATGACTATTTAGGTCTTCTCCCCATTTTTTGATTGGGTTGTTTGTTTTGATGATATTAAGCCCATGAGCTGTTTGTAAATTTTGGAGAATAATCCCTTGTCAGTCACATCATTTGCAAATATTTTCTCCCAGTCTGTGGGTTGTCTTTTCATTTTGTTTATGGTTTCCTCTGCTGTGCAAAAGCTTTTTAGTTTAATTAGGTCCAATTTGTTTACTTTTGTTTTTATTTCCATTACTCTGGGAGACAGATCAACAAAGATCTTGCTGTGACTTATGTCAGAGTGTTCTGCTTATGTTTTCCTCTAAGAGTTTTATAGTGTCCGGTCTCACATTTAGGTCTTTATTAAATTTTGAGTTTATTTTCGTGTATGGTGTTAAAGAATGTCCTAATTTCATTTTTTTACAGGTAGCTGTCCAGTTTTCCCAGCACCATTTATTGAAGAGACTGTCTTTCCTTCATTGTATAGTCTTGCCTCCTTTGTCATAGGTTAATTGACCATAGGGTGTGGGTTTATTTCTGAGTTTTCTATCCTGTTCCACTGATCTATATATCTGTTTTTGTGTGCCAGTACCATACTGTCTTGATTACTGTAGCTTTGTAGTATAGTCTGAAGTCAGGGAGTCTGATTCCTCCAATTCTGTTTTTCTTTCTCAAGATTGCTTTGGCTATTCGGGGTCTTTTGTGCCTCCATACAAATTTTAAGATTTTTTTGTTTATTTCTGTGAAAAATGTCATTGGTAATTTGATAGGAATTTCATTGAATATGTAGATTGCCTTGGTTAGTATAGTCATTTTGACAATATTGATTCTTTCAATCCAAGAACATGGTATATCTTTCCAACTGTGTTATCTTTGATTTCTTTCACCAGTGTCCTAATAGTTTTCGGAGTATAGGCCTTTTGCCTACTTAGGTAGGTTTATTCCTAGGTATTTTATTCTTTTTGATACAATGGTAAATGGGATTGTTTCTTGGATTTCTCTTTCTGATCTTTCGTTTTTAGTGTATAGAAGTGCAACAGATTTCTGTGTATTAATTTTGTAACCTGCAACTTTACCGAATTCATTGATGAGCTCTAGTAGTTTTCTGGTAGCATCTTTAGTATTTTCTATGTATAGTATCATGTCATGTGCATACAGTGACAGTTTAACTTCTTCTTTTCCAATTTGGATTCCTTTTATTTCTTTTTCTTCTCTGATTGCCAGGGCTAGGACTTCCAAAACTATGTTGAATAATAGTGGCAAGAGTGGACATCCTTGTCTTGTTCCTGATCTTAGAGGAAATGCTTTCAGCTTTTCACCATTGAGTATGATGTTAGCTGTGTGTTTGTCATATATGGCCTTTATTATGTTAAGGTATAGTCCCTCTATGCCCACCTTCTGGAGAGTTTTTATCATAAATTGGTGTTCAATTTTGTCAGAAGCTTTTTCTGCATCTTTTGAGATGATCATATGATTTTTATTCTTCAGTTTGTTGATGTGGTGTGTCACAATGATCGATTTGCAGATATTGAAAAATACGTGAATCCCTGGGATAAATCCCACTTGATCATGGTGTATGATCTTTTTAATGTATTGTTGGATTCATATTGCTAGTATTTTGTTTAGAATTTTTGTGTCTATGTCCATCAGTGATATGGCCTGTAATTTTCTTTTTTCTGGTATCTTTGTCTGGTTTTGGTATCAGGGTGATGGTGGCCTCATAGAATGAATTTGGGAGTTTTCTTTCCTCTGCAATTTTTGGTAAGTTTCAGAAGGATAGGTGTTAGCTTGTCTCTAAATGTTTGATAGAATTTGCCTGTGAAGCCATCTGGTCCTGGACTTTTGTTTGTTGGAAGATTTTTAATCACAGTTTCAATTTCAGTGCTTGTGATTGGTCTGTTCATATTTTCTATTTCTTCCTCGTTCAGTCTTGGGAGATTGTACCTTTCTAAGAATGTGTCCATTTCTTCCAGGTTGTCCATTTTATTGGCATACAGTTGCTTATCATAGTCTCTTATGATCCTTTGTATTTCTGTGGTGTCCATTGTAACCTCTTTTTTCATTTCTAATTTTATTTTGTTTTATTTTATTTTTATTATTTATTTTATTATTTTTGGCTGTGTTGGGCCTTCGTTACTGCGCATGGGCTTTCTCTAGTTGCAGTGAGCAGGGGCTACTCTTTTTTGTGGTGCACAGGCTTCTTATTGCAGTGGCTTCTCTTGTTGTGGAGCACAGGCTCTAGGTGCACGGGCTTCTGTAGTTGTGGCTCGTGGGCTCTAGAGTGCAAGCTCAGTAGTTGTGGCACACGGGCTTAGTTGCTCCATGCCATGTGGGATCTTCCCAGACCAGGGCTCGAACCCGTGTCCCCTGCATTGGCAGGCGGATTCTTAACCACTGGGCCACCAGGGTAGTTTCTAATTTTATTGATTTGAGTCTTTTCCCTTTTTTTCTTGATGAGTCTGGCTAAAGGTTTATTAATTTTGTTTATCTTTTCAAAGAACCAACTTTTAGTTTCATTGATCTTTGCTACTGTTTTCTTCGTCTCTATTTCATTTATTTCTGCTCTGATCTTTATGATTTCTTTCCTTCTACTAACTCTAGGTTTTGTTTGTTCTTCTTTCTCTAGTCACTTTAGGTATAAGGTTAGGTTATTTGAGATTTTTCTTGTTTCCTGAGGTAAGATTTTATTGCTATCAACTTCTCTCTTAGAACTTCTTTTGCTGCATCCCATAGGCTTTGGATCATTGTGCTTTCGTTTTCACTTGTCTCTAAGTATTTTTTGATTTCCTTTCATTTCTTCAGTGATCCATTGCTTGTTTAGTAGCATATTGTTTGGCCTCCACGTGTTTGTGTGTTTTACAATTTTTTTCTTGCAGTTTATTTCTAATCTCATAGTGTTGTGGTCAGAAAAGATGCTTGATATGATTTCAAATTTCTTAAATTTACCAAGGCTCGCCTTGTGGCCTAGCATGTGGTCAATCCTGGAGAATGTTCCGTGTGCACATGAGAAGAATGTATATTCTGCTGCTTTTGTATGGAATGCTCTATAAATATCAATTAAGTCCAGCTGGTCTAATGTCATTTAAGGCCTGTGTTTCCTTATTGATTTTCTGTCTGGATTATCTGTCCTTGATGAAAGTGGGCTGTTAAAGTCCCCCACTATTTTTGTGTTACTGTCTATTTCTCCCTTTATGGCTGTTAGTATTTGCCTTATATATTGAGGTGCTCCTCTGTTGGGTGTATATATATGTACAATTGTTTTATATTCCTCTTGATGGATTGATCCCTTGATCATTATGTAGTGTCCTCCTTTGTCTCTTGTAACAGTCTTTATTTTAAAGTCTATTTTGTCTGATATGAGTATTGCTACTCCAGCTTTCTTTTGATTTCCATTTGCATGGAATACCTTTTTCCATCCCCTCACTTTCAGTCTTTATGTGTCCCTAGGTCTGAAGTGGGTCTCTTATAGACAGCATATATACAGGTCTTATTTTTGTATCCATTCAGCCAGTCTATATCTTTTGTTTGGAGCATTTAATCCATTTACATTTAAGGTACTTGTCAATATGTATGTACCTATTGCCCTTTTCTTAATTGTTTTGGATTCTGCTGATAGCATCTTATCTTCATTCATCTATATAGGTTTCATCATTTTCCTCTCCCCCCCCCCTTTTTTGTCTCAAATTATTCCTTTTTATGTTGTGAGTTTGTTACAAAACTAAAATAGCTATAGTTATTTTTTCTGCTTTTTTTTCCCTTTAGCTTTTATGCTATAATAAAGTGTTTAAAAAACCTATTCTGCTAAAGAGTTGCAATTTTCTGATGCTATTTATCACCTTACTCAAAGTTTTGTGAACTTTTGCCTTTTCATCCCTCATAGAAGAGTTCCTTTCAACATTTCTTGTAAGACAAGTCTAGTGTTGATGAACTCCCTTAGTTTCTGTTTGTCTCAAGCCTTTATTTCACCTCCATATCTAAAGGAAAACTTTGCTGGATAGAGTATTCTTGGATGACAGTTTTTATCTTTCAGTATTTTGAGAATGTCATTTAACTTCCTCCTGGCCTGTAAATTTCCTGCTGAGAAATCTGCTGATAGCCTAATGGGGGTTCCTTTGTAGGCCACCATCCCTTGGTCCCTGGCTGCCTTTAAAATTCTTTCTTTGTAATTGACTTTTGACAATTTTAATATATCTTAGAGAAGGTCTTTTTGCATTGAGGTAATTAGGTGTTTTCTTAGCTTCATGGACTTGTATATTCAGTTCCTTCCCCAGGTTTGGGAAGTTCTCAGCTACTATTTCTTTAAATAAACTCTCTCCTTCTCTCTCCCTCTCTCTCTTTCTGGGGTGTCCATAATGTTACCCTTCTTAAAAGAGTTTGATAGCGTTTGTAGAATTTTCTCATTTTTTTTAGGTCTTAATTCTCTTTCTTCTTCTGCTTGCATCATTTCTAGATTTCTATCTTTGAGCTCAGCTAATTGTCTCTTCCATAAGGTCTGCTCTGTTTCCAATGCTTTCTAATATATTCTTCATCTTGTTTATTGAAGGTTTCAGCTCCAGAATTTCTGTTTTGTTCTTTTTTAGAGTTTCAGAGTCTTTGGTAAAGTATGCCTTCTGTTCATTAATTTTACTCCTGAGCTCATTGAGCTATCTTTCTGGTTTTTTGGTAGCTCACTGACAACTATGACAGCTTCATGACAGCTGTTTTGAATTCTCTAACAGTTTGATCACAGTATTCTATGACTTTAAGTTTGACTTATGAAGAATTGTCGATTTCTTTTTGTTGTATAGTGTTCCTGTGGTTCTTTGTGGTGCTTGATGAGTTGTCTGCCAGCACATCTGAAGTAGTGAACATCTTTCTTCTTTAGATAAAGCTTTTTTTTAAACTTGATTCTAAGGATTCAACAGGTTAGAAATTAGAGGCCTTTCTTTTGTTTTGTAGTAGGTGGTGCTGTAGCATACGGCTTTGGTTTCTCTTACCTGAGCCGCCTCTGCTTATAACTGAGAGTCGCACTTTCCAGCTCTCCACCATTTGGGTCAGAGGTGTCGTGGAGAGCCTTCATCACTGCTTGTTGCTCTGGGGTAATTGGTGCCTTGCCACTGCCAGTGCTGCTGGTGTCACTGCCTGGGGCACCAAGACGGTAGGCTCTTCCACCACGTCCATGAGCTCCTGGGTCGCAGGCTCCACCTCCATAGGGGAGAGGGAGGGTGGGAGGGTAGCCCAAGTCATAGGAGCCTCTGCTGTGTCAAGTGTTGTCAGGTTCGCAGGTTCCACCACTGTGGCAGGGTGGGGGCTGAAGGGATAGGGTCCCAGGCCCAACTGCTGCTGTTACCCAGTTACCAAGGCTGCAAGTGCCACTGCAGGCAGGAAGCCAGAGTCCTGTGCAACCACCTCCCCTGCTCTTCCTGGGTTCCCTAGGACTGTGGTTCAGCAGCTGTAGCCAGGGGACCAGGACTGCAGGCACCACCTCCACTGTTCCCTGATTCCACTTCCTCTATGTGTTCCAATTCACCCACCTTTAGATGCACAGATGTGTGGAATTCCCTGGCATCCTGGTGTGTTGGGCAGAGGCACCTTTGAGTTATGAGTTGAGTTATGTATGTTTTACTGCCTATAGATTGAAGGAGGAGAGACAAAGTGAGCATCTTACTATGGCATGATGCTGATGTAACTCCTCCCAAATGTAATTTTCTATATTCAGTGAAACTATCCTTCAGGAACAAAGTGGAAATAAAGGTATTTGTAAATGAAGGAAAGCTAAAATAATTTGTCATTAACAGATCTAAACTTAAAGATAGACTAAGGGTAGTACTTCAAAC